>NC_072457.1:17978483-18584140 GCF_027596085.1 Anoplopoma fimbria | reverse complement strand
ATTTCTATGTTGCAGTGCAATTTGACAGTAGAAAATGATGTAGCTCTAAAACTAAAACTGAATCAAAAGGCAAAACATCTGTAAAACACTGTAATAGGTGCCACAGTGTCTGTTTCTGATTAATGCCTTATCCCATCGCTACATGCTTATTAACTGTAAAACCAGAGGGGATGCGTGTGTCATTTTAAATGTAACTTCATGTCAGCTCTGTTGTATTACTGTGTTTCTCTGTTGCTGTGAAGGAGCCTGTGGCGGGTCCATCTGCATGCCAGCAGCTACGCCAGCTTCTGAAGGAGGCCCTGCAAATTTTACAGGACGAGGGTGTCGTGTACCGCAAGGTCAAATCCCAGGATGAGGTCTATCATGTAAGAAACAACAGAGACATGTCCAATAAACTGCTCCGCTTCAGTTGGTTACCTCAGTGAGGATTCATGCTGCTGCCTCCACCAGGTGACTGCAAATGACACAGATCTACTCATCGTCGTCAAAGACGTCATCAGGGAGGACTCCCGGAGAGAGAAGTGTAAGTACACATCCTTTTGTTGCTCTTAATTAAAGGGGCCCTATTATGCTTTTCCTCCTTTTCCCCCTTCTTTAGTGTGTTATATATATATTTGTATATGTAAAAGGTCCGTAGAGTGTAAAACCTGAAGTCCACCCCTAAAAGGAGTTACCCTCCCCCTCAGAAGCTCCTGAGCTCCTGAAACGGCTCCATTGAATTCTCTCCTTCACTTCTGTAACTTTATGAGGTCATAATGTAACTTTATGAGGTCACAATGTAACTTTATGAGGTCACAATGTTAATGGTCATAGTGCCCTCAAATACCATATCAGAAAGACGGAGTGTATATCACATCTACCATGGTGTAGTGGTTATGAAAGCAGTCTCGTACAGAGCTGAAGCTCTGGAGGAAGAGTTTTTTGAAATGTGAAACGTCGACCAATTACAACAGAGCGGGCTAGCTGACCAATCAGAGCAGACTTTGCTTTCTGGAGGGAGGAGCTACAACGGAGCATTTCAGAGAGAGGGTGAGAAGAGATGCTGCAGGACAGCCAGGATGAGAAAAACAAGGAGGATTATGGGCATTAACGCATGTAAACATGTTGTAACTGTAACTGGAGATAAAAATATGCCTGTTTAAGGAGAACGGTTACCAGCATTTATGTGGATGTGCAATCAGTGTTGATGGTTAATGTAGTCAATAAAGCAGACTGAGGTGGATCACAGCGTTAAAATGGGTTTGCCATGTTGGCTGGAATGTATTTGAATATAGCTGATTATCATTCAGTTAAAGAAATCAAGGATTAAAGCTGCTTATTAAATTTGTACAATCACCTCCTGTATGTCAAAAATGGGTTTCTTGGCGTTCTGTGAGATTTAAAAACAAATATATCCAGTAAAACTGCTCGTAGAAATATTGACAAACTAAACTCCATATACGCCTGGTGTCCCTGTAAAGTGTGGTAAACCTTGGTTGCCATGGCCACATCCCTGCCTGCTGACGGTTGCTTCCTCCTGTGCCCGTAGATGCAGAGAAGGGTTGCCACATCCTGCACATCCTGTCTGCAGTCAGGCAGCGCCACAGCCTGAACGTGAGCAAAGCCACGCTGGAGCTGGTCCTCAAATCCCTGGAGACCAACAGCGACATCGTCAGCACCAGCGACAACCATTACACTGTGTTTTGACTGGAGTATTACTATGTGTACTGTTACTATGTGTACTGTTACTATGTGTACTGTTACTATGTGTACTGTGAATGTGAATGTGAATGTGTACTGAAGTGTGACTCCTGCCAACATTACTTGAACTCCATGTTTGTTGTTTTATTTGAAATGACTGCTGCATAATGACAGACATTAGGGGAGCTTTCAGGACCACTGAGCACTTCACTGTTTCAAACATTTATGATAGAAGACATGTTCAAACGAATAGGAAATAAATAACAGACCAGGGCTCTTCCATGATTAGATGAACCCGCTAACGGGGCCTCTGGGGCCAAATTTAAGGCCTCTTCACGCCAGTGATGTTTCTTTTATTCCATTCAATTACACGTCAATTAGTTTTTTCTCAATGTTGTTTTTGTCACGAATACTTTCATGCAGAGCAAGAATATAAAAAAAATATTAATACATTTTTTTATAATGCAATCCCATAGATGTAACACATTGAACCATATCCTGAAAACCATTAACCTGCATGTGAGTGAGAGAGGGGCGACACTGCAAATGATGTGACCAATGTATCACCAGCAGCAGCTGGAATGATGTCATCTAAAATCACACAGTGAAGATCTGAGCACATACGTTTCCTTACCGACACACAGGACCACCAGAGGACAATGTTGCATATCCTACTGATGACCAGCAGCCAACCACCCAACTAATGCTACATGTTATCCTAAAGCTTGCTTTGAATAATGGCTGATGTGCCTTTACAAAAGGGTTGAGCACCGTTATGGTTCCTCAGTCTGGAGTCTGACTCACATAGAGGTTTTACAGGATTGTGTCTGAAAATAGAGAAAAGCCTTTAACTCCTTCTCCCTCATGAGAAAACACAATGAAACAAGACCCCGGCTTTATCCAACATTCACATGTGCTGGTACTGTATAGAAATGAGCTGATTCAATAAAAGGAATGTGTCATTTGCATATTGAAACAAACATATTCTGAAAAGATAAAGATAATTGTCTTAATGTAAATAATGAGCTGGGGACGTCCTCTTAAAGTGAACTGGTCTGGTTTAGTGTCCCCTGTAGAGGGTCCTCTTAAAGTGAACTGGTCTGGTTTAGTGTCCCCTGTAGAGGGTCCTCTTAAAGTGAACTGGTCTGGTTTAGTGTCCCCTGTAGAGGGTCCTCTTAAAGTGAACTGGTCTGGTTTAGTGTCCCCTGTAGAGGGTCCTCTTAAAGTGAACTGGTCTGGTTTAAGGGTCCTCTTAAAGTGAACTGGTCTGGTTTAGTGTCCCCTGTAGAGGGTCCTCTTAAAGTGAACTGGTCTGGTTTAGTGTCCCCTGTAGAGGGTCCTCTTAAAGTGAACTGGTCTGGTTTAGTGTTCCCTGTAGAGGGTCCTCTTAAAGTGAACTGGTCTGGTTTAGTGTCCCCTGTAGAGGGTCCTCTTAAAGTGAACTGGTCTGGTGAACCCCTCTAACGGGCTGTGCTGCTGTCACAGGGGGCAGTGTTCCGTCGCTGATTGGCTCTCTCGCGGAGAGGCGGTCGCTGATTGGCTCTCTCACGGAGAGGCGGTCGCTGATTGGCTCTCTCACGGAGAGGCGGTCGCTGATTGGCTCTCTCAAACATCTGTCTCTGCGGCCGCTCGTGTCTCCGGACAGAAAGCCGCTCGTGACTCAGAGCGCGCCCGGTCCTGTGCACACCTGTGAGGCAGTATGACGACATGAGACGGAGCTCGGTCCGCACGCTCGTGTCTCCGAGAGGAACGCACTGACACGTGGTGCGTTCACTAGTCCCGGGGACGTGCGCGTGAAGCCCATCCCACTCCCTCCTCCTCCTCCTCCTCCTCCTCCTCTCCTCACACAGCCACAGAGCTGCAGGTGAGCGGCCGTCCGACAGCACCGCGGCACAAAGAGGACGCTCCCTGCCTCTGCTCCTAAGGTGACCGCCTCCTCCTGCTCCTCTCCTCCTGCTCCTCTCCTCCTCCTCCTCTCCTCCTCTCCTCTCCTCTCCTCGCCTCCTGCTCCTCCTCTCCTCCTGCTCCTCTCCTCCTCTCCTCTCCTCTCCTCTCCTCTCCTCCTCCTCCTCCTCTCCTCCTCCTCCTCTCCTCCTCCTCCCTCCTCCTCCTCTCCTCCTCTCCTCTCCTCCTGCTCCTCTCCTCCTCTCTCCTCCTCCTGCTCCTCTCCTCCTCTCCTCCTCTCCCTCTCCTCCTCTCCTCCTCCTCCCTCCTCCCTCCTCTTCCTCCTGCTCCTCCTCTCCTCTTCCTCCTGCTCCTCCTCTTCCTCTCCCCCTCCTCCTCCTCCTCTCCTCTCCTCCTCCTCGGCTGTGGTGCTCGGGAGGCTCCTGGTCCTATTGATTGATTCTGATCAGAGCCCAGGGCTCCAGGACCTCCAGGGCTCCAGGACCTCCAGGGCTCCAGGACCTCCAGGACCTCCAGGGCTCCAGGACCTCCAGGACCTCCAGGGCTCCAGGACCTCCAGGACCTCCAGGGCTCCAGGACCTCCAGGACCTCGGGGCTCCGTCAGAGAGTGATGCATGCTGGGGTCTGTCTCCCGTGAGACGAGCTGATCGGCGGCGGCGGCCCGTCTCTCGCTCCTATGCAGAGCCTCTGCAGGGTCAGGATGCAGTTTCGGACTGTGCTGGACGTGAAAGTCGTGGACGTGGAGAAGAGGCGCAACCCGTCCAAACACTACGTGAGTTCACCACCTCCTCTTCCTCCTGTCTCCTTATTCACTCCTTATTCACACCTTATTCACTCCTTATTCACACCTTATTCACACCTTATTCACTCCTTATTCACACCTTATTCACTCCTTATTCACACCTTATTCACTCCTTATTCACTCCTTATTCACACCTTATCCACTCCTTATTCACTCCTTATTCACTCCTTATTCACACCTTATTCACTCCTTATTCACACCTTATTCACTCCTTATTCACTCCTTATTCACACCTTATCCACTCCTTATTCACACCTTATTCACACCTTATTCACACCTTGTCCCCTTAAGATGGGTCTCCTCAGCCTGCTGGGTCCCTCTGTTAGTCCACTACATGGAGGAGCTGCTGATCATACTGATCACACCTGATGATCAATAAGAGTTAATAACTGACCTGATCACACCTGATAATCAATAAGAGTTAATAACTGACCTGATCACACCTGATAATCAATAAGAGTTAATAACTGACCTGATCATACTGATCATACTGATCACACCTGATAATCAATAGCAGTTAATGACTGACACAGGACATCACCACTAGTGAGCTGTCAATACTGGGTAGCTGCTGTCAGACAGGCAGCCTGGGGACTCCCATGATCATGACATGTTATGAATGTTGAACATGTTTAGATCATGACTACATTATGAATGTTGAACATGTTTAGATCATGACATGTTATGAATGTTGAACATGTTTAGATCATGACTACATTATGAATGTTGAACATGTTTAGATCATGACTATGTTATGAATGTTGAACATGTTTAGATCATGACTATGTTATGAATGTTGAACATGTTTAGATCATGACCACATCATGAATGTTGAACATGTTTAGATCATGACATGTTTATGAATGTTGAACATGTTTAGATCATGACTATGTTATGAATGTTGAACATGTTTAGATCATGACCACGTTATGAATGTTGAACATGTTTAGATCATGACCACGTTATGAATGTTGAACATGTTTAGATCATGACATGTTTATGAATGTTGAACATGTTTAGATCATGACATGTTTATGAATGTTGAACATGTTTAGATCATGACTACATTATGAATGTTGAACATGTTTAGATCATGACCACATCATGAATGTTGAACATGTTTAGATCATGACTATGTTATGAATGTTGAACATGTTTAGATCATGACTACGTTATGAATGTTGAACATGTTTAGATCATGACATGTTTATGAATGTTGAACATGTTTAGATCATGACTACATTATGAATGTTGAACATGTTTAGATCATGACCACATCATGAATGTTGAACATGTTTAGATCATGACTATGTTATGAATGTTGAACATGTTTAGATCATGACTACATTATGAATGTTGAACATGTTTAGATCATGACATGTTTATGAATGTTGAACATGTTTAGATCATGACTACATTATGAATGTTGAACATGTTTAGATCATGACCACATCATGAATGTTGAACATGTTTAGATCATGACTACGTTATGAATGTTGAACATGTTTAGATCATGACATGTTTATGAATGTTGAACATGTTTAGATCATGACATGTTTATGAATGTTGAACATGTTTAGATCATGACTACATTATAAATGTTGAACATGTTTAGATCATGACATGTTTATGAATGTTGAACATGTTTAGATCATGTTTATGAATGTTGAACATGTTTAGATCATGACATGTTTATGAATGTTGAACATGTTTAGATCATGACCACGTTATGAATGTTGAACATGTTTAGATCATGACATGTTTATGAATGTTGAACATGTTTAGATCATGACATGTTTATGAATGTTGAACATGTTTAGATCATGACATGTTTATGAATGTTGAACATGTTTAGATCATGACATGTTTATGAATGTTGAACATGTTTAGATCATGACCACGTTATGAATGTTGAACATGTTTAGATCATGACATGTTTATGAATGTTGAACATGTTTAGATCATGACCACGTTATGAATGTTGAACATGTTTAGATCATGACATGTTTATGAATGTTGAACATGTTTAGATCATGACCACGTTATGAATGTTGAACATGTTTAGATCATGACCACATCATGAATGTTGAACATGTTTAGATCATGACCATGTTATGAATGTTGAACATGTTTAGATCATGACCACGTTATGAATGCTGAACAATCCTGAGACAGATCTGTGATGTTGGGGTAAAAAAACTAAACTATCTGGTAACCGGTTGTCATCTCACACGAGTTCATTGAGTTGTTTTGGAGCTTTTGATCATATCACATGATCAGAAGGAGTTGTACATGTTTAAATGTTACCAGCATCGGTTGATAGAATGATCTCACCACCAGGTCCATTTAGTAGAGCAGAGTAGTTATGGAGCTCTGACAGGCATCAAACTATATCTGATGACCTTTTAAATGTCCTTTCTTTCAGTTCAAAGCTTGTGTCATCGTTCATTTTTTGAGAATGTAGGTCACTTGGTATTCTCCACATATCCGACAGGCTTCAGAGACTGTTAGTACCTTCCTGATCCTTCCCCCTGTGGCCTTCTTCATCAATACTACACCTGTTCTAGGTGTGGCTCTGTGTTGGGGCTCTGCACTCCTGGGCCCCGGTTCAGATCCTATTTTGAGCTCATAAACAAGTCATAATAAACGACTGGCTCATAAGCAATTACAGTCCAGCAGACCCTTGGGCATAACGATATGTGGACACAGTTAGGAAACACATGGCTCCATCAGACCTACTGTACCTGTGTACATGACCTGAAATAAGACCTAAAGACAGCGTGATGAATGATCCACACCACGTAGTGGATGATACCTCCTAACCACAGCTCTTATTTTAACATGGGGAGTACCAGTGAACGTGATACCTAAACTCTGACACTGTAGAAACATCACTGTACAGAGCCTCAGGGCAGGAATTAGCCCCCCCCTTCTATTCTCTGGGTATTGTGCATGTACTGTGTCGCCTTCAAGTACCCATCAAAAACAGAGCAGGCAGCAGACTCCACATGGCAGCTTAATTACAGTTTGCCTGGAGCTGTTGAAGCCCAGCAGTTCTCCCACACTGGAGTACTTCCTGCCCCCAGGTTTGCTGTGTGACACTTACTTTGTTTATTTGATTACACATTAACTTCTATAAGGTTAGAAATAACCACGGTCTTTAAACTGGATGTCCACATGGCTCCAAGATTAGGAGATGATGTACACGAGGGCCTCAAGGCCACAAATGTGAGTATTCAAATGTGAGCAAAGAGCCGTCTGATTGGCTCTGGCCCTGTGGAATATGTCCACACTGCCTGGTTGATGACTCAGCCTGGGAGATGACCTAACATTAGGTGTTAAAGGTAACTTCTGAATTTGTGTCTAACTGAACAGGGACAACGGTTTCTGAAGGTGGTCCAGCATGAAGGTAGAGCGCTGTAGACTTCAGCTGCTCACAGGCTGCTCCGTCCTCATATGGAGGCAGGCCGGACCGTCATGGTGTCCACTAAAGTCTGTGAGGCTGTGATGGTTTTTATAAGAGTCTGTTCAGGGACTAGTCCTGTTCTGACTCTTGTGAGGTGACGAGTTTACACAGTGTATCTGCAATAAGAAATCATCAAGTTATGGTTCTCAGTCTAGTCTTTTAGTCAGAGCCGGGTTAGCTGCTGCTCCTGCCTCCAGTTTCATGAAAACTGAAGCTAAGCTAATTGCTTGCTGCATCTAGCTCCATACTTAAAGGTGCTAAATATAGAATTCAGAGCATTTATTTTGCCTCCACACAGCTCTCAACATGGAGACTTTTGAGCCGGCAGCTAGAAGCTATCAGTGCTAACAGTGCCAACAAAAGCAACAGTGCTGACAGAGCTAACAGTGTTTATCTGAGGGGGAACCAGAGAGACGACGCTGTCAGTCTGGACGCCGTTATGAGCCATAACCGCGAGCAGCGGCCATGAACTAACCTGTGGCGCAGGCTAACATGAAGTAATATGTAGTAACATCAAGTAACATGCAGTAACATGCACTAACATGCAGTAACATGCACTAACATGAAGTAATATGTAGTAACATCAAGTAACATGCACTAACATGCAGTAACATGCACTAACATGCAGTAACATGCACTAACATGCAGTAACATGCAGTAACATGCACTAACATGCAGTAACATGAAGTAATATGTAGTAACATCAAGTAACATGCACTAAAAGGCACGCTCACATGCAGTAACATGCAGTAACATGCACTAACATGCAGTAACATGCACTAACATGCAGTAACATGCACTAACATGCACTAACATGCAGTAACATGCACTAACATGCACTAACATGCAGTAACATACACTAACATGCAGTAACATCAAGTAACATGCAGTAACATGCAGTAACATGCAGTATCATGCACTATCACTCACTAAAATGAAGTCACATGCACTCACATGCACTAACATGTAGTAACATGCACTATCATGCAGTAACATAAACTAACATGTAGTAACATGAAGTAACATGCACTAAAAGACACGCTTACATGCACTAATATGCAGTATCATCCAATAACATGCACTAACACACACTAACATGCAGTAACATGCACTATCATGCACTAGAAGCCCCGTGGTTGGCCAGCTATGTGAACAATGAGAGCAGAGCATGAAGGCTCAGTGATGAGACACTGAGCCTTCATGCTCTGCTCTGGTAGACATTACTCCTCTAGACCAGTGGTTCTCAACCTTTTTTCACTGATGTATCCCCTGTGAAATACTTTTTTAGCCAAGTACCCCCTAACCAGCGCAAAGCATTTCTGGTTGAAAAAAATATGTAATACTAAGCGCTCTGCCATCAGTGTCTGATTTATTAAACTGTCAACACTGACGATTGCATTGTTGCATTAAATTCAGTTTATGAACTTACACTTATATTTTATTGAATATTTATTAAATAACAGTTTTTAAAGGATTTTTGAATGGATGCTAATTTTAAATATATTTTAAAAAAATCTCACGTACCCCCTGGAGTGCCTTCACGTACCCCCAGGGGTACACGTACCCCATTTGAGAACCACTGCTCTAGACCTTTACATGGATGGTCTTTGTTTAAATCTATAGTATAATGCTCTGAATGTGCTAGGACTCATACAGCCTTTAACAAATGAAGAATGGCATCAATGTTATCTCTCTCTATTCCTTAAAACACACACTGAAAACTAATATTGGTGCTTAGCAGGCTGATGTGAGTATGTTCAGTGGTCTGCTGTTGATGATATCTACACTACTTTGGTTTAATGCAGCCGGACTCTTAATGCACAGCTACTGCTCCCACAGACTGGTTCAGCATCACTCCATGTGTATAGAGGGGCTGGTGGAGTGGTATCCAGGCCGAGAACAGTTGAAGTGTAACAGGAGCTTCTCAGGGCTGAGCTGAGCTGTACTCAGTCTCAGCGGGTCGGGCCGTGGCCTAGTTTCCCTGGCTACCCCGTCCCAGGAGACGAGGCTAGTCACTGTGGGAAGAGAACAAGGGAACGAGAGAGGACACAGTCTGTGGACCCTTGTAATGTTTGTGGAACCTGCTGGACATGCTTATCCTGTTAGAGGAGGGGCTTTCTCTTCAGTAGGACAGGAGGGGGTGATAACAGAGAGCAGCCATGTTTACTTTAAGCTCCTGTTTGACCCACCAGTCCCAGTGCACTAACTTCTCCTTTTCTAGAGACTGGATGACTGTTGTTATTGGGCTCCATAAAACACCTCTACAGAGAACTGTTCCTAACTCAAATATGTATCGGTCCATCAAACAAAGAGTGAAGGGATCCCTGGTCTCAGATGCTCACCTCTAACTGAGAGGCTGATGTGGGCAGAGGTTTATGAGGCCAACGATGGTTTAACTGGAAGTGCTGGAGGGCTGTATGTGTGTGAGAAAGAGAGAGAGAAGAGGGGGAGTCAGGGGAGTCAGTCAGTCAAGTCCATGTTCTCCATGTTGAGTTAGCAGAGCCCGACCTCTGACCCTGATACTGACTCAGTGTGTATCTGTGTATCCTTCATGTGTTCAGGACCAGATGTTGTTTGTGATAGACGAACGTTTTTTTTTGTCACAGCAGCCAGATTCCCATAGCGGGACGTTCTCCCACGATAAGGGTAGAAGTTTCACGCTGTGGTGCTTCAACACGGCCTCCAGCGTTCTTCTCAACAGCCTGACTTATGATCACATGACCCAGAAATGGAGATGCTCTGTGGAGAGACGGAGAGCACCAACTCTGGTTTTATTTTAACAGCAGTGGATGAGTTTTAGTGAGACAGAAGAAGGACTGAGAGACAGAGGAGGAGGAGGAATGTGAAGAAAGAAGAGCTGGAGCTGTCTTTAGGAGATTACTAGATAGTCAGGATTCACACTGGGCTGGTTAGCATGATAAGATAATCTTGAGGATGATTTGTTAGAAATATTTGATCCGGTTAATAATATCTCCACCAGAAAGTACTGCAAGAGTTAAATCATAGAATTATATTTACACAAATACTTCAACTGAAAGGTGGCTCTATGATTTAGTATTGATCTTACACTCACCAGAGACAGATTGGAAAAAGAATGGTCCATGTTTGTGTAACCCTGGTGACATCACTATGACATCATCATGGTGAGTCATGACCATAGAGTTCTACAGGCAAGAGTCCTTTCAGCACTGTTGCACTTCTGGTTCCCCTGTGGCATGGAACCAGACATGGAAGACTCAGTTTAAATGAAGACTCTGGACTTGAGACTAAACCTGAGACTTCCTTTGACAGATTGACTCTTGAATTCGACTTGTCCTATAATTCTTGAGACTTAATCTCTATAAGAAGTGTTTGGAAAAATCTTGTCTTGAATTCTGCTTTTCCTAACTGTGAAAAACAAAACGTAACAAATAAATACATCGATATAGATTTACCTATTATTATCAAATAATAAATCATCAAATTAGAGAAAAATCTTTATAATAAAACAGGAATCACACTTCAAGTGAGAACGGTTTGAAAGCAGCAACCCATTGGTCAAAGATGAAACAGGAATTGAAATAGCAGTAAATAATGAATATATTTAATAGAGATAGAACTGTATGGAATAGATGAGTCAGGTTTGGCCTGATATCTGATATTAATATCAGTGCAGGTTGTCACAGGTTATCATGTGATGTAGGGCAGCCAACTCTGAGCTGATGAGTCCACTAACATATCTGTAGTCCATTGATTGTTCTTTAGGTTTTTTTCAGCTGATTGACTTATTTCTTCAGCTATTGAGCACATCTCTGCTAAACACAAGGTTTAAAGTGGTGCTTCTGTCTGATTCTTTGAGGAGGATCTGTGGATAAGGTCCCACAGTGGATTAGTGGACTAAGACTTTCTTCAGTGGAGGACAGCTCTAGTGGACTCTTATCAGCTTGGGCCTCGTTGGAGGTCAGGTAGTTGTCTCAAAAAGTCTCATATCAAAGACTTCCTGTTGGAAATGGTCCCTTAGAAGCAGTGTTTGTATGGTAGACATTGTTCACATGAGTCCATGGTCTTTGTTGTCTGTCTTTAATCTGATCCAATGAAAATGGTATCAAGGTGAACAGGACGTACCTTCTGAATAGACACGTTTTCCTCAGCACCCGGACCGCCACTTCCTGCGTCCACCACAGAGGCACTTGGTCCATCTCAAAGTGGGCAAACACCCTTTAGTGTCTGTAGTGGGGTTTCCAGAGACCCTCTACCAAAGCTTATGGATGGAATGGTCCCACAGTGGACTTCACTATGATGACATTAATGTTGACTTTGCTGAGAAACATCTATGAAGAATCTATTAAATGTCATTTGTTGATGTGGAGGGAAGAAGTGACTGTAGTAGACTAGTGAGTATATTTAGGTCGTGGTTCCATGTGGAAAGACTTAACTCCCATACAAAGAGAAGTCTTCCTAGTCAGAGGAGAATGTGGGCTTTCATGGTCTGAGAGCTTGATGTGTGTCTGTTTTCTAGCTAACTTTAAATGTAGTGGTTTAGGCGGGGTTCAGTGCATTTAGTGGCTAGCTCCTCGTTCTCTGCCCCACCAAGCTCTGCGCTCTCTTGCCTTCCTCACTGTAAACTGGGAGACTGGTCCTGGCTTTCCTCCGAAACTGTAAGTTATTTTCTCTGTTGGTATCTCTGAATGATGTTATGTTATTAGAGAAATGATTCTTAGAAAAGGTGGCTGTAAACTCAGCATGAATATTCATAATCTATTTCAGAAGAACATGAAGAAATAATCAGAGGTGCAATTTGTTCTGTCGCAACAATTCCTGTTTGTCTCGTTGCTTCTGAGCATGAATAAAACTTTTGTTTTCCAGTCCTGCTTCCTCTGTGGGAATAACAGACGTAGCAGGTCTTTTCTTGCTATCTGGGACATTCCAGCCCCCAAGCCTTCTTTGGCTTGTTTAGTTTCCCCTCCTCTGTGTTTTCCCGGTTTATGAATCAGGTTTTAGACTCTTTGAAAAGACAGTTGACATGTCAGAAGAGAGAAATGGAGTATTGACACGTGACTGAAAACTGGACTAGTCTGTGTTCAAGAAACGACATAATGATGACAGCAGTAATAGTACTAGTACATCTGATCAAACCTACTCACTCCTCACTACTCACTACCGGGCTTCTATCTTGAGTCCTGCGGTTCTGACGGTTCTGCGGTTCTTCCACAACAACATGGACGAAGTGGAGACCTGTTGTTGGTGTTGTTTTCCTGCTTCTTAATATCAGAATTAGTCTTTCATTTCTTCTTGTCATATGGAGTTATATAATTGACAGATTATTTCTCAACTGATTTTTCTTGTTGCTAACACGTTACTCTTAATTAGCATGTTTGAGCATTATATTTCAGATATTTAATAAATGGTTTATAGCACACTGTAAAGCAGATTTCAGTGTTTATTAATGTATTTGTCCACAGATAAAACTCCTCATGTGGACTCATCAGTGTAGTGAAACACAGCTGTTATGATAGAAAGTGTGTCTTCACTGTGTTCATCAATAAACAGTTATAGTCAACCATTTATTACTCGTTTGTATAGAGCTAATAAATGCTGTTGACTGGATGTACTGGAGCTCTGAGTCAGCATGTGGGCCGCATGAGAGAGTGAAGAAGAATCAGCTACCATGTGGTATTCAGAATATGAAGTCAGCATGTAGAATATGAAGTCAGCATGTAGAATATGAAGTCAGAATGTAGAATATGAAGTCAGCATGTAGAATATGAAGTCAGAATGTAGAATATGAAGTCAGAATGTAGAATATGAAGTCAGCATGTAGAATATGAAGTCAGAATGTAGAAAGTCAGAATGTAGAATATGAAGTCAGCATGTAGAATATGAAGTGATGAGATTAGAGCAGAAGATGTTCCCTGTCTGTCACTGCAGCCCAGACTGTTCTACTTCACTGGGAGTGTAGAGGAGTGAATAGAGTCTATTTTGGGGGTGGGGGGAGGGGGGAGGGGCATCAGATTTAAGCTTGATATTTTCAGCATGGGCAGACCAAGGATGGTTGTTGGTTGTGTTTTCCACTGCAGCTGCCATCACATTCCCATCTGCTTCTGGGGTTTGGATCTTTTCACTGGGTCCACATCTTTTCCCGGCTCCCATTGTGGAACTCAGCTCAGCACCGATTGCCCTGAGGCATGATGGGAGTTTGATGAGTACACTAACAGCCATAATAATTAAGCCTTTATTAGTCCCACAATGGGGACATTCGGTTCTCTGCATTTGACCCATCCCGGAGGAGCAGTGGGCTGCAATGAAGCAGCGGGGAGCAATTTTGGTCTTGCTCAAGGACACCTCGGCATGTTGCCTGTAGAGGGGTTCAAACCACCGACCTTGTGGTTGCGGGTCAAGCACTCTACCTCATGTGCCACAGTGGAGACACGCTGTACCAGGCTGACCTACAGCTGATATCTGTTTACCACATATGTTCCTGTTGGCCAATAAGTGAGGAGGAATTGAAGGACAGAGAAGCCAAAGATTTATTTGAATATTAGTGTTTACCTCCATGCTAGCAGCTCGGTGAGGCTGTACTGAGGCAGCAGTGCTGCAAGCTAAATGCTAATCTCTGCATGCTAACACACTCAGTGATAATGTGTAGAATCATTTTAGTTCAGCATGTTAGCTAGTTAGCGCTTCATTCAGGAAGAGGAGGAGCTCCTGGTATTTGGTCATAAACACATGAAGAGTCAGACCTTATGATGGCGCTAAATGTTAGTTCAGGGATCACCAAAGCTTTTACATCCTGAGGGACAGCAGTGTCTGCACCAAATGTCATTGCAACCATCCAGATATTTCACTCAAAACCACAGAGGTCAGCCTCATGGTAAGTCCCAGCTTCAAACAGCTGGTGGATCTTTAGGGTTCATCCTCTGGGCACATGGATTCCTGCATCAAATTGAATGGGATCCATCCAATAGTTCAATTCAATTCAGTTTATTTTGTAGAGCCCAGAATCACAAATGACAAATTTGCCTCAAAGGGCTTCTGTACACATGCGACACCCTCTGTCCTTACACCCTCACATCCTCTGTCCTTAGCCCCTCACATCCTCTGTCCTTAGACCCTCACATCCTCTGTCCTTAGACCCTCACATCCTCTGTCCTTAGACCCTCACATCCTCTGTCCTTAGACCCTCACATCCTCTGTCCTTAGACCCTCACATCCTCTGTCCTTAGACCCTCACACCCTCTGTCCTTAGACCCTCACATCCTCACATCCTCACATCCTCTGTCCTTAGACCCTCACATCCTCTGTCCTTACACCCTCACATCCTCTGTCCTTACACCCTCACATCCTCTGTCCTTAGACCCTCACATCCTCTGTCCTTACACCCTCACCTCCTCTGTCCTTAGACCCTCACCTGCTCTGTCCTTAGACCCTCACATCCTCTGTCCTTACACCCTCACATCCTCTGTCCTTACACCCTCACCTCCTCTGTCCTTAGACCCTCACCTCCTCTGTCCTTAGACCCTCACATCCTCTGTCCTTACACCCTCACCTCCTCTGTCCTTACACCCTCACCTCCTCTGTCCTTAGACCCTCATCTCCTCTGTCCTTAGACCCTCACATCCTCTGTCCTTACACCCTCACATCCTCTGTCCTTACACCCTCACATCGGCACAGGAAAATATAGTTGTTGAGACATGTCACTCAAAGACACCATGTCATTGTCAGAGGATCACCATAGTCACTGGGATTCCTCCTCTGGGGACCATGAATGTGATCACTGAATGTCATGACTGACTGATGGACATCTCCATCCACAGAGCCACACCACTATTGTGGATACAATCTGAATATTAACTGATGTAGCTTCTTTGTATTTTTGTTAATAAAAAAACTTTAGGACCCCAAACACAACCGAGCTGTGGGGCAGCCGCTCATGTCCCTCTGAGGCATGTCCCTCTGAGGCATGTCCCTCTGAGGGATTTACATTAGTCCCTATCCAACAGCATAGAGGTATGTTGACTATTTGTGCCAGTGAGGTGGACGCTGGTCTTTGTGAGGACGCCTCAGCCACCAGTCATCATCTCTCTGAACCGTCCTCTCATCTCTTTAAGAGACGCTCTGTTAATGAGCTCTAAGACAGCTCTTTGCTTTCCTCTACAGAAGGCACAAAGACACTGGGAAACCTTGCTGACTGTGGCACTGAGCCATTTTCGACTTTAGTGATTTTAGTACCTCGGAGGTTCCCTGGGGAGCACATTTTCATAGCAATGAATGCCAAAGCCAGTGGCTGTGGTGACACCCCACCGTGCTACGTTTGCAGTGTGACAGACACAGCTTCTGGATGCCAGGAGCTGTGTCTGCATGGTAGTGAGCATACTGTATGGCTCCTTGCCAGCAGCAGCTGAGTCCCTTCCAAGCAGCAACAAGGCCTTTAACCCTCGGCGTTGTAGTGGAACCTCTTTTGTTTCAGGCTGCAGCCCTCCGTACGTCCACGTCCGGGTCTTTCACTCTGCCCGGAGCCTCTTGGCAGGTTCAGAGGGCTGGACTGATGGTGTTCGATCAGTCAGAGATGGAGCCTGCTGGAGTACGGAGCAGCAGAGCCTCATGAGGGAAACACGTGGCCTTTATTTGATCTGAATGCTGTACAAGAAGCAAAGTCAATGGTTCCTGTGTTCACGGCGCCTTCATGCTAAGTGGATTTGTGTTCCCACTGTGTCTGGGCCACGTAGCTGAAATGCTTTGGCTGGGTGACAACATCTTGTTTTATTGTAAATCTCTTCATAATGGTTGTTTTAGCTTTAGATATTTAACAGCTTTGAGGTGCGAAACATCCGAAAACCCCATGAAAGCTTTTTGTTTTGGCTGATCTGCCAGCAACGATGGAAATATGGAGTCTGTGCTCACCAGAGAGACAGCAGAGTGAATATTTGAGGCCTCTTGTGGTCATGCATCGTATCTCATTTTGGGGTACACACACACAATGCGGCCATGCAAAGAGTTAGCATGGATGGTTCTTGGTAATGGAGGTACTGGAATATCTCAGGGAATTGTTAGCCCTACATCCATGAGAGTGTTAGAACAATACGAGCTTTAGATCAGATTCTGGAGGTTCCCTTAACTCAATGTCATTAACCCTTCACATGTTATGGAACAAACTAACCCACTTGAGAGCCCTTTAGTTCTATCAACCCATGATAATAAGACACATTGCTGGCCTCTGGATCGGCCTCGTCACTGCTGTCCTCCTCCTGATGGATCAGTGCTGCAGCCGAGGGTAACGGCCAACAGGTCAGAGTGCTGACAGAGGAGGTTTATCCATCAGGTTTATGAGTGTGTGTCATTGAACCTTCATGTTGGTGAGCTGTGTGGGCATGTTGCTGCTACAAGCACACGTTTATCCCCTTACAATCCATTCATTGGCATCTATTGAGTAACTGATTTGCCAATGTAATCTATGAGTCGTTCTCTAGTTACAGCTTTTCCAATGAGAGCATCATCTGCTTTGTGTCATGGTGGTTGAGCATCTTTGGGATTTTGCTCTGTTTGCTGCACAAAACAAACCCGTTCATAATGAAAAGACATTTTGAATAAAGTTTGAACCTTCTTCTGCTCTTCTTCTTTTTGGCAGGTATATCTCATCAATGTCACCTACTCGGACAACACCTCCCACATCGTCTACAGAAGATACAGCAAATTCTTTGACCTACAGGTAACCTTCCCCTCTCATGTCCTGTCCTGCTGGCTCTGTGTGAGGTGTGTGTGTGTGTGTGTGTGTGTGTGTGTGTGTAGAGTGATCCTAACGCCATTGGCTGGATGCATTCTGAACAAGTCATCCATGTGAACTCTCAGCATTGTTTAGTATAGATTAATGTGTGAGCCTGTGGTCTCCTCACCCCGTTGCCTCAGTGAATCAATGTGAGTGTTAGTAATTGGTGGGGGAGCAGGGGAGACACCTCGTACAGATGCAGCAATGCAGCACGTCTCTCTCTCTCTCTCTCTCTCTCTCTCTCTCTCTCTCTCTCTCTCTCCACCGCCCTCCTTCGTTCGCCCCACTTCTTCCTCTCTCTCTCATCTAATCTCTGCCGTACCCTCAAAACGTCAGGGAGCTGACAGGCCTGTTTTATAGGACAAGCACAAATCCACATGGAAGTTCATTTGACGTAGCGGGCTTTATAGTGGGTCGCTGCTAGATTATCTGGTGCAGGCTGCTCTGATTGGTGGCTTCTTGAAATACACTCTTTTTTCTGTTCTCTTGACTTGGCTCAGACGCTTCACTCTCATGTTTAAAGGGTCCAGTTCTCTCTTCAGAACTATTTATTTTGGAACGCTGCAGCCCTCCATACTGAGAGAATGTTTGTGTGCATTCATTCCACTGCAAACTGATACCACATGTATATTGGACCGGAGGTCTCAGGGTCACTAGTAAATATGAAGGGGCCGCAGTGAGAGAGTTACAGGGGCCACATCTCAATGGCCCCAGTGTGCAAGTCCAGCAGGAAATGATGTTTCAATCAGTGGAGGAAAGGTCCTCTCTGAAAGCTCCCTTTGATAACCGGTGGGGCAGTGTGAGGTGGAGCACAGCCCCCTGCAACTCAGTCCACCCATGTGGAATAAAAGACAGAGGTAGAATAATAAACAGGGGGAGGCCAGAGGACTGGATGTGGGTCTTCCTCCTGGTTCTCCTCCCTCAAAGTGCCCAGGAGGAAACTAATGAACTTCAATGGTTCATGCATGGCTTGGCACAAACTCACTTCCAGTCAGCAGCTGAAAGATTGATTTTGTTTTGTTTGTCAGATGGATCAGGGCAAAGGTCAGCCAACCTGGTCTGAGAGTTTGGTTCTAGTGTGAAAGTCCTTTGCTACACATTTATGGGAGTTACCAGATGTTCTTTTTAAAGCGTGCTGCAGTCGACCACCATCTCACTCTGCCTGCCTCCTCGATGTTTTCATTTGCACTGTGACGCTCCACATACATGAAGAAAGATACCACTGGCATCGCCGCCGGTATGAGGGCCCAAAGGAGAGTCTCTCTGCCAGACTTTGACCTGCTCCACGCCTTTGATGGTCCTGTTTGATCCCATTGTTGTTAGAGCGTCCTGGAGCGGCTCGTGCTCTCAGCAGCCCTGCTAACCCGAGAGGACAGAGACATGGACGGCCGCTCTGAAACAGTTGGAGACACTATAAGCCACGCTTTGGCACAGACCGCTGGGGTTTTCAGCACGGTTTCCTAGTAATAACCAGAACAGGCTGTCTTCCTGGAAACACTCGGGCCCTGGTTCTTGGCTGGGCCTCATGTAGCTTAGACTCACTTTGTTTAAGTTGTGTCCCTAAAACCCTCCTTTATGTGACGATGACAGTAAAACGGGCACGCTGTTCAGACACACACATGATGGCTGGAACACTGACGTTTCAGCCTCTATTTGTCTCGGTCTCTATCACCCTTAAAGTGGCAAAAGACAAGCTTTTTGCTTGAACTTTTCTCTATGGTGTAAGTGTTGATAGCACACTGTAATGTGTATCCAATAATGTCCTAAAAGTCTGGCTTTCATTATGTAGTTCTGTCTGCCTTTATGGTTGCACTGAGGTCTAATGCAGTTGTTTCCTGCTTTGGGCAGTAGCCATGTTGCTAATGCTACCACTAGCTAATGCTAGCAGCCAGAAAACGGACCAGGAGATCAAAGGAGCCAGGACCAGCATGAAACAAACGTCTAGGATTGTTTCTGGCTGCTAGCGTCAGCTATGTGGCTAATGCTAGCACTGGCTAGTTAACGCTAACAATAGCAGCCAGAAACAAACATCTATGATTCATTGATCATTTCATATATTAGCAAGAAACACTTTTCTTGCGGTGGCCTTTCTAAAATGAGCAGTGGTGGAAAAAACCTATTCTGTCATATCTGATGTGGTGCCAACAACTGTAGCACATGGAAACGGGGCGGTTTGAAAAGTGGATCCAGTCCCGTCCCACCGTGTTCCTGCCAGAGTGCAGCCAGCGACCAGGAGGATGTGTTTTAGGTCAGACTAATAGGAGCCATAACGGTGATATTTAGTGGCCCTCTGTGATAAAAGAAGTCCTTTCTGGCCGATAGAATGAATACATTAAGGCAACATGTAGACAGAATCGCCCTGTGGGGAGCCATTTTGTCCGTCCACCTCGATGCTGTTGGACTCTGTTAAGAGAGAATAGCACCTCTCTCTCTCTCTCTCTCCATCCTTTGCTATCGTCTTCCCAGTAGTTCTTTATTTGACGCTGGTTTGGGGCTGAAGCTGCTCTGCAGGAACACAGCTTTGATCTTTTTCATTACTGGCTCTTCGTCATCGAGCAATCGATAGACCTGAACTGCAGGAAGGGAACGAGTGGAGACAGACAGAGGCTGGTAGTCACACATGCCTGTAACATCAACACAAACATGGTAAATGGACTGTACTTGTATAGCGCTTTTCTAGTCTTCCGACCACTCAAAGCGCTTTTACATTACATATCATTCACCCATTCACACCCATTCATACACTGATGACAGGAGCTACCATGCAAGGTGCCACCTGCCCATCAGGGTCTCTCTAATCATTCACACCCATTCATACACCGATGGCACAGCCTTCGGGAGCAACTCAGGGTTAAGTGTCTTGCCCAAGGACACATCGACATGGACTGCCGGAGCCAGGGATCGAACCGCCGATCCTCTGATTGGAGGACGACCCTGCTCTCCACTGAGCCACAGCCGCCCCAACATGTCACCTAAATACACCTAAATACTCTGCAGAACACCACATGCCTCTGCCATAGTCTCTCTCTACACCAGGGGTCAGGAACCTTTTTGACTGGGAGAGCCATAAAAGCCAAATATTTCTAAATATATTTCATTGAGAGCCATATAGTATTTTTAACGTATAATAAATTAAATATGTCTTACTTTTAATGCGACTTCTGGTGCTGCATGGTTTTGCTGATGGCCTTGTAGTCTGGTTCATACGTGGTGAGGTTGAGCTTCATGCAGGCGTTGAGATGCGAGAATGACTGTTCACATGCATATGTAGAGCCAAACATGGTCAATACGGCAATACTCACACGCTGCATTGTGTGGTATGTCACAGGAAGCTTGTTCCAAGTTTTAAGAATCAGCTGGTCTTCAGGTTGAAGATTTTCATTTCTGTCCACTTGTGTTCCCTCGCCAGCTCTGCTCGCTGTCGCGCAAGACTTTCCAACTCTCCATTAAGTGACTTGAACTTACTCATCCACATGTCTGATGCCTTCAGGTCAGCAACTTCCAGCTCAAAGTCTCCGATAAAGACCCCGGGGATGCATGTCAGGTCGATTTTGTCCACTGCACACTCATGTGGATGAGTGATGAACTTGAAAAGACCAGTGCGCGCACGAAATTCTCCAAAACATGCTTTGAATGACTGCAGGAGATTGGACGTAAAGCCAGCTAGCTGCTGGAGATCCAGATGTTGAGTGGAGTCACTTGCTAAGCATGCATCTCTAAATTGTTGCAGTCTTTCAAAGTGCAGAAGACGACCTGTTTCAATGTCCCTGAGAAAGACTTCCAGCTTGCTTTCAAATGCAAACACTGCTTGTTGAAGGGATGAGATTGTATTTCCAATACCTTGCATTTTCACATTGAGCTGGTTCAGATGGCCAGTTATGTCCACGAGATAGTGAAACTGCAGGAGCCAGTCAGTGTTGTCTAGCTCAGGATGCTTGACGCCTTTCATTTCAAGAAAAGTCCGGATTTCACTCAGGCAAGCTGCAAAACGGCTGATCACCTTCCCCCTTGACAACCAACGCACGTTGCTGTGTAAAAGCAGACCGGGATAATGATTCCCAACTTCTTCTAACAGAGCTTTAAACTGGCGATCATTTAAAGCTCGGGCAACAATAAAGTTGACCACTCGAATGACCAGCAACATCACCTCACCAAGCTCCTGGCCACACGTCTGAGCGCAAAGCGCCTCCTGGTGCAGGATGCAATGAAAACTTAGGATGGCTCTCTTTTCATGTTCACGGAGAAGCGCTACAAATCCTTTGTTCTTCCCCAACATACAGGGTGCACCATCAGTACAGACAGAAATAAGTTTATCCATCGGTAGTTTTTTTTCTTTAGCAAACTCCATAAAAGACGTGAATAAATCCTCTCCTCTTGTTGTCCCTTTCATTGGCAAAACAGCCAAGCTTTCCTCACGCAGTGTGTCACCTGCAGCATACCTGGCAATTATACTGCACTGAGATAGATGGCTAACGTCTGTTGACTCATCTAACGCGAGAGAAAAGTATGTCCCGGCGTTTATGTCCTTAATTTGTGTTTCCTCGACTTGATTTGCCATCATGATGCTACGATCGTGCACAGTTCTTGCTGACAGGGGCATGTCTTTTATTCGTTTGATTATCTTGTCTTTATTTGGGAAGTCATCAAACAGTTCATTGGCCACATCAAGCATGAATGTTTTGGCATACTCGCCATCTGTGAATGGCTTTCCATTCCTTACTATTGCCAAAGCACCCGCAAAGCTAGCGGAATTCCCGTCACCTTGCTTGGTCCACACATGTAGTTGCTGCTGAATCGTCTGCACTCTCCGCTGTAGCTCCTCGCATGCCCTTTTCCTGCTGTCCCCCGCTGGATATTTCGATGCAAATGAAGCATGGTGCGTATCGAAGTGCCGCTTTATATTTGACCGTTTCATCGATGCAATTTTATCATTGCATATTAGACATACCGCAGATCCTGCTCTCTCCACAAATGCAAATTCCTCTGTCCACGCAGCCTGGAATGCACGGTAATCATCGTCTTTTTTTCTTTTCGCCATCTTTTCCGTTACAAGGGTTGAAGCGGATAAACTAGTTGGCTATCTGATATAATTGATTTCCTCACCTTTACAATGACCCGGACATGCTTGCGAGCCATTGGTTCCCGACCCGACCCACGGGTGACCCGTGACCCGTGAAATTTATCTTCAAAACTAATTTCTGTTTACTTTAAAATGACACAGTATTATTAAGAAATATCATAAGTATTTTAAAATCAGTTCCAAATTTTTTTTTCAACTCAAAATTGTCTGGGAGCCATATGCCGTCACCGGAAGAGCCATATATGGCTCGCGAGCCATAGGTTCCCGACTGCTGCTCTACACCTTAACATATACACACATATATATATATAGAGTGATGATGGGCACGACACCAAGATGAAGATACTGTGATTGTGCTGCGTTCTTCAGGGTCACTCCTTTAGTGAGCAGCTTCATGAGCATGTGTCAGGAGCCTCTGAGCAGTGGGGGACGGGGCCCCGGGTGAAGTCGGCCCGTTTTTTCTTTTAAGCTGCGGCATGGCTCACCGTCTGAAAGAAGGACACGCTCTGACTGGAGCTTTTTACGAGGGCCTTTGGTTTGTATTCTGTCCACACGCCTGCACACAAAACCTCTTTTCTTTTTCCAAGTCTGCCCTCGTAGGAGCCTCCACACAGCAACTCAAGCTTTAGAGACTTTAACGTTACGTCTTCAGTGTTTACCGTACCTTTGAAGAACCAACAGACCATATTAGCCTGGTCTAATCTGAGAGTCGGGCTCGAGGTTGATATTCAGTCCTTTTACAAACAGCTTGATGGATGCTAGCAGCACGCTTTGGGCACACAGCATCTTATATTCAGCTCAGAAAATTATACAGTAGCTGTGGTCAGAGCGCTTGAAGGGAAGGTCACTGAAGCAGGAATCTCTAACCTCTAAGTGGGCCGTTTGATGGAAACATGTGCCTAGACCTCAAGGCGTTATCGGTATGCCATCCTTGAGGATAAATAGCTGAATAGTCAGGCCACTAGCTCAGCCTCTTTGTCCTTGAGGTGTTCTGTGGATGTTCTCTGGAATTACTGTAACTCAACAGAATGAGGGAGCCCATTGTTTCAGGTCAGGGATAAAGGACTGTTTTATTTTATTTATGTGTGTGAGAGAGAGAGAAGAGCAGGAAACAGACTTTTGAGAGGCAGAGGAAGGACAGCTACACACCATCACAGGCACAGATCTGGTGAGTAACAATCAGGCACTAGACCGGAGGGCCCGGGCCGGGTCCTCGCTGGATGTGGAGCAGAGGGTGTAAAGTATGCAGTGTTTCCCACAGCAAAGGGATCCGGAGAGTGGGCTGAATTTAGGAAGAATGAGCACAGTTCAGCAGTTTTTGGGATGATTCCTCGGCTCATAAAGTTAGCAGTGTGACTGTGAGGAGACAGGGACACATTCAGGGAACCTGAGACACAGACAGAAAGACAGAAGAAACTTTAGTTTACTGTCGTACGCACCAAAAGACGAGATACAATCTGATAAAAACGTTCACAGGAAGATTTAAAAATCATTGAAGAGAAAGATGAGATTTTCTAATTGAAACAGTTTAGAAAACTAGAATACAATGCTGCAGGCTAGTTCACCTGGGAGCGAGTCTTTGATTGATCAGCTGCTCTACCACAACATCCCAGACAGAACAACAACCCATGAAAGAAAGGAACTGGACTCATTTACACACCTTAATGTAAAATGTAAAATGTAAAATGTAAAGCTCCTCATGTTAGGAACAGGACCTAGTGGAACCTTCTTATTGGTTGCCAAATGAAACCTCATGGTTAGAGTAGAGAACTCTACGCACCAAGGAAACCACCTTCAGAATCACCTGAAGAACATGCTGGATGCAGAGACTGAAGTAGGCCACTTGGATGACCAACACAGGCCTTCAGCAGTGTTCTGTATAGATCAGTGGTCCCTCTCAGGTTGGAGGCTCAGGCCTGTATTTAGATGGAGCGTGTCTCTGGCTGGTAGCTTCTGCATGTAGGAACCTGAAGAGTCCTTCAGCTCTATCTGCTTCTGATGAATCTATTTCACTGTAGTGTTGTATGTCTGTACATCCTTCCTCTGACTGATGATGGTGGGTACCATATTTGGTCACAGTATATTAAAGTATCTGTTTGTTTCCTGTGTTACTCTGCCTCCTGTTATCTGGAGATGTATATGGCAGCTGACTGACTTCCGTCTCCATCCGTCTCTGTCTTGTTGACTCTATTGTCTCTCTGTCTCTTCCCTCTGTCACCTGGCCTGGTCTCCTCTACCAGAAATGGATGTTTAACAGAGAGGCAGCTCAAGGTTTCCTCTTTCTCATTACATCTCTATCGAACCCAGTTTGATACATCCCACACTCTTTATTCCATTGTCCCTCTGTGCATCTTGTTCAGAGAGAGCAGGGGTTGTGTTTCTGCACGTTCAGATGTTGAGCGCAGAGCAGCTCGCACTGTTGAATAGCTGAAGGACATGTTATCAGGGACATGTGATAAAAAGGAACATAAAACTATGTGAAATGAATGCACACAGGTATTTTGTATCCAAGGACTACTTTATATATGCCCCTCTGACATTGTTCTCTCTTATATAGTAGAACTTAGAGAATGATATCCACACATGTAGACCCAGTCCATTCCTTCTTGGTTGCTGGATCAATAGTAACGTGTTCATATCAAACATCAACACGTCTTTGTCCTAAATATTCACAAAATGTCCTGTTTTGGCGCCAACCAGTGTTAGTTTTCTTATTAATGAAACATAGTGCTGGGCAATAAAAAAATCTAAAAAATGATCATAAATAAATCTACCACAATAACAATGATCCATTCTCTCTCTCTCTCTCTCTCTCTCTCTCTCTCTCTCTCTCTCTCTCTCTCTCTCTCTCTCTCCAAAGTCCAAAAGGCAGAAGCCATGTATCTGAATGTGAATCAAGCATACTTCCTGTTAATTCCCAAGCCTGAAGCCCCTCCCATGGAACATTCCACACATGCAGAGACAAAGTTCCCTACAGGTTCATAGCTGATCAGCAGAATCCACACACCACCTCTGCTTATCTACAGTATCGGTGGCGATGGCCAGTCCCAGTCCCCCCGTCTGCAGGTTAATGAACAGTGAGAGGGTAAACAGCAGACGGGACGGGACATGCAGGACCGGGCGTTCAATGCCACCAGTCAGGGGGAGAAACAGAGAGGGAGGGAGAGAGAGGAGGTGAGAGTTCCCACGAGAAGTCAGCATTCATATCTCATTCCTACAATTTCTCACCCCCTCTCTCCATCTATCTTCCCTCAGAAACCCGTCTCTGTCTCTCAGCCCCTCCTCTGGTCTCTTCTGGTCCACTTTTCCCCCCGGCTAGTCCACCACGACCTGCATGTTCCCGGGGTCAAGTGCATTAGCCTTCTAGAGCTACAGAGGGTTCCCAGCATCTGTAGAGTCAGAGAGTTAGCCTCCAGAGGGGGGTTATTCTGTACAGTGTGTGTCTGCAAACTGACCAACAATAACATGACCCAGAGAATCTGGAGAATATAACTAGATTGTTAAATGTGTTGACTCCATTGGCACAAATAAAAACCAAAGATGCAAACTGCAGAGTTTTATCGGGACTCTTTCATCTTTCCCCTCCTCCTCCTCCTCTTCTTCTTCTCTCTTTCCTCCTGTTTTCCACTGTTGTGTGTCTTTCTCTCTCATGCTTTCTTTACTTCTCTCAGCCCACACGTGGACTGAACCTCCAAACCTCACTCCTCTCTTCCCATCCTTATAAGTGTGGGCCATAGAGTGCATGGAGCATCTACACACACACACACACACACACACACACACACACACACACACACACACACACACACACACACACACACACACACACACACACACACACACACACACACACACAAAAGGAGGGCACTGCCACCCGATTCACCCCTTCATGAAGAGACTGAGGTTTGGCCACAGTGCTTAAGGTCTGTCCTGGCTGTCGGCATGGAAACCCTTGAGCCTGTCAGCAGGGCTAAATCAGGTGCTACGCTGCTCTGTTAGCACTGAACCCTGGAACAGGTGACAGCCCCTCCCCTCTGCCTCCGCCTGGTGAACTGTATGTTGGCTGGCTGCTGACTTTACTTTAAGTGAAGCAGTCTGTTTGGAAGCCGACCCTGTTCTTTCCTCAGGTTGTAGTCAAATGTCTGAATGTGCTAGTGGAACATTGAGCCAGAGAGGAATGAAGGGCAGCGCTCAGAGGATTAAAACATGGGCTCTTCTTTGTTGAAACTGAATCCTGGTTGGCCCTGTCCTGTTCCTCATCCCCTCTAAAACACATTCTATGAAGAGCTAAATCTGAGCAGTCATCTGGGCCCTAATGCCTGTAAATGACTTCATGTGAGGTGAGGAGGCTTTAATTCTCCTCTTGTTTACCAACTAGACCTAATCTATTCTAGTCTTCAAGGTTTTCTCACAGCGTACAATGTTTAATCTCTTTGATAAATGTATTTTTAATGACTGGACTTCAACACCACCTCCTCTGATGAAATGAATTGTTCCAGGGGTTTTAAAGTCCCTGCCAAGGTTCTCCTCCAGCAGTGTTAACACAGTTGACACCATCAGCAAACTGGCTCACAAGGCTTTGATTTGTTTCAGTGTGGGCGCAGTGTGTGTTCTCGACAACGCTGAAAGCAACACAACCTTGAGTCCAAGGAACCGACCCACTCCGACAACACGTTCTCATTCTAACGCCTCACGTACTGACGCCTGGGCGTCACTTTCTGAGGCAAACAGTCGCAGTGAAACGTGGTTAACGATGTGAATTCAAACAAAAACATTTGCTAATCTTAAGGTAAAAAAACACTTATTTAGGTTTGAAGAAACATGTCTGTTGGGATTAGAATAACTACGTAAACCAAGTAAAACGATTCAACGTCTCATAAGAATGGAAACGCGTCACAAACATCGCTAACGTAACTTCAAAATAACTCGGCCTCTGTTTGTGTAACCCGACACCTCCACTCCTCCACTAATAACGGCATCCAGACAGACAGCGTCGTCATGGAAACATAGCGCCCAGCGTCTGGTTCCCCCTCAGATAAACACTGTTAGCTCTGTCAGTTGTGTCTGTTGCTGTTGTTTGCACGATTAGCACTGTTAGCATTGTCAGCTGCTTCAGCCCTCACCATGTTGAGATCTGTGATCTTTAACCTTTGGACTAAACAATTCATATCACTCAGAAAGCTCCAGCCACCACGTTTTAGCCCCAGGACAAAACGGGATCCCAACCATCAGGGGTGTTTCCCAGACAAAGCCCATGGAGCCTTGTTCCAGAGGCCACAGCAGAGACTGTGGACGGACAGACGGTAGCACAGCCCTGCACCTGTTGCCTTATTCAAACTGAGGGGAGCCTGAAAGCAGAGCTCACATCTTCAGATAAATCCAACCCCCACACCGCCCCCACACATGCACATAGAAGCATGCAGCATATCATGTTCCATCCAAATATAACGTGCCAACATGGACAGGGATTTGTCCAGATCTGGTGCCAGCGTGCCACTTTCTATTTAGAGGCACAACTGTGGATGATTGTGGCTGGAAAGGAACGCTCCCCTCCTCCCTCAGGCCCATCTTAGACATCTGTCTCTCTGAAACTGAACGCTGCAGTGTGCGTATGCTCGTTGAGACTTGATTCATGTGCTTGGGCTAAATCTTCCCTTCCAGAGCCTGTGCTCCTGAAGAAGAAAAAGGGGGTCAGAGAGACAAGGGGGGAGATAAAGTGAGGGGAAACATTTTCACATGCTGGAGACCAGATATGTGTTCATCCTCCGCTGTCTGCTCGCCTCCAGACACAAGGAGAGCAGCGAGAAGAAGCAGGCTGAGTCTGTGGCCCTCCTCGCCATCACCGCGTCGCCATGGAAATGGTGTGAGGATCACATGGCGGCCTCGCTGTGCCAGTCATGAGTTGTTCCAGAGGTTGAACACGTGTGTGTTTATTTCCATTCCATTCTATTCCACTACTGCGAAGCCCGGGGTAAACCCTCCCAGTCACATGGCCGCCAACAGGAAGTGAGGCATCAATCCACTGCACTATAACTGTATGGCACCCCCCCAAGTTTATGCCAACTGACTCTCACAGTTCCTTATATGGAGGCTCTATTCTTAGCACATGTGCATGGTGTGAAGAAGGAGCTGTTAGTCCAGCCCTGGCCCTGTTGTCATTTGTTCCTCTGGCTCTACATCTTCCATGTTTCTGGGACTGGAACGAAGGAAACACATCTCTATGGATTATTATATCAACTATTAAACTGTGTCGGTGGTTTGAAAATATAGGAAATATTTCAAAGGGACCAAAAATTGCAATGCCACAGTGCTAAACATTCTCTGCTAGCAGATTCTCAGATGTGAAGAGATATTTATTTATGTGTCTTATATCCATGTAAATCCTCTTTGATTTTGGACTGTTGGTTGGACGATGTCATCGATCTGGTATCAGTTATGAACACAAGGAGAGAGAATGGTCCTCCCCTTATTACCTATAATTTGACCACTATTCCATTCACGCTCTTATCCAGAGTGATGCAGTCTAACATTCAGTCAGCTGTTAAAATAAAAAGCCCTCATTAGGACCCTGATCTCCATGAAGGGGTGATGTGCAGGAGCTTCACAGTAGAAGAGTAAACATGACGTCATTGTAATCTGGACTCGCTCAGACAGGAGAATAAAGAACCTCTATCTTTTTTTTTACCTGACTCCCAACATGTACACCAGTGGTCCAGAGCTGTGCAGCATCATCCAATCACGTCGCTTCACAATTCTCCTTCACGCTCACTCTGTGCTGGTTACCAAGGAGACAGTGAAGTCTGGGAAGTGGAGCCATGGTTTGGCATGAGTGTTTTTATCTTTTTTTCTTTTCTTTTCTTTCTTTTCTTTCTCTTCCACATCCTGAATAGAATATTACCAGCTGGATTGTGTGTTTGTCATATTACAAGTAAAGTTTCCTGTACAGTGTGCAGCGTGTAAACATGCATGTAAAGCAGCGGTGGTGTCCCAGTCTCCGTCACCTGACTCCCACCGTCCCACCCGTCCATACCGTTTTGTTTCTCTGTGATCCCACAATGCCTGGTGTGATGGGACCAGGCTACAGTCAGCTGATCAAAGAGCACATGGGCCCAGAGCTGACATGTCAAGCCTTACAGGAGCTTTCCAGTACCTGCACCTGTACACACATGAACGCACACACACACATATATACTTTCACACCCACTCAGCCTTTGGCTTTGACCCCCCCGACACAGAGAAAGGATGCAGTCACATTTTAAATCTGTGCTGCAAATTCAGCTCTTCTGTTAAATGTGTGGTTGCTGGTCCATCATCCATCCGTCCCTCTGGATCTTTTGTAAGTTCAGCAGGATCTATTTTTTGTCCCAGGCACGGTTGGGGGGGGGGTCCAAACAGCTGGGTCTGCTGCTAGTATTGTGTTGTTGTAGCAGTAGGTGTTCTGGTATGGAGGACGGAACATGAATCTGGATCATGACCTGTGTAACAGTGACTCTTTCTGTCCTGGTGTCCTCTTGTCTCTCAATGGAGAGATGCATGCAGATGGACAGATGGACAGCTGTGTCAGAAGGGGACATAAGGGATCTGAGAGTGTGTAGATGTCTCCATGCTGGAGGTCCTGAAGCCCATCAGGCTGTTTGCTCTCTTAGTCCCTGAAGGTCTTTTACAGCCATCACACACTGATGTCTCCTCTGTTTGCTGCATTGCTGTACAGTCGTCTGCATCCCTCCTCTGCTTTCCTTCTGCTTTCTCTCTACTCCCCGTGGGGAGAGAGTCTATGAAGGGTGACACCGGGTAAACACAGTAGGGCTGACTCTCTCCTCTACACCCCCTGACCTCTACATATCTATCTCTCTCATCCTGCTGGGTCTCTACCTTCTCTCTGTTTCTCTCTCCCTCCATCTTCCCCTTTGTCTTTCTTCCTGCCTTCCCCTCCAGCTCCAGTGTCAGCCCTCCCTCTCCCCGTGTTGGTGTCGCTGTGCTTTATGAATCAATGGGAGCTGGTTTGACTCCCGTTAGCTCCTCAGCTCTGCTCCTCTGCACCCTCGTGACCAAAGACTCTGAGCGGCCTGAGACTCCTCATGGGGGTTAAAGTTCATATGAAGGAGGCAAAGAAAGAGTTTATTTTGTGTCCACAGGAACATGAAATGAAAGGAATACTAAGAATATTGTTTTCTCTCTGAGAGTAAGATAAGCAGCTTGACATGAAGCTAATGTGCTAGCTTAACACAAAGCCTGTAAACAGTCACACTAAACGGTTAACGCTAGCCTGGTTCTGTAAAGAGTGTTGGGCAGTGACAAGTTATTTCCTTTTCCTTTCAGTGAATAATCCCAGTAACGCTCTGAGACTTAAACATGACTTGTTGTTAGTCTGAGTGAGAGCAGGACACGTTAGCTCGATGCTAACATGTTCAACCAGTCTAGGTGATGGGAAGCAGCTCTCCCCTGCCTCAGTGTTGTTAGCGGGCTAGCTAGGGTGAGAGCAGTCACTGCTGCTAAGCTAGCTGTCGCTGTCAGGACGTAGCTCCCACAGCGATGACTCATTTTGTGTTCTACATTTGTTAAATGAACGAATCATCATCGAAGGCTTATTCTGCTTCCTTGTTGAGATGAGATGTGAAGCAGCTGAGCTGAAGCCAATGAGCTTATTTTAGCATAAAGACGTGGAGGGAAAGAGGCTAGCCCCAAGGGTTAACGCTCATATTAACGCAGTGCTGGGACTAGTTGTTGACAAACAACAGTTCACTTGTTTGCCCAGCACTCTGTAGGGTGTCTCTGGTTGCTAGGCAACCTCACTGGTAGTTATAGGACCCGGGGCAGTTGCTAGTTACACCATGTAACTCACTGAGACCCGTTGACCTTTGACACAGCCTTTGTGTACGGGTTAAACACATGAAATGTTTCTCATATTATTCATACTGAGCTACGAGCTAGGCTAGCTTTGTAAGCTAATGACCTGCTGGATCCAGCTCTGTACTGAATACATGAGACATGACATTCATATTGAGGGTTCATATTGAGGTTCATATTGAGGTTCATAATGAGGTTCATATTGAGGTTTATATTGAGGTTCATATTGGTCTCATTGTATCATTTACCAAACACACATGACATTCAACCTCTCTCCTCTTGTTTCTCCAGATGCAGATACTTGACAAGTTCCCAATTGAGGGAGGGCAGAAAGACCCAAAGAAGAGGATCATCCCATTTCTCCCAGGTAGTAGTCTGCTCCACAGCTCCATCCCAACTGGCTCCCATATTAATAATGTATGGCTGGCACTGGGGGGTGGATATGAGCTGGTGACTGATGCCTGCCTGTGTGTGTGTGTGTGTGTGTGTGTGTGTGTGTGTGTGTGTGTGTGTGTGTGTGTGTGTGTGTGTGTGTGTGTGTGTTTATGTGTGCGTGTGTGTGTGTGCCGTGATTTTCAATTTTCTTTTAAGGACACTTTGAATTGTGTGTGTTTCTTTCTGAGGTTGTGGATGCGTTTGATCATGTGATGAGCTTGATATACAGTGTGTGGGTGTGTGTGTGTGTGTGTGTGTGTGTGTGTGTGTGTGTGTGTGTGTGTGTGTGTGTGTGTGTGTGTGTGTGTGTCGTGGTATTGATTTGAGTCATGCCTCACATGCTCGTCTCTGCTGCTGGAAGTTGTGTGCTGACATTCAGGCTCATCAGGCCTGCAGTGTGTCAGTGATGGATGAGGGTGTTTGTGTCGGTTCAGTGTGTGGGGCAGCGGAGCCGACAGTGATGCTGCTAATCACACTCTGTGTGTGTGTGTGTGTGTGTGTGTGTGTGTGTGTGTGTGTGTGTGTGTGTGTGTGTGTGTGTGTGTGTGTGTGTGTGTGTGTGTGTGTGTGTGTGTTCCTGTATGATAGTCATTCAGATTTGTGAGGATTCCTTTCGGGTCAGCCCTCACCCTCCTGTCTGTTTGTTCAGTGCCCTTTATTTAAATCAACGCTGTGTTTAAGCCCCGTGGACAACACATGGTCCCAGAGTCTACTGTAAATGTCTCTCTCTCTCTCTCTCTCTCTCTTGCTGACTGTCAAACATAAGCAGACATCCACCTACCTCTTGTCTATGAAGCCATGGCGCCAGATGTAAACATTATTGACTGTCTGTGTTTGGTTGAGGATAAACTACTTGAGTGACAGTCCAATCAGCAGTGGACAATGTTTCAGATAAAGATGGCCTATTAATTAAAAATGTTAATTATGTTAATGTATTGAAGCCATGGAGTACCAACGGATACCTGGAATACCTGACCAGATGGTTGTTGGTTTAAATTACACTCTTACATTATTTTATTCAGCCAAAAACCTTTGTAAGGCTTCTGTTTGTTCTGCTCCAAAATGTCATGGGTTCATGCTACACCCGTCCACCAAAGTTCATAAAAATCAGGCCGGTAGTTGTTCTGTAATCCTGCTGACAAACAAACCAACAAACAGGAGAAATAACCTCCTTAGTGAAGGTAATGATGAAAAGACCCAATGGTAAAAGGTTCCCTTTGGTTCTTTGGGACCGCTGTCCTCCCAATAAAACCACAGCCCCCAGTCCCCATCAGAGGTGTTACCAGTAAAAGTCAAACATTCAAAACTATATTGAATGTTAAAAAGTGTTAGCATAAATATACTTTAAGTACACCAATCATTTATTTGTTGATTCTTTTTTGTATTTTGTATGTTTGAAAAAGTCTCGTTACTCTGAAAAGTTTTCTTCTCAGTTACTTTTATTTCTAAATAAACTGGTATTTTGGGTGACTTTTTAACAAATAATGCTTGACACAACTTTGACTTGGTGTGAGGGATTACTGTCAACATCAGGAGTCAAATGTAGCCTCTCTTTTTAAAATAAAAGAGATTTTTGGTGGTTGTGACTGGATTCAGAATTATGGAAGATAACATTGTTGATTCTTACATGAATAGATTTCCAATTCGCCAATTTTCCAATTTGATTCCAATGCAGAAAACAACATGAGGACCAGTAAAGCTAATGTGCTAATGATAGCATGTTTCAGTTGGTCCTTGAAGGCAGACTTGTAATTGTCTGGAGCCCTGATGCTGGTTAAAAATTCTATTTTTCATATTGCATAAGTAGAACTCCTTAAATAGCACATTCAGTTGATGCTGATTATACAAGAATCATTCTACACCACCTTACACTGTGATTGAGGGGGTCGGTGACTCTAATGATCCTCTGAGAGGGATGAGAGCAGGACCTTCGACAGATGACCATGTGTGTATAAATCCTATCGTCATATTGAAAGCCATGTCACAGACAGAGGTGATGGAGTCCTGAGGGGGCCTGGGGGGGGGCAGAGGCTGCTGTGGTGGTTCGGATCTCCACCGTACATTACTGACACCTGCTGCTCTGATAGGGAACTACGTGAAGCAGTCTGCACCTCTAGATCCCCTCACCACTGGAGGCCGGGATGCATGTGTCATCTATTCACTTCTGTTTGCTGTCTGTTAGCTCCTCCTCCTCTCCATCCATCATCATCATCACAATGATCCTGTGTTTTCCTTCACCTCCTCCCTCATTCTGACTTTTGTCTCCTTCTCCTCCCCTCCAGGAAAAATCCTGTTCCGGAGGAGTCATGTGCGAGACGTGGCCATGAAGCGGCTGCGATTCATCGACGACTACTGCAGGGTAAAGAGGCCTTACTGTAAACATCCTTTGGTTCCCCATCTGCCTCTGGGGAATCCCCCCCCACGCCCCCCATGTGAGGGGTCAAAGGTCCTTTCACATACTTAAAACATGGCACACATGAGACTTAAGCCTCAGGAGTGGAAGAGTTTCCGCCTAGTGAAGAGCTGTGTATCTGATCTATTCTGAGAAATCTGAAGACTCTGTACTGAGGTCTGACTTCCACTTGGTCAGGAAGTGATGAGATCTTTCCTTCTACAGTTAAAGGGTTTCTTCATTTTCATGTGTGCAACAATCAGAGAAGAAGGCCGACCTAGTTGTGCACCAAACTCCTCAGTCGCTGCACCACACGAGACAGACTGCAGCTCCTCTATTCATCCAGAAGCTGTGGTTCCACTAGTCTTCTCCGTGTGACAGGTCTGTACGCTCCGACAACAGGACTGGCTCGCATCGAGATCCGATTAGCTAGATCCCATGCCGAGGTGGCCTGGCTCGCTTTATGTTCAGATCTCAGCGAGACAATTTATCAGATGTAGATCTCCATCATCTTCTTTCCTCTCTAGAGGAGAGCAAAGAGAAGAGAGGAGGAGAACCAGGCTGTCTGAGTCCTGATGAAAACACAACATTTCATGACTTTGCTGCTTCAAATTAAAAGCTTTTAATTAACATAATAAGAGGTCTTTTATTGTATAGAATTGATAGGAACACGAGATTTGTTAGCGGCTTAGTTAAACAAGTCTACTAATAATAAGCAGCATAAATAACAGAGGACTTTTATTGTGAAGCATTTATAGGGAAATGATTTGTTTGTAAACCGTTTTCTATGTGGCTCGACTGATCACAGAACCAGGACCAAAGTCATTCTGCTCATTTGGTCCAATCAGGGGAGAAGTTCTCCTGAAATGAGCATCCCATCCAGAAGAAGAAAGATACCATGAAAGAAGAATCACTTCCTGTTCTCGCTGTCGTTTGATTTTTTTTTATTTATGCCGGATTCAGATCCTTTCTTTAATAACCCCCCCCCCCCCCCCACCACACACACACACACACACACACACACACACACACACACACACACACACACACACACACACACACACACACACACACACACACACACACACACACACACACACACACAAACTTCCTTCCTTCCTTCCCCTTGGCACAAAGCCACACTAGCAGCAGGGAGAAGCAGCATAACATCTCATTTGTGATTGTCTCTTCACATAATTAGGGCGCAGAATGGTTGGCCTGCTTTAGGAAAGGTGAGCCACAGTTTCTTCTCAGTAATCGAGACCAAAAGAAGTTAAAAAACCCAAAACACACGTCTGAGATGACCCTGATCCTTGGCTCGTCTCAGGCTTCCTCATTACCCAAATAACCTGGAGCGCTCTAATGTTTACTGATGCTGCAGCGAGATGCTTCTTCTGCCCAGTACTGCAGTGAGCCGCGCTGTTTACTTCCTACATCCTGTTTATGAGGCAAACAGCGGAGAGGAAGAGTAATTAACCAGGGTTCTCAGAGGGTCTGCTCTCTGCTGAGTCCAGCCAGCTGTGGTGCACAGTGAGATACGGCCTCTTCCATCACAACCACAGGGCTCTTCTATGTCCATACTGATCTGATCCCATGAATGAGATATGCAGGCTGCTGTGGATGAAAACATGAACACATGCCCTCGCATATCTTCTGGACCCTGAACCCCGCTACTGTACATGAGCTCTTCCTTTGGGTGGAGCTGTCCAGATCAGTAAATATAGATGGTTATTCAGACATGTGATCCTCTCTTTGACTGCCGTGTGGCTTTGTCAATGAACACATTCACTCATTACCTTTACTATGATGCACTTTAAAGCGGTTTATATGAGATACATTACTCATACGTTATCACTAAAGGGGTGTAGAGTGGGTCCTCCTCTGATGGGAAAATCGGTGGCTTGATCCCCGCCTCCTCTAGTCCATGTCGTGGTGTCCTTTGGCAACACACCTAACCCCTAGTTGCTCCTGAAGGAGCGCCTGCTGTGTTTGAATGTTAAACAGGCCCTATTATGCTATTTTTATCTCCAGTTCCAGTTACAACATGTTTACATGCGTTAATGCCCATAATCCTCCTTGTTTTTCTCATCCTGGCTGTCCTGCGGCACCTCTTCTCACCCTCTCTCTGAAATGCTCCGTTGTAGCTCCTCCCTCCAGAAAGCAAAGTCTGCTCTGATTGGTCAGCTAGCCCGCTCTGTTGTGATTGGTCAACGTTTCACATTTCAAAAAACTCTTCCTCCAGAGCTTCAGCTCCGTCTCTCTCTTTTGTTGTTTGAGGGCCAAACTAGCCGGAAGGAGTTTTACGTCACTTCTGTAACATTGTGACCTCATAAAGTTACAGAAGTGAAGGAGAGAATTCAATGGAGCCGTTTCAGGAGCTCAGGAGCTTCTGAGGGGGAGGGTAACTCCTTTTAGGGGTGGACTTCAGGTTTTACACTCTACGCACCTTTTACATGTACAAAAATATATATAACACACTAAAGAAGAGGGAGAAAGTGGAAAAGCATAATAGGGCCCCAAGTTAAAAAAAGAAAGTGAAGTGGAGAACCAGGTCAAACACTCCTGGGGGCGGAGAGATGAAGATAGTTGTAAAGAAACCAACAACAGGACAAATCCATCAGCTGTTTTAACCCCTCGTTCTCTCTCTTCTTAGGCGCTGGTGCGACTGCCCCCTCAGATCTCTCAGAGTGAGGAGGTGCTGCGCTTCTTTGAGACAAAGGCCGAGGACGTCAACCCCCCAGCAGAGTGAGTGTCTCATACTGTAGAAAACATGCTGTGTGCTTAGACTAATCGGCCCTCTGACTCAGTGTCAGGCTCTCCATGGACACCATCATTACTGTGGTGCTGCAGCGTCACTCACCGTCAAACCCACTGATGATGGTCACTTATGTGAATGTTGGTGTCACTACCTAAATACTGGTCTGAAATTGGTTCTGACATCCGCTTTTGGTGAAAAAATAAAGACTGTTACTGCTTTTAGTACTGGATGGATGTGAATGTGCTCTGCAGTGAAGTGGTTAAAGCAACACAGTGTAATTAGTGAAAGAAGAATGAACATAGGTCCTCCTTTTAGGAGTAAGCTAATATTTAGGTTTTGCCGTTTGCCTGTGCTACTGTATTATAGATAGGGCTGTACCGAATAGTTTCAAACTTCATTGGTTACGCTGATCAACATCTGCTTGCTGCACAGATTTTATCATTCATTCATTTTGTTAGAGCCCGGTATTTCTGCACGGTTAGAGATAAAGATCTTTTTCCAATTGTTCCCCATGAGGAGAGAGTGTATGCATCTAGAGAAAAAGAGCTACAACACCAACTCCTTTCAAAGCAGTGTGACTTCTTAGTGCGCCATTTACATCACTTTATGGAATGCCATAAATGCTATATGGACCATCAGTCTTAGTGTTAATCTCTTTGTAGGATTAGATTCTAGTGGTGGCTGGTTCAGACTTGTGTGATCCAAACATTTTCAATAGCTCGAGAGCGTTGTTAGGTCCTAATTCAACATTTATTGAGAAAAAGAAAATGTAATCATTTCCAAAATTCACAACATAATTCTACCTAATGAAAGTTATAAACCAGATTTGTTGCCGTTTAGACTTTCAATAACTACATTTTCACTGCGGTTCAAAACAGTTTGCTCTCCAGCTTCATGCTCATAAAGCAGCATGTGTATTAATGGGTCTGTCTAGCAGCAATCTAACAGTACCATGAATTACATTTATGTAACCGCATATCTATTTTTCCTCTTTTTTTAGGGAGATGATTTCATTAAATATGACAACAGACATTCAAAGCTTCATTCTAAAACCTCAATTGCAGCTTTGAAATAAAAAACAAAGGTACAGCCCTAGTCATGAATAAACATTCTAAGGATTTTATAATTAAACCAGAAGTAAACACGCTGAGGAGGAGTCATGTTTGATGTGATCTGATTGTGGTCCCATTCCACATACCGAGGTGTATTAGGTCACTTAATGATTATGTCTTTGAAACAACTGACTCATGACAAATGTGGGAAATGAAGGAAAATTCAATCCGCCACCATCAGCTTTATTTGAATTAAAGCATCATTGTTGAAAAGGTTTACATGTGCGATGCTGCTACAGTAATGAAGGCTGTTTCACACACAGATGCTCATGCAAACATGACGATGGTGGTGATGGTAATGATTAATTACAATGATAATGTTACCAACAGTAGATGCTCACACTACTAGCACCTGTGTATCAAGTTGTGAATTGCACAGTAGCTCACTACCTCTCTGTCTGTTTACACTCTGTAGTCTATTCCCAGATCAGCTCTTTCTCTCAGAGTTCGTTAAAACCTCAAACAAGGTCAGGGGGGTGATGGATGTGAGAGTGGGAGGAGGAGACTGACTTGTTTCCTAGCAGGAGATAGCCCCTTTGGGTAGTTTTTAATTAGAGAACACACTCTCCTCTCCAGACCTCAAATGCCAGTATGGCACTATTCAACGCGTGATGTTCTCCTGTATGCACCGAGTTCTCTTCCTTTGTCTTTTTGTTGTGTTCTAACTCCTTCTGCCCGTATAAGCTCCTCCCCTCCTCTGCTGACAGTCAGTAGTTTACAGTTTTGTCCTCCCGTGTCACTGTTGGATGAGAGGAAGAGGTGAAGCAGGCAGGATTTAGTGACCTGTAGCAGTGTGTTTTTCTCCTCCTATCGTCCTCTCTCCTCTCATTCTTTCGATCTAACATGTCTCATAAATTTGACTATGTTTAAATTGATGCAACGGTTCAAGGTTACGAACGCCGACTCAATCAGTGTGTGAGCAACAGCTGTGGTTCCCTCGCTGACATACAGCTCTCCATCTTTCTTGTCTTTCTGTCTCTCCTCCTGCCTCTCCTTTGACTTATGCTTCTCTTCCCATCCTTTATTTTCTCTCTCTCTCCATGAGCATCATTCTCTCCTCTTTCTCTCTCCTCCATGTATGTTGATGCATAAAGAAATGGCTTTAAGCTTGTTGCCTTGAGTTGTGCCCTCACCACACCCCATCTGTGACTCAGACAGGGACCAGTTTTAGATATTTCTTTATCTGCCACTGGAACTAAACAGGCGTTTAAACAGGAGTTGCATATGTGTGACTTTAAACAGGCCCTATTATGATATTTTCCGGGTGCATATTTTTATCTCCAGTTCCAGTTACAACATGTTTACATGCGTTAATGCCCATAATCCTCCTTGTTTTTCTCATCCTGGCTGTCCTGCAGCACCTCTTCTCACCCTCTCTCTGAAACGCTCCGTTGTAGCTCCTCCCTCCAGAAAGCAAAGTCTGCTCTGATTGGTCAGCTAGCCCGCTCTGTTGTGATTGGTCAACGTTTCACATTTTAAAAAACTCTTAATCTGGAGCATGACAAATAGAAAATGGGTTTCAATGGGCTTCGAACCCAGGCCTCCTGGGTGAAAAACTGCTTTCATAACCACTACACCATGGTAGTCTCTCTCCTTTGTTGTTTGAGGGCCAAACTAGCCGGAAGGAGTTTTACACTCTACAGACCTTTGACATGTACAAAAATATATACAACACACTAAAGAAGAGGGAAAAGGTGGAAAAGCATAATAGGGCCCCTGTAAAGAAATTTGGAACACATATAAAGAAAAAGGTGGAAAATAGAAGAGGTACTTTTTGAGCAGTGTCTGTTGAATGATGGCTGTCCAGAACAGAAGGTTTGGCCTCATACACAGTCCACTCTCAGAAGCACACCTGTATGACACACCGTAGTAACGTCATACACTCAAGCCACTGAAACACCAGAGAAGTCCAGTTCAGGAGGAATCAGCAGGAGCAGACTTTACTGTAGACAAGGTAGAAAACCTGGACCTGGTGCCCCAACTAACAGAGCCCCAAACACCTAGCACGGTACATATGAATGATTATGAATTATGTTACTATTTTAACTCACAGTACACTGAAATAACTACTAACAATATGGAACTCAACAGTATTCTACTTAGTGTGTACTTCTACTGCAGAGGGAAACAGTGTATCACTACATTTACCTGACTAGAGAAATGCTACTGGTTACGTTACAGATTCAGATTTGATCCACAAAATGAATTATGAACAACTCATATTATTCTTTAAACATCCAGCGTCATATCAGAATGGAAAGCTTCACCTGGAACAGACTCTTGGTGATGATGTCTCTCCTCACTCTTTACTTGAAGGAAACATTTCAATGCAGGACACTTACTGTGCAGGATTAATAACTAGTATCACTATTACTGCTAAGACTTGATAGTTTTACTTTCTACAAGTACAAGTCCATTTGAAATTTGCCAAAGTGAGCTGCAGTCATGAGCTGCTACCTGACGCTGCAGACGACATGCTGGACAGCAGAGCCCTGAAGCTCTGCCCCCGCTGCTGCACAGAGCGCTGTGTTCCTTTTTATTCATATAGAACATGTTGCAAGCACTCCATGGGGTCCTCAGCAACAACCCAGCAACTGTGAAGTAGATCAGATGAGCTGTTCTTGAGACATGTGGAGATCAGACAGACTGACAGACATTCTTAGTGTAATAGTTAGACTGCCAAAATCTGCTATTAATCTCTGATCAGTCTGAACACTCTAAGTATGTATTTGTAATCATCATTTAAAGCATTGTGCAGCCTGTCTAAAAATGACCTTCCCATACAGTTTGGTTGAGTGTCATTTCGTAGGAGACAGGTTGCATTTTAATGAGTCAACATCAATTAGGAAACAGTTGATCAACATCCAACTCTCCTGGAAGCTTTGGAAAACTTCTGAGAAGTGTAAGAGTCCAGCTGTGCTTCAGTGTTCTCATCTTGTTGACTGTCTGCATATTCTGCATATACAAAGTGGACGTAGCCATCATGACGTCACCCATTGGTTTGTGGACTGACGGTATGAAGCCTCGAATTTGATGATCTTGCTGTCGCCATCTTCGTTTACGGTCGTTCCCATGGTGCTTGTAGGAGCTATTTATTTGATGTTTGTATTTAATTCTTTTATGCATAAGCAATATTGTTTGGTTTATTAAGATAGCTTTTCTATTGATGGTCATTGGTTTTGTTTAATTATAGTTTTGTTGTTTAGTATACTTAGTTTTAGGATTGGTCATTTGTTTTGAATTGGGTAACGCTGTGGGCACCTGCGGTTACATATAGGAGTAGGCAGGTATAGGACCAGCATGCACCGGGGTGGGCCTATAGTTTTTTACCAGAGCCAGAGAGTCAGTGACAGGATTCCCTTTGTTCTTTTGTTTGTTTGCCTTCTTTGTTTGACCAAATAAATCATCAGAAACACAGAATTCTGTTTGGACATTAACCTCTTTGCCTGCGTAAACCACAAACCCATGGTGCGCCAGTGGCCCTTTGATTTAAGTTTGTTTTAGGATTTTTCGGACAATTGGCCACTACAGTGCTTTTTTTGCAACCAATGAACACAAGTGACCATATTTGGAATACGAAGGAGTGACGTATATACGCCACAATGAAGAAGACTTGAAACTAGAGATTGAGACCATAAACTCATGTTTACAATGTTTACTGAGGGAATAAATCAAGAGAGAAGTAGAGTCATTTTCTCATAGACTTCTATACAACCAGAGGAGTCGCCCCTGGTGGACAGGAGAGAGAATGCAGCTTTAAGACAATTCACCCGGCAGAACCAGAGGTTGACGCCTGACTGTCTACTTTGCCTGATTATTACATTCCATAAAGATCAATGGACTTTAGGTGACTTGATTGTGCTTTCTGCAATTACAAAAAGTAACCAAATATAAACATAAATAAATAATTGGAAATAGTGCTTTCTTCCATCAGATGCACTCAACAAAAGCAACTCTTCTCACAGTCATAACTGATGTCTTGATCCATGGTGATGCAGGATCACTCTTGGTGCTGTTGGATGTCAGTGCAGCTTTTGACACAAGGTGTTTCCATCCACCTGTTTTTATGCACATTTTCAATTTGCACTTACAAAAAGTCAAAACACTTGAAAGATCGCTAAATGTTTTTTATGCTTGGCAGAGTTGGAAAAGTTTGTGTATCTATTAAAAGCAGTACTCTATTAAGTGCAATTGAAACATCTATAATGAATCAATGATGGGCTACATGAAGTTTGGACTTCAACGTCCACTGAAGCTTCTTCTTCTTCTTCTTCTTCTTCTTCTTCTTCTTCTTCTTCTTCTTCTTCTTCTTCTTCTTCTTCTTCTTCGCTGAAGAGATTAAAAATAGCGTTGGTTAAGTCACACAAATCTGATGTAACCTTCCTCACGTTAATACATGAAACAAACACAAATGTCATATTTACATCCACTTTTCTACATTGTTTTTCACCGTTTAAGGTTCCACTCTTCTAATGAGGTCATCTTGTTGCATCCTCTTCTTCTGCAGTGGTATAATGGTTTTGGACTGGAGAATTGTCGCCGCCTACTGCTTTTCCTCAAAGAACCAACTCCTAATAATGGAATAACCAGTAGTGGATGAGTGGTGGAAACAAACTTTCATTCACATTCTCTTTTGCTGAATTCCTCAAAATTGGGTTACAATAGTGGACCACAGTCTCCTGTGGACCGACCAAGGCCTCCCTCTCTGATGGGAGTTTCTCAGCTGCTGCTGGTTCTCTCTGTTCTCCAGTTAGCTACAGATCAAATGGAACCAGAACCTCTTCTGGCTTCTATGGATCCCTGCAGGCCTTCACTCTGTTTACTAAAGAGGAAAATACTCAGGGGGTCGAACTGCCGGCTCTCCATCTAAAACAAGAAAGGACCGCTCAGTTGATGGTTAGTAAGACGTCATGATCCAGAGGACTTGATTTTTGTGAGGGCTAAATTTGATGGCTTTCTTCCATTCCCTACCCACAATGCATCTGCTTAATGAAAATGAACCATGGGGGAGTCTGTTCAGGAATTACATCGGCCATTGAGAGTGTGTGTTAGTAGAGTGTGGGTATTTTAGAGTGCAAGTACACATGTGTGTCCTAAGTTCTGCGGAGGAAGAAAACAGGATGCTGAAGACTAATATTAATCTGTAGTATTCTTTGTGTATGTTTGAGTGTGTGTCCTGTCAGCTTATTTATTATATCCAAATGATCTGGTATCGGCTCTGTTTGCTCGCTTTTTATGTGCAGAACTTTATGCAGAATTTAGTGTTTTAGGAACGTCCTGATCAAGACATATTTCATATTGATCATCTGTCAATAATGAGTCCTGATCAGGGTTTGGGTTAGAAAGGAGTGGTTGCTTCCGTTGTACTCAGACATACTGGGGTACTGGGCCTGGATACCCGAAATAACTCAGTACCAAGTAGTATCAAAACAACATCCGTTACCTTTTAGTACCACGATCTAGTAAAAATGAATATATACTGTATATATGATTTGATGGTGTCTTTACACTTCTAGAGTCCCTATTTCATGTCTGTTGCCTTATTGTTTTCATTTTGAAGCACTTTTTGACATTCTGCTCCTGAAAGGTGCTTTATAAATGAATTTCCTTACTTCCTGTCCTCCCTATTACCTCCTGCATTTTACCCTCCTTCCTAACTTATTCCCTTCACTTCCCATCTTGTTCTCCTCCTCTCCTCTCCACTCATCCCCCCCCAGTCGTCGTCCATTTTACTCTGTCTGCTGAGGTGGAGACAGGGGACAGGCTCACTCAGCCTTAATGGATAAGCTGCTGCTCTCCCCTAACTATTAGGATCAATAGCACTCACTGGAGACTGCACAGCACGAGCAGTGTACAGCAGCGTGGAAGGGGTTAAACACTCTCAGCGTGTCGGAGAGAGAGGAGTGGTCAGCTTATGAGTGTGTGCATGTATGTGCTCCGGGGTGTGAGCATTAATCGATCGGTCACTCCACGCTGTTATCTTCTAAATGTTTGCGTTCACGGCCAAACAGAGACAGCAGAGGAGACACGTCTTCATTCCACGACTAAATCCGTTTTGTTGGTTGTGTGCAGCAGCTTTTGTTGTCGTCGTCGGGTTATTTCAGTGCACCTCCCGTCTGTTCTGTTCTCTCAGCATCATCCTGCATGGATGCACTCATTCACCCAGACACCCAGCGCTGGTGTCTGACTCACACACACTTCCTCACAGGCAGTTGTCAAGGCTGGGCTGGGCTCGCTACAGTAATAGCTTAGGGAGGGCCAGACTGTACACGGGTGTGATGAATAGAGCGGGCCAGGACAGCTACCAGGGTGATGAAGTGTGTCCTCTTCATCACTTCCTGGAATAGTGCGAAGGAGATGAAGGGTGGGTGGGGGGGTAGTACAACGAGCATTCCAAGATCTCTGATGAGCTTCAGAAGAATATATACAGTATGTTGACATTTAGCTGCAGGTTTCTTGTCTCCATAACATCTCTGTGAAGGAGTCTTGCTTTGACCTCAGCCAGCACCTCTCCTCTCTGTGCCTGAGATCTGATTAGAGAGGAGCCGCATGCCTCACACTGCTGCACAGGATCCATCCCATCAATCAGAGCTCAGATAGCACACAGACGTGTCCGCCCCCTGTCTGTGGAGGGGAGTACTGCAGCATAGTGAAGAACCAGAACCAGTCTGATGTCACTCCTGTGCAATCTGCTGCTTTTTTCTTCAAGCTGAGCGTCCTTGATGTTCAGTGTATTTTGAATGGACTTCAGCTGGATCTCTGGTGTTTCTGTTGGCTTTTGATGCTTTGAAATGTCCTGCAGAAGAAAACTACAATAACTAGGATATTGGACATAAAGGACAGAAGTTCAATAAGAGCTTCATGACTTTTTTATGTTTCAAAAACAGGAACTAGTCTGCACACATTTGAACGGTTGTAGACATTTTAGGTGCTTCCATACGCATGAAACCCGCCGGTGGAAGTCTCGTCTGGGTCTTTTACTCTGTAGGTCAGTGGCTCCAAACCTGCAGAGTGGATTTGGTCGGTTTGTACGAATCTATGTGATGAGATTATATAAAAAAGAATGTTAAAGAGGTGGGCGTCCTTCCCCTGTGCTCACATTGGCTCACATTAGCGCCCCATTAGCGGTACCACTCAGAGACCGCCCCCATCCTCTCTTTGCCGTGGCATTGTCTCTGCTCACAGAGCTCTGGTCTCGCCATTCTGAGGCTGCAGTCCGACTACATGTATACATGGTTTGGTTTTGTCCTTGTCATGGTCACTGATGCCAAAGTGTTCTTAGAACGTGAATCCATTCTTTGAAGGATTTCAAGCAGGAAGGTTGCCGCTCTACGTAATGCACTGCCTTTGCATCAACCTACTGACAGAGAAGCTAGAAATCACAGCTTTCCAAGGAGCGACATTAGCTCTGATTCTACTCTCCACATGGTGGCGTGCTTCACAACACAAACGGCTGTAAATGGAGTTCTCTGTGTCCAGTTCCTCCACTGGTCTGATCTGTTGTCCGCTCACAGACCTCCCTGAGGCTTCCCTTCCTCTATGAATGTATCCTGTGTCTTTTTTCTTTCTTTCTTTTTGTCCATTTGGCCCCCACACTTCCTGTTTGAGATCTATTGAGTGGATTTCTCTCGACACTACTCTCCCCTTCCCCTTTTTTCTGAGACACGATATTTTCTTCTCTCTTGCTTAACACTTTTTCCAGAATTTTGCATTTCTACGGAGTCATTAGCATGGGATGTGTGCTGTGATTTGTTTCATGTGTCTGGGCTCTGCTATAGCAATCATATAACTATCAGCCTAAATAGCATTATCTGTCCTCTGCAGACCATAACGCTGACAAATGTCTCTATTAATATGCGCATACTGCATTTCAGCCCTGATGAAAATATTGGCCACTGCACCCATAGGCTAGCGCAGTGTGAGACATGGCTGACGTTATGATCATTCATCATGCCCCCTCACAACCCTGCCCGTGAATAACAATAGGCATCGACCTTGGCTCGTGCCTTGAGGAGAGAGATGCTGCAAGATTATCAGATTATGACTGGGTTAAGTCATGAACTCCTGTGATTGGTCACATTTTGGGCCTAAGTAGCAGGGTTGTCCCTGGTGACGGGGTGAAGACAGATTTGGTGTTTTGGGGCTAATTAGTAATAAGTGGGTGATAAGGATCGGGGCATACGGGTGTCCAGCTCTGTCACTGATCAATGTAACTTATTGGAAAGAAGAAATAACTTATAACTAACAAATGAAACATTGTACTCACACGCGGCTACAGCATTACTAGCTGTGGTATGACGACTTATGATAAGATAATAATTATGGTGGCTAATGTTAGCTAATGTTTGCAAGCTTTAGATAGAGAACCACTTTGGAACTGTTGTTTTTGAGTCAGTTTTGCAAATCATAATCAGCAAAAGTTACAAAGTCCGGCTTTAATCTTTCAAATGGACTACCAGTGTTCATCCTTTCTTCATCGAGCAGCGTCATGAAGAACAGGAGGTTAGTTGTTCTAGGATCCAGATTACTCGCTGGAACATACAACCTATTTGTAACTTATCATCTATCTCCTTGTTATGGTGACAGACAGATTCTGTTTAAATCTAAGAATGTAGTGTAACAGGATTGGGCAGAGAGTCAACCTAACTGTCAACAGGGTTTCCATTAGCTCTGTCATAGTCTGACAAACTGAACAGAACAGCTTCACTCTTAAGGGGAGAGACCGAGAGCTGGTCTCTCTCCGGTTGTCCTCTATCTCCCATGATGAGGAGATCAGCTCCAGGTGTGTAACTGCTCACACCTGCTCTCAACACTGTCACATGGGAGTGGGTGGAGCCAGGGGGCAGGAAGGTAGATTGTTTGAGTTTTGTGAATCTTAATTGTATCAGTTATGGCGTCTATAAAACAGCAGCAGTGCAGCCGTTCTCTGTTCTCCACAGGTCCCTCACAATGAAAGCCACTGGTTCCTCGTTCATCCGTTCTCTGGTCTTCAGGACCTTTGTGCCGATACTGTTCCATTGGCCCTTCAGCATTGAAGTGTTGGATTGTGGGTCCCTCAACCAGCATCAGCATGTCGTTCATCTCCGATCATCGTCTTTTCTTAGATCCGATCCCCTCTCACGTACCTCTGAGGAGACTGGGCTGCACGTTTTGCTTTTACTGTCCCTCTTTTTTATGAGTTCAGTAGTAGTTTCCACTAATGGCAACCACAGGCAAAGCATTGGTTACAAATTTCTCAACAACTTTCAAACCCTGCCTGATGAATCCACATGCATCCTCAAGTGTCCACTAGACGTTCATTTCATCACGTGCCCATGTGTGAGGCTCTGTGCAGGACGTCCATATTCAACATGCAGGAGCGATACAGAACGCATCCACGGCACATGAAAACCGCTCTACCTATCCACGTACCATATGTAGTACTCACACTGTGTCCTTGATGCTCCTCACATGGGACGCTAACTTGTGTGTATTTAGTTGCTGCCAGTTCTTTAGTATATCTGAAACATGAATGAGCCTCTTTGTGTTGACTGTGTGTACAGGAGAGTGTTGAGGTTAATTGATTCCTTGAACCCCATCTGGAGTGCTAATGCCCACAGTGAGCTTTAGCCTGGTCACGGCCGTGGGGGCTCAAAGACAGGAGAGGCTGAGGGTAATGTGGGGCTCTGGAGGGGCTTAGAATAGGTGGGGGGGTTGGATGCTGGGGGTCTGGATCTGGTGACGCTGAGGGATAATGTGGTGGTGAGTTCAGGGACAAGGGAGAGAGAAGCTGAGGCCATAATCTGTGGGAGTGTTTATTTACTGGTGTTGCAGGCTAGCCCAGCAGGGGGCCACTGAGAGTCAGTAACTCGCAGCCATGTGGCTAAACACATTGATTAGCCCTCTCATATATACACCTAATGAGTAAATCCAGTACCTTCCTCTTCTACCATTTAGAGCTGTACTATGAGTTTACAAAAAGGATCTAGTTTATGAAAACACATCTTCTTGTAATAATACTTGTTTTTTTTACATTTATCTGCAACTGTGCAGAAATACACAATGAATAAAGCTGAGCAGCATTCAAACGTTGATTTAGAATTTGAATGTCAACGTTGTTTATGAAGCTTTACAGCCTTGAACTATGCAGTATATGAATTGCAGTCTAAAGATAGAAACTGAACTGTGGGAGCCCCTATTTAATCAGAACTAGTGATTTAGGCTTAACACAGATAACGACCTCATGTTGTTGGCCCTTAAGGACCAACATAATCCTAGTGCAGAGGACACTCCTATGAGCTGTGGATACCAATGGGGGAATAGTTGAGTGTTATGGCTTCCTTCCTTGTTTCTAATAAGCCATATTCTATAAGGAAGAGTTTCGCCAGTTATGTTCATTTAGGTTACTCACGGTTTGTCGTCCAGGCGTAGTCAGGTGGATGAAGCGGATGAATGAATGGAAGGGCAACGTATGTGCGTGGGTGTTAATGTGTGTGTGTGTTTGTGTGTTAAACTACGCTACAACAACAAAATAAAAGGATATACCGCGGCAACCCAAAGCAAAGAAAAACAGTATATCATAAACCTTTCGCTTGAATGAACAATAACTTAATTAACCTATATAAACCCGTTAAAAAACTATTTCAATTCTTGGCGTCCTTTACGCTGCACGCCTTGTGCGCAGCAACTATAACAAAGGGCTGACGCCATCAACGGTGCCAAATTAATCAACTATTTGATGCCATGATTGACCACACGGAGCAGAAATACCAACTAAAGCCCAAAGGCATCTCTCGTATTCCCTCTTTTGGCTCCTACAGTGAGGTTACTTGGTATTAAAACCACAGAGTCTTAAGTCTGCTGGGACTTGGTTGTTGGGGGTGCATACCGGGTCTGCCGATAGCTTGGCCCCCAGAAGTGCTGCTCGCAGCATTCTTAAGACCCACTCATCCCTCGTTGAGTCCAGAACGTGAAGAAGAGTTGGTTTGTAAAATGAGCAGCAGCCTGCAAAGACAACATGCTGGACTCAGTACACGCCGCCCAGGAGCTTCGCCCCCACTGATGCAAATTGCACCAAGTTAGACACTGCACATCCTTGGGTCCTCAGGAGATATGAGAAGGACACCCACCCGACATGGATCTCTAAAGAGAACTGAGTTCAGCGTTCTTTCCTAAGAGAAAACAGTTTGACTGAGTAGGAACATACCTGGATCTTCCTCATCACTGGGCCCATTGAGCATGCTTACTAGTGTTTCCTTTAGCCACAAGTGTGTAGTCAGCTGACCTGCCTGACCCTGACCCCACATGGCCCGCCTCCCGGAAGTGACCTGCGCCATGGAGCCGTAGTCAGTGAATGCACCGTGACCAAATGTCAGTATGTGATGAACAGTGTGACCAAATGTGTTTGAATGTCTGCAACCGGGCCATCTGTGGATGTTCTGGATGGGGACGTACCTTTCTTTCCTGTGTCTGACAGATTTAGACACACTCACAAACAGAGACACCCTTTGGTTGATTAGTGCATACTTTAGTTTGTGACTAAACTGCTCTGCTGTCAAAATAACAGCTGCTTTCAATTGTACACGTTTGTGCATTAAAAGTCAACATCCACATCCATGCATGTTATAATCCATCCTGGGACAAAGGAAAACAGGTGTACTTCAAGAGACGTATACTCATTGGCTGTAAAACTTTGGTCTCCTTCTTCTCTACTGGCTGCAAAAAATGGCCTTGACATTCCACGTAGCCACATAAAACAGCCTTTTTCTCCAGCACTGCAGGATGTTTTCTTCACGTCGCCTTTCACTCCTCGCTTCCTCCTCTCCATTCCTCAAGGAGACGGAGGAAAAGGGCTGGCAGCCGGAGCTGGTTGCTCAGCCCTGGAGGGAGGATTGATTTCAGCCTCAGGGACTCCGGTCACTGGATAGAGTCTGGACCATGTGTTTGTGCTCTGCCTCCTCCTCATCCTCCCACCCTCTCTCTACATCTTGCCCTCAGCCACCCCACCCCTCCCTTGTGCCCTAATGTTTTGCAGATGCCTCCAAAACCATACCTCTAAAAATAAAGCCAAAAATAGCCAGCTGCAGCCCCACTGGCATATCCCTATGTAATATTAAACAGGCCCTATTATGCTATTTTCCGGGTGCATATTTTTATCTCCAGTTACAGTTACAACATGTTTACATGCGTTAATGCCCATAATCCTCCTTGTTTTTCTCATCCTGGCTGTCCTGCAGCACCTCTTCTCACCATCTCTCTGAAACGCTCTGTTGTAGCTCCTCCCTCCAGAAAGCAAAGTCTGCTCTGATTGGTCAGCTAGCCTGCTCTTGTGATTGGTCAAGGTTTCACATTTCAAAAAACTCTTCCTCCAGAGTCAATTGAATAACAGGCCACAGCGGGATTCAAACCCAGGCCACCAGGGTGAAAGACTGTTGTCATAACCACTACACCATGGTGGATGTGAGCTTCAGCTCCGTCTCTCTCTTTTGTTGTTTGAGGGCCAAACTAGCCAGAGTTTTACATCACTTCTGTAACATTGTGACCTCATAAAGTTACAGAAGTGAAGGAGAGAATTCAATGGAGCCGTTTCAGGAGCTCAGGAGCTTCTGAGGGGGAGGGTAACTCCTTTTAGGGGTGGACTTCAGGTTTTACACTCTACGCACCTTTTATATGTACAACAATATATATAACACACTAAAGAAGAGGGAAAAGGAGGAAAAGCATAATAGGGCCACTTTAAGTGTCAGTGGCTAAGCTAACAAGCTAAAGATCTCTCTTTGCACTGTGTTACAGATGTAAAGATTAAAACTAGGCTAATCTTTGTGCTAATGAGTTGCCTCTGCAGTTAGCTGCTGGTTGCTAGCACGGCTAACGCGGCCCGTGTGTTGAGCTGTGTCAGTGGGCTAATGCTTGGATGTCATGCTGGCATGTTGTTCTGAAGCCCTCTGTGAATGCTTAATGCTAACAGCCACCCACACGTGATGCAGGCCAACCTTTACTTTGAGCTGTAGAACTCATGCTATCGATCCAATCAGCAGTCAGTACGTCAGCATGAACAAACAGCTATCTTCTGGGACTGCATGTGGTCATCTGATCATCTGATCAGGTGATCATCTGATCAAGAACAATTAACCCCAGAGATTCCAGAGCAGCACGGCCTTCACTCACAGAGATGTGTGTAGAATGTACAGATGGATAGAGCTGTCTCTGTGCTGATTAGACGGTTTACAGAGCTCCACGCTTGTATTAGGCTTTTTAAAGCATGCACAGCATGAGTAGCTTCACAGGCTCTCTGGGAGTTAGCTATAGCAAAGTACTTGTCATGCTGCTGTTCTCCAGCGAACCAAGCTCATTCATTGGCCCCTGTCCTCACCTCTGAGATAAGTTACAACCACTCATTTCCAGGTCCCACTCCTACACCTAGGTACTGTCAGGCTGCTGCGTGGATCATTTACTGTTAGCTTGTTCAATTAACCCAGCTGGCATGCATACAGAAACTAGCTTGGCTGATGGAGGGGGCAATCCTTTTACACACTGGGTCACTTGGACCATTAATGAACCTCTGAAAAAACAAAAAGAACATAGTAAATAGAGAGAAGAATGAATAGAATGTTAAATGATTCCATCACTATCCAACCTATTAGTTAACTGTTCCTGGAAAGAAGGTGTAGAAGAGGTCAAACCGTGCTCGCTGCTGAGTCAGCTGTTTGCTGTAAAGGCTGTTTCCTTTGGCCCCTTCAACAGATGACCTGAATCCCTGCTTCCCTGTTAATTCCTACAAGGGTGGAGCAGAACAAGTGGTATTTCATGTTGGGGAATGAAATGAATGACTATCGGAGGTTTTCCTGTTAGGGTACGCCTCTGGCTGAGGTATCTACTCTGACTTCCAGTTTCTTAAAATAAGTATTTGTCTTATGATGAGAGAAATTGAAGGTAGTAACTCATTTTAGCTCACCAAAAATGATGACAATGCGTTTGATTGAGGCAGGAAAAGGGTACTGAGCATGTGGAAATGTGAACACAGCAGTTAACGTTCCCTAAACCGAACAGAGGATACCAGCATCTCCAGTGCCACTGCGGCGAGCCTGGAGCTAAAAGGGCAAACATCCTGGCAGATACCCGGCCAACTCTGAGGCTGGGTCTGTCCCCAGCATACTCTCCACTGATACTCATGCACAGCTCATTGAAATATTATATGTAGTACAAGAGTAGAATATTGTCCCTTCCCCCATGTATCACAGGCCGTGTGTCAGGCCTGTGTGAGATGGACGGGATGAGACGAGGGGTCAAGTCCCGCTCTCTCTCCCCGTCCCACTCTGGTCACAATGAAGCATATTCTGGTTGCAGTGGTGGTGCTGGAGATGTCCGTATAAAGGCTTCATTCTTCGTCTGCGTCCGCTCACACAGAGACAGACACATCAGTTACTGATGAAGGGAGAGAGGAGAGCAGAGCTGTCCACCCAGATGGAACATGTGTGCTGTCTGCCTGTAGAGCACCGTGGATCTGTGCGTATTCATGTCCAGGCGACTGCTCCGTGTCTCTTCATTAGCTTGAATGTGGTCGCAGTGAGAGCCCAGAGGAGGTTTTCATCGACCTCGTGCAGTGGCTGCTCCCCAAGCTGCTCTCCTGGCACTGCACTTTCATTTTGCTCTGCATGACACCAGCCCAGACCGCTTCACAGGGGTCAGCGGGGTCACATGTCCCAGTCAACAGCGTCGGAGCTGGGAGGCCGATACTGAATCATAGAGGAACATCCACCATGAGATGGAGAGCAGGGTCGTCCTCCAATCAGAGGATCGGCGGTTCGATCCCTGGCTCCGGCAGTCCATGTCGATGTGTCCTTGGGCAAGACACCTCAAATTGCTCGGTGTATGTATGTGTATGAATGTTAGTTGGACTTAGAGTCCTGATGTGCAGGTGGCACCTTGCATGGTAGCCCTGTCATCAGTGTATGAATGGGTGTGAATGGGTGAATGATATGTAATGTAAAAGTACTGTCCATTTACCATTTACCATCAACAAGACATTTTCACACCAACATGTGAACAAACACCGACTTACCTCACACACCCCTCCGTCATCCTGAGGGATGAACACACAGCTGACATGGTTCTCCTCTTGAAACCGGAGTGGTGTTGTCTCGATATCCCTCGTTGTCGCTGTCTGCTATGATATGCCTGCGTCTGTGAGGGGGAGGGGGGGGATTCAGCCTCACTACTGCATCATGCGTCAGTGTCGTTGTCTCAATACTGCAGCAGGATGTACTTTTTGAGGTTAGATGAGGCTTTGGATCAGGCCTTGGGAAGCACACTTTGGTCCTGAGCAGCACAAGAGAAAGAGGACGGGGGAGGAAGGGAGGAAGGGAGGAAGGGGGGGCAGTTAACAGAACGAATGGTCTCCGTTTCTATAAATAGCTTTGTTGGTCTTCACCTGATCTTTCCACGCTGCACAGTCACTACTGAAGGCCAGACTCCGACTCCCTCAGCTCACACACAGCTCTGTACCCCCCCCCCTGTAGCTGAGCCTTGTGGCCTAATCCCATTAGAATCCATTAAGCAAGGCATCTTAAACTAAGCCCCCCCCCATCTTCTTGTCTGACAGGGGAGGGAGGGGAGGGAGGGAGGGATGGAGGGAGAGGAGGAGGAGGAGTGTAGGAAGAGGATGGTGGTGCCGCTATGGAGTCACATGACTAATTTGTGTCTGTTGCTGGAAGTACAGGCAGCTGGCCAAAGTCGTTCCTCCCTCTCTCTCCATCCTTCACTCCCCCCCCCCCTCTCTCTCTCTCCCTCTCTCGCTCTCTCTCTAACACAAGCATTTGTTAGTGAGCCAAAGCCGATTGCCTGCATGTGTTGTTGTGTGAGTGCCGTGGTTCAGGAGAGCTTTGTTGTTGACCGATCGCCGTCGGCTGTCACTAACCATGTCCCTCCTGTGTTGCTTCTCCCTCAGGGACTATGGCTCCAAGCGCAAGTCGGGTAAGTCACCTGTTTTCCTTCACTGTAGTTTCCTCTCTCTCAACCTGTTGCTGTGAACAGAAGCTGGAGATGTGAGGGGGATGTGATGCTGCATGACGTATGTCTGCTATCCATGTGATGTCAGTGTGTGCTGTGTTTACTTGTCCCGCTGCAGCACGCCGGCTTGCCGTCGTCTGGGTTTTGGGGTTGGTTCAAAGAGCTGTCAAGCCTGCTCTCCTTCTGGCTGCAGCTCTGGGTTTCAGGAAGCCAGTTGTAGTCATTAACGTGTGTTTGTGAGGAGAAAGCATTCTTCTCTAGTGAAGGTATTGATGAAGCTTTTTGTAGGGCTAGGCAATTTATCAATATTTTATCAATTAGGAGATGTGAGTGTTATGACTTCTCTTAGATTTTAGATATCGTCATATGGTGTTGTCTGCTCCTTGTTTTTTAAAGGCTGCATTACAGTAGAGGGATTTTCTGAACTTACCACACTGTCTGTTATTTAACTTTACCCGCATTACTCATAATTATTTATAAAAAATCTCAGTGTGTAAATATTCTTTAAAGGCAACTATTGTCAACCCTACAATATCACTGCAATGTAGAGGTATTTTATTAAATATTGTGAGATCTGATTTTCTCCATATCTCCCCGGCCCGGCTACATGTTTAGTATTCTTATTGATTCAATAGAGTAAGAAAGAATGATTTCACAGGGATACCTTTGAAGGTCTGTGCTTGTTAGGGGCTTTGTCCAACCCTGATATGTTGGTCTAATTCCTGGGACTTAAAAGGTCAACAAAAGCTGAAATATCTCCATTGGATGCCATTGGATGAGTACAGAGTAAAAACATCCAGCTATGAACCTGAACCGGTTCCACTGAGTGTCCAACATGTGGATTCAGTAGCACATTACCCCTGTTCATCTATTCATTGGCCATCTTAGCAACTGTATGGCTCTTAGCAGGCATTAGCTTCAGTATAGCTGCTTAACAAAAGCACGGGGCATGTGAGCCGCTAATATATGCCTCTTGGAACCCTGTGTGTTTACGGCCTGCTAGACTACCAGAGGAAACATAAGTCATACCTCTAGTGAACTATTGAAGAGAAAAGCAAGAACTAGCTTGTGGTTGTTGGAGAATGTGATTCCCTTAAAGACCTTGTCTTGATGTCTTGATGTTTCACTAGCTTGTTTGGGGGACTGAGTGTTGGTACAGTAATGCAAAGCTAGTTCATATGATGGAGCCCCTTGATTTTTGTACCTCATTCATACATTTTTTGAGTAATGTGACCTCCTTCATTGTGAACAACTCTTAAAATTGATTTTTTGGAACTGTGTGACAGTCCTGCAATGAATCACTCTGTGGTCCTTGTCAGTACCCGATCCGTTCTGCGCATGTGCGTACTTATTCCTGCCCGATTTGTACCACGCATGTGTGAACATTTGAAGGAGTTCTTCTTCTGAGTTGTTTTACGGTCATCGGCATTCCTAAATCCTGACATGGATCACCGCGATCTCCTGAACTAAAATGTAGATGCCAATTTAAACATATGTGGTAAAGTTAGCCAGGTTATATATATATTTATATATAACCTGCATAACTTTTACCTTTTAAGACGTTGTTAGAAGCCACCAGGGTTATTTTCTTTCGCCCAACCTTCTCAGTTATAGGTTTTATTTTCGAATCCCTTAGATACTGCCGGAGGGCTGCATAGAACACACTGAATTGATCAGACATAGCTTCAAATTTCAAATTCGATCGCCGTCGCAGTCCGTTTTTGTCGTTCCACTGACCTCCAGTGACCTCTGGTACAACCTGAAGTAACATCAAGCCAGTCATTGTCTATTTTTACACCTCAAACCTATGTAGAGATTACATTAGACTACATTGTGTGATTGTAGTGTCGTCTTGAATGAGGTTACCAGTCTTTATGCTAAAGAGGCTAATCACCTCCTGGCTGCAGCTCGATACTTTATGGACACACATGGCATTGATACAGATCTAACCGTCAGAAAGAAAGAGAATGAGTGCTGTTACCAAAATGTTTCTTTAGTGGAGTTATTTTGTCTCTTCAGCCATGACAACTATCATTATGTTTCTACATATCTGTTAATGTGTCCCATCAGGAGCTCCTCCATATACGATGTTATACTATGTTGACTCTGTTTAGCTAGAGCATGGGGCCCGTCAGCGTTGTTCCCTCCACCGCTCTATTTAGCTAGAGCAGAGGACCTGTCAGCCACCGTTCTGTTTGGAACACAATGTCATTCGTCACAGTTTATGTTGTTCTGCATCAATACCTGTTATCTTCTGCCTGTGGTTTGACATTGTGAGCGGTGGTGTCACTCTCCTCTGCTGTGCTTTTTCACAAGTGTCCAATCAATTCTGGTTAGCTGTTAGTTATTGTTTGCCTTTGTCGTGGTGTCAGGTGACAAGTGATTCTCATTGAAGCTGTGACCATGTGGAGGACATGCAGGGAGAGCCAGCATGAGGTTGGATCTTCAGTCTGCTTCTTTGAAGATAACTGACTTTGTTACCTACTCATAAGGTTCAGAATGTTCTTGTGCCATGATCAGGTGAAAACCGCAATTTTTCCGATGTTTTGGTTTATGACCAATTAACTGGAAAACGTTTGCCATTTCTACTGATGCTACATTGTATTTCAGTGTGCTAACACTAAGATGGTGAACATGGTTATAGCCCTAACGGAACGGGTTCTTGAGGCCAATACTGATGCCATTATTTGGGAGTTAGTGGCCTGGCAGATTTACTGGTCTAGCTCTAAACAATATCCCTGATAAATAGGTTAGCATGCTAACATTAGCATTGAGCTCAAAGTAGCACCATGACCTCTTGTTTATGTTCTTGTTGATAAGATAAGTAGTTGGGTCTTTGTTTACAAAGTATTTTTTCCCTTAAAATAAGGAATATATACACTTGAAATACTTAAACTTCCTACTGGACAGAAAAAGCAGGTAGAAGGTTAATAGGCCCCTCCAATCCAAACCTAGAAAGACAGACTGCAGACATGCCATTTTTCACTGTCCATAGACCCTTAATTGCAGAGTAATGGAGACGTTTGGGGTCAGAATTCTAGGAATATTACCCACAACAGCAAAGGGACAGAAAAAACACTGCTGGCTCTACTGGTCTGTGGCGTCATCACCCGAACCTGAGAGGAATGAAGCAGCCGTGTGAGGGGAGGGGGTCAGCATGGAGGGCCCAGAGTGGAGGTAATCTCAATCAGATGTTGAGTGCTGGACTGAGAGTAGCCCGGTGGGTAGTAATCACGCTAGGCGTTAGTGAGCGGGGTTTGACCCTGGCTGACCTGGGACCAGCCGTGTCCCTCCCTCTGGGGCCAACATCAATCCAGCAAAGCTCCTGAGGCTCTGGAGGGTAGCGGGTTGGGATTTGGCTTTTATTATCTCTGGTGAGGCGACGCAGAGGAGCCGTCGGCAGGCAGGGTAGCACTCGCCAGGATCCTGAAGTACACAAACTTCGAACTCTTCTCAAGATGAGCTGATTTGATAGGAAAGCAAACCATTTTCAGATGGTTACATTTTAAACAGTTCTCATGGGTTTTGGGTGTTTTCATAGAGTGATACAAAGAGATGCACTTGTTAAAGGCCATATCCTTCAGAAACACTTTCCATTTGCTTCAACCATCTCTGTTGGACTACGTCTATATTTTCACACTCCATGGTACTTTAACATAAAGCTCATCTACATAGACTGAGTAGAGATGTCCCTGTTGAAGTGGGCCATGGTTGACCACAAGTAATGAGCTGAAGAGAAATAGGAAGATTTATTTTTTGTTGAGACCCCTTACGTCTGTCGTCTCACAGCGTTTGAACCCATTGCCGGCTGCATTTATCCACCAACCAATTAAAGAATCTGACCAAGCATTCCATGCCAACGTTCAATACGTTCAATCCTATTGCTTACGTTTCTATTCCTTGAAAGACATAGATGTTATACATGTTCATGTAGTTTATATACAGTGGGATGAAGGGTTGTCTGGGGTGAGGAGGGGTGAGGAGGGGACGGAAAAAGCAGTAGATAAACCCAAATTAGTGGAGTTTTATTGTGGACCCTCTTTTCATCTCGTTTCAGTTTAATGCTTCTCACTGCAGCTTTAAAAGGTGTCTATATCCATCCTAGTCCTCTTGTGTTGGAAAAAAAACCCTGTAGGGTGAGAGATTTTCTCTCATCTCCATACATGAAACAAAAGTTCTGCAAAGATTCTCATAACAAGCTCTTGCATCAAGATTGGTTGATTTCAAACAAGTAAAGTACGTCATTATTATACGACGAAATACAGGCACACTGTACAGTATGTGATGGTTAACATTTCTCGTAGTATTGTAAAGGCGACCTGTTAAATACAGAAAGACGTGGCCACCGACCAACCGTTGGTGTTTAAAGAGTTTGCAGCGAGAATGTGTAAAGATCGTTCCTTTGTGTTCTCAGAAGAACAAAAAAGAGAAGAAGCAGCTTTATTTACAAGGAGGCCTGACAGCTGGTTAACGTCAATGCTGAAGAAAACCGTTTTCAGTTGTCTTCCAGCCTCGGGTGGTGAATTCCATAGTTGGTGCATAGTTCAAAAAGCCTGAGGTATTACTGGGTCATGCGGTTTGTTGCAGTGCTGGCTCACTTCCAGGTCAAGATGACAGCCAGACGCTAAAATATTGAACTGGAAATCATGGCCTTCCTGAGATATACCATGGTAGCTCTATCTGCTGGTGACCACCCCCTCTGTCCTTGTCTTCTCTGATGCATGGCGTTTCATTTCCTGGTTGGGGGGGCTGAGATGTTTTTTTTGGAGAGGGGGGTTGGGAAGTCAGGAACAACTTTAGAAGTGGCTGACGCCCATCTCAGACATTCCTGGAGGTCCAGATAGAGGGAAGGAAGGAATGGAGAACGATATGAAGAGATGGAGAGAGGGGGATCATGGGGAGGGTGGAGCCAGCTTCCACAGTCTAAAGTAGGGGGGGGGGGGGGGGTTGAGTCTGGAGTGTCTTTAATATAACTGTACCAAAAACTTTGCTCACTTATCCTGAGATGCACTTTACTCTCTTCAGCATGGAGCTCAAAAAACAAAGGCCTGGACTTTCTGCATCATCCCCAGTTCTTCTCTGCCTCTTCATATTTTGTGATGTAATAAAGGTGTGCTTTACCATACTGTTGCTTCTGCATGCTGTCCAACTGAATAATTTCTCTGCTTCTCTCCTTCCTTCTCTTTGTCTGCAGTATGGATGTACGGCTTTACAGACAGTCCGAGGAAAGAGGCCTCAGGTAGCCTTGTGTGTCTAACATGTTGAATATGCATGACACATACCAGCTGCATGGGTTCTGCTTTCTTTCAGTTTATTTCTTTTCACTCTTCAGCTTTCCATCAGCATCTGCTTTGCATGCACCGTCAACATCCTTTCCTTCATCCCATCAGCTCAAATCCAGCCTCTCTGTCTGCAGTCTATCCATCAATCTCTGCAGGCCTGCTCAGCCAACAACAGCTGGGCACAGAACACAGGCCTTAGGTCTGCATGTGGCAGCGAGCCTCAGACTGAAATGAGGTGTCAAGTCTGGTTCTTTACATTTGTCTGCAACATGGCTGCAGATCACTGCCTGCACTGTGACCTCATTGGCGTTCAGGAATGATGAGTTGAGAGGAAAGAGGTGGAATCATAATTGTCACTATTGCAAATAAATATCCTGGAAAATCACTTTTATTTCCCTGCTTATATAAACAAACAGTTTCACACAAATTCAATCACAGATTTGCCCATCTGCTGAGCATTTAACCAATGTTAAGACATGTAACTGTAATGGAGGCATTGTTGGAGAAAGACATTCCTTTAGAGCTTTCAGAGTCAGTACGAGTTAGGAACACACAACGTGGAAGACCGCTCCCCTGATTTCAAAAAGAAATCTGGTGCAATAAACGTATGAACACAGAATGTAACACGTCTTTAGGATTCATGGTGTTTCTCAACAAGGCGTGTCTGCCATTATAACAGCATAAAGCGTTTAAATAGCTGGATCTGTGCTGCTTTATTACCTCAGGCTGACTTTGATTGCGCCCTCCTCTTCTGCTGCTGACATTCTCCACAATATGCTGCTTTTCTTTATTTGTCCTCCGAGGAGAATGCTGAAGACAGACAGACAGAAATGAACGGCCAGCCTCAGCCAGTGGGGTCAGGAAGCTTATGAGCATTCCCTGGTGTTTCCTGCCTGTTTATTGGACTAACAACATGGAGAGATGCTCGATTGTGTTTGAAGCACTGCACAAAAGCTTCAGCCTAATTTTATGCACTGCACTCGTACACATGTTACCAGGCCACTGTGAAGATATGATGTAAGATGTAATCAGTCCTATGAGCTGGACTTCATCAGGATCTTCTGCCCTTAGATCTTAGAGGACAGTGGCATCTAACGTTTGCAGTGTACCCATCCGATCCAATACAATCATGTTCAAGGTCCTATCCTATTAATAAAATGACAAAGAGGCTGACAGCAGAGAATTCTCCGTCTCACATGCAGTTGTAATTGTGAAGATGGAGAGATTTGCTGACGAAGAATGCTACTTGTCAATCAGCCAGCGCTCATGTCTTTGTTCATCAGAGACTCCATTTGGTTTCTGTATGGAGTCATTGCTGGTGCTGACATGACGCTTTCTTCACGTTTGATGATGTAAATTATCTTTTAATTACATTACGTGAAGCATCTTCCATATCTCCTCTTCCAAGATCTATCAGTTTATGTCAGATAGGGGTGAGCAGCTAGCTAGGTGCTAACAAGCTAATCAGCCTCATCAGTCCGCTGCACATGCTCTGTTTGGACCGTCTCTGCTGGTCCCTCCCCTGTCCATCTGATCCAAACTTAGTTCCCTTCTGCTTCTTGCTGACCTGCTGCAGATGGAGGACTGAGGTGTTTGCTGCAGGTCACCTGTGATGCTGTTGATAAATGCTCATCAGCAGTGTTGTTGTCATGAAGCCAACAAGGGAAAATTCATGAATTCTTAATGAACTGTAGTTTATCCATCTACGCAGAACTGCTGTCTTTGGTGCAGAATGATGGTACCACACCTGGTAACCTTAACGTGGAGTCTGTTTGTGAGAAAACGAACGAGATTCAACATTTTCATTACTGAGCGAGAGAGGGGCTTTTATGTCAGTTGCTTCAAGTCTTACTTTTTCCCTGTGTCATTCCATTTTATTACACATAACTTAATTTCTGAACTTATTTGTTTCGTGTTTCTTTGTATGTATGGATTACTTGGGTTGTTACCGACATCTGGTGAAAATTTCATGTCAATAGCACCTTTAGAAATATATTTACTGAGAAAAATGGTGACGTGTTCAATACTTATTTTACCCGCTGTGTATATATATACAGTGGGGCAAAAAAGTATTTAGTCAGCCACCAATTGTGCAAGTTCTCCCACTTAAAAAGATGAGAGACACCTGTAATTTCCATCATAGGTACACTTCAACTATGAGAGAAAGAATCCAGGAAATCACATTGTAGGATTTTTAATGAATTAATTGGTAAATTCCTCGGTAAAATAAGTATTTGGTCACCTACAAACAAGATTTCTGGCTCTCACAGACCTGTAACTTCTTCTTTAAGAGGCTCCTCTGTCCTCCACTCGTTACCTGTATTAATGGCACCTGTTTGAACTTGTTATCAGTATAAAAGACACCACAACCTCAAACAGTCACACTCCAAACTCCACTATGGCCAAGACCAAAGAGCTGTCAAAGGACACCAGAAACAAAATTGTAGACCTGCACCAGGCTGGGAAGACTGAATCTGCAATAGGTAAGCAGCTTGGTGTGAAGAAATCAACTGTGGGAGCAATTATTAGAAAATGGAAGACATACAAGACCACTGATAATCTCCCTCGATCTGGGGCTCCACGCAAGATCTCACCCCGTGGGGCCAAAATGATCACAAGAACGGTGAACAAAAATCCCAGAACCACACGGGGGGACCTAGTGAATGACCTGCAGAGAGCTGGGACCAAAGTAACAAAGGCTACCATCAGTAACACACTACACCGCCAGGGACTCAAATCCTGCAGTGCCAGACGTGTCCCCCTGCTTAAGCCAGTACATGTCCAGGCCCGTCTGAAGTTTGCTAGAGAGCATTTGGATGATCCAGAAGAGGATTGGGAGAATGTCATATGGTCAGATGAAACCAAAATAGAACTTTTTGGTAAAAACTCAACTCGTCGTGTTTGGAGGAGAAAGAATGCCGAGTTGCATCCAAAGAACACCATACCTACTGTGAAGCATGGGGGTGGAAACATCATGCTTTGGGGCTGTTTTTCTGCAAGGGGACCAGGACGACTGATCCGTGAAAAGGAAAGAATAAATGGGGCCATGTATCGTGAGATTTTGAGTGAAAACCTCCTTCCATCAGCAAGGGCATTGAAGATGAAACGTGGCTGGGTCTTTCAGCATGACAATGATCCCAAACACACCGCCCGGGCAACGAAGGAGTGGCTTCGTAAGAAGCATTTCAAGGTCCTGGGGTGGCCTAGCCAGTCTCCAGATCTCAACCCCATAGAAAATCTGTGGAGGGAGTTGAAAGTCCGTGTTGCCCAGCGACAGCCCCAAAACATCACTACTCTAGAGGAGATCTGCATGGAGGAATGGGCCAAAATACCAGCAACAGTGTGTGAAAAGCTTGTGAAGACTTACAGAAAACGTTTGACCTCTGTCATTGCCAACAAAGGGTATATAACAAAGTATTGAGATGAACTTTTGTTATTGACCAAATACTTATTTTCCACCATAATTTGCAAATACAATGTGATTTTTTTTTTCTCATTTTGTCTCTCATAGTTTAGGTATACCTATGATGAAAATTACAGGCCTCTCTCATCTTTTTAAGTGGGAGAACTTGCACAATTGGTGGCTGACTAAATACTTTTTGCCCCACTATATATATATATATATATATATATATATATATATATACAGCGGGTAAAATGAGTATATATATATTTAAGACGAGAAGATAGTCGCAGTAACAACTGATTTTTTTTATCATTGAATGACTATTATGAATTTTAAAAATCATGACCCATCCTTACTCTTACCACTTTGAGTTTGATGTTCATGAATCCAGAGGTATTTATTTATGTGTTACTCGATGATCAGTTCTACAGTAATCCTGTTTGTTCAGTCTGTAAAAGAGTCAAAGACTCATTCAGATTCATTTTTTGTTTTTTGGGTGGGTATCAGGGCTTTTCCTTCTCCAAACTATCGTTATTATATCGGCTTGTAAAAATCCACTATCGGCCGACCTCTAAAGCTCATGATCGGTTTCAGTGAATCATTCAAACTCAGCGTTTTAAATCGTACACACAATCTCTCTGTGGCCAAACAAGCCCATAGGATCAGAGCAGATATGAACTCTGGCGGCAGTGAAAAGGTTAAACATCAGAGAGAAAACAGAGTGGCCTAACCCCAACCGAATGCTTTCTTCTTTTGTTTCACATAAACATGGACCCAGCCTCCTTCCCTGCTTCCCTCTCTCTCTCTCTAGTCCACTCATATGTTTCTATTTAAGGCCAGCAGTGCCGACTACATGATTGGTGTGTCCCCCCCTCCCGACTTGCCGTCCAACGGCTGGCTCCCGAAGGCAGTGGAGGGGAGGCCTTTCCTCCCAACCGCACTGCTGATTTTCCACAGGGAAACTTCTTCCAGTCATTCGCTCCCCGGTCTTCCCCTCAAGCATTAGCAGTTCCTCCACTTCTCCTCGTCTCTTTTTACTCCTCGGTTTCCTTCTTCTTGGATCTTAAAGGTTCGGATCTGTCATGGATCACTTTGGGTGTGAGAGTCAGCCCCGTCAAACGTTTTCTTCCCGTTCCCTCCTTTTGTTTTGATTCCTTCCGATGCTCCTCAGTCCGTTGCTCTGGGCCGAGGGTCGACTCAGCTATGTGGCCAGACGTTTGGGACTATGCAGCCAAGTCCTGAGCTCGCTTTCTGATTGGTCAGGGAGGTACGACGGCAGGGAGCGGGGGTTGGCCTATGGCGGCGTACCGGGTGAACAGCGGCAGTGGTTTAGCTGGTTGCGGGGGGAGGTCGCGGGGGGCCACGGCGGGCAGGTGGCTGACGGCCTGTTTCTTCCCCTCAGGGATGGACAGCTCGGAGCCGATGGTGCTGGAGCAGTACGTGGCCGTGGCCAATTACGAGAGGCAGGAGAACTCGGAGATCAGCCTCAAGGCCGGGGAGACGGTGGACGTGATCGAGAAGAGCGAAAGTGGTGAGTGGATTCTTGTTTTGATTATGAGCCAAGCATGTCACATAGATCCATAGCAGATGATTGGTGATTGTAGCGTAAAGAGGTGGCTCGTTCTTAGAGCTGCCTCACACCCGTCCTGTTTCTTCCTGTTTGTCTGAGTCCACATCAGAGCTCACTCAGCACCTCTCTGTCTTCCTTCTCTTGACTTTACTCCCTCTTTTTCTAACCCCTTTGTCGCAAGAGTCCCCCACTCTAGCCTCCCCCCCCGCTCCTCTGCTTTCCCTCAGTCTCTCCCCTCTTCTCCCCATGTCCTGAAGTCCTAGCTGGGCTCAGCACCACCTGGAGGTGCTGTTTGGCTGGCAGCAGTCGCTGTGTGGAGGAAAGGCAGTGTTATGGCCGATCGACTGAATAGTATTTACATCACCAAGATATGCTCCATGTCCCTTTCTACCTTGCCTCCCCTGTGAATATTCTGTTTAGCAATCCCAGAGCTGGAAATGATTTTCTGTGCAAGCAGCCACGGAGCTTGCACAACTCCAGAGAGCTCAGCAGAAAGCTTTGCTCTGCGTCCCCGTCCTTCTCTCTACACGCTCTTATCTACACACTTATTACGTGGGTGAATTCGTTTTCCGTGAGATATCTTGGCTTGTCATCTTTGAAAGATTATGCGCCTTAATGAGTCAGTTGTGAACCAGCTTGTCATTTGCTTCTCCCTGGAAAGTCTCCAAATGCTATGTGAATCATACACAATTTGTCCCCTGTCAGCACAAACGACGATAATTGTTTAATTTGCGTAAAGGAGTTTCATGGGAAACGATTTATTTTGTGATGTGGCTTTCGGTCAAACATGCACTCAAGGAAGTCCATGTCTTCTGAGCATTGACTTGGAGGCCGTGGATGTCTTCATTTCCGCCTCTCCTCTCAGCTTTGTTTGTGAGGTTTTGAAATGTCAAGTGTTCCCGTTAACTCTTGGCTGGATGGGAAATTGACTTTTCTCATGCAACTTTGAGTGTGCACATCATTGCATGTTTTGTTTAATGAATATTCATATTCCTGCTGTAGCCACACTGTGATCCCATTTCTGAATCTCTGGCCTGACAGCATCTGCTCACCAGACCCGTCTGAAAGCTCCATTCAACAGGAATCGAAGCCCTTACAGCAAAACGAGCAACTTGTGAACTCAGAGCAACGTTTGCTCAAGAGGTGGATATGTGTGCTGTCGTCATTTACTGGGCCACAGAAGTGGAGCAACAGCCATGCTGATGATGAGGATGATGACATCACTCTGAGGCCATTCCAAGACAAACACATCTGAGAGCTCGTATAATATCCCACAACCCCCTCCTGCTTCCAAGGCTTTACTGCAGCCTCTTGCTCTGCTTATTTCTTTTGACACTGACTGGCTGTTAATTGGAGCTTATTTTCTTTAACATTCTAGTCAGTCCGTGTCAGAGTGGTACCGGGAGGTCTTTTAATCCGCTCTAATGCAGATATTTTTCTCCACACATTGAGCAAAGATGGTATCACACATTAATATGCAGTTCTTCATTCTAACACAGAATAGTTCAACCAGTGTTTAAGTGTCTGCAGGCTTGACCTGGGTTCAACTCCTGGGTCGGATGTTGTTGTTTTGCCCCTGTGAGAAGTTATTGACCTTGGACGTCCAGACCCAGCTGTTTTAACTGTAAAGTCAGTGTGAAGAGCTATCATCATGGTGAAATCTGGTTAAATGATGAGCCGTTTGTGTGTTTTTCACTTAATGTCAGTCAACCCTGTCAAAGTCTAACTTGTGTGGCGCCAGAGGAAAAGTCGTTAGATCACCAAAGTCATGAGGCCTCATCTTCTCTGGTGATCACTGATAGTGATATTAAATGACATTGCAATCTATCAAGTAGTTGACATATTTCAGCCTGGACCTTAATGGTGGAACAACGGACAGATGGACAGTGTCCTCTACAAAAACTCTCCGTACACTATCCCTGCCTACTTGGAGAGAAAATCGAGTTTGTTCATAAGTTTGTTCTCTTACTGTCAGGCTTCACTTATCTTGTAAGAAAAGTGGGTGTGTAGGGACAGCCTTTTTAAGTACCAAATATATGCATATTCAATTTTGTAGCCTTGGCGCATTGTGGCTCCAAAACCTTGTTTCTCACTTAATTATCTTGTTACTGTCTATTGTCTGCAAAGGCCTAAACGGCCAAACAAATGCTTGATGTTGCTTACAACACATGGCCTCATGAGCATTGCTTCTACAGACGTTTTCATCCTGAGTTTCTGATATCATCTCAGAGAATGGATTGTAAGTTTAAGTGACTAGTTTTCCACTCTGTGGCCACAGTGATGGAGGGATATGTGGGGGAAAAGACCCTTTTTTTCTTTGTTTCATCAGCTGAGACTAATGGATCTGCCAGGAGGACATTGATGCTAAACTGCAAACAGGATCCTTTGGGTGACTGTCCCACCCAAGCCACAACGCCAGCCGGAGAAGCCATTTGCCCAAATATCTTGGCCCTCCTTGCTGCCAAGTTTCAGGGCCACTTTGTCACAGCTGATTTAAAGAGATTAGACAGGTTGGCTTTCCTCTCTCTGGACTTGACTCTGCACCTCACATAGAGTACGACCTCCTGTTGTGTCGACAGATAACACTAATCCTCTATTTTTGAAAATGGACCCGTTATGATTTTGTGGACTTCTGTCAGAAATAGCAATGGTCCACATGGAAACATAAAAGACATCTCTGAGTTATGTGGTACGGCTTGTCAGCAGGTACGATGCTGATAGAGGGAGAATCAATGCCAGGAGTTCTGGCACCTTTCAAAGAGCCCAGGGGATGTGGTGAGGCTGGCAGTCTGACCCAACATGCCTTTCCAATGGTTTGTCCTCAGTGCTTTGCTTGGTCTGGCTCAAGACTGTTCCCCCCCGCGGATCAGTTTCAGAACCCAAAAAGCTTCGAGCTAGAATTTAGTACCAGAACCTCAACTTGCATTAGGTCATTTGCCCTACAAGCTTTACCTTAAGGCTATGAGACAATAGCTTGTGTAATGGCTGGAAAACTGAATGTAGCATTGATTTGGGGCTAGTGATTAATCCAGGTGTAGTGAGGGCTAGTGATTAATCCAGGTGTAGTGGGGGCTAGTGATTAATCCAGGTGTAGTGGGGGCTAGTGATTAATCCAGGTGTAGTGGGGGCTAGTGATTAATCCAGGTAATCCAGTGAGGGCTAGTGATTAATCCAGGTGTAGTGAGGGCTAGTGATTAATCCAGGTGTAATGAGGGCTAGTGATTAATCCAGGTGTAGTGAGGGCTAGTGATTAATCCAGGTGTAGTGAGGGCTAGTGATTAATCCAGGTGTAGTGAGGGCTAGTGATTAATCCAGGTGTAGTGAGGGCTAGTGATTAATCCAGGTGTAGTGAGGGCTAGTTTAAAGACGTTCTGGATCGGAGAAGGCAGGCGTTAGCGTTAGCATCACCTCCAGGCTATAAAACAGACAGCTAGCATCAGTCAGGGTGGTACGTCTCTAGTATCATTCTCACACTGCTCTAGCTTAGCCGCGTTAGCTAGCTTCACCCCGAGGCAAGAACACAGATCTCAACCGCTTCACTTCATTCTCAGAGTTGAGCTCAGTACATGTGGGCCGGGCCGAGGCTCAGAGGAGTCTGCTTCAGGCTGACCAGAGAGCCTCCTTCAGGGGCCCCGCTTAAAGACAGCCTGTTTCAGTAATGCTAGCAGAGCGCCGTGTCCAGACAGGCTGCTGGACGCTCTGCATGTCCTCTTTAATGAGCGTGTGTGTACTATGTGTGTGTGTGAGTGTTTGTGTGGATGCACATGCTAGCACACACACACACACACACACACACACACACACACACACACACACACACACACACACACACACACACACACACACACACACACACACACACACACATATACACAGCATGTGAAGGCTGAAGGCAGCTTAGTTTGACCCCACTGAGCGAGATGTGAAGTCACCACTAGTCCCCTCTCACTTGTTACAAGTCTGGCTCAGTAACAAGACCGCCGTGTTTTATGAACACTGCAAGCAGGTAACATGAGCTTCAAACTGGGATGTAATGCTTCCATCTTAGTGTGTCAATAAAGACCACCACATTGGTCTTTATTGACACAATGTGGTGGTCCTGACTTTCTAGGAAGAAACAGCAGGGCAGGGGTTGGGTGCCCCCTCATATATATCCTATTGTTAAGTGAAGACCAGCTTTGAAGGGTCTTAAGGCGGTATTCCACCCTGAAATGAATATGAAACAGTCCCCCCATGTGTTTGAGAGGCTGCTGAAACAGTTTGCAGCTTTCTTCTTCACGGTGAAGGGCAGTTAGAGTGGATTCCTATTTGTAGCAGTTTGTTCAAACTTCTCATAGTGACATGTGAAGCAGTTTGAACATTCAACACAGGAGGAATCATGGGAGTCCTGGAGAATTTGACTATACTATAGTTTTATATAGTATTAGAGTACTTCTGTGATTCACTATGTATTCATTTCGTTGGTCATCAAATGCATTCAAACGGATGTATAAAGAGAACGGAGCTGACAGGGAGAGCTATTGATGGACTGAGTAAAGTTAGCAGAAGTATACATGGGTGACTAGTCCGGTTTTCAAAATAAAGTGTTACCAATTGGTATAAACAAAATACATATATGGAAATAAGATGAATGAGATTATAATCATCAGAAGTTTAAACATGTTACTTGTGTCCCTTATAAATTAAAGAGAGAATACTAACAATGTGTTTTGTTAGACTTTACTTTGCAGATTTAGATTATTAATACAAAATACTATATTAAGGAAACAATAAATTATGTATTTTTATGGATTATGCTTTTAGACAGTATATGGAAATACAAACATTAGCTCCACTTTAACCAGCTGCAACATTAAAGGGATGAACACAATAATGCATTGTTAATTATAATTCAATACAATATGTATATTATTCATTGCTCTTCAGATTGCTGGGAAACAATTTAAAAATAATTCCCGGCAATGACTCTTATATTTGACTTCAGGACATCTCTGACTACGTATCTGCTGAAAGTCAAACATTTTTACTATTTCAATTTAGCAATATTTCAAAGTAAAAGTCCCTTGAAGTGTATGATTGAACTTTTCCCCGTGGTCTAGTAGACAAAAATCACAATCATTTTGTATGTAAGCAAACATTTAGTTTGTGTACTCCCCAGATATTTATTTTCCAATTCAGTGACGCATTCAGGATTGAACTGGTGCATTTTATAGGGAATACTGTGCTCATGTGTCAGCTGGGTTCAGACAGCATCAACCGTTGTGCTGCTGTTGGAGCCGTGTCCTTCTTCTGCTTACTCTGCACAAAGATAAGACGGCAGCTCAATACGTCGGCCGTGAAAAGCAGCTCTGCGTGTCGATCCAGAGGATCTGTTCCTAATTAGCAGCTGGGAGGAGACGCACAAATGACAGTAACCTTGTGGGTTCCTCCTGAATGTCTCATTTCTAACATTGTCAAAGCGATGTGGTGCCCCCTCCTGAAGGTCCTAAGAGGAGAAACCAAGAGGAAAGCGAGAAAGAGTTATTTTTGGACGTGGAATTAGTGAGAAATACTACGCTTTGAAGCTCCAGCCAAACATCTGCTGGCTCTCCCTCTTTTGTCTCCTTACTTTCCCCATACCCCTCTTTTAATCTACGTCTCCCCCTCACTATTTCACTCTCTCGGTCAGTGATATCATGCTCTGCTAAGTCGCTGTTTCTGCTCGATTCACCGTGACCTCCACTTCCCCTCCGAGGGAGAAGCAGCCAATTAATTCCTGCCAAGACATGGTGTAGCTAGAAATCCAATTACAGCTCCTCTACTGCCTTACATATTCATATTTTGTGCTGCGTGTGTTTGTGTGTGTGACTGTGGGAGACAGCAGGAGTTGCTGCATAACCTTTCTGAATATTAGTCATCAGCTGTTGAGCAACTCTGAAATCCTGCAAAACAGTCGGGTCTGTTATGTCAGACAAGCTAGCAGGAGCGTCTGAATCAGTTTATCAGGAAATGAGCACTCATGTCCTCACCCTATACAACACCACACATTATAGCTCAGCTTCAGGTGACACACACACACACACACACACACACACACACACACACACACACACACACACACACACACACACACACACACACACACACACACACACACAGAGTGGACCCAGCCAGAATTATATCAACCTGTCCATCTTGTGTTCTGCTGTATACAGATGGCTGTACAGTGTGCACTTCATTAGCTGAACACCTTTTATTTGTCCTGTTCTTCACTCCCCCCCACCAACTGGCTGCAGCCAGAGTGACTTGTTTTTCCACTGCAGACCTTGTACACGTACATGTACAGTTATTAGTCATGCCCTGGAGGAAAAGGGATATGATGAAGGATATTATGAACGTATTCATCGCAGTTCAGATTAATGTGACTGTCAGATGAAGAGATAACATCTTTCCTGGGAGTTGTGCCGGAGGAAAACTCGTGCAGGGTCGAAAACGGAAAGGGTCGACTCTCTGGGAACCATGAATGTGTACAAGCTGAAACTTTATTCCTGTGTTGGTGTTTAAAAAGTCCCAATGTCACCAGAACCAGTATGATTCCTCCTCTGGGCAACCTCTGAACCAATGGGCTGAGTTCAGAGAGGACGTGTACGACTGGATTGTTTCACTAGTAGTCGATTAGCCAGGCTCATTTCAAGATCGTCAGACATTAACCTGTGTTTGACTCCTGTGCTCTCCATGCTTTTTACCTGCATGAAAACAAAGCCTGCTTAAACATGATTGGTCAATACTATTTGGACTACTAACTGAAACCAGAACGCTTCTGATACCAAAATCTTGTCCCATGTCTGCTGTCTTCAGAGATTATCCTCTGGGTGAATTCATCAAAGAAACACAAAGAGCTTCGCAGGTTTGGGCGTGTTGCTCTGAACTTAATGAAGATCCATAAAGGCAGATTTGAGAAGTGGATCCATGAGTTTGAAAGGTCATCAGATACCTTAACCCTACTTGGAAGTGTTTAACACTACGAGGAAGAGTTTGACAGGGTTACCAGTAGATCTACTACAAAGTAATCAGCTAGGAACGTGTACTTGGATCTGCTTGAATTGGATGATGTTGCAATGTTGAGCCAGGGTCAATGTTTTAGTTGATTGGTCCTGTGTTCTTCGTCCAGAGTCCTGCAGAGCTGTTATTGAACAGACTGAGGAGGTTGTTTTCTCGTATCAGTCAAGGATTCTGCCCTAAGGGGTCAGTATGCTTCAAAGGAAGTGCTTGTATCAGACATAGCCACTAGGGGGATGAAAATGAACCAATGGGTTAGTGTCCATTTTTGATTTAACTGAGCATATTAGCCTCTCAGTACTTTGCGCCGCCCACCCCCCCTCTCTGAACCCCACCGCTCAGTTTATGCTGAGCCAAGGTATGCTTTGGTTTAATTGACTCTGAGTAATTTTCTCCATCTGGCTGCCAATCTTTGGCCCAGATCTCCTCCTACGGGACAGATTTCTGTAAAACTGTAATCAGACTACAGGCTTCCACACATGAGGGTCGGCCCACTTCTCTCAGGGTCCAGGTCTGCCACGCTGCCAACTGGACTTTACAGTCAGAGAGTGGCTGCTTTTCTATCTTTCTCTTTCAGTATCTTATGCACACATCTGCTTCTCCATTCTGTTCCACCCTCTGTGAGAGGAGAGTGCATGTGAGTATGTGAGGGGGTCCAGCACTGTTTCTGCTCCTCATTTATCTGCTTTTACTGAGCCCACTCTCTCCCGAGCTGGATTTATAGGTCCAGTAACTGGGCCCAGTGAGGACGTTTTCCAATGCACAGCCATGTGTGCACACTGGTCAGATAGACGGGCTGCTTCACTGATTCTGGTCTTTGGGTGTTTCGTTTTGCTGGGAGAAGTCTACCAGCCTGCTGATTTACACAACTGGTCATACCATCTCTGCTCAACTCGTTTGAACTCTGACAAACCTGGGATTATAGAGCCGAGCAGAGGCCAGACACTGGCTGTGTTGCTTCCTGATTCCCCAGCAGTTACCATTGGATAGTGCTTCACATGCATATTTAAACATACATATTTTTAATATACTTTTAATATGCTAAATAAGTCTTTACATTTAAGTAATCAACTGATCACTTTTAGTTCATGTTTTCAAAATGTGTCCTTTTACAATCCATATCTTTTAAGGCAGTTTTCTCTTCATGAGTTTTTTCTCAGTCTCTGAGCCATAATTCTCCACTTCAGTAGAACTGACATCCACCAAACTCTCCAGTTTCATTCCTCTCTATATTCTGAAGGTTTTTACAGAGGGGTTTGTTCATATATCATTCATAGCCTGATTTATACAACATTTTGTATGACTGTTGACAGTACTTTTTTGATTAATAGAGTGACACAAAGAGATATCCATAATAATAATAATAATAATAATAATAAGGGGCTGGAATGGCTTATCTATTACAGTACATGGACAGAGCCACGCTAGCTGTTAACAGCTAACTGCCTGCTGGCTCCAGATACAAGATAATCACACAGACATGATGGGGGGGTCAATCTTTTCGCCTAACTCTTCAATAATAAACGTCTATCCCATAATATTCCACTGTAGCTAGGTTTGACAGCAGGTACAATGAATAATCCTTGATTCTGATGACAGCTTTGATCAGCAGTACAGCTAAAGAGACTTCTGTTATTCTTCAGTCGAGTTCACCTTTGAAGATGCACTCACTTCTTATTATTTAGCAGTCTGGAGAAACCATGCTTGAGTTTCATCACCAACATTTGGACTTCAGCAACCTTCATCACTCTGGCATCAATCGAACGTTTCTCCAGTCTTTATTGTGAACAGTGCTGCAGCTGTGATTTAATGGATGAAATCACATCATTCCTGGAGTCTGATCATGTCGCCTCCAAACAATCAGAGCTGTTAACTGGGGCCACACGAGCATTCTCCTCAAAACTCACTCTACTATGAGCGTACATCATCTTACTAACTCAGAGCTGTTTCAGTGCTGGAGATCATCCGAGCTGTTTTTCTACCAGGAGTGGCTAAAGAGAGGAAGAACTACTGCTCTCCTCATACAGGTGGCTCCAATTCTTCTTTAGCTGTTTATGAAAGCCCTAATGTGATTCACATGGAGCAAGCTTTCCTAACTGCTAAGCAGACCTTTCCCTCTGCAGCAAAACACAAACTCTCTACTGAAGCACCCACAGCTGCATCCACAGTCCACATATAAACAGCTACAACAGTAAGGCAGAGTTCAATTCATTATTTAAAAAGCCTGGTCACAGCCACTCCAATAGGAAAGCCCCTCCTGAGTTTACTAAACCTAACACTGTGCTGAGCTCTATTCACTAGAACACTGGGCACCATGGTGTAAGATTGAAGTAGCATAGTAATACTGCCATGATGCCAGGTACATTTCATATGAAACCACCACCTCCTCAAGCCAAGGCCAAACCGGGTCCTAAATTGATTCTGACTGATCCAAGGTGACCCACGCTGAGCTGCCCACTGAAACGTCAGAGGACAGGCGACACGGAGCATCCACAGAAAACTAGTGGGCCTGTGAGGAAGCTACACTGCACATACTCTGCATGACCCCATGTGTCTGAAGGCCCTCAGACTGTGAGACACGAGAGAGAGCTTCAGTATGATTCTGTGTGTGTTGGAAGAGACGGATGAGGCCACCAGCAGCAGGCTGAGCAGGCTCCTCCACTGAGGTCTGTCTGTCTCAACCCAGTAGTACATGATAGTGTAGTGTAGCGGCTGTTGTTGTTGCAGTCTGGCACTACTCCACCTCAACTCTAGGAGTTGTGCTGCTGATTTAGCTGCAAACGCTCCAAAATATAGTGACATGACCTTCAAACTAACTGTAAAAGGCTCAGCAACAGGGTATTAAGTGGACAGACATCAAATGCATCAGCCAAAAATGTGATGATCACTTGTATAATTAAGTAATTTATCAAGCAAAATGTACAACAAAAAAAGAAAAGATTTCCTATTTTTTCTTGTTTCATTGGATATTGAATACCTTTGGATTGTTCCAATAGTAATTATGAATATAATAGCAAGGAAATGGTAAAGGCTATAATCAAAGTGATCAATATGAGCAGCTCTAACTATGTGACATAATAGTAGTAATAGAAAACAAGCTGTACAGTTATCACTGAATAACAGAGAGAAGTGCTGTGAATTGGCAAGAATCTGGTGATCATCGCAGCTCTTTCAATTTATTGTGATATAATGCAATTTTTGTAATATATAACTATAGAAAAACTGTAATTGTACAAAGAACACGGAGCCATATGCATACAAGTTCTTAGCACTACTTTTTTAGTGATCTGAGCCGCTGTTGATCACTGCACTACTCAAACTGGATAAAAGATCCAATGCTAATACTATGGCTCTTTAACAGCATTCAATAGTTTCAATTATTGCCCTTCTGAGTATTAATTTATGACATAGCCATGCAGTTATCTGATTAGATGCTAGGTGTATAGTCGCTCACACTGTGTTTCCTACAGTAGAAACACACCTCCCCTTGTTACCATTACTGTTACTTTCCCTTTGATACAGCTGTTTGACAGGCACATGGTCCACATCATTCATCATACGTGTTAATGTTATTGGTGTCTTACCAAGTCATAAAAAAGGGCGTGATGGGTTGATTCACCCAGGCTTCTCCAACCACACCAGAGAGGGATCCAGATGTCTGTAAATACATGGGAGCAGTGATGACCTAATGTTGGACTCATTTTACGTTTTGTACACTACACACTGTACACAACAACTACTGTTAGAAGTGCCCACAAGCAAGGCATTGAACTACTTCCTGTGCCCTAAATAAGAAGATAGTCACACTTTCATGGTAAAAAGTAGCCGGCTGTCATAACAGCCTGGACGCTACTGTACTGTACTGTTCTAGAAGAATATGTCATACAATGGTTTCTGCCGGAAGTTGGACTGACTGCAATAAAAAAAGTCCCTTCTCCCCATACTGTGTAACATTTAGGGGGATTCATTGGTAGAAATGGAATATATCATTCATAACAATTTTTTTAATTGTATATAATGATCTGAAACTAAGAATCATATTGTTTTTTAGCTTAGAAAAGAGCATTTATATCTACATCTAGAGTGGGTCCTCTTCACGGAGAGGACACCATGTGTCTACAGAAGCCTAGAATGGACAAACCAGACACTGGCTCTAGAGAGAGACTGTCACCTTTTTACGTTCCCTGAAGGTAGGGATGGGGACTGAAACTCTGTGTTAAAGAGGTCTCAGTGCTAATTTATTAAAGAGGAGAGTGTTGATAAACCCAACGTTACTGCTGCTTTAATTGGTATTTTTAATGTTTTGGTGTCACTTATTATCACGCTGCAGCATCTCCTCTGCTCTCTGTGTCGGGCTGAGCTCCTCCAACCACACACACATACACAGAACTGAGTCAGCATACAGAGCAGAAAACAAAAGAGAACCATATTTCCATCTGCTCTGTCCTCAGTCTCTCATCCACCATTTAGTTGGTTGGTTGATTTCACTAAATCTAAATCCACTTATTCAGCACCATTGATCTGATCCCAAGTGTAAACGACCTGCCTCCTGGTTCTTTTAGTTTTTGCTTGCTGCCCATATATTTAATAATTGTGTCACGTGAACTCAGAATAACAGACGTGACCACAAAAGTCTCATGAGTCAGCAGTCCTCATCTATGACGTCTTCTCTGCGACTTTGATCCCGGGCCGTGGGCTGCAAAGTATTCGCTAGCGAGCCACAAGGAAACAGGTGTGAAACCAATGAGTGAACTACACCTCTGGTCTGGTACAAGAGAAACACAGAGGCATCGTAGCTTCAGAGACATCATGGGACCTTTGAGTGTGTCAAGTTTCTAATTACGTGTTTTTAGGTCTTATCCTTAAACAAAATGAGACTTTCTAGACCCTGACTTTTCATCTATGAAGCACTACCAGCGCATCAAATGTATAATTTCTCTAGTTAAATATGGACCCCATGGAATTTGGTGCAGGTATTCATGTTCCCCACAGTATAAACTACAGAAAAAAACTTTGGTGAAACAAAAGTTAAAGTAATAAGTTGTTTTTTTTTCTTTGTACGACAGGGTTCCACAAAGAGAGTTAGATTGTAGTCACAATCTGTTACATAGGAAAGAAAACAAACAACAACAACAGAAACTATACTTAATATGGAGGTTGGAGGATGAGTTAAGGAGTCTCACAGCCAGAGGATAGAAGCTGTTCTGAAGTCTGCTGGTTCGGCTGGCTGGTTTTGTCTTTTAATATCCTTTAGCTCTTTAGGCTGCTCTTCTCACCAATATCACTGATGCTTGGTAGATGGGTACCAATGGTGTTCTGGGTGGAATGTCAACATGGTAAACATGATGCCATCTAATCATTAGCTTTTATAAATATATAATAAAAGATATTCATTATTATAATTCAACAGCTGTATACCACTAACCCTGTAAAGATGTGATCGAGTGCCAACCCTGGAAAGTAAATCCTTTCATCCTGTACACATCAATGTTTTACTGGTGGGATAAACATTTTGTTAGCTCTGGCTAGAGATGAGAAAGACGTGAGATGTCTCACTCGTTAGCTTCTTCCATTAGCAATAGTTCAGCTGGAGCTGATGATGGAAGTAGCTCTGTTGAGAGCTGCACATGCTCAGTAGCGATCATCCGGATGTACAGATTGGGTAAAGAGTGACACGTGTTGTTGTTGTTCCTGTGTAGCGTAAATGATCTGAAGGATGATACTGGTATCAATACAACTCTAGCTACGTTGAAGAGAGCAACAAGGACGTGTAGTTTCCATCGTTTGGTGTAAACATCACGTTGCTGCCATTCTTCAGGCCTTACTATCATCAGCAGGACTAATCTGTCCCTCTCTCCTCCCTCTCTCTCTCTTTATCTCTCTAGGTTGGTGGTTCGTCAGCACAGCAGAGGAGCAGGGCTGGGTGCCGGCCACGTACCTGGACTCCCAGAATGTTACCAGAGATGATTTGGATCTTGGCACTTCTAGGACTGGAGAAGGTTAGCACAAAGGCACGCACAAACACGATCCACTCGTTCTAGAATAGTCTGCGTGGAACAAGCCAGGATTTATCCATAATGGTTTTTACATCTCAATCTAAGACTGGAGGCAGCACACAGAAGTCAGCACTTAACACACATACAGTACTCACATACTCACAAACACACTTCCAGTCACACATTAGGAACCTTGAAGACCACAGCAGCTCCATGGTGAAGTGGTAGCAGACTGCAGCCAAAGGGTTTGCAATATTCTGGCACCACAGAAAATTCCTCTAACTCCCCCGAGAGGCTGCAACTCTTGCAGGAGCCTCATATTGTTGCGACCTTTCCTCCCTAATGTTTAGTCGAAACACTGGGACGGGGCATTTCATCACTGTGTCATAAGCCCCATTCTGCCTCTAGACCCATGGAATCCAAGATAAATAACGTGCAAGCACACAAGTATGCTTAGAAATACACACAACACACACTGTATTTCTGCAGTAGTGGGGGAATGAAATAGGAATGGTGCGATAGGTTATTATGCTGTAGAGTCCCACTGGATGATCTAACAGACATTTTCATCTCTCGTTAAGACATGCAAGCCTCCATGCTTCACTGAGCTGTGCACATTCTGCAAGATACACACTCTAACACACACTCTGCCAGGATGATGACAGCTCCTGCACAGCTGCCACAGTCACTGTTTGCTCTTCTCATTCCTTTCCTGGATGTTTTTCTCCCCTACAACACACTCAATAGATGTCGTCAGTGCCTGTTTCAATCCTGTTTCAATCCTGTTTCAATCCCCTATCATTCCCTTATCGATCCTTTATCAATCCCTTATCAATCCTGTTTCACTCCTGTTTCACTCCTGTATCAATCCCCTATCATTCCCTTATCGATCCTTTATCAATCCCTTATCAATCCTGTATCAATCCTCTACCAATCCTCTATCCATCCTGTATCCATCCCGTATCAATCTCATATCAATCACGTATCCTGAAAATACAAAATCATGGAGTGTAGGTTTGATATTTTTTGTGATTGAATGTTTTTTTTATCTGATTTTGTTTCCATCAAATGTGTTTAGATTTCATTTGATGTCCTATAGTTTATTAAACAATTACATTTCATTCATCCCTTCACATTACATGAATTGTGCTTTATTACAACTTGGGTCTTATTTTTGTATCTTTGCCCATTGTTTCTGTCAGTTATAAAAGCACTAATTTAAGTAAAAAGATTGTTGGATCAAGTGTGACTAGGGTGCTTGAAAACACATCAATGAGAACCATGAGTTGTACCTGGTCAGCATTTTGCTTACTGAGTACGTTCAGCTCATTAGTGATGGGCAGCATGGCCGATCCGCCTCAACCAGAATGATGCTTTGAACCTGTGCGTTTGATCAGACAGTCGTCTCACACACACGTTAACCAATGATTCAAGTGAATGTATGCAGGAAGTGCCTGAGCTCACCAAGACACACAAGTACACACCCCCCCATTCCCCTCCACCCCCCAGCCTCTGTTAGTGGCCCCCATTTTCCCATTAGGCCTGATGTCTTAGTGTTTGCACACATCGTCACTTCTGATTCCTGATCTCCCCCTGCCGCTCCCTATCGTCCTGTTCATCTCATTATCTCTGCGTGCTCTGTAAACTAATTCCACTGACAGCTCAGCTCGCTGGAGAGGAACCGACAGGCCCACGTTGAAATTACCTCCAAATAACATTTCCCTTTGTGCCTTCCCTAGCTGATGTTTCAATTAGGAGGTCAACAGGAGTAGGGTGGAGCCCAGTGGGATGGACGCAAGGCAGACAGGAAGCCAAAAGGAGAGGAAGCACACAAAGGGAGGGAGGGCAGAGGGAACGATGGAGAGACAAGAAGAGAAGGAATTAGATTAGACAAGTGCTGTTTCCATCCATCCTTCCCCTCATTAATGTGTTTGCTCTCCATGTGGCCTCAGGCAATGCAATAAGATAGGAAAATGACTCATCATGTTATGACTGAGACTATAAACAATAAGGAGTGAAAGAGGTCCAGAGTTCAGCACACAGCAGCTGGAATCTGTATGTAGACCTCGTCAGTTTAAATCAATACATCCTTTTCTTCTTCCTAGTTGATTGTTTTAATTATAGAAGGTTTTAGGACTCAATTACAGACAGAAAGGCTTTGATGAGATGAAGGTTGACAGTGTATAGCGGCTGGACGAATATATCGGCTATCTGCGATTTGCTGAGTCCATTGGGTTTTTTTTGGGGGTCATTTTATTTCACTAATTTAATGGTCTGCCTCTTCGAGAATTGTTGTCTGTTGGACCAGTCAGAGGTTTGAAAAAATAGAATCAAGCATCACATCTTAATAAATGTATATACACAACATATATATTACTACTATACAGTATATCACGTGGTGGTTATCATTAATACTAAATTAATAAAGTTCAATCCTTCAGATGCCTTTTGGATTTTGACTCTAAACAATCCATACTGTGTATGTAGTGGAAATTCCAACCTGTCTCTCATTCCCAACTCGTCTTATACGGTCGCCTACACTGTAGTTACAGCTGTACACTCATAAGTACAAGTTACATAAGTAAGTTAGTCAACGTTAAAAAGTTACATTGTCTTGGCCTCACAGCGGTCTCCTTGGTGAAAGTCCTGTGTTTGTTTGAGCCATCCATCCTTCATCACCTGATGCTGTTACAGATGGGTTTACGTTGGAGGTTGTGGTGCGTCGGTTTGTTAGTATCAGACAACAGGGACTTGGACAAAGATGGTAGTTGACGACCTGGGCCAAGACCAGGTGGAAATTGCATATAAACAACAAAATAGACAAAAATATTTTAATAGAACAACAATTAACTTTGCATTTAACACATTCTTAATCAAAAAACACGTACAAACGCTGCTCGTCATTGCCAAATAAGATCTCCTGGCTTCATTCTTGACATACTGCAGTGTTTTATTTGACGTTCCCTGATGCTAACAACAGCTTTTTATGCCTTTTGTTCACTTTGTTAATCTCTGCTTCTAACACTAAACTCCACATTTGTTTGTTTCTGCTCCTTTTGGTTGCTCCTCATCATCATCAGTTACTAAGAGACGGAAGGCACATCTGAAGAGGCTGGACCGCCGCTGGACCCTGGGGGGTATAGTCAACCGCCAGCAGAGCAGAGGTGAACATGGAGACAGCGGGGGCACAACACACACACACACACACACACACACACACACACACACACACACACACACACACACACACACACACACACACACACACACACAGTTTCAGTGTATGCACACATAAATACAAACCCACCTGTAACCTACATGTACCCACAAGGATTCAGATGCTGAGTTATTTTCTCTTTCCACAAAGGGTAGCAACCCAGCTCATGCATATGGACGCATACACATACAGTACATAATTGTTAGCATGTACACATATACCACTGATGCATTCAAAGATGAAAACTCACATATTTATTTGTGGTTTTAGTATGTTGGTTCTTTTTAGGGAAGATCATGTGTTTCAAAAAACAAAAGGTCAGTTTCAGTGAACAGAACGGCCGCAGATATCATTATGTGAGCCAACTTTAGCTACTTAGTAAGCCTGTTCTTTGTAGATGATGAAACGTGGATATTGTGATGGCAACTAGACACAACTAGAAAAGAGTCCTCAGTAGAGTGCAGATCTTGTCCTGGTGTGTTTCGCTCTAACCTCCAAACAGAGCAGAGTCTCACTAAGTTGTCCCTCAAGATGGCGGTGAAGATAACAAAAAACAGGACTGTATTCATCTCACATTGAGCCTAACTTTAGTGGATCAAAACCAATCAGGTATGGAGTTCATCTGTAGATGCTGCAGACTAGTAAGGCTGGTTTTAGCCTGGCTGACTGCTGGAGATGAAGCAGCTGTTGATCACTTCGGCCCCTACCGGCTGGTTAAGAGGACGGAGGAGTCAGCAGTCAATCATGGTAGTAAACAGTCAATCACATAGGCCGTGTCCACTAAAGAGTTTATTTTCCCAGCTGATACCATCAGGCTCTTTTCTGATAACGCCCACCCTGGAGCTCTTTGGAGGCCCAGCGTTTCTTTAGCTGAGACCGAGAGTTTGTTGGTGAGGAAACAGCTTGATGAGTACCGTTGTTTGTTTCAGATTAAGATCAACTTTATTGTCCCACGCAGGGGAAATCTTTTGGTCCAGTGCTCCAGACATGAGGACACCATGAAGTTCAAAGTCACAACAACAGCATAACACACACAATAAGACAATTTGATCATGTCTTTGTGATAAGGTGCCACTCCTCCACTGTGATTGGAGGGCTGGGCTAAAAGTGACGGTGACCAGAGCAGCATTGGACATTTTTTCATCTCTCCGCAGAAAAAAACCCAAACCTGATCTCTCACTGTAGAATAGACTTGCATTCTGCTAGCCTTTGTTGCACAGCGTAACTATGCAGCGCCCCCATTGCAAATAATTAAAAAAATACACTGGTCTCAGAAAAAAAGGCCCTAAATACTCACGATAACTTCAGGCTGATGGGTCTGTTAGTATACGAGATTAGCCGTGTACAGACAGACTAATACACGCAAGCATCACACACACGACCAAACGCATGATCCCCCCATAGATTTACGCCTGGTGGAGATTATGATCTCGTGTCTATTCAATTCAATTCAATTCAGTTTATTTTGTATAGCCCAAAATCACAAATTACAATGACTAGAGTAGAATTAAAATAAAGATATAGGGAATAGTAATAGTAATGTGACTAATAATAATAATGGAAGTAGCAGTGGATGTCAGCCGGGTCACGGCAGGAGGCACGACTATGGTCCAGGTACCACAACGATTCATGGAAACCTGCGACGCGAGAAAGCAAAAAGGGCTTCAGGGTGGAAGTAAAGCTAAAATGCTTAATGGTACAGGTAATAGTAATAGTAATGTGACTAATAATAATAATGGTAGTAGCAGTGGGTGTCAGCAGGGCCAAAGCAGGAGCACAATGACAGTCCAAATATAACCCCGATTCCTGGGAACCTGCGAGGCGAGAAAGCACAAAGAGTCCGGGGAAGAAGCAAAATCAGTAATGTGCATAAATAGGAGATTAATACATAAAGATGGAGGAAGAGGAGAGAGGAGCTCAGCGTATCCTAGGTAGTCCCGGCTGTCTAGGCATATAGCAGCATATCTAGGGGCTGGACCAAGGCGAACCTGAACCAGCCCTAACTATAAGCGCTATCAAAAAGGAAGGTCTTAAGCCTGCTCTTGAAAGTGGTGAGTGTGTCTGCCCCCCGGACTGAAACTGGAACCTGGTTCCACAGAAGAGGAGCCTGATAACTGAAGGCTCTGGCTCCCATCCTACTTTTATATACTCTAGGAACCACAAGTAACCCTGCATTGATTGAGCGCAGCTCTCTAGTTGGGTAATATGGAACTATAAGTTCCTTAAGATAAGACGGTGCCTGGCCAGTTAGAGCTTTGTAGGTAAGTAAAATAATTTTAAGTTCTATTCTTGATTTAACAGGGAGCTGGTGCAGAGAAGCTAATACTGGAGTAATATGTTCTCTTTTCTTAGTTTTTGTTAGAACACGTGCTGCAGCATTCTGGATCAACTGTAAAGATCTAAGAGACCTATTAGAGCAGCCTGATAATAAGGAGTTACAGTAATCTAGTCTAGAGGTAACAAATGCATGAACTAATTTTTCTGCATCGCTTTGAGACAGGATTTGCCTGATTTTCGAAATGTTACGTAAGTGAAAAATTGGACATTTTCACCAGTGCCGTCTCTGTGCTATGATTCACTCTAAATCCTGACTGAAAATCCTCAAATAAACTATTGTCATGCAGAAAGTCACAGCTGATTTGCTACTGCTTTCTCAAGGATCTTAGAGAGGAACGGAAGGTTAGATATAGGTCTATAGTTAGATATAGGTCTATAGTTAGATATAGTCTATAGTTAGATATAGGTCTATAGTTAGATATAGTCTATAGTTAGATATAGTCTATAGTTAGATATAGGTCTAAGGTTAGATATAGGTCTATAGTTAGCCAACACCTCTGGATCAAGAGTAGGTTTCTTAAGAAGAGGTTTAATTACAGCTAGTTTGAAGGCCTGTGGTACATGGCCCGTCAGTAAAGACAGATTGATCATTTCTAATAAAGAATTGCTAATTAAAGGTAAAACTTCCTTAAGCAGCCTAGTCGGAATCGGGTCTAAGAGACAGGTGGAAGGTTTAGACTTAGAAATAGTTAAAGTCAATTGTTGAAGGTCGATGGGAGAAAAGCCATCTGAATATATTTCAGGTTCTACAGCTGTGGATCGATCGGTACTGGTTGAGGGCAGTAGATTATAATTTTTTTCTCTAATAGTTAGAATCTTATCATTAAAGAAGTTCATGAAGTCACTACTACTGAGGTTTATAGGAATACACGGCTCAACAGAGCTGTGACTCTCTGTCAGCCTGGCTACAGTGCTGAAGAGAACCCTAGGGTTGTTCTTATTTAAATCTATTAATGCTGAGTAATAGGCTGCTCTAGCATTACGGAGTGCCTTCTTATATATTTTAAGACTGTCTCGCCAGACTAACCGCGCTTCATCCACATTGGTGGAACGCCATATCCTTTCAAGTTTAGTTTGCTTTAATTCGCGGGTTTGAAGGTTATACCATGGAGCAAACCTCCTTTCTAGAACTCACTCCCCCACACATACCGTACACACCGTCCCCACAGACAAACCTACAGGACCCTCCATGGCCCCGGTCCCCTGTCCTCACATATTTAGTGGCCTCATGGTAAACAACCTCATTTACATCCTGACCAGCCAACAACAACAAGAGCCTTAAGGCTTCTACCTGGAGCAGCACTCTTCAGCTCACACAGAGCAGCAAAACAATTGGACTGCGTTTAACAGATTTGGATAATTAAAGCTGTTCGGCGACCTTGACGACCACTGAGCCATGTGAACATAAATGATAGTATAACAGTGTTGCTTAATTTAAGCAAGCTCCCTTAGGATTTAAATGCCATTAATGACTTTAGCATTTTGCTTTTATCTCTTTAAAAAAAGGAACAAACATGAACATGTTCTGGTTTGCTTTTAATTTGAGCATTTGACATTTTATCTGTGGTTTTACATTACATTACATTACAGTCATTTAGCAGACGCTTTTATCCAAAGCGACTTACAATCAGTAGTATATTACATATCATTCACCCATTCACACACTGATGACAGGCTACCATCAAGGTGCCACCATCAGACTCTAACTAACATTCATCATCCAGTCCACACCGATGGCAAGCCTTCGGGAGCAACTTGGGGTTAAGTGTCTTGCCCAAGGACACATCGACTGCTGAAGCCGGGTATCGAACCACCGACCCTCTGATTGGAGAACTACCTTGCTCTCCACTACGCCACAGCCGCCGTTTTACTGAGTCATTACTGCTTTAATGCTGAAAGAGAGACCTGAGTCTATACTAATATTGTTTTTTACGATGTAATGGTGTTTTGACCATGCATAGCTGGATATCTTGGTGCCAACATGTAGTTTCAAGACATCTTTGCTTCCGTCTTTGTTGCTGTCCCTGGGCCTCCCTAGCTGGTGAATCTGTTGGAGCTGCATAGAAAGAGGTCCTCTCTGCCATCATGTCAAAGTTTCATACATCTTTGGAGTGTCAGAGCAAACATGCAGACCCGTGAGGCATTCAGGGCACAACTAACTTGCAATGCTGACAGTTGATCACTATGCCTGTTAGCATGACTTTGCATTGCTAATGTTATTACTGGCCACCAAAAAGCTACATTTTTTCATAGTGGTCCAATCGTTAAACCTCTTGGCCAAAGTTTGATGTAGTTAACAGTTTCAACAAATGTTTTTAGTTGAAGAACTCACATGATCTGAAATCAGAAGCAGCTGTATGGCATAAGAAACACATTCAAAGATTAAACATTGGCTGGATTGACAACCAAGGTACTGGAGTTCAACCTTTTGTTTTAGAGGGATGCTGCAGTAGAAAAGCTTAGATCAAGGATTTAAAACACTGCTCCGTGATTAGGATTAATTGGTTGATTTATTGGTTCAGATGATCAGGACGAACCCTGAGAACCAGTTCACCACCACATACCATAGAAGTATTTAGCTGGAGAAACACATCATCACAATGAAAAACAGCCTCCTTAATAACAAATGCCTCTTCAATAATAAGGAAATCAGCGGGTTTCAATGAAAGTGAACCAATAAACCCTCCTGAGGGTGCAGTTCTCCATCTCTTTAAAGTCCTAAATAAAAGAGCATCGTCACATCCTGATTGGCCAACAGGAGAAACACACCAAGCTGCTCTCAGCTCTTCATTAGGAGCCGAATAATCCTCCAATCAACAATCAGATAAAAGGAACTGGAGAAAAGGAGACACAAGAATGAGGACTGGTCCAAGGACTAAGGGTTATTCTGAAGAGAGCATTTTCCAATTAAGAAATGATTGATTTGCCGATATTATTCAGGTTGGAGGAGAGGGGGGTTAGGGTTAGGAGAGGGTTAAGAGAGGGTTAGGAGAGGGTTAAGAGAGGGTTAGGGTTAGGAGAGGGTTAGGAGAGGGTTAGGAGAGGGTTAGGGTTAGGGAGGGTTAAGAGAGGGTTAAGAGAGGGTTAGGGTTAGGAGAGGGTTAGGAGAGGGTTAGGGTTAGGAGAGGTTAGGAGAGGGTTAAGAGAGGGTTAGGGTTAGGAGAGGGTTAGGAGAGGGTTAGGAGAGGGGGGCTGTGTCCACGCTCCAACGGTCCTCCATAGTTATGTATCAGAGTATGCTGGTCTGCATGTAAACAGGAATATCAGAGAAATATAGGTTTTCATTAGCCATGTTAACAGCAGAGTAGGAATACATTAGGGAAAACCCAGAATATTTAGTGTGTAAGCGTTGCCATTGTCTATGAGGTCAAAGTTCAGAGGGCAGCGAGTGTTTCTGGCTGCTGCTGGGCCACTCATTCTTTTTCCACCACCCAAAGCAGTTTCTGGAGAACTGGAGACATGTTAAACGTAGTTTTTGTGGATTTACCAACTTCTCCATTCACCACCTTCCCTGTCTGACTGTATTATTGTCTGCTGACGTGCTGTCCAGCTACTGTATGCTGTCTGTCTCTGTTCTCGGCTCGGCTGTGCCCCATGAGCCCTAGATCAATTACCACAATGTGCAGGTACAGTAGTGGTCGAGTTAGGGTTTAAGCGCTTGGCAAACCAAAAAGCTTGGGTTTGTTATTGAGGATAACATGAGTACCAGAAAGTCAAGAACACCAAAAGATTCCATGTTTTACATCCTGAAAGTTCCAGCAGCTTAATTTCAGTCTCTGCCCCTTTGTCCCGTTCTAATCCCCCCCCACTCTTTGGCCCCTTGTTTGTTTTGTGAATGGAGACACTACTGTCCCTGCCTGATAATGCATTGCTGAGCTCGAGAGAAACAACGTGAGTGAGGTTTTACAGCTCTGCGCAGACACTTGAGATACTCTTTGATTTAGTAGCACTGGCAAAGGACAAAAACAAAGAGCGCTCACGTAGGATTTATGCTCTCGCAGGATGTAATCAGCTAATGGAGAGCAGGCGTACACTGCGCTGACACGGACTTTAACGTTACGCTTCATAAAGAAGAGGGGGACGCGATCCCGAGATCTTGACCATAAAATAAGGGCGCGCTCGGGTCTCAAATTGAATTTCAGCACGTCTTCTTGACTCTGACACAAAGCCACGTCCGTGTGCTGACCTCTCTGGGGGTTGTTGATTGGCTACCGACAGCGGAGTGACCTCGTTTGGGATCTTGGCAGGAGTGGCGTCTCACACGCCTCCCTCTGACCTACGGCAGCGGTCGGTGCTTTCTCAGAACAGGTCCCTAATCAGATTTATAGAATCCCACTGACGGACCCCTCAACTTACTGTTCTGTTCCTGCAGTGAGACTCACACACACACAACACACACACACACACACACACACACACACACACACACACACACACACACACACACACACACACACACACACACACAGATGGACATTGAAGCAGGTGTACATCTCATGCACACACAGAGGTGAGTCATTGAATCTTTCATCTTTGACTCTGGTCCTCAGAATTCAAAGGGGACTGCAGGATAAACCAGACTGACACAGAGCCAAAGAGTTTATTAGTAGTACATCAACACACACATTTACCTCTGTACGCCATCCTATTTGTTATTCCCTGTCCATCTCCATGAACTCGCCCCGACCCCTACACACACACACACACACACACACACACACACACACACACACACACACACACACACACACACACACACACACACACACACAGTCTTTGCTAGCTGATGCTGCCTCAGCTGCTCTGTGATGACAGGCAGCAGAGGAACTTGAATCCCTGCCGTTTGGACCGACAAACCTAAAGAATGCACGCGTTCACATGAATGAGCATACGTGCCTCATAGATATCGTCCTGGACCTTCATATGTTCTTGAACAGTATTGTTACCTCCAGCCATCTGAAGGCTAACTCATCTGTATTAACATGTTAGGATCCCTTCCTCCAGCCATGTCTTCCTCCCTTCATCCTGTCATATTGTCTGCCACTTAAAGGGACAGTGTGTAGGATTTGGTTGGATCTAGTGGTCTGGGTGTAGCTGGAGACGTTACGATCATATTTTAATTCGTGATACAAATACCAATGCCGAGTACCAATCTGATACCAGTGCATTAAAAACAAAAACAAAAAAAGTATTATTACTAAATTATTTTGAACAGCTACACTGCTAAGTCCAGGCTCAGGTTAAACATGATCAAATACATAAGGTGAATAAATAGGACTTTTTATGCCAGCACTTGCCCGATCAGTACTGAGCATGTGCAACCCTCAGGAGAGAAGAGAGAGAGCGAGAATGCTTCTTCGTTAGCTGCTTCCATCACTGACTTCAGACACAATGTTGGTTTCTTTCTGGAGCTGACTTTCACAAGCGGACGGCCTTCAGGTAGTGTGAAAACGTGAAAGTCTCTCTCTAGAGCCAGTGTTTGGTTTGTCTGCCCTGGGCTACTGGAGAAACATGGCAGTGCAACATGGCAAGCTCCGCCTCCTGCTCCTAATGTAGATATGAAGGGCTCATTCTGAGCTAAGGAAAACAAAGATCTTAGTTTCATGTTTAGACCAATGAAAACATCACTGTGGATATTATATTCCATTGCTGCTGATAGATCCCCTACGTAGAAGATTTTTCTTCCTCTTCATACCACACCTGTATGTGACCCTGATCATCCTCCACTGCTGGGAAGCTTGGTCCGATCTATCCGCCAATCTTCGTTCTCCTGCTCTGCTCCCATCTTTTTGCATTGTTGTCTATATTTGCCCCGAAGCTTCTACTGCTTCAGGGTCTTAGAAGAACGGGCAGAGCGTGAGAGAGGAGTGGCATCCAGACAGGGATCTGAGAAGAGAGATCTTATCTGGTCTAGGGAGGCCCTGATGTACGGGGCTGCTCCAAGAGGAATCTCCCTCTGCAATGAGATGAACTCTGGATCAGGGTCCAAATATCTTGAAAGAGGCCTTGCATGGATAACAAACAAACAACAACAGGGAGAGCTTTGACCAGTAGAGGGAGCCGGTTGTTATTAATGTGTTTGTGTGGGTATGGAAATAGTCAGAGCACTTTAAGTAGGTCACACTCGCCATTCTTCCCCTCATAAGGCCTCTGGAAAGATGTAAACTATAGAGTGGTCTAACCCCTCCATGTGAGAGTGCTTCATGATAACAGGTCACTCACTCTGCTCCTCTCTGTGTTCTCCCTCCAGAGGAGAAATACTTGACCATACAGCCACACACCAGCCAAGGGAAGGATGAAGTGACTTTTGAGAAAGGGGTCACCGTGGAGGTCATCCAGAAGAACTTGGAGGGCTGGTGGTACATCAGGTGAGTAAACGCTGATGATGGTGCTCAGCTCGTCCACACACAGCAGCTCAGTGAGAGGATCTGCTGTGTGTCACGTTGTTGGTGATCCAGAGGAGGCAGCATGATGATACTGAGAGTCACATACGGCGCTGCTGCATTTCTGCTGCCCTGCAATGTGTGTGTGTGTGTGCTGTTTACCCAGCCAGTGTGTACTTCCTGCCAGTTGTTGGGGCGGGGGGGGGGGGGGGGGGGCATCATTGCACAGTTGATGACTATCACATGCTGCCTCGTGGCATGTGACATACACGTGCATGCATGCTCATACACACAGAGCCCTGCTGACAGTGCTTGTGCATATGGCTCGTATGTGTCCAATCAGCTGTCCTCATCTGAACGGAGGGAAAATAAGTGATTTGTGACATTCATGGCTGGAGAAGTAAGATTGACTTGAATTGACACTCCTCGTTAAAGAGCACGTTGTCCAACAGGAAGTGAGACTCCAGATGTAATCCAGAGCCACGCTGCTCCCTGTGGGTCTTCTTTCTCCAGGGAAGTCTGAGCATGGGCCTTTCTCTCTTCTGGGGACTCCTTGTGGAAGCAGAAACAATAACATCTGTTGTGTGCAGAAACGGCCCACCTAGAGGCAACGCAGAGTTGCATTAGGAAACATTGCTTATGGTTTGGTAGAGCACTCTAGATATGAATGTGTAAACGTGGGGAGGCAGTGCTTCTTTGCATAGATTATTGAGCCTGTTGGATTGCCTTGGGATACCTCCACGTCACTACAATTAAAATGGTGTCTGTTTTTCAACAAACAGGATCTTATTTGCTGAATTTTATTACATAGTGACATGACAGGAAACGTCCCTAACCCTTTTAGGTAAGATTATGATCAAACTAATATCAATGCCTGTGATAGGCTGGCACCTGTCCAGGTTGAACCCTGCCTTCGCCCATTGACAGCTGGGATCGGCTCCAGCACCCCCGCTACCCTTAACTGGATAAGCGGTTACGGACGATGAATGAATGAATGAATCATATCAGTGCACTTGTTAAAGGGGCGCTCTGGTGATTTAGTAGTGCACCTTACAAAAGGCAGATCATAAAAGGAGAGGTCATACTAAGATATCCAGATATTTCTATTCCTCCTATGGGTCAAGCTCCCAAAACTCTAGATGCTACATTTCCCATAATGCCTGGTAAATGGCCACACCTTTCAAACTCCATGAAGTGACGTCCTATGATTGACACTACACAGGGATACATTCATCAAGATATACTATGGCTCAGCAGTCTTTCTGTGTGTACCCACAGATACTTAGGGAAAGAGGGCTGGGCCCCGGCCTCCTACTTGAAAAAGGTGAAAGAAGACTTCTCCCCCCGCAAGAAGACCCTGACAGGCCCCGTGGAGATCATCGGCAACATCATGGAGATCAGCAACCTGTTGCAAAAGAAGTCGGTCAGCGAGAAGGACATCCAGACCGACGCAGAGGGGAGCACCACGCCGGAGCGCCACTTCTCCAAGAGCGAGATCAGCCTGCCCATGCCCTACAACTCTGAGATCAACGCCGAGACCGGCAGGAGGCTGAGCGCGGGCCGTGACACCAACAGCCCGTGTCTGGGAATAGCAGCGAGTAGTGCTGCCCTGAATGAGAGTAAAGGGAGGGGCGAGCCAGGGTCCCCAGCTGTAGCCAGAGTGGCTCCGCACAGAGTGGAAATTGGTGAGTGTTTGTGGTGAGTCAGGAGACAGTTAGCGGTAAATGCTTTGCAGCTATGGAGGTGGAGCATTTGAAGCCTTTGTATGAGACATTAAGACGTGTCCTTTTCCTTTTGTGTAGGCTTTGATGCTGTAGGTAAGATACACGGTGATGGTGGTGTAACCTAATACTGTGTCACACTGATCTGTGAGGCTATTTAACATGGGAGTTTTGGGGTTGGTGTGTGGATTTCCATTTCACTCACCTGTTCCTTCTGGCATCCTGAGCATGTGTGTTCCAAGTACATGAACGATATATTCTAGAGAAATCATTATCACACAATGAAATGTTTCATTAGAGCAAACATCATTCACATATTTTGTGCCAAATATATGCCTTTGTGTGTTTTCTAAAATGTACAATGATAACCCTCTTCACCCAGAATAAATACTAATCTCAATTTTAAAATACTACAGTAAATACATGATTATAAAGCCATGTCTGTGTAGCCACCATCAAGGTAACCCAGATGTTATGAAGAAACCTACCAAGATAGCTAAGCTGCAATAAAGTACAGACTGACTTACTACCAGAATTAAATAAAGGTTCATAAATCTATGTATTTAACCAAAGCCGTATCAAAGAGTTTCCTGCTGCTCTGGAGCGGCCCACCATTCTTTGAATGCTTTAACGGATTATACTAACAGCACTACATGGGCTTTCTTCATCCATAAACTACTGGAAATCCTATATTGAGACACCCAAAGGACGGCTATGAAAGAGAACTTTAGGTCCCTGGCTTAACCCCGGGTCTCTGAGTAGCATGAGTGAGACCTCTGCATTGGTATTTCTGTCTATGGGGGTTAGGGAAACAGGAATGAGGCACCAACACAACTCCATAGTTCCTGACCGTTGGATGTGAGTTACGTTCATTGCTAATATGTTTTAATTAGATGTTTCTTTGTTGATCAGGGTCTCCAAATCTGAGACAGAAACCTCCTCCACGAAGAGAAACCAACTTGGTAAGGCACTCCACAACTACTGCTGTCTAACAATAGTTAAGAGGAGATGTTTGATGTGACTGTATGTTCAACAGAAACATGTCAGCATCACAGAACTACCCTTGATCACATTGAAGAGTCCTAGCACATTTACAAGCATAGTCTCTAGATGAAACGTTTGAGTTTAGTGCAGTATAAATACATTAAATAAGAATAACAAAAAACAAAGATGATTTAAGAGTTGGCATAGCAACCATTAAAGCCCAGTAACAACATATCATCATTTCAGATTGTCTGTGATCATCTGAATCTACCACTGCCCACACGTTAATACCACACATACTAGTATATGTGAATGTTATTATCATAAGCAGACATAAATGCCTTGGTGCTCAAACACATTCCAAGTTGATGGACAATGTTTTTTTTCTCATGTTCAAATGTGAGTAAAGATATCGGCCAATTATCTGCCCAGAGAATTGTTTTTGTTGCTGCCGTTTGCATTTCTTATGGTGCAAATTTAAAAAATGCACCAGAGGAATGTACTGCTGTTTTTGATATGGTTTGTTGAGCAAAAATTGAATTTCGTTATGCATCCCTGAGTTGCAAAATGACAATAAATGATCCTTGAATCCTAGTAACATATAACATATTCCAAAATGATAGAGGGTGTCAGATAGGATATAATGATGTCTAGATATGATGTCAGCTGCTCACATCTCAACCTCTTTGCTGTACAGGGATTCCAGTTACCCAAGCCTCCAGAGCCCCCTGCTGTGGAAGCAGAGTATTACACCATAGCAGATTTCCAGTCCTCCATCTCTGATGGCATCAGTTTCCGTGGAGGACAAAAGGCTGATGTAAGAGACCAGATCTACATTGTTGACACTGAGATTAGACAGTCAGGGCTCATTGATTATGTATGTCTACTGCTCCCCAGAGAGACAGCAAAGCTCAGGCAGTAGAGATGCGACCTTGAGATCTGTATTTAAACGTGATGATGTAGGCAGAATTCGCTTTGCGTAGAGCGAGGTAGAGATAAAAATAACATGTTGAGCTAGCAATTCTAGACGGTTTTTAACATTTGTCATTAATGTCTGGGCCAGATGACGGTAATAGCAGATGTAATAACAGCATGTCCTGGATCATCTGATCACCTAGCCCTGAACCATTGAACTGATCAGCATGTGTGACAAATCCTAAAGAAAGAAAAACCCTTTTTTAGATAACATCTATCTTCCATGTCATGTTGTGTAGGTGATAGAGAAGAACCCTGGAGGCTGGTGGTATGTGCAGATTGGCGAGATGGAGGGCTGGGCCCCCTGTTCCTACATCGACAAGCGCAAGAAGCCCAATCTCAGCCGTCGGACCAGCACCCTGACACGGCCCAAAGTCCCGCCCCCAGCTCCTCCTGTTAAAAAACAAGACTCTGAGGAGGCTCCTCCTCCAACTAACTCTGCCTCTAAAGCCTTAGAGCCGCCGAGCAGGCCTGTGTATGAGGAACCTGAATATGATGTTCCTGCAATTGGTTGCGAAGGTGAATCGGACGCAGATTCTCTAAAGGATGAGCGTGCCCTGGATGTGAAGATCAGCAGTGTGGCCAGCGACAAGTACCGCAGCTCCCCTCCTTCCTGTAAGGCCTCTCCTCCTTCCTGTAAGGCCTCTCCTCCTTCCTGTAAGGCCTCTCCTCCTTCCTGCAAGGCCTCTCCTCCTGTCTGCAAGGCCTCTCCTCCTTCCTGTAAGGCCTCTCCTCCTGTCTGCAAGGCGTCCCCTGTGTTCACTCATCGCAAAGCTTCCTTCAGGTCTGCAGAGGAGGTTGCGAAAGAGGAGTGTATCTATGAGAACGACGGCTTCAGGCCAAGCAGTGGTGTTGAAAGAACTTTAGTCAAAGGCTCCAGTGAGCCAAATTCTCCAAGGAGCTACCATTCCTCCACAGTTCCACGCAAACCATCCGGATCCTCGCCTTTCGCTGGTAGACCCATGAAAACCGTGACGCCAGAGATGAACCGGAGAAGCCAGACCCTGGGCCGACACATAGATATCAGGTTCAGGTCGCAGGACAACAGCCCCGGCTCTTCATCAGATGAATTGAGCAGAGGCCCCAAGAAAGGCTCTGCCTTCAGCCGGGATGTGGAGCAGAGAATAGGTCAGAGCCCCTCCACCAGGCCCAAGCCTTCTGTCAGACCTAAACCACTACTGACCAAGTCAGAGCCCCAGAGTCCTGAGAGGATGGACATCGGCTCTTTGAGGCGGCAGCTGAGGCCCACAAGTCAGTTTCGGCCTCATGGCCTCAAACCTACTCGTGGGGACGACTCTGAGACAGCCTCTGTCATCTCATCAGAGGACTCGATGTGTTCACGCAGTACCTCAGATCTCTCTTCTGTCTACTCCAAAGGGAGCCGTGGTGACTCAGACGTGGAAGGTCCCAATCTCTACCGTTCCCTGGATGTCTACAAGAAGGTCCAGGACTCTGAGATCAGCTTTCCAGCAGGGGTGGAGGTTGAGGTTCTGGAGAAGCAGGAGAGCGGTTGGTGGTACATTCGTTGGGGATCCGAGGAGGGCTGGGCTCCCTCGTACTACCTGGAACCTGTCAGACAAGTGGTTGATGTAGCTGGGTTGGACCTAAATAGACATGGGAGTGGTGGGAGTAAGTCCAACAGCCTGGAGAAAAACGAGCAGCACGTTTTGGCCCTCAACAACATCAATATTCAGGGTCTGAGCCAGCCGCATCAAGGCCTGAGAAGAGATTCTCCGCCAATTCCGTCTAAGCCTCCTGGTGGCTTCTCAAAGCCGTCCGGGATAGTTAATGGAGGTGTTCGGATGAGGAACGGGGTACGCCAGGTGGCAGTGAGGCCTCAGTCTGTGTTTGTGACCACAACACAGCCAGCCAAGGATGCCCACTACATGACCGGGTCTCTGAGGCGGAATGACTCCCTTGGCAGAAGCGATCACTATGGCTCCGGTTCTGCCACCCTCGGTGTCCGCCGGAATGCCTCCTTCAGCACCGTGCGTCCACACGTGGTTGTTGAAAGTCAGACGAGGCCCGCCGAGCGCTCCGGCCTGGGGTCCTCTGGGAGCGCATTCAGCACAAGCAATGTCCAGGACGCCCTTAGCAGAGTTAACCAACGCAACGGCATCCCTGTGTCAACGGTTCGACCCAAGCCCATAGAGAAGAGCCAACTGATCCACAATAACCTTGGCAGGGATGTGTACGTGTCCATCGCTGACTATCGTGGCGATGAGGAAACAATGGGTTTCACTGAGGGCACCTGTCTGGAGGTATTGGAAAGAAACCCCAATGGATGGTGGTACTGCCAGGTGCAGGACAGCCTGCTACCCCGCAAGGGCTGGGTTCCCTCCAACTACCTGGAGCGGAAGAAATAAACCCCACCCACATCCTTCCCCTGCCCCTCCCCCTTTTGATGTCTTCAAGGACGTTGGTGGCATCACTCCTTAAGAATGTTACCCGCACTCTCATGTAAGCAATATGTCCTTGAAAATGTACATTGACGACTGTGTGTAAAAAGAAAGATATTTTCATCTGATTAGGAAGGACACTTTTAGTGCTGGTTTACTAAAATGTATACAAGGACGAGTGTAAAGGTTTGAAGTCATTTGGCCGGCAACAAGAGACAGGAATGTGGGATTGGTCATCTGTGTGTGAGGGAACTTGAAGAGGATGGTTTCTTTGAGATGGACCAGTGTATGAATGGGAGTGATAGCCTCTTAAAGAGGCTGGAAACATGTAATCCAGAAGTTGAGCAGCAAAATGGTTATGCTCATTCCTGCCCATCACTGACGCTGATGGCCGATAAGTGCCTTTTGTATTTGATGACCTGAATGGAGGTCTTAATGGTGGATGGCAAAACGTTCAATCAACCAAATCTTTTCGAGTGCCATAGGCCTATGAATACCACCAGGAGTATTTCAATAGCCAATCAAGAGCTCCACTTTTGAGTGCCCAGAGTGCAACGTTTCGATCCAGAGGGCTGTAATTGGTCCAACACAGATTTAAGAATAAAAAACAGAGATTTAAGTTAGAATTTATTCCTTTTAGGCTGAAAATCATCAAGCAAACTAAAACATCATTTTAATTTCATTATCTGTATTTTTTATTTCGTTTCATTGTTCATGTTATAATGTATTGTGTTAATGCAATTCTTAGAGAATTATTTCTGCTTTCTTGTGACATCTGTTTTCCACCCGGAGCCTAGAATTGGAAAAGTTAAAGCTCCTGCCTCATGTCGAGTACCATTTGACACTGGCAAAGACACAGGAGGTTCTCAGCTTTCATAAATTGGCATTGCTTTGTCTTAGATCCCACAGCCCAAGAATTGTTTGGGGATATTCATGCTTTCAATCCCAGATATAACTATCTGGAATAAGAAATGTATATTTAAAAAAAAATAACAGTCAGATCTTTTAGTTTTCTGGAAAAACAAAGAACAACTTGTAAGTTTATCCCAAAAACAAAAACTCCTCATATCGGGTTAATCTTGGCTAATAAGAAAATAAAAAAGACAAAGCTTTGGTTTACTTCAGTGATTTTAGTTCCAGCAACATTTCATTTTGTATGTATTTTGTTTTATCGCTGTTACAGAGATTGGGTGAAATAATTGAATTCCAGGGACATATTTGATTCGAATTTATCCCAAAATGTGATCAAACCAAAGAGGAAATGTTCTTTCATTGGCTGTTTTATTTAATACTTCTCCGCAAATGCAGAACTGAAATATGAGAATTTGACATTCTGAGCTAAAATGTAACTTTCAAAATTCAAATGGCTAATGTTCAAGACTGCTGAAATCCATTTTCTAATGAGCGGTGTGAGCTCTCTGTGTGAGGCTGAACACTAACGTTTCATCTTGTTTCTGCTGGACAGTATCACAGTATTAAACAAAGTACAGTACCTGCTAGATCGCAGTTATCTATTTTAGCAAAACCATATTTTTGTTTGTCAATGTGTTACTCTGTGATCACACAGTGACAATAATGAGGAACGAAGTGGTTCTGTTTTGTGGTTTAGTGCACCTTAAACCTGATTTATGGTGCATTAATGTAAAGATGCAGTAAATACTCAGCATTTTATTTATTGAATACATTTTTGTAATTATTTAATCTCTCTATTCTTTTTTTCCATTATCTCAAATGAGAGGTGGAGCTCTGTCCATGACAGTGACCACACCAAAGTTTGACTAGAACTGGAGAAGTAGTGACCTCTAGTGGGAGCTCAGAGGTCCTACAACAGGATGTTATCCCCTCCTCAAGGCCTACCAGCCGTCCTGCCTCAGTGTAAGAATCAAACGCACTGCTGGTCAGTGACCAAAAACTGTACAGAATGTATTCTATTTTATTTTTTTTGAATCTCAGAGCAGCTAAAATATTTTTTGTATTGGGCAATAATTATTATAGGTTTTATTTTATAAAAAAGGGTTTCTATTTTTTCCTCCATGCTGTGTTCTGCAACTTTAGCAAATCAAGGGCACTTCCTTCATCTTTATTGTGCTTTACATAATGCCTGATTTTATTTATTATCAATACTTTTATATTATATCAAGGTTTGACAACTACCTTTTTCCCCCCACTCAAAATATGAATGTAAAGAAATTACACAGATTTTCATTGTTACACATATTGGCACCTTGGCATGCAAAACCTGTCAGTCAACAAAAACATCGAAAATATCATAATTTAGTCGATTGTGTGAGATTTTTGCACTCATTGTAGTATATGGAAAATCTAAATCTATCCACAGAAGGATGAATACTAAGATTAAGAATGGAACGTGGCCCATCCAGACGAAGGCATTATGTAAATGTGTTCAATCACTTTGTACATTTCGCCTCAGCACATATTATTATTATTGCATATGCTTCTTTTGGTTGATCTGAATTTACTGAAATAGTAAGGGAATGTTCTGTGAGAGGCTTACATTTAGCTGTGTAGCATCTATCTTTACTCATGCTTTCAACTTTCTATTCTTGAATGTTCTTTTTTTGCCCCCTAAATTCTGAAATGTAACCGTGAGGAAATGTGCAATAGATCAGAAACACATCATGCTACAGGAGGAATAATGTCACAGGAGTAGATGTTCCCAGTCAAACTGCCAGTCGTGAACTTTCACCATCATTTCAGTGAATCATGTTGGGTGGATCTGAAAGGGCAGATGTGAAGGCCCTGAGGGCATCGAGGACTTTTGGACCAAAGCAGTGTGTGACGTCTCTTTGTCTCCTGACGGGACAGACTTTTTCTCTGCGCTCCTCCGGCCCCGATCAGCGGTGGACATGTGACTAGTGAACGGCATGGCACTGACATTACAGCCATCAGGGGTCTTCTTCACAGACGGAGAGTCAAGGGCCCATCATCAGGGGCCTCAGTGGCCCTGCTCTGAGCTGTCACGTTCGTGCCTGAATGGACTTTTGATAGATCCTGTTTTTGTGTTCTTGTTGTTTTCTTCAGTTTTCTTTGCTCTCTGGAGTGTGTCCTCTCTGCACCTACAGATGCCTCTTGACATTTGCCCACCTCTGCCCAACCGAGTCAGACGTTCTCCTCAGCCATCAGCGCGGCGAAAGGTGACATTTGGAACCGAGGACGGGAAAGTAAACAAGAGAGCGGGAGATGGACGCCCCTTCAGGCCATTTCAGCTCAATCCATCAGCTTCCAGGATGTACGCCAAAAAATAGAAAAACCTTTAGTTTTCTCTTTGCCTTATCCATGTGTGACCGGTGAACATGTCCATGTGCTAACGACTTCCTGTTTGTACAGGCCAATGAGGCTTGAGTCCATAAATCCTTTGTCTGGAGAGTTTGTAGTTAAAGTCCGGCTAAAGTGTGAACAGACTGAAGTATATAGAAGTGGATTGGGGTTCGGAGGCTGAAATCATGGCCGCACATAGTACAGAGTCTGAATGTTCACATGTATCAGCCCAGGGCCTTCAGAGGACACACCCCCAGCCTTTCATAGATCACAATACTGCTTCTTTCATCACAATTCTTTTTTTTTTTATCATTCAATTAACCGGACTTTAAACTTAAAGGAATAGTCGGAGAAATGCCTTGATTTGTTCTCTCTCTGAGAGTTGGATGAGAAGATCGATGACAGTGTTTGTCTGTTGTCACTCCCTGTGACCTTTGACCTTCACTGAGCAGAATGCTCCTTTGACATGCTCTGCACAGAACCAGGCTAGCTGTTTGGCTCTGTTTGTGAAGCTAAGCTAACTCTCTCCTGGCTCTAGAGATATGAGACATTAGAGTGCCATCAATCTTCTCATCTATCTCTCTGCATGAAAGTGAAGAAGTGTATTTCACAAAAATGTCAAACTGTTCCTTCAGGTGACAGTCTGCATCTTCGGCTGCGGCGCTCTGGAAGCTGTGGCGTCCACCGACAGACTAGGAGTGGATTGGTGGTGCGAACATATTTTGCATTCATCAGGAGTCATTCGGGCCAGAGGAAGCATATGAGTTTCTCGACATGTTCTCGGAGGCCAGCAGGGCGAGACAGCTCCGCTTCGCCCACACCCTGAGTCATCCCTCGCTCTCTTTTTATTTCAGCAGAAGGGCGTCAGCTCTCAGGCGTGAAGCACCTTAAACCCTGTAATCCCAAACCCCTCTCTCTTCCTTCTCTCTCCTTCCTCGACACAGATGAGCAGTCTATTCCCACTGAAAAGATTGAGATCTCTAGGACGGGTCGTGTGTGTGTGTGTGTGTGTGTGTGTGTGTGTGTGTGTGTGTGTGTTAGCATGAGGAGATGGATTAGTTGCAGGAGAACTCAGGAGAAGAGAATTTGGAGGTCAAGGTGGAGATTTGGGAGAGCAGGATGCAGGGAGACACAAGATGGATCAGGTAGTGGATTCTAGGAGACAAGGTGAGAGTGAGGTGAGAGGAGCTGGCTTTGATAGGAGGAGAGGCGGGGGGGGGGGGCTTCCAACAGGTTCCCCATTTTATCCAAGCACTTCAACAAACCTCAAACCTAATGAGCTCTCCGCTTCCCAACCTGAGCCGGATCTCATTACTCCAAACAAGGATTTAATTGATGCTTCTGGAAGCCGGTGAGAGACGAGTGAGTTCACACTACAGCCGCTTCTCTCCGTCGCAGTGTCAGTCCTTCTATGGAATAACTTTTAAAACTGATCCAAAGTCTGCTACTGTCAGTGTCTTCAGATCTTCTGCAGCCCTGAGGCTGAGTGCTTCAGCATGCTGTTATAAGGTTGTTTTTGGGGGAATAAGACAGAAATGGCTTCACATGTTGGATTCAATGTCTCCTTTTTAGTTTTATTCCTCAGTGTTTTTTGTTGCTGAGAAATGTTGTAAAAGTGAAAGAGGATTTGAAGCGTTTGCTCACATCTAATGAAACAAGCTTTTATTCATGATAGAAAGAAATCCAAAAGTAGAGTTTATGAAGGCTGTTGTTGGTAGGTTTGATGAAAACGTTTCCGTACGTGTGTGGGAGCAGGGTGGAGGTATTTAGGGAGATGAACTTGTAGGTTTTTTAATTAATAGGAAGTTTTTGTTCGAGTGTGAGTGAAGAAAGAAAGGAGTAAGCGGCGCTGCAGGCCCAAGCCTGGCTGTGAATAAGAGAGCGCTGATAATTTATGTCATTCTGAAAACTTCTTCTCAGAGTCCCAGTTGTTTGAGGCGCCAGCGGATCAGCGGGAGAAAACAGGCTGTGTCGAGGAACGAGGAACGCAGCTGTGTCTCTGTGGCACCTTTCTTTGTCTCTGTTTCAATCCCCGTTTCTAATTAGCTCAGCAGTGTGTCTTAATTAACCTTTGCCAGTCAGACGACACTCCAGCGCTAACAGCGTCCTAATGAAGAACACTGCAGCTGCTGCGTTCGGCATGGGGGCCTCTGGGGCCGCCGTTCTGCCTTGGCGACGAGCTGTCCACAGTGAAGGATGTCCAGGTACAGCTGAGGTAGATTTATGAGAAGGTGCAACCTGTTTGAGCCCGGATGTTGCATTTATAGAACAGAGTTTGTCAGCGCCCTGCAGTGGAGAGCAGTGTGCCAAAAACAAAGAATCTCTGGAAACCCAACGCCGTCATGCTCTTGATCTCAAACTGTCGTTAGCAGCATGTCGACCACTCAAAGTCACACAATAACAGGTAGAGGCCTGGAGTCGGACCAAAGGAGGTGCTCTCTGTTCTTTTCTTCCTTTTATTTCCATTGTTGTTATGCACATTGTGTTTAACTCTCTCTTCAAGCTCCCTGTTTTCAAAAGATATGCCAAGATTAGAGTGAGCAGCTTCATCATCCAATGAGGAGTCATCCATGGTGACAGGGACACACACCTGTCTGTCCAAAGCACCATCATAGTGCTCACTGGTGCACTAGGACACCCTGCATAGGAGCATTCCTTTTGAAAACAGGGCCTTTTCTTATCTACTGTTTCATTTTGTATCTTGTACATGTTTACATTGTATCTCGCATTTCCCAAAAGAGAAACAATATTAAATGTATTATCTCTGTTGTTTTAGACCGGCTCCTTCTCGTTTGTCTCACACTTCCAGTCACATGTGCTGCTGCAGATAAAGAGCAGCCGACCGGCTCTCTGCTCGTCATGATAGATGGTTTGTGACAGTAATATTACAGATTGAGACATTTATCTTTATTCGCCTTATTGTGCCGGCCAGATTAAGTGAGTTTAGATGTGGACGAGCAGAACAACGCAGCTGGTTATATATAGCGAGATATGAGTTATGGGAGGAAAGTGCTGGGCGGCTGAGAGCGACGAATGAAGACGAACGAGCTCTGGGAGCCCCAGCTTCCCACTAAAGACGAGAGACGAGGGTTTTTGTCTCTCCTGTATCCCAACGTGTGTGGAGAGATTCCTCATTTGTGTCCAAAGTTACATGAAATATATGCCAACACCTCTGTCCTAAAGAAGCACCTCTGAAAGCAAAAGGCCTACAGGTGTGAGACTGAGGAGCTCACTGCTGAGAGGACCTGCTCCCCATGTAGACATGAAGGCCTCATTGTAAGCTCTCCAAAACACAACCATTCTGAGTGTCTTTAAACTCTTTCATTTGTGTAATGTGGAGCATAAAGCTTAGCTCAGATGCTCCCAGTGATACATTATCATTATATAAAGATGTTGTGACTATATATAAACTGTACAGACGCCAGCAGAGTAGGAGTTGAGGAAGAAAGTCCAATATTCACTCCACTAGCTAGTTAGCTCAGTTTTTTCTCTCCACACATCTGTGTGTTTAGCTGCTAAACGCTCTGCTATGTTCACCAGCTAGCTGTTAGCTCTGTCTGTTGGTGATGGGCGGGTCGTGGTCCCTGAGTTTATCAGAGCCTTGTAGACCATGATGAGAATCTAAAGATGCTGACAGGCTCTGTAGAAGGTGATGGTTTTCTGTCGGTTTGGAACCACAAGTGACACCTCACACATTTAACATTGTCATTTACCCTTTGTTAATGTGAAAATATTGATTAGTGCAGCTTCAATCAGTTGTATTCTGTAAATATTGGACCTTTAAAAATGGCTGAGCTATCATTAGTGGTAAAGACAAACACTTGTCTCATTAGTTAGCCTTTTTTAGACATAGGATGGAGTTAGTTTCACAAAGCAGCAGCTGGCTCAGTGTGGAGACTGAAACCTATTTCTTAGTTTAAAGAAAGTCTTATCTACCACTGAAGAAGACCTTGAGATGCTGGTGAAAGCTCCCGAAAAATTGCTCATTGGACCTTGAATTCATATTTTTTGTCAAACAGGTAGTCACATTTTATCCAGAGTAACCTCTCTGTGATGGAAGCCTTCATGCGGTGACCGACGTCTGTCCACTAGATGGCTGTCTTGAAGCAGTCTAGCTGCAGCCGTCGTCCACACAGCACCAGAGTGAGAGCACAGACAGATCTACGTATGAGTAGAACTGCACATTATGAAATTCTATTAGGATTGGTCCTTTTCATACAGCATAACCAATAAGATTGGTTGAGAACACTGAAGAATGACAACTCAGATGAACAGTAACTTCTAGTCTGGATTATTCTTTCCATGACATCATCACTCATTGTATTCATCTCCCTCAGTCTCTTCTTTCACATGGAGATGTCCCGAGTGGAGGAGCTCTGAGGAGACATCTGGTCAGGTGCTTGACGGGTTAATAGTGCAGTCATTCTGGTAGGAGCTCATCTACAGTGTAAGGTGCAGGTATTTCCACTGAGGTCCTAATCCCCTACCTGTCACCATGACCCCCCAGCAGCTGTGGTGTAACAGAGGGCCAGCATTGTGTTTCACACAGACCTCAAAGAGCACGGCTGGCTACATCTGTTTTAGGCCAACTCACATTTGGCATTCTTTAGGTGTTGGTGTCAAAGGTCAGGTGCATACGGTACACTATACATCAGCAAGAGGACCCACCGTGGAACATAATGTGAAGTGGAGGCAATGTAGCGACTGTTTGAAGCAAATGCTAATGCTAACACAGTGTCATGTTCTACGTGAGATAAGAGACAAATAGAAAGACTCACACAGCCAATACTACTCCTATCAAAGGAACTCACGTCAGCCCACACAGCTCACTGCCGACCTGTCAATCAGTCTTTGCTCAAAGTCCACTTCCTGCCGTGTGCCGGCCTCTGGAGCGTCTCACACCGTCGCCATCAGCAGGAGGAGTCTGCTCAGTGGTCATGGAACGGTGTAGATGTTGAGTGGTGATTGGTCGTTGTTAGCTTCTAGCTAACAGCGTGAACAAAGAGGAGCATTTAGCAGCTAATGATCAAAGACTATGGTGGCCAGACACACCACTTCAAATGAATGCTAATGTTGCTCAGCTGTTTGGTACCATGTTCTCCAGAACATCTTATTCATATAGTGATGATATGTCAATGTTTCCATGGTAACACTGCGTTAGCGGCTTACTTTGTACATCTGATCCATCTGATTAAGTTAGCAAATATATCTGAGCTTGTGTAAATACAATAAACGCCGGTTAGCTAGCATGTAGTCATGACAACTTGAAGGTGATTGGCTAATTGTCATTGTTGTGTCTGGAGAAAAGATGAATCCCCTCGCAGGGAATATTATACATGTATCTATGTCAGCGTTGTATCCCTTATGAGCAAACCAAGTGAAACACTAGTACAACACAGCTCAAACACATCTGGAAAGTTTATTCACCACAGTCATCCGACTGAACACGTACACGTGATGTTTCAAAAGAAAAAGAAAATACTTCTGCCTGGGTCTGTGTGTGTGTGTGTGTGTGTGTGTATATGTATCATTTTAGCCACTGGTTCCAGTCCACACCAACACTGACAGCGTAACACTGGGAAGCTTGTCTACTGTTGGTCCCCATGTTGATGCAGAGTGAACAGATTACTCATGCATGACAAAAAGTACTAAGATCTACAGAGAGGACCTCTAAACGTGCTGCCCTGTGATTGGCCGGACACGGAGAGAAAGCAAACACTCAGGAAAAGCAAGATTGGAGGAATTAGTCCAGACATCAGTGATGGACAAATAAATAGTACATGATAAGATCAGTGACATTCAAGGAGCCTGTGAAGCATTCTGGATGCAAACTAAAAATACCTTCAGTTAGAGGTATGTATATAGAATCATTTACTGAGGAAAATCTTCAGCCAAATGGTTTTTGGCTTAGTGTGTGTTTATCAATCTATGTGGTCCAAAAATGAATAGATGTACATTTTTAAAAACCCAAACTGAAAACAGGGTTTGCACCAAAGGACTTACATTTACGCAATGTAACAATCGAATGAAATAATCAATGATTCAATTTTGTCAGAGTGTCAAAAGAAAACTTGCCGTGGTTGAGTCTCAGAGAGCAACGCTGGCCTAAACATGAACAAGATTACAATCAGTAGCTTTATAAAGTGACATTAATCTCTACCATTCAGAGATGGCTTCCACACTCAGTAGAGAGCAGAGATATACTTACAGAATGGGCAGTAGGGCTCCCTAACACGGGCTAATACACAACAAGATACATTACAAAAAAGAGCTTACCAAATTCAAGGATGGTAATAAAACCAACAGTTTATATCTTGCACCCCAAAGCAATGAGGTTTTGATTGTGTACTGCAATATCTCTTATTGCTGTAAGGTACAAGAAGTTCTATATTCTCACTATTAAAAAACAACATTGGAAAAACAGGAAAACAAATATTAGAATCAAGATTATGAGGAAACTTGATAAAAACAGATGAACCCTTTTTTTTTTCTTTTTTTTTTGTATAAAATCAAGCACACTTAGTCAAATCATTAATCTCTCTAAATACATAAGTTAACATTCAAATGTGAATAACCACTTCAAGCAGTAGCGTAATCAAAGTGTATTGTGGGAGGAGGGATGTGTGGAACATCCCTGTCAGCATTAGCCCACAAAGGACAGCTGGCTAACAGCGTAGCAGCGAAGGTTTGAGCCCGTCTGTTGATTATCTACACCATGAACAAGGGCGTCATTAAAAAAGACAAACAGCCTCTCAGCTCCGTGTCCTGCTCTCAGCTATGGCTCACTGCTGAGTTGCTGTCTATGGATGTGAAATCTCTGAGGGATGTATCAAGACATTTTAAAGTGGAATTAGGGTATAAGAATCATACAAATATTGAAAATATGGACGGATTTTTGCTGCTGGTGAAAGGCCTGTCACAAAGGTTATCAAACATTTTAGTTAAATCTTGGAAATGTTGAGAATTTATGTTACAAAAATAATTTCTAGATGTGTGTGCTTTGTTTCTCCTCTGAGTGAACATTTTGTGCCACACAACAGCATTATTTGGTAATGTGTCAAGGGTTTTAGAAAACGGCACAAACCACATACATGATGCATGAACCTCCTCTGGGTTAAGGCAGGAGGCTGTGTGTTGTATCTGGTGGCTTCTGACGCCATGGCAACGGTTCTTTGACTCTGCGTTGTCATGGGAACTATTTCAGAGCACCTGTCCATTCGTCATGAGCGCTCACAGTGTGTTAGGCATGATGTAGGTATAGTTTGGGGGAATAGTAAATGATTGTTGGCCCTGAGGAGAATCCAAATCACTTCCTGTTTCCTTTCACAGATTCAGAGCTGCTGAGTCAGCTGGACAAAGGTTTGTAGATAGTTTGAACCGATGAATGTCTTTATCCTCTCCGTCTATTAACGGGTTGTTCTGAGAGGACAATGCTGATTTCAGTGCAACATACCACATTGCAGAGCAAGCTGCTAGCTAGCACAACGATATAGCTACCACCGACATTTGCAATAGAACTACCAAAAAAGGTACATTAGATTATACGAGTACAAGAGGTGTTACGATCCTACTTAATATACTCAGCGCCGCCTTCCTTCTCTACGCACATCACTCACTGACGACCACCACGACAGTAACAGAGAGCTATCACTCCCTCGTTTGTCTCCCGACTGAATGCTCAGTAACACACAGACACAAGTTGTGACGTACTGAGGAGATCACCAGTCAGAACTGAGTCAGAGCTTCATCCTCAGAGAGAACGCTTCTCAAGACATTCAGCCCCAAAGTGACTCTTTGCTTCGGTGCAAATGGGGTGAGAGTCCCTCAAACTTACAAGCTCAACAGATAAAAGATTGTTGGAATTGTTCCAGTTTTTTCCCTCTCGTTCAGTCTTCCAAGATCCCAGGAGAGAGCAAACACTTCTGGTTAGAAGAAGGTTCTCAGTGGAACCTCCGTCCTCTTCATATTCCACCTCTGCAGAGACAAGAGACCTTTCCAGCAAAGCGGTACCGACTTTGGAAAAGGTCACGCAGCAAACAAAACAATTCTGTGAATATACCGAATTTAAATGACCAGAGTTCATATTCCCTGAACATAGACACATCTTTCCCTGATTGTTCTGAGGGAGGCCGTCCGTCCGTCCGTCCTCCTACGTGCTGCGGTAGGTCTTGATGATATCTTTGATCTGCCGTCTGCAGATGGGACAGCAGGCGTTGGACATCTTCTTGAGTTTGAGGCCACAGGTGTAGCACAGACACATGTGTCCACAGGCGTAGATGACCGTGTCCACGGCGTTCTCGTAACAGATGGAGCACTCGTCGGACCACGGCCCGCGGCCTGATGGGAACGTCGGTGACTTGGGGAGGCTGACTGGTGAATTTGGAGTTGTTCCTATGGAGAAATTGAAATTAAATCTTGAATGAGGACAGATTGGAAAAGTAAGGTAGCCAAATGAAGTAAAACTTGATGGGATATACTTTTGTTTTCACACAGCTAGATGCATATGTAAGAAATGGTGGCTATCTCAGTGTGTTTTTATTAAAAGAGTAAATCTGTCACGAGTACAGAGAAACATTCAAAAATAATCTTAAATTGTGTTTCTCCGATTGTAAAAAAACAATCAACTTACCCAACATACCTCTCTCTCCCAACTCAACCAATACGGACGCTCGGTCTGTAGCCCTACGCTCCAAACTGTGACGCTCTTTTGTGGTTATGCTTCAAATAAGTCAGTTTGTTACGTAAAAAGAGTCTGTTTGTTACACACAAACTGACTCCCTAACCCTAACCCTTGGTGTCACATGGAACATGAGCAGTCTCCTGGGTGACGGTCCGTCCAGCCTCATCTCTCAGCGACCCACATTGATCTTTCTCTGTCTTTAATCTGCGTCAGTTGCTCTGAGCTTCTAATACTGACGCCTTTGTTTTAGAGTTAGTGCGTCTCATACGGACATATGACTATAAGAACTATTAAATGCAAATATTTAAGATCCAAAAGACCTCCCTATTTCCAACAAGCAATCAGCCTATGAGAATAGAACATCCAGCTGAATGAATGAAGTGAAACTCAATGAAAATCAACCATGTGTAGGACGTATTTATCAGGTTAGTCTGGCACTATGGTAAAAAACGCATTGCATCAGATCCATTTACATAACAGTGATATGTGACCAAACATGTCCCTACATCCAGCTGCAGCTGCAGCACCAGTGGGACCATCAAGTGCTGGCTATTGTTCCTAACTACTGCAGGATGACATCTGCTCGCCGTCCCTTAATGGTTTCCACTACGTCCCCTGTGGGGTGATTGATGCTCAGCTTCTGCAGCAGTATCTCCTCATTTCTGGGTGTACCTACCCCCTGCTGAGCTGCAGTACGCGGCAGAGCACAGGCCTCCGTTCAGCACCGGATCAGAGCTGCCACTGCCCAGAGCGCTGGGAGTGTGTGGAGAGGAGGAGGGCGAGCTGGGGTTGGACGAGGCCCGCGGATCCCCGAGGTGAGTGGAACCTGGCCGGAGCAGATTTAGGGAGGGGAGGACAGGTTTTATCAGAACTCCAATTACTTCTAATAAGATCTATAACTGTAGACTGGTAGAATATTGTAATAATCAGAAGATAATCCGAATGCAGGCTGACCAACATGGTGACAGGATGTAAAAACAAAAAATAGACAGAGAAGGAAATGAGGTCTGAGAGAGCTGTGGGACACTGTAGGCCAGATAAGAAGGGCTCTCTAAGCAGGTTAATGGTGACTTTTTATAAATAAAGTGACATATGACATAACAGCTAACAGGTCTTCTCTTTTTATTGTTTTTCTTTTGTTTCTTTTTTTGTCCACAAAATGACAAACAATGAACCAGAGCGTGACCTCCTTTTATCATTATCCAGGCGTTACATATGAAGTCATGAAAGAACAGAGAGCACTCCAATTTAGAGAGCAGTCCTGTTATTATTGTGCACATATTCATCACTCCTTTCTTTTTTTAGAGAGTGTATTTATAATCTGTCCGCCATTCGTTCCGCATTCTACCTCGACATGGCGGTCGGGGAAACAAATGGGAATTCCAAGAATAAGTTTAGGCAACATATGTTGAAATGCCTGTGATGCCTAGAAAGACCTGTCAGGCTGTTGCCGGCTCCGTACGACTGTGAAGCTGCACAGATCAATATTTACATGTTAAGAATGGATGAAAGGACTGGACTCTGTGAAAGGGGTCGCTCGATGGTTCTCATTTTGGTTGTAAACTCATTTTCTGTCTGGTTGGTTTTGTTTCCAGACACCACGGACAGTTAGGATAGTGAAAGGCTCTGATCAACCCAGTGCATGCCACCATAGCACCAGACAACAGGCACACACAGTTAGCAGCTAGCAAATGAAGAGCAGAGTTGGTTTAGCAGATACAAATCTTCATCTCTCAGCTGTTGGAGACCAAAGAGCTGAACGTGAGGAAATGTTGGACTACATATTTGTAAGGTGGTCAGGAACACATCTCAAGTTGAATGCTAATGTTGCTCATAAGGGAAGCTATGCTAGCTACACCAGTCGGTGTTTCCTGAGGACAAGGCCTGATGTCACTAATCTGTCATCTGAAATAATAAATCAATAGTTTACATCACAGGTAGACCACCAACAAATTAAGAATGAGCTGTCTGGCAGAGCAAGCATGTAATCACCAACTAAGAATTCCCATCAAACGCTTTGCTGCGTCTCAGCGTAACTGCAGATTACTTTAATTACTTTAATTACCTTCCCTGAAGCTTGCTGTCAAAAAAAGAACACTAACAACTGCATCAGAAGTCAGCTGCTGTGCACTCATTGGATATTTAACCATGCTTTGTTTCAAAGAGCACCACTCCACTGTGGTGAAGGTGCTGAGGAGCATTTCATGTGTGAATGTCCTCCTCCACAGAGTCACCATCAACACCAACCAGTTACATAATGACGGATGTCCGAGGAGACCGCATCTCTCTGCTGCCATCTGCACCAGCAGTCGATCAATACAACTGATGCCCGGGGCCAGAGGCCGCTTCTCTACAGGGCCAAACAATAATGGGTCACTGGAATTTAGAGAAAATTGATCATGTAATGTAATAGCTCATAAAGAGCAGCAGTGTTTTTGTCACAGTTGGCGTGTCATCGAGTCACTGCTGCTCATGACTCTATATCAGCAGCTGTTTGGTGTGGCATGTCACAATATCTTTGTTTGCATACCGGGGGTTGCCCTGGTGCTCCCGGCACCACAAGGTGTGTATGTGTGTATGTGTGTATGACCAGTGCTGTATGTGAAGTGTGTAACGTGATGTAACAGGTCCTCTGGAGCGCCGTAGTGAATGCTTTGCTCTACCCACAGCCTATGAATAGACACAAGACAAGCCACAAGTATAAGCAAAGGAGACACCATTGATGGAATGCTTACGAAAGTTACGAACGCGATGAATGTTACGTACTTTATGTAGGTGAACTTGCATTACTCACACTCTTCTCACCAAGGGACATGACCTGCGGTCTCCTTGGTGAAAGTCCATGTTTTTAGACCTGTCCCTCCACCAGGACCTCCTCCATACACAGACTTTGTCCATCTTTATACTACGTCACCTGACTTCCTCCTGTGCTAAACGTAAATACGGATCATTATAAGCTGCTTGTACAAACGACCTGAAGGGTTGTTTTTAGTGTTACTTCAAACTACACCAGTTACTTGTCAAGACCAAACTGCACTCATGTTGAATCTCGTGTGTTACAGCTTGAGTGTGACGATGCTCCAGTCACTGGATGTTTCAGTTATATTAACACTCTACTCGACAAAGTAATTGTAGAGATCTTGGAAAATCTCAAAAGGTCAAAAAAGCACACAGGTTGAAGACAAGTTTAGCCAGATCATCTAAACCACGTTATCTGTTAAAGACACCCTAGTGATGCTAATTATCCCTTGTTTCTTAAGTGTCCATAAGTAATCCATGTAATTGTGAGCAAGGACAGCTGATAAAGTCTGCGTATGGCTCATAGACTGTATATAAGAAGTGGGCGTGGTCATAGTGAAGTCACCCATTGGTTTGTGGACTGCCGTTATGAAGCCTCGAGTTCGTCGAATTTGCCGTGGCCATCTTGGATTATGGCCGTGGCCATCTTGACTTTTTCAAACAGTGAACAGGAAGTGACTTTATTATGAATGCGGAGGATTGATATAGAGACTGATAGGGTGGCGACCTGTCAATCAGTGTGTAGCCCCGCCCTAAAGCATCCCCTGCTTTATGGTCTGTTTGACTCTAAATGGAGCATCATTTACTAAATGAACATCATGCTGTATTGAAGAAGACTTGAAACTAGAGATTGAGACCATAAACTCATGTTTACAATGTTTACTGAGGGAATAAATCAAGAGAGAAGTAGAGTCATTTTCTCATAGACTTCTATACAACCAGAGGAGTCGCCCCCTGGTGGACAGGAGAGAGAATGCAGCTTTAAGACTCTTCTGCATTGGCTTCACTCGGCAGAACTGGAGGTTGCTGCCGGGTGTGGATGAGGTCTAAATTCCCCAGACTTTCACACAGGAGACCACAGTTCATGTGTGAAACCAGAAGTCAATCTACTCACCAAGTAGTTTTGTTGCTTAAACACTGCAGGAGCACCGATCATTTGTGTTGCTGGACAGTCATAGGAAAATGCCCAAAAAATAACAAAATATATTTTTGTAAAATATCATACAGAGCGGTTTACGAGGAGATCGAGTTGGCATGATTGTCAGATTGTTTCTGAGACAGCCTTCAACCAGCAGAAATGGGGTTTGTTGTTGCTGGTATTTCAGCATACTGAGGCGTTAAAGTTCCACTACAAAAGGAGATCCAAGCAGCTACAGAAAAGCCCAGCACTAACATGTACAACGTGTGAACTATAAATGTGAAGAAAGGCTCCGAATGAAAGCGGCACACTGTGAGTGTTGATCAGTAAATCACTGTGCCACTCTACAAGGTGCTTCTGCACTACTCATGTTTCACCTTTGAGCGGGTTACTTGAGCCTGATCACCCTGCAGCCCTGTAGCACGAGCGGTTCCCCCACTGGAACTCTCCCCTCTCTCCCCTCCCTCCCTCCCTCTCTCCGTCCATCTCTCTCTGTTAATCCCCCAGGCAGGCGAGCACCTCCCATCCAGGGCAGCTGAGGCAGAATCTGTGCTGCCCATCCCTGATCCCACCGCTAGATCAAACCAACATGTGCGAACAGCTGCCTGTCTGAGGCCACATCTCTGCTGCTAACTACTTCAGCAATGCTTCCATATTTAGCATCTATGGGAGGTATGCAGAGTATGTGATGAGGGAGGTGGATGGCGATGCGGGGTGCAGAGGAGGGCGGTGCAGGGCTGGGGGCTTAGTGTACATATGTGTGTAGTATGATCACCCAGGACAGCCTTCAGGCTTGTGTGAGCCACTAATTTGGGTCAATTTTTAAAATGCAACCTGAGGGGAGGGAAGGGGTTAAATGTGCAGACTTAAAGGGGCCCTATTATGCTTTTCCACTTTCTCCCTCTTCTTTAGTGTGTTATATATATATTTGTACATGTAAAAGGTCCGTAGAGTGTAAAACCTGAAGTCCAGCCCTAAAAGGAGTTACCCTCCCCCTCAGAAGCTCCTGAGCTCCTGAAACGGCTCCATTGAATTCTCTCCTTCACTTCTGTAACTTTATGAGGTCATAATGTTACAGAAGTGACGTAAAACTCCTTCCGACTAGTTTGGCCCTCAAACAACAAAAGAGAGAGACGGAGCTGAAGCTCTGGAGGAAGAGTTTTTTGAAATATAATATATAACGTTGACCAATCACAACAGAGCGGGCTAGCTGACCAATCAGAGCAGACTTTGCTTTCTGGAGGGAGGAGCAAGTGCTACAACGGAGCGTTTCAGAGAGAGGGTGAGAAGAGGTGCTGCAGGACAGCCAGGATGAGAAAAACAAGGAGGATTATGGGCATTAATGCATGTTACATGTTGTAACTGTAACTGGAGATAAAAATATGCACCCGGAAAATAGCATAATAGGGCCTGTTTAAGATGCACCAGAAGGAACGAAAGGAGAAGAGTGGAAGGACCCTTGCAAACGTCTAAATTGGTGATGCTATATCCTCAAAGCGTCTCACAATGGGTGGCTCTTCTTTGAAGTATCGGGACAAATGTGGCTCAGCTTTGTTTGTGTGCATGTGTTCAGATCGGAATAGAGGACAGCAGCTCTGAGAGAAGCAGTTTAAGGTCATGGTTTAGCCGGCTGCACAAAATGTTAATAGTCTCTCATGTCTGTGGAGGAGATATTATCTTCAGAGACAAAGGAGCTGTTTGGAGGGAGGACGCGGTCTACCTCCCTGAGCTGTAACTCACTTTAATGGGTGCAGTGGGAGAGTGTGTTTGCTTCTATACTCTTGTATGAATGCTTGTGTACATGTAGGAGTGCATGGAGTAGGCCCAGAAAGACGTCTCTGAAATTGAACTGACATACACACCCCTCACTTTTTAGGTGACAAATTGAATGAGTCACTAAAATCCTTGTTTTGCAGTTTGTTCAGTCAATATTTATTTTTAATGTCAACAGCGATACATGTAGATGCAGCGTCAGGTAGCTTCCATGAATTTCACCTCAATTTTGTCTTCATTGATTGTCTTTTCGTTTTGACCGCTGTAGCACTTATGGCTTAAGACAGAACACGCTTATTGACATCGGAGAATGAAGCGCTGGGATTGGATTCATTCGTGGGGAGCAGACCTTGAGACGATCACCGACCACGGCCGATCACCCAGCAAGACCGTCTCTTTTTTTTAAGACATAGAAAACTTTTTAATTCACCAGAGGGGTATTTACTGACCTATTTTATATCAGAGAACAAAAAGTTATAATCTTATTTTAGACATCTACCAGAAACACATGCAATAAACCAATGACTTTGAACAGGAAGTATTTATTGGAGTAGCACAAAGTGCTATATGATCAGGTTACACTTTATTACAGATGACCATGTACATGAGCCTGTGTGAATGCCAGTATGTATGCCTGCAGGGGTACGTGTATGATAACTGAGGGCTAGAAAGGAAGAGGTGGGAAGCGTCAAAATGACCAAGATGATAAAACCTGTTCATTTGAAAGAGAAGACAAGACTCCAGCAAAGATGACAGAAGTTGAGAAGAGCAGGAGAGAGGAGCGAGGCAGCTGCAGTGTACGAGGATGTGGGTGGTGAGACGTTTCACTTGAGCATGAACGCCTGACCTTTTAATGGAATCTATATAATACATGTGGGTCACTGCATGGGTGTCCCACTTCCACACCACGAGGCACAATGTCCCTCCAATGTCTCTCTTTCAAAGTTCAACCGTCAGCCAGTCTTTCTGTCGCTTTCCCTGGCATAATCACATTCATACAGGATATTTGTACATAGAGAGAAATACTGTGTGGCATGCAGTCAATGAGCTGGTGTATCCCAGAGGGTGAAACTATAGGTGACATGTCTTTGCATGGATATTTCAGAAAACACAGATTCAGACTAAAGCCCCCACATATAGAATTGCATTTTAGCACTCTATATATCCAGCTGAAGTCAGCGGGTAAGGGTTAGTGTTAGTACAGCTGAAGCTGAGAATGTGCATCTTATGGGCTTTTTACAGAGCATTTTCAGAGCTTAAATTCTGACAATATAGCACTGAGCTGATTTTGTTCTTTGGTTCGAGCAAAAGGTTTATGAGGCACAGAGATACACACTATGCATGTGTCCTAATATATACATTTCATTATACTGAGACGCGTTTATTGAACAACCTTCAAATAGATTTAAAACAGAAAGCCAGAATTTGTATTCACAATGATAAAGTAAGTATGACTTCCACAACCATTACTACTGCACTATTGATTTCCTCCACCATCATTACCCTGTCCGAGCACTCTTGGCTGACCCTAGCTAGCCTGATGCATCTGTATGAGTATGTTCCTATTAGAAAGGTCCATTACTTCATGCTTTGTTAGAAGGGAGAGGCCTCTGTGATGACTGCTTTATCTTGCCATCCTGAAAGCAGAGGCCCACTGGGAGAGCCAAGCTGTCAAGTTCAACATCCCTCACTCCAACTACAAGGCATGGCTCTCATTCAGCTTCAGTGAAAGCTACATTGCTCTCCAGTCAACATTAAGCAATATATCTAGAGCTGCAAGATCCAGATAAGAGCCCCTTCCTAATTCAAAGCAGCTGGAAAGTAAAGATGATTCACACCTCAGGGGGAATTCTGAGATCTGCTCTGATAAGAAGATGTGCCTCCGACCAGTTTCATTGTTCTGCTTTTCCTGTGTTGTCGTGCTGCCAAGGCTCTCTGGCTTTAGTGATGTTGGAAGAAACGTACACAGAAAAAACAGGCGGTCTGTTATGCACAGTTGCAAAGCCAAAATGTAATTTGACAGTGAAGCAGGTGATCTCTCTGTGAGATAACGCAGGATCTAGACATAAGGTTTGCTCTTGAAGGTAAAGATAAGATGAAACACATACAAACTGCATTACTGATTGTAGAGATGCATCCTCATATAAAGGACAGATGAGGGGGTTTGTCACCAGAAACCTTTCTAAGGATGATGTTGAGAACTCAGTGGATAAACAGGAGTAGTGGCATTCATGAACTAAAAGTGGATTGAAACAAAAGGAGAAAATGAAGCGTGTGAAATGAGGTGAAGCTTTAGAAAAGGGCGGGAGGACAGCGTTTCACACTGATCCCTCTACACATCACAGCTACTGTATATTGAAGTCACTGTCATTTGTATTGACCTGGTTGTCACAGTCACTTTGCCGTTGGTTGTTGTTAAGTGGGTCAAGCTAACAGACATTAGCAACATTAGCCCATAGTGGACACAGTGTGTAACGTGCAAAGTTGAACTAAAAGAAAGAAAGGAAATTATTTCCAGCATTGTTTATCGAACTAATTGAACATTGAACTGAACATAAAGGGCACTGATAAAAAAGATTGATGGTGACATTATCAAAGTGTAATTTTCTCTTTTATCTATCTCATAAAATCCCCAAAAGACTGAATGTCACCATACCAGAAATGTAGTCGAGCATACCAACACCTGTGAGGTTACACGATTCTTGATACCACAGTAAAAAGCAAAAACAATAAATCTCATGTACTTCAACAAACACTACAGCATACCGTTTTGTGAACATTTGAACGCATCATGATGAGATTATAATGCAGCTTCACTCTATAATGATTTTTACTGGATAAAGCTTAACCTCCGAGCGTCATCCGCTAGCTCAGTTATTTAGCTAAGCAGGACTGTGCTGCCCACCGGCTGCTCACAGCTAACTGCTAACAGCTAACTTTAGCTAGCTCTCTGCAGATTTCAACACAATAAAGCATTATCTGGGACATTAACAGGGCGCTGTTAGTCTGGAGCCCTGGCCCTCCTAGAACAAGGATCACAGTGACGTTTTCAGAATCTTGGCATGGACTTGGTACCAAAGAATTGGTTCTCGTGACATCCCTACTGTAGACTTTAAACGCTATAACATTATGAGTCAAGACTTTTGTTAAGAGAAAGCTTTGAGAATGTCTCCAGCGTCTGTCTCTCTTGCATTCCTAGGTAAAGCGAATGTTTTTCCTCTCTAACCTCTTTTAACCTCTGCTTCCTTTAGCGCTGCTATCACTGAAGAATCACAGGATGTATTTATAGATGCCTCTTCCTCTACGGACAAACACGTCAGACACCTTTCAGAGGCCGGTGCAGTTTTGTGCCTCTTTAAAGCTGCATTAATGGAAGACAGCATCCACAGCTGAACGGGCCACGTTGCATTACACGTGTGCCTTGTTACTGTCAACGCTTTGTATTACTGGGTGAATATATACAAAAATAGCTTGTTGTTCAAAATGATCATTTTAGGAATGTCTTGTATCCATGCGTGTGTACATTTGTGCGGCAGTTTAGCTTAAATAGGATTTTGCTGACTTTCCTTGGCAGATGTGGGAATAATTCATTCAGAATGTCATTCACAGCATGTTGCATCCCCCCCCCCCCCCCACCACACACACACACACACACACACACGCTCACACACATCTCGGTTGAAGGCAATATGCTTGGCACACCATTGACAGGCAAAGTGTCCACCCGCTGAGACATCTTGTCGTCCCTGCTGTGTGCAGGTCACTGCCCCCCCCACCACCACACACACACACACACCCTCCCTCACAGCCTCTCTCCACCTCTGTTCGCACTTCCTGTCTCTCATCTTCCCGTGTCGTGACAGAGCATCCTTTTCTCTCTGATCCTTTGAATGTGTGTAGAGGATTCCTGTCTGTAAATATTGTGACCCCTCGGTGCCGGTCATGACCAAGACTGTTATTTCCACACAGGAGACGTAGTTGGTTTCCTCCATTGGCATACTGTCAGAGCGATCAACACTTAGCACAACTAGCTCTCCACCCCAGGAAGTAAATGAATTCAGCAGATAACTCAGAGGTGTCAGCAGTGGTGTGCCCGGCCAAATGAAGATCGATATCCTGATCTGTAGGTTCCTGACCCGGGACACATCGCTGGGCTGAAAGGATGGCTTTTTCCACCATAAATGACTCTTTCAAGTGGGATTATTCACAAGATAAAGCATGTGGTCAAAGAACAAAAGCGTGCTCATTACTCCCTTTAAGACACTCACAGGAGGAGCATAAAATAACGTTCAAACTTTCCCATCTGATCTACTTTTTATCTTTTATCTTTTAACTGCTCAGCAACACTTTACTTTAACACAAATGTCGCTTTTATAAGCAGTAAACAAGATTTCATGAATGGTTTTAACTATCATGTAGTTGTAAGCAGATATGAAGACATTTGAAAGTGTGTAGTATTAATGCACAGTACCTGTCAATTATTCTCCTTTGAAGACACATTTTGTATAATTACACCTGTGTTTTACTATATTATCATTTATATTATATATTATACACTTGCCTCCACATATCCATATCCAGCCTGGTCTCCTAAAAGTTACGCTCACATACAACAAGAAATTAATTGTTGATTTTTTTTCAAGGGAAATGTATTTTCTCTTGTTGACCTATTTTCATTTATGTCCATAACTTAAAAGGATCATGTGTGTAGGTATTAGGGGGATCCATTAACAGAAAGTTAATTTAATCATCATAACCATGCAGGGGTAAAAGTAGATTGAAGTTCTTGCCAGTACCCCAACCTTCATTTTTTTCCTTTTGTTGTCCTTCCATGTTAATCATCCTATGTATGTTAAATATGTAGGGTGAGGGTTAAATGGTGTGAACTTTCAAAATGATAAAATAATTTGTTTTGTTTCAAATCAGAAGGAAATTACAACTCAATGTACTGAAAATAGAATAGTTTACAAGCAGTGTGTGATAAGGATGTAAAAATGTGATATTAAAAATGATTTTGTCATTTATGTTGAGAGATTTTTGCAAGACACAACTACACTAGATATCACACCTCCTGCTGGAGCAGAGAAGATGGATGCCAGCAGCAGGTTAACTTAACCTTAAATCAGCAAGTATGGATTAAAAAACCTTCAGGTCTGTGGTGGGCACAAACAAACCGACACTGGAAAGTATTTAGAAGCAACTTAGAAGAAAACTAGAATGACAGTCGGTGGTTCCTCTGACTTCAGAGTGTTCATGAGCTTTAAGTTGTTCCACCTTGTTCCTACAGTAGCCCAGAAGGGACAAACCAAACACTGACTCTAGAGAGAGCCTTACACGTTTTGATGTTATGTGAAGGCCACTTTAGCTCCCGTCATGCCTGGGGAGGGAGGGGTGTTCAACTGGATGCAATCTGCAACCTCACCAGTAGATGGCACTGAATCCTACACACTGCTCCTTTAAATAAGCTAACAAACATTATTGTTTTAACCCAAACCATGATGTTTTACTAAACCTGCATACATTTTGTTGCCTTTTTGTTTTGTTGCAATTTACAACATTAATCATGTGTTTAAAACTGCGACTGTCATCCAAGAGAAAATGTGTTTCCCTCGAATAATTGAGAATACAGTTTTGTTCATCATTTTATAGGAGACAGGGTCTCCATGTCCAACAGTGTAGTTGTGTTTGCGTCTGTGTTGACAGCAAAAAGCAGAATGACAGAGTTCTCTATTCACAGCCTGGAATACCTGCATGTATTTCATTTAACTGCATTTTTTTGACGGATGTTTACAAAAGCGAGTCATGTTCAATTCTTTGGTTGATTTATGGTGAACACTCGTGCTAGAAAGTGTAAAGAGACACTTTGATTACTTACAACATGAAGATCAGTGAGCTCTTCACAAAGAATACAATCTAGCCTGTGAAAACAGTTAAAAAACAGTAAAATGTCTTCTGTGACTGTGTGAAAATAACCCAGATGATGTCATCGGGGTATGTTTGCTTGCGAAGTGCAAATCTATCAGATACCAGATTTTTCAGTCCATAGAATTAACTAACCAAATTTTTTTTTTATCACTGCGACCAGGTGACAGGAAATTTTTCAACGTAAAAATGATCTCATCAGTGCTCACTGCTGGACAAACCATGTTATAGTGAAGCTCTTTCTAAATGTCCTTTAAACTGGTTTGGCCTTTCTTTTCTTCAATTTCTCGTCACCGATGTATCTGCAAACCTGTTCTATGAGCCGAGCCAATTTGTTTGTCGAGCTCAAACGAAAAGCCTGACTAACCGGGTGCACGGAGTTATAAAAGTCTGACGGACAGAAGCTATTGGTTTCTTTATGGGAGTGAAGAATCAGTGTTTCATTTTATCAACAGAAACTTTGATGAATTATGTTCGTCAACAACCTATCTTTCCATGACTAAGACGGCACCGTCAACAATTAAACACTAAAGGTTAGGTTATTAAATATGCAATATCATTGATGAAAAAAGACGTCACGTAAATGTGGTTTAAAACCAAAACTATTTGTTTTAACTTTAACATATCAGCCTCTCCTGAATGGATTTCAGTGCATTACTAAATCACTCCTGTACCTCCGTTAGTCCTTTTTCAAATGCTCTTCATAATATTCTTGTCGAGCTCCCTAGTATCTAATGTGGCGCTTCATGTGGTGCTCACTTACCCAGAATCCTCAGCTGAGTCACAGCCCCATGGAGACCAAAGAACATCCAGAGTGGGCGGGAGTTGTCCACACACACCTGCATGCCCACATTGGTCCCGTTGTGGCTGAGGATGACCTCCCCCTCCTGGTTGACCAAGAACCCCAGAATGTCACTGCTCTGGAGAGGCGTCGGCACCCGACACACCGCCCAAAACTCCTTCCTGTCCACCAGAGCCTCTGGATTGTAGGGCAAGTCGCTGGGGCGCAGCACCGCTGGGTCGCAGGACGTCACGCCGTAGGACAAAGAGCCAGAGCGTGACGGGCTGGACTTGGTGACTTTGATGAAGACAGTCTCTCCAGTGCGCAGCGGCCGGTTGGTGAAGACCAGAGTGCGTTCCTCTCGTGCGTGCTCGGATCGCGCCACCGTCTGCTCGTCCAGCGTCTTAATGTGAGCGCCTCGCAGCTGGTGGAAGTGGAGGTCGCTCTCCAGGGCGGCTGGCAGCAGAGAGGACTGCTGGGAGTTGAGGGAGTTCTGGGGTATGGGGCAGGCGGAGGAAGAGGAGGCAGAGGCCAGGTGGAGGGTGTGGCCGTGGGAGTGATTGTGGCCGTTGCTTCCGTCCTCCTGCTGCAGGTTGAGGTCGCACAGGCTGACCGACAGACGGGAGTCGTCAGCTTCACGGCGGAGAGAGGAGGAGCGCACTGTGGTGAAGGAGCGTGGGCGTAGGCAGTCAGGAGGAACAATCTCACTGTCTGGAAAGAGATGGAGACGGAGAGAGAACAGTGATAAATAGTGGTCTTACTGTGTTTTGCTTTGAGTAACAATTTGCCTGAGACCTGTGGCAGTGTGCTTTCAGTCAGCTGAATCCCTGAATTGTGAGCAAACAATTCTTAAAGGAGCTGAATCTGCAGCTCGTCTGACAACAAGATCATTATAAAAAAAAACAGAGACGTGCAACGTAGGCTAGTTCTAATTAGTCTTTGTGTCAGGAAGCGTGTGCAAAGATAAAGAACCCGCACACAGCTGAATTATCTACTGTAGCTGACACCATACGGCTGAAAAGGCCGTATGGTGTCAGTTAGCAAGGGACAAATTACCTTCCTGAAACAAAATGAAATAAATGAGTGGATGTGCATGCACATGTGTGTGTGTGTGTGAGTGTGTGTGGGTTTGTGTTGGTCGCATTCCTTGCAATCCATAGTACAGTATCACTCTACAACGAGCAATTAATGTCATCCAATACATGCTTTTAATAGTAAGAGTGCTAGTTACATGCACACAAACACACACACAATGGCTCCAGTGATAAGCTGCCCTCGGGTTGCTTACAGTCTCATCCTACGCCTCGACACGGCGCTCAAAATAACACCTCTAAATGTGCTCTCCCTCTCTGTCCACCCTCCGGGCCGGGTGGCCGGGGTAAAATTAGCCTGCCGTCCTGACAGAGACCCCCGCTCACTCTGAGACTGGGTGGGCCGTCCAGGTTTGCATGTGATGTTTGCACATGTGTATTTGTAGGACTGACAGACTGAGGGAACAAGAGATGGAGCAGAGAGAGACGATGACCTCTCCTGACCCAGGAGGTCATAAAGATACTGAGAGACCCTCATAAGTCAAAGCGGAGACAAGGGGGAGAAATTGAGACCCGGGGGGGGGGGGTGATGAAAGACAGCCACCCACTGTCTCTGGAGAGTCTCTAGAGTCCTGATCAGCTCTGGGCCACTCTATCTGACCAGGACCTGAGAGCCTGACTCCAGATAAACCTCTCAGTGTCACTGACCAGGGCCGTGGGTAGGGCTGCACGATTATGGACAAAAATGTATCACGATTATTGTTTGATTTTAACAACTTTCACATTTCAATAACTGCAAAAAAAACACTGCAATATCTTTTTTCTGCGATAGATATGCAGATATGAAAAAAATGCAAGAATATTCACCCTACATTTTGAGGGCCATATTTAAAGTTAAATGCTTCGATCTGGTGAACTTTGAGTTGGCCACCGACTCCATCCACAAAGAGCAGCCGGACCAGAACTCCAGGGTGAGCAGTCAACCCTCAAGCTTTTGCAAAGGCAATGAAAATATCTCAGTGGTGAGACAGTATGAGGGCTGTTACTTCCATTTGATTCATCTGATGTATTGATCTCTGTGTGAAAAAGAGCTACCTGCCTATACAGTGGCCACAGTGTATGATGGGCATTGTAGAATATAGGTTTAACGTCCATACATATGTATATCTCTGTGTATTTTTTGGGGCGATGATTTAGTATATTGTTTTTTCTCAATGTAATATTCCCATAAGGAAAATTTCAATATCGCCCAACCATACTTAACAAAGACAAATTCATAGCTATTTAGCAGGAAATAGCAAAACAGAGCCTCAATAGAAACACATGAATACAAGTGGCAATGGCAGGTCCACAGGCAGAATGAAATTCTTGATTGTTTGGCCAGGCAGGGCACACAGCCATTTAATCAAGGAAGAGAAAGAAAGCCAGGTCTTCAGTGTACCTGAATTGATGCAGCAGGCCTGACCAACATGATCATTGCTAAGGCCTGGAAAACAAAGCCATCTGGTGGGGCACGGCTTCGATGAATCATCTGTAAGGAGCGTTAAGCACTCAGGTGTCTCTGCACGAATCAGGGAAGAGGCAAAGGATGGCTTTTTGTGTGCATTGAAGGGCTCACTGTTTAAGTCTTATCTCTGGTCCAGCTCATATGTACAAGGGACGCCCGGGACACTTATACATCAGTGTCACACCTCAGGTGTTTGGCAGTCATCCTGTCGTAGCTTCATTGACAGGCTTCCTGAGGTCATACGTGTTATCAATGCGAAGGGTCTAGATGGATTAATCCGACATTCATCAGACTTTTGGTAGTCTTTTCGATATTCACAAACACAAAGTTCTTGTCAGACATGTTGCAATCGCCATCTCTGGACCTGGCTGAGAGTGAGGGTACTTGCTGAGAAAGCGATGCATGTGAACGCAAAAGAGACAACAGAGCACTAACTTTCACCTGCATGGGTCCCTAAACACATCTCCACGGGGAGAATGTAGAAATGAACCAGTTGATAACCATGGCTTTGGTCAAGCATCTTCTACCCCATATTAGACTGCATTGTCTAGGGGGTTACAGAGGCACTTCTCCAAGAACTGGAAAATAGCAAAATGGTTTGTCTTTGCAGAAACCTATAATTCCAATTTGTAAGACCTGAAACATTAGGTCCATCAAGTCAATAAAAAAGATGGAGTCATGAAGCCATCTATACCTCTTTAGTTTGTAGGTTCTCTGGAGAACCTTTCAAAGATGGGTTTCATGAAAGATGTTCTTCAGTCTAACCCTAACCACAATTCCTTATGAGGGAGAAGTTTCTCTGCCCTAAAACTGATAAAAGTCCCACCTGAGAACAACAATGAACAATGACAGTAACCTTGGCATTCAAAGCATTGAAGCAAGAAGGACTTGATATGGACGAACCTGTCAGACATTTAGTCAGTCAACATGCAAACTTTTGTAAATGAGCTCAATCTGCCATTGTTAATGCTAGCTTACTTGACAATGAAGGTCCTGAAAAGAGGAGACTGACCAGCAACAGTCATATGCATGTAGTCTATTCATTTATGTTTTAGCCCATTAGTAAATTTAGAATGAATCCATATAAAAAGATTAACACAACTGAAAGGGACTCAAGCCGAAGGGAGATAGCTTTGTGACAGACATTACACCGACTGAAACAGGAACAGTGTGGGCCCTGTTTCACAAACTCTGAGCCCTGAACTCTGAATCCAATCACCTGGAAATGGAAAGAAACAGCTGATCAGAGTTAGTTGAACCAAATCTGAGTATTTTCACTCCGAGTTAAGCTTGAAAAACATTATTAATGTAGCTTCAATACTATGATTCACTTTGCCAAGAGTGCCATATTTTGGTTCAGCTTTAACCTGCAACAGTATGGTGAAGAAAAGCCCGAGTCACTTTCTGAGGCAGGTGAGGTTTCAGATTGCAACCAGCTGTATACTCCTATGCTCAAGTCGGACGGTGGCTGATACCACGGTTTGCACTCTGCAGTCTACGTGTATAGAACTACGGTGGCCTTCAGGTAAGGTGAGAAAAATGTGGAAGGTTCTTTCAAGAGCCAGTGTTTCTACAGCTGTAGAAACATGGAGGTGTAACAGGGTGGAGTCTGTGAAGAGGACCTGCTCCCTATGTAGAAATGAAAGGATCATTCTAATCCAATCAAAACACAATTATTCTTAGTTTCAGGTGATTATACACTCATGAAAACAGGGTTATGAATTTTATATTACACACTGGACATTTTATGCATCTAAATCTAAATGAAATAGCATTGCACTAGATCATTCTGTTACTTTTGGATTAATTACACACTTCAAAACGGCACCAAAGGAGTATTCCGTTTTAATACCCCTACAGTCATTCCAGAACTCCACATCTTAACTAAAACCACTTCTCTGAGTTAGAGTAGACGGCCCCTAACCAACAAAGACAGTGGCTTACATCAAGCATCATGGTGCGAATGTGTTCAACTGGAGATGACAGCGATCCCCTCACTGTTTGATCTCCTTCCAGTGTCATGACTGATTTTCTGCATCATCACTGTGATGCTGTCGGATGAGTCCTTGAACACTGTAAAGCTAATATGGAGTCATGTCAGCCGTCAATTAATGTTAGCTGCTAACCCAGAGCACCACGCCTTGTGATTCATGTTTAATGGAACTTAAGGCCCTGTTATCGTGCTAATTGATATTTCAGAAAGGTATAAAATGGAGCGGACAGAGCCTTTGGCACACAGGGCGGCCTACCACAGCCTGCTAATCAACCATTAAACACCTCAGCGCTCAGGAGCGTGCAGCAGTTAGCTGTGCGTCTCAGAGGCTAATAGGTGACTATAGGAACCAGCTGGGATTTCATCTACCATTTTCTCTGCTATCAATCCTCTAACGGGAAAGCCTGACGATGTTTGGCTGTTAGGTTGTATTCACTTTCCTCATCTTATACCATTTCCTCAGACAGAGCTGAAGGGAGGCCTTTAATGAAGTAGACCGAGCTTAATGTGGCTCTGGGAAGGCCACTCCTTTGGCCATACAGAGAGGAGCAGGCATGCTAACTGCTCAGCCACAAACTGATTGGGATGCCGACTTATTGGGGGATTTGAATTACATCACCAAACAAAACTGAATGTGTGTGTGCTTTCCGGAGCCGGATTTCTCTGCTGCCCATCATTCCATTCCAAATTGGATTAGGAATGGACAGACTTTGTTGTGAGACCTCTGGGACACGCTGGAGGACCGGTGCAGCTGAGAGGCTGATGTGATGTCTCGGGGGATAACAGCGGATGGGAGGGAGAACAGAGCGGAGAGGTTAGGCCAGGAAGGGGAGGTGACAATGCTGGATTTATGTTGAAAGGAGTCGGTGAAATCTTCCAAACAGGCGTAAATCAGCGCTCTCTCTGTGCGAGTCACTCTGACTCTTAAGTCCAGTGCAGAATGTGTGAACACAAACAGTGAATTGATTCCTTCAAAAGAAATCTCTTCATCAGCTGTTTTCAAAGAAGCTTCTCCTTATGTTCCTTTTTACATCCTATCCCTGCTCACTTTTCAAAGAGTAGTCATTTCAAAGCCTTATTGGCTTGTGTGCCATGTGTTCTTCTTTTGCTACTTTCTTCATCAAAGGCTGGTGAGATGGAGGCACTGTATGTGTTGTTAGCCTCCAGGACACAAAGATGAATGAAGGCACTGTAGAACATTCACCCTGTGTGTGTGTGTTTGTGTGTGTGTGTGTGTGTGTGTGTGTGTGTGTGTGTGTGTGTGTGTGTGTGTGTGTGTGTGTGTGTGTGTGTGTGTGTGTGTGTGTGTGTGATTGTGAGCTCACCAGCTGCTGCTCGCTAACCATGGTGCACCTGCGTTTTTAGCTGATACAATCCTTTTGTCCTATTGGTCCCTTTCAAAGCCGCCACTCACAGATGCTCTCTCCCATTGGCCCAGGCCAGAATCTTACACTTTGAAAGCAGCATTAAACACATCGTGTGTGTGTCTTATGTAGGATGACATTTTAATGGGGCCATGGAAGATGCAGCTGCTGACATTGTGAGCCCAGGGTGGGTGGGTGGGTGGGGGGGGGGTCATCACCTGATTCTTTCAATTTTGATTGAATTTCTAACCAAATGTGGCACCTGTTGGGCTGAACGGTTCCTTGGTTGAAGCAGGGCAGCATGAGAGGTACTGGTCAGCTCTTTCACTGGACTTTTTGGATTTCTTTTTTTCCTCCCCTCGGAGCGTGTTTTGATTTGAATAATTAAGCACCTGTTGGACTAATCCATCGTAAATACATGGACGGGGGGTGGGGGTGGGTTGGCAGAGTGTCTATCTTGGCCCTCAGGCATTGGCTCCTGCTGTAAATGTTTTTGTTTAGGGAATAGCCACAAAGCAGGCTAGCTAATGCTGTGCATGGGGAGGTGGATAGTGGCAGAGCCTGGCTTAGTGGCTTTGCTAGCCTGAGCAGAAGGAACGTGCAAAGGGTTTGAGCCAGTGTCGGAGCAGGGGGGTGGGGGGAGGATTTACTCTGCCTCACGCACACAATCTATCACACAGGGCTTATCTTTATCCATAGGCTCTGGAGGGTTTCATCTGATGTCGGCAAAGGTGAAGGGAAAGAGAGCTGGATTGGAAGAGAAAATAAAAAGGGAGAGGAGAGCTTGGTGCTTAGGAAAAGACAACAGGACACGAGGATCAGCTGGTACTGCTATGAACAGTGCATGGAGTCAGGGAGACCAAAGAGGCATAGCTCAGAGGCCGACCAAGTGAGTGAGAGGCCGAGATATAAAACAGCTAAAAGAGAGAGAGAGAGAGAGAGAGCTGGTAGCAAAGAGAGATGGAGTCAGAGTGGTCTTTGTGCGAGATGTTTGGGATGTTCTTTATTCCCTGGCGTTGGCCCAATCCCTCGTCCCGATCGGGCCGGCAGCTTTGAACCCGGGGCTTTTGGAAAGAGCAGCAGGCTCCCGGGGCGACACATGGCCATAACAAAGAGCCAGGCAAAATGCCCAGTAAGTCACAAAAGCTCTGTCCCTAAGGTCATCGGCAGTATCCAGCATGTGGTGCCCCCCCACCCCCTTCTCTGCCAATCAGCATGCCAGGCCCTCAGCGTTAATAACCTCCATCATAAGGTTCTTATATTTAAGCCCCCTCTTTTATTCCTGTGCTCATGCAGGAAGGCTGATATGAGGTTCATTATTTATCACACATGCATGTCCAACCCTCTGCTATCATTCGCATTTATAGAAAACTGGTTCAGCTCCTCAAGCCGCACTCATTCACATGGTTTCTATTCACAATGGATCCATTGGCTGTGTGTGCGGCTCACCGGATGAAGACATTAATCCTGTATTTCAAGATGATTGTGATTGGTTTAAAGATATATAAACAAGCCAGAGAGCCTTTTCCCCCTATAATATATTTGAGAAACAGACACTTTTGGGAGTTTTTGATTAAAAAAAATGACAAACGATTCATTGACTATCAAATAGGAGGTCCAATATCGAATAATCAATTCATCTTGCAACTCTAATCTAAATATCTTTATTACGAGGTAAAAACAATCAGGAAGTCAGAGCTGACCAAGCAGTTGGCCTGTGACAGTTTCACTTTTTAGCCTTGTCATCTTTGGCTGACCTCAGTTTGAATCCTGTATGATTTTCTGCTTGCTCAGGTTCCTGCTCCATTGGGCTTGTTTTCATTCATGTTGCAGTGTTCCCACAATTCAGCACGTAACGGGTCAATAGACAAGTGTTTGCTTTAACATTTCATGTTGATTGCACAGTGTAATGTCTATAGAATAGCGACACCATCACCATTTACATTAGTTCCCTATAAGCCTGACACGGCTACGTTCTCCTGGGGAAATGAAGGCTCCATTGATGGCACAAAGGAAGAGGATAGCACTTGGGTTGCACGTTTACTCATTAAATACTAACACCGAGGCTTCGCTGTCTGAACCAAGGGGGTGGGGGCCTATAATAATAGGAGCATAATCACAGCACATGAGTAACATGGCTGCCTTGTTTTTGAATGGTGTCAGAAAGCAACACTCATACAGCATGTGAACCCTGATGTTCCTCTTTCTCAGGCAGCGAACAGTACATATGGAGATGACTCTCCCAGCGCTGCTTCAAAGGCTCTTCCCTGAATGTCACACTTTGAACTATTGGTAAGACACACAGACATGAGGAAAAACAGGAAGTCCACAGTTACCTCTAGTTTACCCCATTAAAAAGTGATCTGTTGAATTAAGTTCAAAGTGCAATTATTCTACTAAGTTAATTGTCATTGTACCAACATATATACATATGAAATGTGGCCTCTGCATTTACCCCATCCTAAGGGGCAGTGTGCTGCTGAGAAACGCCCAGGGAGCTTGGGGTACAGTGTCTTGCTCAAGGACACTTTGACATGTGAACTGTAGAAGCCAGGAATGGCTTGTGGTTACAGGACGAACATTCTACCCCATGAGCCTCAGCCGCCCTAAATGACTTCTGATACCTCGTCTTCAAAGAGGTATTTAGTGACCTGGAGAATCTAGCTGAAAAACAGTAACTTCAAAATCTAAATGCCAAATCAAACAGATTCAGTTTATTCTTCTTGGCCTTAAGAGCTCTCTGACCAACATGCATCATAAATGACATGAAGCAAACTGAAGCCAAGAAACACAATGTTGCTAAATTTGCTTTGTTTGATGCCGAGAGGTCTTTAAAAACCCTAAGCTACATTTCCTAAATGAGTACAGAAGAGGCAGATTTACACCATCTTTTCTGCTTTGTGTGTTTTTGTTGGAGGGTCTGTGTGAAGCATCAGGACTTGTACATAAGTGCTGCTATTAACTTGGAGGCTGAGTCCTGCCAAGTCAAACACCAGTGCCAGTCAAGTGTGCGCAATAATCAAATCATTTCACTGAAAGCGATGGGTTTCTCCCAGAAGTAAGGAAACCCCGGTCCTTCCCTCTCTCTGGCTGGATAACACAACAAACGTTCCTAATGGACTTGTCATTCCAGATGACTTCATGTTCCTGGAGTCCTCGGAGTGGAGCCAGAGCGTAGTGGAGAGAGCCAAGGAACAGCCAGTGACCAGGAGGAAAAAAACCACAACTATTTCACAAGTTCTTGTATTGCATCCGAAGAAAACCTGTTACTTTTTCTTAATTCTACAAATGTAGAATAAAGTGTTTGTTTCTCTGAACAGGGACTTTAGATATGCAGTCAGTGTTTAATGCTAATTAGTCTCTGTGTAGCCGTGGGCTTATTAAAAAACAGTTTCAAATGACATGGGACGTAGTAATTGAGAATTATTACATTTTGACAGAGCGCTTTTATTTTAACAGGCGCAGCTTTTCTCGCCTTTACGGCACTCGTGCAGCTGTCCAGGAATCTTTGTCCAGTTGCATGTGTTGTTAACATGTCATGTATGCAATTCCAATAAACAAAATGGCTTAAGTGAGATTTACACAGGGGACAGACGAGGCGAGGGACCGAATATTCAGAGAAGTATGTGAGAAGTTATTTCACACAGGGTGCTCCAAAAAGACGGAAGACCAGAGCCTTTAAACAAGAATGTACAGACTGTTATATGTTCCTTCTGCCCATGGCCAGTTCTAAACCAGTATGTCTCCTTTGTTCAGAGACCATGGCGATTATTAAAAGCGGAAATGTGAAGCGCCACTACCAGACAAAGCACAAATCTTTTGAGCACTCAAATCCAAAATGAAGGCACACATCTTGAGTTGCCATAAATCTTCTGAACGCCCTCAGTCTTTAGGTCATCCTAGAGGTCCCAACAGGTCATTAATAATGAGGTCAATGGTCTCACTATGTAAAGATGCTACTATGAGGACTAACATCATCACACATGAATACAGTTCATCAGATCCACAATAGTCTCAGCCCTCCAGTCTAACACAATTAATCTAATTCCAGACTGTTAGGGACCCAGTATGCAGAAATATTCAAATACACTATTTCAGAATAGGTGATACTTGGACATTTATACTGCATGCAAAAAACTGCATGTAATCACTATAAAGTGGGCATGTATATAGAGAGGAGACTTGTTTCATTTACACATCCTGAGCCGAAAGGTCAAGGGAACCCTCCATAAATCACCAAAATGTAGCTTTTGAACTTTATTCAGGGCCCTTCCAGATAAGCTAGAATGGCATGGTTGGGACCAATAGATGCCTTACTGTAGGTTCTAGTTTAGGTTTCTAGTTTAAAAACTGAGCCATCTAAAGCCTCTGAAAGTACACTAGAGTCCTACCTTAAGACACAAATATCATATGTCATTATTAAGTTAATACGCTAATGCTCTACAGCTGGTTTTGATTGAGATGCTAGTCATGCTAATCAACCCGCTCTCACTCTTTGTCAGTGCTCCACCTCATTGGAATGCAACTCATCCACATGCAGCATTGCTTAGCTTTAAGAGCGAGATAGTCCACATGGAGAGGGCATGACCGGGAGCTGGATGGGACAAACAAAACAGGACTTTGGTTCTGGAGACCAAGGTTAGTTTCCATTGTGAAGCCAAAAGTATGGGGTCACATCAGCTCACATCAACAAGTCACGTGAGTCATAGTGTCGTTAGTCGTTGGTGTGACAATGTGTTGGGATAATAATAAAGTCTGCGAGGGTTTGCTAAAGGGACTGTAGAAGCTCCACATATATAACAGTATGAGTATTAGTATAGGATGTGTTGGCTCCACGCTTCAACACGTTCAGCGGTTTATGCATTTTAATCGACACCTGCACAAATCGATCTTCATCAGCATTTCTCACACCTGTAAAAGGCGTCAAGGGAAAACCTCTGAGCACCTGTCTGTGTAGAAGCTGCACTTGGACCAAACCAGGTGAAAAGCTCCAGGAGAACAAGCAGAGGGATGTCACTTCTATCAAAGGAGGCACCCTTCACTTGAGCCTTGCCAACGCTGAATTGTTGTGAAAGTTTCAAAACAGGAAGAGCCGACACACTGTCAGAGATAAGCTAGCCCTTCTGACACGTAAACAAAGAGTCGGTGGGGGGGTGCCGCGCCTTCATCCATCAAGCCTTCACACATTGTTTTACTCTCACTGAAGCAACTCAGCTACCAGGACTCGTGTTCCTTTTCTTACCTAGGCCACATCTGTCATCTTTACACAAAAACACATTGCTACAATCAGTGTCCTGATTGCACCAACCAATATTCACACCCATTCACACACTGTAGGCCCATTATATAGGAGCCATATAAAATGGGCATGCATGCAGTGTCTGGCCCTGGGCCACATCGACATGGACTATTGGATCTGTGAATTGAATCCCGCTCTACCACTGAGCCACAGTTGCCCCTATGTAAAAGACAGGAGGAGATTGTGGTGCATATTTATGCAGAGATACTTCAAAGAAAGAGCCCATATGTTTGAGTGTCAGATTATGCATGTAAGAAACCTGCATCGTATTTTCTGGTTGATTTGAGATTGATCGCCATTTCTACAACTGCCAATCACTTTGAGTGACAGCAAACTCTTTTGCTTCCTGATGGTGCAACGGGACCTCATTCTCCTATGAAGACCTACAGTGTCATTCAATCCATAACCTGAGGACAATCTCTCATAACATAGCGGACTTTAGCGTCTCCTCAACACTTGTAAATGCAGTTTTCTCTGATGGACCACAGAAACAGCCTCTACATTTTGTATGAACTAAATGAACTGCTGTGTTCGTTGAGGTGACAGCTAGAATGGAAAACAATTCTCTGAATGAGCCCGGTTGAAAGGTGTTAGTGGCCTCAAGGCTTTGCAATCAGACTGCATTCTCCCGTCCTTCAGGGAAGTCCCACACTGGGCCCCTCTTGATTAAAGCTCCACTGTGACTGACTCATACAATCGGGAGTCTTGCTGGCTTCACAACAGCTGGAATTACTCAGTAACTCAGCCGCTTTCCCGATGTCAAGTAAAGTTCTTCTGTGTGCAAGATGTGTGTGTATGTGTGTGGACACATGAGAGTGACCGCTAACCTTTGGCACCGGGACATTGGGTGTGAATTAAACAACCTTTTCTGGCTTGTTGGAAGTCAAGCCCATTGGGACAGTTCAGTCTGCCCCAAAGATTACTCTGCCAAACCGCCGCACTATTGTATTTGCCCCGTTCAAGGTCTGGTGCAGTCAATCACCTGCTACCTCAGGGCCCTAAGCAGAGGCATCAACGCACCTGACACCTTTTCTCTGTGGCATAAAGCATAAAAACATGGATGTGTTCAAGTATTCTGGCCTCTGTTCATGGTTTACTCTACAGGGAAAAATAATAATTTCTTACATAAAGAAAGTTAAATCAAATCCTTTTTCTACCACTAAACGTTATTACCAATACAACCATTAGACATTAGCATGACTTGTTTGGTATGAATGGATTCATGGCAACATTCATAAGATAGGGCTACCGTCCTATAAACTGAAAACTGCAACAAACTTCCAAAGACAGTTGGCTAATGTTAAAGTGGCCCTATTATGCTTTTCCACTTTTCCCTCTTCTTTAATTCAATTCAATTCAATTCAGTTTATTTTGTATAGCCCAGAATCACAAATTTGCCTCAGAGGGCTTTACAATCTGTACACATGCGACATCCTCTGTCCTTCCCTCACATCGGCACAGGAAAAGTGTGTTATATATATTTCTGTACATGTCAAAGGTCCGTAGAGTGTAAAACCTGAAGTCCAGCCCTAAAAAGAGTTACCCTCCCCCTCAGAAGCTCCTGAAACGGCTCCATTGAATTCTCTCCTTTACTTCTGTAACTGTATGAGGTCATAATGTTACAGAAGTGACGTAAAACTCCTTCCGGCTAGTTTGGCCCTCAAACAACAAAAGAGAGAGAAGGAAGAGTTTATTTAAATGTGAAACCTTGACCAATCACAACAGAGCGGGCTAGCTGACCAATCAGAGCAGACTTTGCTTTCTGGAGGGAGGAGAAAGCGCTACAACGGAGCGTTTCAGAGAGAGGGTGAGAAGAGGTGCTGCAGGACAGCCAGGATGAGAAAAACAAGGCGGACTATGAGCATTAACGCATGTAAACATGTTGTAACTGTTTTTTTTTTACACTTCCTGTAAGTCGCTTTGGATAAAAGCGTCTGCTAAATGACTGTAATGTAATGTAATGTAACTGGAGATAAAAATATGCACCCAGAAAATAGCATAATAGGGCCTGTTTAAAGCCAGCCAGATGATCCACTATCCTTTACAGAGGGTAAAAAGTAGGCCAAGTCAACCAAGAAATGAAGATTAGAAAAAAAGCGTGGTGATCAAAGCAGGCAGAGTCTAATTAAAACATAAGCTATGGTTTTATTTTCCCGTTTGGATTGTTAAAGTATGTTAGGAATAGGTCTTCCAGTAGACAGCAGTTTACGTTTTGGCCTACTGGAAAAGGAAAATTTAACTTTAAAGAGCTTTCCTTGTTTTTTCAATGGCTTATTGGTACATTCTGTTCAGATTTTAGTCTGAGTCTTGTGTGTGGGGCCCACAGAAGCTGCTTATGTATAGGGCCCAGATTTTTGTTGGATGCCACGTCATTTTTTCTGTCTCAGCTTCATTAGCAGGATGGAAGATGGGAGGGGAACCTCTTAAATTGCTGTCATCATGCTCAGAGGGGTGCGAAACCCCCCCGTTCCTGCCATGTATGATGTATCACCCTGGTGAATCCTTTGGGCTGGATTATCACATGATACGGCTCCTATTTCTATCTTTCTACATCAAAGCCGCTCCAAATGTCGCCCGTGGCCATCCTTCGTTCTTTAACTTCTGCTCTGACCTCAGAGCTGCCTTAGGATGCTGAACTGATGATACATCTAAAAGATACAAAGTCACATGCAAATCGTTTGCTCTAAACACGTGCTAAGATATTTTTTTTAAAAAGCGACTATAATCAATATCTCCATATTAACAGTACAAGGACAGATGAGGGGGTTTGTCACCAGAAACCTTTCAAAGGGATGTGGAAGAACTCAGTGGATAAAAAAGAGTAGTGGCATTTATGAACTAAAAGTAGTCTGAAACAAAAGGAGAAAATGAAACGTGTGAAATGAGGTTTAGAAAGCTGCAGCCTCCTCTCTCCCACTGCTCCACTGAGTGTCATTGGACCTAACTGGAACATACCACCTGCCCAGGTAAGTAAAGGGTGAGTTGAACCCAGCAAGCTTCCACATCACTCAGAATAATGAGCATGGTTGGAATGTTAATAGTCCTGATGAGAAGGTGGCACCTTTCATGGTAGCTCCTCCCATCAGTGTATGAATGGGTGTGAATGAAGACATGTAGTGTTAAAGTGCTTTGAGTGGTCATAGGACTAGAAAAGAGCTATACAAGTCCATTTACCATTTACTATTTACATCTCAGACTATATCTATGGACACCCAACCATACCTAAAATAGTCTTCTTTCTTTGATTAATGAATTTTAAGCAACAAGGTGGCTTTATAACAATACGATAGAGGAATCTACATTTTTGGAGAAACCCACTCAAGCTGAAATATTTTCCCTTGATGTCTCCTAATCATCGGTTGTGAAACAGCACCACACTACCTGTCTTGAGGAATAAACAATCAATAGATCTCTTCATTGTGAATGACCTGTTTCAAGGTTGCGATGTCGCTCATGGAGGAGGACAGGCCAGGGTTTCACACATGCCTTGTTTTTTGGATTTTTTAAATTTCATATTCTAATTCCATTCTGACAGTAAGATGACGATTCAGAGGAGCCATGAACTAATATGGGCAACATAATACAACAGCTGGAAGGAGGCTGTGTGTGTAGTATTATCCCTGCTGAACAGAGACACTACCAGAGACCCCCCCCGATAATTTACATTATGAAAGCCTTATACATACACAAGCTGTTCAAAATGTCTTTGAGCAAGAAACTTAATCCACCATAGAATTTTTCAATTCATGCTTTATGTAGCAAGGATTATAGTATTTCCAAGGTGGCACAATGAATAATCTCACTGTCTGCTAATATGAAAACTAATATGAAGAGAAAGAAATCACATCGGCAAAGTAGAGCTGTAGGAGATCTTTAAAGTGAGAATGTGATAAAAGAGCTAAATCGAAGTGAAAACATTTGTAACAAAACCTTTAGTTCTGAGATTTCTATTTACTATTTGAAAAAATGCTTTGTTTTTACCATTTCTATTTTTATATGTGCTGCCTGCAGAGCTGCAGGTTTATTTAAGAATCCAAGGCTGGAAAAAGGAAAAACAGCTCCTCAAATGCCAGATAAAATAAGGAGTGAAAGCGGGAGAAAGGCCTCAGATGTGGAAGCCCAAGGGCTTATCTGAGGACGGGGAAAGGTTCATGGAGCGTTGCACACGGAAATGTGATGCACAGAGCTGACACAATTGGCCATTCAGCGTCACAAAGGGCCGTGTCTAGTCTGGATGATGTATTTCTATCTCAACCTTCAGTAGCGTTCCACCCCTCTGAACAGGCCCCTTTCTGAGGGGGCAGATGTCTGTCAATTGGCCCCCTCTAGAACCTGAGCTGCTCTGTAGGCGGCACTGCATATGGCCTGACTGTAAAGAGACAGTAGGAAGGACTTTAAGTAGGGCTCAGGAGAAGCCAGTTTCAAAGAGGTCAGACATCTCTTAGAACCAGGAGGTACAGAGACTTCAATCAGAGCAAACCTTAAGGGGGGGTAAGCCTGAATATTGGGTCTCCGCTTCTTGATATTAGAGACATTTTCTGTATGTCCCAATATCTGATATCCATCTGCTAACAGTAATCTATTAGGATCGACTTACAAACAGCATCATGACTTTGAACCAACACCAACACAGAGGGGCAAATACAGAATAAGGCTCCTCCATACTTTAAAGACACTTAACATCTGTCGCAACCACCATTAAGATACCAATCAACCCAGCAGACACATTACCATATCTATGAGCCACGTGACCCCTAGTCTATTTTCACAAAAGCAGAGGGATGACAGCACTGAATCTCCAGGGAAAAGACATGTGTGTCTACATTCTCTCACATCAAAGCCTGGGCCATCCTATCCTGGGCTATGCATGTTAAGCCACCCAGCATAGCTTGATAACCTTGCTGCTTTTGTGCAAACATGGGGGGCAAATATTGGCCAGATATAGATAGCCTTTGTTCAGTGGTATTCCAGTGCTTCATGGAAGGGTTTACTGTACACAAAAACAGGAAGGGTAACCTCTAGAAAGGAGAGTGTATTTGTCATCTGCAGAAATACACACCACATGGCTTTTAAAAACTGCAAAAAGAAAAAAAGAGTGATGGCAGTGACAACAAGAAATGATCCTAATCACAGATGCTTTGAAAGGGGCTTAACAATAAATGTTTGATTGAGAACAAGGTCCACAGCTCATCTCTAGACTTCAGTACACCTAAAGGAGATGGTTTGTTCCACAGAACCATCTGGTAAGCCGTCTTTGGAAACTGTTGGAAAAGGGCGGGCACTTTGTAGGGTGACTGTGTCTCAGTGGTGGAGCGAGACGTCCTTCAATAAGAGGATGGGTGGTTCAATCGCCCAGCTTGATATTCCTAATGTGGCCCCTGCCATCAGTGTATTGGTTAGGGTGAGGGTCAGTGTCAGAAAACCTCCAGTTGTGTAGACCTGATGAAACTGCAGCATCTACACTAACCTCTTCAGGAGCCGTCATGTTAAGAACATCCACTTCTACATGTCGTCTCACACACACCTAAGCCACGCCCCTAGCTACCAGCAGCTCCTCACAGGATGCTGATTGGTCCCGACACAAACGCAATGCTTGAAGCTTGACCAGATGGATTTTTGGGGTGATCCGTGGTACTGGGAGAATCCAGCTGCAGTGTAAGATGTAACTGGGTGGAACACTGTATGTGGAAGGTAGTGATACATTGCACTGCATCCACTTTATACACTATATTCTTGTAGTATGGTTATGTTAATGGTTAAATGTTAAAGGTTTTGTACTTTTGTATTCATGTGAAACAGATTCATTCTTGGGATGAGAGACACATTTTGGAAAAAGAGAATAAAGTGAAATCAAATAATTTCAAAAAAATATCGGCGCAAGCTGGTTGAGTCTCCTTGAACTTTATTTACATGGATCAATTCAAACGCTTGTCTCTGACGGCCATTATGGCTGATATGGATCTACATCTGGGGCAACTAGTCAGCTGGCCCTCTAAGTTCGTTCTTGCACAATGCTTAGCTGTGTGATTATGACGTCTACTTCTGTTATACTGTCTTCTCAGGAAACTGAGCACTCTGATGGTCAACCAAATTTATTGAACCCATGAATTTGCAGTTCTTATCAATAAGTGTCAGTAAGTGATTACAACATGTAGTTGCTTTGTGAGGGGTTTAATATGTGTTACCCACCAGCTATTAACAGTAGCAACTGGTAATACATTATCTAAGACCACTATGATCATAAATTACAATGGTATCTGAAAAAAATAGTCACATTGTGTTAAAAAAAACTCCCCAAAGTAAAAAGAATGTGGCTGCCAAGAAATAGTCTGGACCATGACCTTATCATATTCTTCTATATACCCTGCTATTTGCTATTCTGGTAAACTTTTTTGTTGCCCCTGTTTCCTGTTTGGTTATTCAACTCTGCATCTTATGCTTCTTCAACCATCTTACCTAGCAGCTGCACTCCACGGGTCAGACCGTAAACATCGATGAGGGCCCAGAGGGGCTCGGCGGTGCGGACTCCACTGAAGAACAGCATGGGACTGGACTCGTTGATGCGGTAGAAGACTCTGCCCTTCTTGTCAACCCAAAAGGAAATGATGTTGCCCTCGTTGGCAAACTCCTCAGGCAGGGCCTTGGCCCAGAAGCCGCTCTGGGACACCAGGTCGGGGCAGGCGTACTTGGGCAGGTTGTCTGGGTTTATCCTGGAGGGGTCTTTGGCGGTGAAGCCCAGACGTAGAGCCCCGCTCCAGCAACACTGCTTTTTAGTAATCTAGGGAGAAGAGAACCAGATGTGGCTTTATTGGTATTATTTGGAAAATGATTTCGTAGAGACTGCCATTTGACATAAGGCTGTGAATCACCACCAACTCTAAACTTCTACATAATATTGGACTCCACATGGTTTCCATTTCAATGCAATCACTGTGTAGTTGAATCTTCACTGAGGAACTCCACCTATTAAGTGTAAACCTAACGGTACAATCATTTTGACAGGTTTAAAGCTCTCTGACTTTTAGGAGCTCAAGTGCTCCACTCTGACATAGAATACCTTGAGGCGGACTTGCTCATACAGCGCCATGGGCCTGTTGCTGAAAGTGATGGCATTGCAGAAACTGGCCTGCCTCTTGACTGTCTTCTGGGTAAGGTCCATGATGATTTGAGATCCCTTTGCGTTCGGATGAAAGAGCAGTGGGCTGATGGGAAGGGGCCCGCCAACGCTGCCGCACTGGATAGGCAGGCACCTCTTGGGTTTGTGGTGGCATCGGTGTGACGTGGACGGGAACGGGCCCCCCAGGGAGTCTGAACCAGGCAAAGACAAAAGGAGAAACAGGTGAGCTTTACTGTCCTAATAAGGAGCAGCAGGTTAGGTTTGGTCACTGTAATCAGTGTCTGATGTTTGAAAAGCTTTACATGAAAGAAAATAACATCAGATATTACCACATAATCTAAGATTCCTGAGTTCTTGTATTTGGGTTCTTTGTTGATTATTTGTGAGCATGGAGCAATAAGCTAATCAGCCATAATCACATGCAGGGTCCTGCGGGGTGAAAAGCAAATCTCCGTGCAGGTCTACAGTGCAACCCATGTCCAAGTAATTATGCTGCTCAGTTATTCACATACGGAACTGTTCCCAGACAAAGGGCCCTTTTCAATGTGATATGATGGTCTATGTCCATTATAAGCCCTTCAGTTGGGCACCTGTCTCTTTGTTTGATCCAACCATCCACCTTGAGCTCCGCCTTAAACACACTTCAACTGCTCTTTATACTGCGTCCGATGCTGTGAGCGTCTAATACGGACGTGGATGGGTCTACATTGGAGTTAGATGAAAGGCCGGTGCTTCTCTGTGCGTCATATCAGACACAGAGGGGCAATAGGTTGACTTATTACATACCACATACATATTATTAACAAGATCCATTGTTTGGGTAAATTGAAACTGAGATTAAGACTTTATTCTTGTATAAATGAAAGCACCAAACAAATGATTTCAATTTGCATTCCAACTTGCAGAGGAATGCTCGACTGACTTGATAATTGAAGCTTCCAGATGATGCAATAAATGTGTCTGAATGGAGTCTGGGTGAGAGTGCCTGAAGGGGAATGAACACTTGAGGAGCTCCTAGAACCAACAGGCACTGGATCAGTAGCACCGATTTTCCAGAGTGGATAACTGCCAGATTGAAATGGATGAATGAGTTTTCTTAAAGCAAGCTGAAGCCTTTGCTATCCATCATCATTCTAGGATGTTAAATGATTTCCAGAAGTTACAGTATTTCAGTTTGAACATTCCAGTATTTTGAGGTAAAGTGGTTTAATTTAATTCAATTTCTCTCAACTTTGTGGTCTACTCTGGTCTTACATCAGTAAGTGATCAACATGTCATGCAGGTTGAGATACAGAGTATTTCCATGCTGTGTTGTATTATGGACCATTCAAGCTACTGTCAGAGGAGAGGCTGGAACGTCTGTCTCTTCTTTGATTGATTTCTCCCTGTGTGATGTACTGGCTAGAAACAAACCCCAGCTCTTCAAATCAGAGGAACTGAAACATCAGCAAAACCCGATGTTTACCCTGACGTATCAGTTACTTGATTTGTTTCTCCAATCAAACTCCAGTCAGCTCTGCTGGACACTTTCAGCACCTAGAACTAGAATAACCGCCTAACATTTGTATGCCTCTGCCAACCAGTCAAGTTGTAGTTCACGTCCATGTCTGTCCATACTGTCATCACTTCATCATTTTATCCTATCAGACATTTGTGTGAAATTTGTGTCATAATTATCATTTGAATGCTTGAGTTATGGCCAGAAATGTGTTTTGCGAGGTCAGAGTGACCTTTGACCACCCAAATCTGATCTTTTCATCCCTGAGTCCAGTTGGGCGTTTGGCCCAGACTTGAAGAAATTCCTTCCAGGTGTTCCTGAGATAAAGCGTTCACTAGAAGGGACGGACGGACAACCTGAACCCATAATGCCTCCTGTCACGTCTGCCGCCGGAGGGGATATTATAAGCAAATGAACACCATCAATACATATTTCTGTCTCTAACAGTATTACAGTGTTTTAGAGAGGACTGTCTGACCAGCAAACAGATGAAAGCTAACACAATGGCAGCAGCAGATGTCCTGTGGAGTCCTGATAAGGCCATGCAGCTTTATGTCTCTCTCTTGTGTCTCTTTCTTTTGTCTCCGTCCGCTCCCTCTCATCTGTTTTCATCTAGTAATGCCCATTCCAGTTTTTCCCTCCGTACTTGTCTATCGTTCAATCTGGCTTCAAACTACGAGCGCTGTCGAGGCCTTTTGTCTTAGGCAGAGCCACAGGAGAGTAGTTGTTGAATGTGGTGCACATGGTCCTGGGCAGATTGAGCTGAATGCATTACTGGGCTCTAAAGAGGTGCAGCTGCTGTAGAGGGGACAGGCTATGTGTAAATCATGTTCCTTAGCAACCCCATGTATCTAAATGCTTGATCAGGGCACTCTTTCACTAGCTATCAGCGAGGATACTATAGATGCCTTTTGTTTACTCAGATACAACAACATGATATGTATTGTCTCAGATTGTGGCTTTTTGCAACTAAGCTTGAGTGTGGTTTCTGGGAGTCCATTCAAACAAAAGGGGAATATCAGTTCACAGAGCAAAGATAATATCCTACTTGATTTCTACCATTCTGAAAGGTCTCTCCATCCTTTTCCCAAACATCTTCACGAACAACACAGCCTTAAAAGACACAACAGCTTTGCAGGTATTTGCCTTTGCAGGTCAACAGGAGGATGTACTGATTACTGCCCTGTAACAAATGGGTCGACTGCTGAGCACCGGATTAAATGGGATTTAAGTGTCTTTAACTGCTCTGTGACATTTTGACCCTTCCTACTATTTAAGTTAACATGTACGCAGGAGGAAGTGTGTGCTTTCTATTTTTGAACTAAATTACACTTGCAGTAAAAACAACCTTAATGGTTCACTCTCAACACTCCCAACCTAATTTCCAGTTGCTCCATTGAGATGTTTTCAGCAAAAAAAACCCAGCAAAGTTGGCAACACACTAGTGAACATTTGGGGCATTTAGCACAGGCCTATTCAGCTGACCCTTTGCTAAGCCCCGCCCCTCTGCTGCTCAGTCAAGCCATCAGAGCTACCCTATAATGGAGCCCATACTGCCACTAACTGCACTCCCTGAAATTCTTTTTATCTTATTTCGAGCTTCATTAAACAGCTGGTAAAATGAACACAGAAGTTGTCAAATGCCACACTTGTTCAGTGGTCCTACTCTTCAAACTATTGAGTGAAAGGGAGATATTCATATCAGGCTGAAGCTGCCTTGATAGTGAATGTGCCAGGTAGAACACCTTGTAGCTTGTAGCACTGTGCTGACTATACTGTTGAGCTTAAACATGTTGAGGGGGGAGAAGATAATTGCTGTAGGATAACTTTCCACATTCTTTAGGGGAGTATAAACTGATGCGCCTTCACACCAGACTTCCTGTTTAGTATTTTGTCTTCACCACCACCACCAGCACCCCATCAGGTGTTTAACCGTCTGTCTGATAGCATAAAAGGATGGAACAGAAAAAAATGACTTAAGCTTTTTGTTTTACTGAGTAGAAAAACATTTGTTCAAAATTGTCTTTTTATTGACGAGGAAACTATTTATTCCACGTGGCAGTTGAACTGTTAAAGATTCAGTGTGTACACTTAAATCCCATGTTATTAGACAGACCAAAGCAGCCTCGATCCTACCGGCTGGTCTCAGTCCTCCAATTAGATCAGCAACACAAATCCTAGAGTATATGCTCGATGTCCACACAGCCTGATATGTGACCCCTTGATGTAAACAGCTTGGAAATGGCTCCTGTTAACATCAATCAAGCTGCCTCTTAAAAAACTCTGTTTGTGCACACAGATTGATGCATGTGTTATCTGTGAAAAAGCAGTTTAAACAGCCTCACAGGAGCCATTTGCTAAAAGGTCAAGAATGTGTTATTATGGAGGAATCGGGTAAAAAGCTTGTATTCCTCTGCTCCAGAGAGTAGAGGTCTTTATCCCACTACTGAAAACCCTTTACAGGCTTGTGTGCAGCTAATACCTGTCATACGCCAATCAACATCTCCGTAGAGCAGTAAACTAATCTACCATTTCAGAGGTGAGCGGTGTGTTTGTTTACCTAGAGATGTGTACTAGTTACTCATTAACCATCACCTAAGTGGCTTACCATCCAAATAGGATTTTATAAGTGGGAGGGAACTATTCAAATATTTACTGCCTGGTTCAGGGAACAACTGCAACAGCTATTCTCGCAAAAGAAACGGTCACATAAGGTTACAGTTAAGCTGTATCATATGGAATTAGGTCGAATATTGTTTTCGAATCATCAGTGTATGATATTTTTTTGAACGTGTACGGCTGTGGCACATGAGGTAGAGCGCTTGTCCCGTAACCCAAACCCCTCTACCGGCAACATGCCGAGGTGTCCTTGAGCAAGACACCTAACCCCAAGTTGCTCCCCGGGTGCTTCATTGCAGCCCACTGCTCCTCCGGGATGGGTTAAATGCAGAGAAATAATTTCCCCATTGTGGGACAAATAAAGGCTTAATTATTATTATTATTACTAAGCGTTGTGTGATTAAATGCACTGTATGTTTTGCAGGGTGTGGTGAGTTGAAAAGTGTACTAAATAGCCAGGCTGTCCTCAGTCACTGTTCATACTCATACCTACAAAAAGTAATGCACTCTAATTTGTTAATAACCCACTGAATTGTGAGCCAGGATGTGCGTCAAGGTTGGAGGTGGATTGACGGGTCAAACTAACACAGGGCGGGAAGTAAACGTTGACTTATTTCACTTTATTTTGTTACAAAAGTTCCGCACTAAGCTAACCACTCTAAGAGTAAGTCACCTAACAAACAGGCTTAGCTAACGTCATAAGTTACATAACAAACATTCGGATTTGAACCTGAACCATGACCTTTTCCCAAACATAACCAGGTAGTTCTGCTGCCTAAGCAACATGTTCTGCATTGCAGGGGCTTGTGCAGGCTCACTAGTCGCTCATGGAGCTGGACATTTGTAGGAGAAAAAAATATATATATTTTCCTTAAGACATCATACGAACCACTCTATGAGGATACGGTAAAATAAGGAGGCATCTGATTCACATACATGTAAAACATAGTGAATTAACCACAAACAATTATCTGTGATCCAAAACTGCTCTATTGACTAATATTTGCAGGTACCATTGATCTAGATCAACATCATATATATATACATATATATACATGATGAGTCTATAGCATTCAGTCACAGCAGCAGCAGTGGTTATGAAGCACAGGTAGCCCACATAGCAACCCACTCCCTCTACTTGTTGCTATGTACAGTCCAGTTAACACTCTTCATAGGAGACTAGGAGAAAAACACACACACACACACACACACACACACACACACACACACACACACACACACACACACACACACACACACACACACACACACACACACACACACACACACACACACACACACACACACACACCTTTAGGCTATTTTAGGAATAAGCAAGCATGCAGGCTACTGTTGGGTGTTACATAAAATAACAAATGATTCAAATGAATAACGTACTGATGGGCATTAGGATCCATCACTAAAACCATCTGTCAATAAAACATAGTTGCATTATTGACTGTATGGCTTTAACACTAATGTAGTTCTCCTGGAATAATTGTAATCATTACCATCTCATAATGTTAAATATGATTTTTTTTTTAATGTTGTCTTTCACAAAGATTACCAGTGTAAAATGCTCCTCTTAAGTTCTTTGTTTGATGTTGCTCTCTCCGTAGATCTGCTGACATTTACAACGCCCCAACGAGCCTGGAGGCCAATGACAAACAGCATCTTAATGATGTTTACATAGAAGTGTCTGGATGATGTATTCAATCCCACTGACTCATGACAAAAACGGCTTTCCAGCCTGATGTCACAGCAACTGTGAAATGAATCACACAATAATAGATGCCATTAATCACACACATTATCATTTAGGCTTAGATGCTTCAGAATACAGATCAGGGTGGCTTCATGCAGCTTATAGATATGTCTGTAGTTAACAGGGTAGAACATTTCCTGTTCTTCCTGATCTCCATTCATACATGTGTGACGGACGCCTCAGGCCCAGAGTGTGTAACCCAATAGGCTGCATGGCCCAATGACGGTAACTGTAGCTGCTATTCTGCCCGGGGACAGGTACCAGGAACTCATTACGGGCTCATCACTCATTTTGTTGGTGGAAACCAAAGGACTCGACGTGCTGCTAGGCAACATCATGACAAATCTATTGGTTCAGTGTTGATGATGCATTGATAGAGGATTCGTGCCCATGGTAATGTAGCTTGATGGGGGGTTTCCATTATGACACCGGTCCGAGGAGCCTCAGGTGATCCTGTAATTTAAAACTATTAACATTCCATTTGCTGCTATGGAGGGACTACTTTCTTGCCTTATGATAGCTTACATTGTGAAAATAAGGCTGACATGTATTTAGCGTCTTTGTTCGTTCATCCTCACTTTGTCTTCATGATGCAAATTTGATCTGTTGTCCAGTAGCCGATTGGGTTTTCAAAGAAATTTTCACGATTTCACAAATGTCTGTTCCACCCAAATGATTCAATGTTGAAGCCAAACACACATCAGCTTTGCTCTTACATACGTACATCAGGTCTGTTGCTGAGGCGCAGACAAAAATGTTATGTCTTGACAGAGAGAATAGATCTATGGGACTATGAGAATACCAGACTGCGTTTGGCTATTGGACGAATATATTGGCTTTTGGTAGTTGGCTGACTGCTGGTTGTTTTTTTGGGGGGATTTTGGTCCTTTTTTTGCTACTGTAATGGAATGCTTCCAAAGAACAAGTGAGAGACGCAGCTCAGCAGCCCAGCAGCCCAGCAATGACAAAGAGAGACACTGGGAAAAAAACAACGTGTGGAGCCGGTATAGTTTCATTCCATCTCAGTGAAGTCGGGATTAATTTCAACAGTTGGTGTTTCTTGGAACAGTGGAAAGACGAACCATTTAGTTAGTGTTTTTATTTAGTTTCTATGTCCAGTTATGAGTTAACAAGGCTAATACGCCCCTCTTAGTTCAATGAAGGGGAGAAACCTGAATTCAGAAGGTGTATAGTTGTATTTTTCTGTTTAATAAGAACAATAGGTGTAATTCAATTCAATTCAATTCAGTTTATTTCGTATAGCCCAGAATCACAAATTACAAATTTGCCTCAGAGGGCTTTACAATCTGTACACATAAGTAAGAATACTTATGTGGTTTATTTATTTACTTGTGGAACATAGCAAACTCACTGCATCAGTGAAGAGACGTTGTAATAGCATGTGGAGAACATAGTGAGATAAACGTGCTCTAGTATTTGCACATAGCATTGATCCAGGTCGCCACCATATATGACCATTAATGATCATTTTAGCACCATGGAAACATGATGAATCTATAACGTCCAGTCACAGAGAGGGGACATGGATGGAATATTGGGATGGAAGAGGATAGGATAACCCAGAGGGGCAGATAAGGAGAATGAAAAGAGGAGGCAGGGAGAGAGGAGAGGAAAGGGAAAGAGTGAAAGATGGGACCAGCTTCTAGGAAACCTGCAAACACAGGAAGTCTGGATGGGACCCAAATAGGCCTGAAGGTTCGATGCTTGGCTGTACTATACATCAAATAAGTTTCAAGAACTATATTCCTTAAAAAGCTCATGAAAAAATTACTTTTAAACTGCATTTAATACAAGTTTTGTTGTGATATTGATTGTTGTCAAATGTGAGAATTTGCTGCTTTTCCCGGTCTTCCGTGAGATGGATAGTTTTCTGATGTTTGCTCTGCTATCTGGCTTGTAATTTTCCTCAAGTTTAACTTAACCTCAGCTAACTTTGAGGTCCTTTCAGGGAAATTTGTTTTGTAGCTGGCTAAAACAAAGAAAGCAGAACGAACATAAAACGTAATAAATGCATAAAACATATCATGGGATATGGTTATGAGCAGTAGAAACTAACTAAAGGAATATCTCTAGTTTCCTGCCCTGTGCTTATCCTACTGTCGGGACACTCCATCAATATTTCACAGCACATTGACCCGCCAGTGAAAGGTGAGACAGCAGAGATGATGAATTCTGGCTGACATCACCCACTAGTCTTCCCGCTGTTACCGCATTCTCTTCAGGAGTAGGATTACACAACGTAATCAATAAGTAATAACATCCAAAGGCCACAAACAGTGGAGCACAATGAAATCCAATGATGCTTCTCTGGTGGTGAAAGAGAGCATGCTGCTGGAGAGGCTAATGATATGCAGTGTGCATCGACGGAAAACAGGCAAGATGCTATTCAGTAATGGCTGGAAGTCATGGTGTGGGCCCCGCCTTGAAACTGACCTGTCATGAGGATGAGGATGAAAGCTGCAGACGCACACAAAACACACACACACACACACACACACACACACACACACACACACACACACACACACACACACACACACACACACACACACACGAGCTAGCATGCTTGCTGGACAAAGGAAGGTTAGGGTTGGTCTACCCTATGTGTGTTGACTGGATCTGCACCATTTATGGCCAAAAGGATAATCACCATTATTTTGATCTTAATTCAGATTATGCATTGGTTTTAGTGTCGACATGTGTTTTTTGTACTTTCACGTTTATACACACAGAGCACTGCTTTCTGTGCTACATTCCTGTTAATGTCCAAACCTTAGCGAGCAGACACGCCCCTGTCTGTGCTCAGCTTCTCCTCGCCTCATCCCTGTGTGTGTGTGTGTGTGTGTGTGTGTGTGTGTGTGTGTGTGTGTGTGTGTGTGTGTGTGTGTGTGTGTGTGTGGACGTACCTAAAGGTCGTTTCTTGGCCCTCTCCCTCTAAACACTGGCATTTTGAGGCCGATGTCTCTGTGCATTACGCACCACCTCTATGACACGTTTCTCCGTTCTAGGCTTAAATGACGGCATAGTGTTGCAACACGTCTTTGGGTTTAATTAAAGTGGCCCTATTATGCTTTTCCACTTTCTCCCTCTCCTTTTGTGTGTTATGTATATATTTACATATAAAAGGTGCGTAGAGTGTAAAACCTGAAGTCCACGCCTAAAAGGAGTTACCCTCCCCCTCAGTGACGTGAAACTCCTTCCGGCTAGTTTGGCCCTCAAACAACAAAAGAGAGACGGAGCTGAAGCTCCAGAGGAAGAGTTTTTTTAAATGTGAAACGTTGACCAATCACAACAGAGCGGGCTAGCTGACCAATCAGAGCAGACTTTGCTTTCTGGAGGGAGGAGCTACAACGGAGCATTTCAGAGAGATGGTGAGAAGAGGTGCTGCAGGACAGCCAGGATGAGAAAAACAAGGAGGATTATGGGCATTAACGCATGTAAACATGTTGTAACTGTAACTGGAGATAAAAATATGCACTCAGAAAATAGCATAATAGGGCCTGTTTAAAGGAAATCATTTTGAATGATTCTGTTGTTCTATTGTTGTTTGTCTTTCTATTTGTTATTTAATCATTTCAGTTTAAAGAGTAATATACAGTGCATCACTCTTCTACTCTGGACTGCTGCCGTTACATTTCTCACAGGCTGCAGCAGCAGGCGGCAAACACACAGCAGCATGGCCGCTCCCCAAAAGTGAAGCCAAAGCCTCTGGATCGCTGGCTGCTGGCTGAAGGAGCGCTTGGTTTCATATGCGGCGGAGTTTATTATGAGCGGAGCACACAATTTAAACATCAATGTCGTGATCGTGATTAATATTCAAATAATTGAGAGGAGGAGGAAGTTCATATCATATGGGAGACACTGACACTCTCTAAACAACAGCACCTGACCCTGAGACAAATGTTTCTGTCACTCCATAGCAACCGTTCAGGACGGATTAACGCTGTGTCTTCTTTCCTCCTGCTCTTATTGACATAAAGACAAAGACAGAGAAAAAAGAGAAAGGAGGAAGAAAGTTGTAGCTGTTGTTCTTCATGCTGTAGTAAATATCCACTGCCTTTATTACTGGAGACATATCCCATGACATCACTGTGATCTGATCTGATTGGAGGACGTTAAGAAACGTTACTTTGTTATATAGCATCTCTTCAGCTCTGCAGTCTCTGCTTTGTATCTGGATACTGAAATCCAATTGACATCGAGTGGAGCGAGTATAAAGAACTCAAGTGCCAACTAATCAATGTGGATAGGATGAATTGTAAGAGATGCATATGACTTGTGTGTGAACAATGTAACTGATTAAACAGGACTGTTGAAGAGACACTGGGGACAGAATGGGGACAGAATGAGGACAGAGGACGGCGTCCAAGAAATGTTGATAAGAAGAAAGTACATGAGCTGACAAAATAATAATAATTATGGAACGGGAAGTTTCACCTTAATACATTTATGAAACATGGGACTCAAAAGTGCTTGATGTCAATATGAGTTTGCTTTCAACCCCTTTTGTTGATATTTATGGCAACCTTACTTGCAAATATGATAGATTAGGCATGTGAAAGATATGCATATTAATTGAAACTGTATTTTACATCATATTTTTAGAGAAGCCCCTAGTGGGTTTCTACCTCATGCACAGACAAATGTATTTAAAGTCGCATTTACTTTTTCTCAGTCTGGCCTTTACTTTTATAAAAAAATGTGCAAATAAAACATAGACCACCAAAGTAAAAAAACAATCACCAAACCTGTCAAAGGAACGGCAGTCCGTTTCAGTTACAACTAAAGCTGATTTTTTATTTCATTATAAGGTAAATTGAATTCAACCCATTCATCAGAAGTGTGTGGCAAGGAAACAGCCTGCGGAGAAGTTTATTTCTTCACTGATAAAAATATCTTCATCCACCTAAAAATGAACTACTACATTTTGTGTATGTAAAAAAAATCTATATGCAAGTAAAATCAACTTAATTTTATTATGTTGATCGATCAAAACTAGTATTTTCAAATAATTTAAAGCTGTATTTCTGAAAGTGTTGCTTGAGTAAATAATGGTTTCAACCAACACACCACACCCTCACTGATGTGGCTGAACGGGTTAGCCTGATGTGATGGAGCCATCCTCCACCAATCAGAGCTCTTGTTGACTCTTAATAGAGCCAGTAACACTCATGTTGTCACTCATGGCTAACTTCCCTTGGCCCCTCCCACTTAGCCGTTCTATTGGAGTAGATTACATAAAAGAGATCACGGTTTGTGGAGTTGGGATACATCTTGTTAAGGAACGAATGCAGATCAACTTCAAACTTGATATTTTCATTTCAAATGATCTTTTATGTATTTAAACACTTTTATGTCCATACATTTTTGTTATTTATTATTTTTTGTCATTTTAAATGTAAAAAAAGTCTTTATTCATCTGTTGAAATGTTTTGATTGCACTACAAACATAAGTGCAAAAAGCATGCTGTGTAAATGTTAAGTTTTATTGTGCTATCTCTGAGGCTGAAACCAGCCACCCTCCGAAGGAAGCTCATTACGGCCGCTTGTATCCGTGATCTCATTCTTTCAGTCACTACCCAAAGCTCATGACCATAGGTGAGGGTCACTACCCAAAGCTCATGACCATAGGTGAGGGTCACTACCCAAAGCTCATGACCATAGGTGAGGGTCGATACGTAGGTGGACTATTAAATCACTCTCTTCACCACAACGGTCTGCTTCAACGCCTGTCCATCTCACTCTCTATTTTACCCTCACTCGTGAACAAGATCCCCAGATACTTGAACTTCCTCGCTCGGGGCAGTGACTCCCTCCCAACCCAGAGGGTTCAATCCATCGTTTTCCGGCAGAGAACCATGGCTTCAGACTTGGAGGTACTGACTCTCATCAATGACTACTTCACACTCGGCTGCAAACCGCCCCAGTGCGCGCTGAAAGTCGTGTTTTAAAGTAGCCAACAGAACCACATCATCTGCAAAGAGTATGCACGAGTATGCAACTCTGAAGTCCCCAAACCGGAGACTCTCCTCCCGCCGGCTGTGCCTTGAAATCCTGTCCATGAAAATCTCAAGCAGAACTAGTGACAAGGACAACCTGGCGGAGGCCAACACGCACTGGAAACGTGTTTGACTTTGTGCCGAGTATCCGGACTCAGCTCTCACTTTGGTCATACGAGGACCGTATGGCTCGTAGCAACGACCCAGGTACCCTGTGAGTTGGGCGACAGGCGAGCGTGAGGACCTAGACGTGCCGAACCACCAGCATCGCAGACTAGCTGTACATTTAAATTAGCTCAGATTTTTGTTTTCATTGTCATTGATATTAGCATACACCGATAAACTGGACAATTCACAATATTATGCTCGGCAGAAACACTGGCAGTCTGCACACAAATCTACCATGCCAACATAAGAACAATGTTGGCATGGTAGATTTCTGCAAACTCCGGGAACATTGAATGTGGATGTTTATTCATGAAGTAGTATTTGGAGCGACTGTTATTGAGAGTTACGTGAAATAATAATTGTTTGCAGAAAGTTGTTAGGCGTGTCCTGTAATGTTATGTAAGAAAGTCCGTTAAGGGCAGTTGTTATTTATTTACAGTAGTAACGTTGTTACATTTTGTTGTTACATTACTATTTTAACACAAACCATAACCTTTTTTCTACTGACTGGATTGTATATGTAGAGTTCTTTAATGCAGAATACACAATGGTTACTCTTAAATGATACCACAATAGAGAATCATCTCAGAGTTGAACTGGTGTTATTGTATCTGAAGGTTCATCAGGTGTTTGACCTTGGTCCTGAAGAGAAGAGGCTGCTGTCTTAGTCTCTCAGTCTTTAGCTAATTGGATCAATCCTGAGGCTTTAATTAGAACCACCAGGTGGTCCAAACTAAAAGCTGCAGGACCAGGATTAACTCCAACAGGTTCACATATATGTCCACACATTAGGTTCAACATGTTATACAACAGAGGGCCTTCAGATGTATACTATTGGCTCTGTTTACCCTCTGTATGGTGATGGAGTAAAGAACCTCATGATGTTGTTTGTCTGCCGTTGGTCACCACTGGGAGCATCAAACTAAACACACAAGGCCTGAAGCCCATGAGCCAACACAGCCGCTGCTCTGCTGACTCTCATCCACTGTTTACTGACAGTAAAGACACAAAGCCCCTGGAGGCCTCTGACACACCTGGAGGCCCTCTGACACACCTGGAGACCCGCTAACACACATGGAGACCCCCTAACACACCTGGAGGCCCCCTAACACACCTGGAGGCCCTCTGACACACCTGGAGACCCCCTAACACACCTGGAGACCCTCTAACACACATGGAGACCCCCTAACACACATGGAGACCCCCTAACACACCTGGAGGCCCTCTAACACACCTGGAGGCCTAGAGACGCTTGTATCCACCCATAGAACTGCAGAACCACGAGGTCCATGTGTCACTTTAAAAGCAATACCATACTTGAAGACAAAATACCAAGTATTATATTCTATATGTTTGCTCATAGCCGTCTATGATGATACTGCTTGGACCTTTGTGTTACAGGGTCATGTGATAGGAAATCAATATATGGATCTCCTGAAGCACAGCTGCACTCTCTATTAACCAGGGGAAACCACAGCACGCACTGAGCAGGGAAACCCCCCAACCCCCCTCAACATCTGGACGCTTCACAACAGTAAAGGGAGACAGGTCTCCTTCATAGCGGAGGAGGAGGAGGAGGTAATCAAGGTGAACACAGCTGCGTGTCGATCCTTTATTCTAATGAGGAGTGACGTCACTGGGACCATAGAACAGGCTGCAGAGCATCTGAGCTGACGGTGACACCGGAGGACCGGAGACCGGAGACCGGAGGACCGTGCAGCTACTCCATCGTTGTCCCGAACATTGAGCCCCAGAGACGGGGTTTCTTACCGTAGAAGGCATTCCTGGTGATCTGGCCCCCCATGGCTCTCTGGCTCTGTCCCCGCGGAGTCCTCTCGCTCACCGGACTACTCTGATGCTCCCTCTGCACGGCCCGGCGGAGACATGCAGGCAGCCTGTCGTCCCCAAGAACAGACACGGAGACACGGACACACAGAGACACAGACCCGCTCCTCTGTCTGTGAGCGACAACACACCCCCATTCACTGAGCTCAACCCGCCTCCCTCTCCTCTCTCTCTCTCTCTCTCTCTCTCTCTCTCCCTCTCTCCTCCCCTCCCTCTCTCTCTCCTCCCTCTCCCTCCCTCCTCTCTCCTCTCTCCTCTCTCTCTCTCCCTCCCTCCCTCTCCCCTCTCCTCTCTCCCTCCCTCTCCCTCTCCTCTCCCTCTCTCTCTCTCTCTATCTCTATGTCTCTCTCTATCTCTATGTCTCTCTCTCTATATATATATGTCTCTCTATCTCTCTGTCTCTCCCTCCCTCTCTCTCTCCCTCTCTCCCTCTATCTCTATGTCTCTCTCTATCTCTATGTCTCTCTCTCCCTCCCTCACTCTCCCCCCCTCTCTCTCTATGTCTCTCCCTCTCTCCCTCTCTCTCTCTCTATGTCTCTCTCTATTCTCTCTCTCTCTATGTATCTCTCTATCTCTATGTCTCTCTCTCTCCCTCCCTCTCTCTCTCTCTATCTCTATGTCTCTCTCTCTCTCTCTCTATGTCTCTATCTCTATGTCTCTATCTCTATGTCTCTATCTCTATGTCTCTATCTCTATGTCTCTCTCTCTCTCTATGTCTCTCTCTCTCTCTCCCCCTCTCTCTCTATGTCTCTCTCTCTCTCTCTATGTCTCTCCCCCTCTCTCTCTATGTCTCTCTCTCCCCGCTCTCTCTCTATGTCTCTCTCCCCCTCTCCCTCTCCCCCCCTCTCTCTCTCTGTATTTACATAAAGGTGGAGGCTGGCTGAGCCTTTAACCCTGTCACTGCTGCTGTCACTGCTCCACAGAGTCTCTGGGTGGTGATTGGTCTGTGTATTGATCTGTGTTATGTATTCTACATGAGACTTTGTTGTTTAAAACATAAAGGAGGGTTATAGGATCAGATCCTCAGTGGTCACATTCTTTGCTCTCAGCACTCACTCTTTCACCTTCCATACTTCCTAATGTGCCTCAGGCCCCTGGATGACAGACTGGGTGACCCCTCAGGAGTCAGGCCTCTGGCTTGAGCTGTCATCACATATCCATGGTGACCTCCCTCAGTCTCAGACACCTCTGTGTTTGCTTTGGGCACTGTGGCCCTGTGAAGGACGGGCTGAGTGAGATAAATGACATATATGAATACATGAACAAAAGAATACTGGCTGAAAGTCCTTTTCTGATCTTTTTTTCCAGCCATCCATGTTTCATGTTATTGTGATGGAGCCAATGTAAGAGGCCTGTACTACGCGGAGAGTCCAACATAACCCGGGTCTCTTTGGTTATCAGGCTAAACTAACCCCAACAACAACAACAACCACACCAGGCGGTCGACGCTGGTTATCCAGTAAATCAACCAGGCTGTGAAGGGCGTTCACATAAAAGGGGCGCAGTTTGCAGCTTGTGACCAATCACAATCAGGGACAATTCTACTGTCAGCAAACTATATTATTGGTCAAAGTCAAAGAAGTTAAACACATAATCCAGGTAAAAGCAACACAGCTGCAGCAACTGTAAATAAATGAATAATAAACCAATAGACTGATAATATTACTGCCCCATGCAGAGCATGAGTAGATCTGATTTAATAACATCTGTGTATTCCACTTAAATAATTTGTTCCTTGGATATATTATCATAGAAATGAAAAGGCTGGAATAAAATAATACTCTATTCATCCCCTTGGGTAAATGATGGCCTGTTTGATCATTTCAGCCTTATTCTTTCAGCTTCAATGCCAACGGTGTAAAATGGACTTGGGAGCAAATAAAAAATAGCATGGATATAAAAACATCATGCAAAGCCAAATGAAGGCTTACTTTGAATTCTTAATCACCCACAGTGTACATAAAAGTACAAGTAGCACAGCAATGCATGACTCTGACTTGTCACACTGCAACATACTGCTTGAGAAGCTATTTCAGATGAGTGAATATATGATATGATGAATATACAGATTTTGTGTTTTTGTGTTAATATAGACATCATTTATGTTGTATTGCTGCAACACCTCCTCGTTAAGGTGCCTGATGCATGCAGGAGACCAAACAGTATTCTTTTGGACGTTAAAAAACATGCTGTATATTTTGGAAATGATTACATTTATCGTTTTTTGAATCACTTCCGACTTGTAAACAGTTTGAAAACATTTGAACAAACGTAAGTTGCAAACATCACACAGCCACCACTGTGATCTAATTATACAAATGATGTGATACTAATAGGCCCCAAATCTTTATAGAATTCAAATGTCAATGTTATGAAGGAAGTTTTGAAATATTAGGTACAAGATATTAAAGTTCTTACTACTTATCACTATTACTTATATACAGTATATATATATTATATTATTATTATGTACTTTTTTTGTTTTTGCTTTGTGTCCTTCCTCTTTAAACAGCAGACCTCACACAGTTCTTCTTGTTGCCTTCCTGGAGCTCCTCCTGGAGCTTCCACTGCTGGCCGAATTCGAGCTGCTGACTGAAGGTCTGTCTCCCGTGGGGAGGACGGAACGAAAGAATCGTTTCTAGTTTCTGCCACTTTAGATTTAATCCAATAAACAAACGATTAAAACGTACACGGACCCTGAACCTTTAACGTGATTAACTAGCCCCTAAGGTCGCTCTGCTTCCTCTCATGTTGCACTGAGGACAGACTGGATGCTACACTGACTCACTATCTCCTCTCCTAGCTAGCTGGTTAGCGTGCTTATTCAGTAGCTATCTCTGCAACACAATACGTCTTTGACGTCTATGTATGGTGTATGTATGTTTTAGACTAAAAATTCTGGCCAGATCTTACTCATTGCCCCTTTAAGCAAAATAAGCACCATAAAACATGCCAGTAAAATATTCTTACAAAAGTATCAACAGCAAAATGTACTTCAAATATTAAAAGTGTTTTCATTACTGATTAACGCAGCAGTTTCCATTTGTAGCTGTTGACTGTGGAGCTCATTTTAATTGTAACTCCTTTATGTGCTATTAGGTACATTCAATTAAAGTGAATTCATCACATTTCTGAAGTTATCATATGTTTTTATACATACAGGGTCATTCTTAAATGTAACTAATAACTACAGCTGTCAGATAAATGTAGAATAATTCATGTAATATTAAGAATTGTATTGTAGTACAGTTATAACGTAAACGTGACATGGCAGCTGGATTCCTGGAGATCACAGAAGAATGATTACTTCATTGAAAGATGACCAAAGAACACTGAAGGCTTTTCTACATGGAAAAGACGTTTTCACTCTTCTACCGACCCGCTTTGGTAAGAGATTAATTGACAGATGGTTCATCCAATCATCTCCCAAGTCTTTCCAAACAGTTTCCAATGATGCCATTCCCACATAGTTCCGTTTGAAAACCATCCTGCCATTCAGGTTAGAATAAATATACTTAATGATTGTACACCATTTCAGTCACATTTTGGATCACGTCAATTACCTCAAATTATTAGCAATATTCGTAACATTTCTTAGAAATTAAATATGGAAAAACATCTATTGGGAAAAGGAGAATATTCGGATTGTTCATCAGGAGTCATTTAGGGCTGGCTGCATTTTTCTGTACATTCTTGTTTATGTTTAAAGTATTATCCAGTAGAGCAGGAGCAGGCTCCTCCTTCAATCATCGGACCCAGGATCCGCTAGTCCATGTCAGTGTGCCCTTGGGCAAGACACTTAAACCCATAATATTTATTTCCCTAATATTTATTAATGATTATGAACATGTAACCATAATAAATACTCTAGCCTTGCCTGGAATGTTGATCAAAATTAAATCAGGACCACAACGCCGAGGCTCGGTTTGATCATGAGACGCTGTAGAAACACACATGGTGTGCACAGGAGGTGAAGACAGTTGGTGGGAAGTGCTCATAGCAAAATAAGGAGCTGACCACATTTGGTTTCATGTATTAACTCTGCTTACAATTGTAAAAATCTGGATACAAGAAGCCTAGTTGACTTAAAGGAGTTGTATTTTACATTCCGAAAATCAATATAGTGTCTATGTAAAGACAGAGGAGTAATGTCTACCTGAGCAGAGAATGAAGCATCTCGACAGTGGCTTCTGATTGAGTTCAACCCTCAATCAAAAGATCGGCGGTTTGATCCCCGGCTCCTCTACTCCATGTCCACGTGTCCTCGGGCAAGACACTTAACCCCAATTTGCTCCCGAAGGATGTGCCATCGTTGTGTGAATTAATGCTAATGGGTGATAGAAGACACATAGTGTAAAAGCTTTGAGTGGTTGGAAGACTAGAAAAGCTATAAGTACAAGTCTTTTAGTGCATGTGAGCGCGCCCGCTGGTTAGCTTTACTCAGCTCTCATACAGCGGTTACGGCTGATAACGCCGTCCAGACCCCTCGGGTCCCCCCTCAAGCAAACACTGCTCTGTTAGCAGTTGTATACACTCGTTAGCACTGTTAGCACCTTTAGCACAGTTAGCTGTGAGCCGCCAGCTTGCTGTTGACATGTTGACAATATAAATGCTCCTAACTCGGATGTTGCACCTTAAAGCCAATGCAAGAATACTTTCAAGACATCCCGAACAAATGAACTTGAAATGAATTTCCTGATTTAATTCTTCAGTTTTTATTAGCTAGATAAACAACCATTCCTTTTCATTTTGATAAGAAAGACTAAGAATAATTAGTTAACAGCATAGAAAGATTTATAGTATAGAGATGATGTCTTGGTCTGGACTAACTCACTTACTAAAAGTAACACCAACGAGTCAGCTGAGTCTTAAAGGTCTCCTCAGGGATGACAACATTGCACCAAGGCATAGCAGCTCTTTGTCACGCAAGTAAGAAGAGCTGTGACTGGACGCTGGCCAGACACGTTTCAGGAAGAAACATCCGACCGGGTTTTTTGACGTAGCCATTTCATGTAACCTTGCAGATACAAGGTAGAGGAAAGGCTTGAAGTGAAGTGCACTTCCTTGCCTGGCTTGACGTTGGTGCTGTACATGATTGCTTTGCTAGAACATCCTTCCTTTGTCCTGTGCCTTTTACTTCCTGTTTGAATAATGCAGCCATCACTCTGTCGCCCTTAACCTTTAAACATGAAAGCCTCTGTTGGACCGCAGTCCTCTCTGCAACATGACCGAGGTGACTGTCTGAGAGTCTCTACATAAAATTACATTACATAACTTACTCAGTGAGAGTTTTAAAGAAAAAGGTTGCAGATATGTGGTTGGACACAGAGACTGTAAATGCTGTCATATTGTTGCAGTCCTGCAAACCTGGAGAGTTCAGGGTGAATGGAAGCCAACATGGACCTTTACTCTTAACCTCTGTTAACCATCACCAACATCATCCTTCCCCAACATTACATGGTAGTTTTAGTTGCCTAAACCTAATCAAACCTAAACCTTAGGTGAAATATTAGAAATCACTTTTATGAATTTTTGATGTAAGATTCTGTGAACAATTAGAGGTTAATGTCTAACCTCAACCATTAGAGGTTAATGTCTAACCTCAACCATTAGAGGTTAATGTCTTAACTCAACCATTAGAGGTTAATGTCTTAACTCAACCATTAGAGGTTAATGTCTAACCTCAACCATTAGAGGTTAATGTCTTAACTCAACCATTAGAGGTTAATGTCTTAACTCAACCATTAGAGGTTAATGTCTTAACTCAACCATTAGAGGTTAATGTCTTAACTCAACCATTAGAGGTTAATGTCTTAACTCAACCATTAGAGGTTAATGTCTTAACTCAACCATTAGAGGTTAATGTCTAACCTCAACCATTAGAGGTTAATGTCTTAACTCAACCATTAGAGGTTAATGTCTTAACTCAACCATTAGAGGTTAATGTCTAACTCAACCATTAGAGGTTAATGTCTTAACTCAACCATTAGAGGTTAATGTCTAACCTCAACCATTAGAGGTTAATGTCTTAACTCAACCATTAGAGGTTAATGCCAAACCTTAAGCATCCCGCAAGATCTTTACAAATTTTGGGGTTACCATCTAGACACAACCAGGTGAGGACGAAAACTAGTCACAGATTGTCACATTCATAACAAAAAACTATGGAGTCAATCAGTTGTCAACAAAATAGGATCAATCCATATTAGTAGGGGCCTGTTGTATCCCCCCTCAATATTGATGGTATTAGATTGGCCCAGTCTGACAGTTAGCTTTCCGCTCTGTGATGGCGCCTGCAAGGGTCAGGCTGGCCCATACCACGTTAGAGGAACATACAGTAACGGCTGTTTTCAGAAATTTTAAAATAAGCCCAAAAAGCATAAAAAGCTCTATGACCACCGATTGCTTCCACCTGGAATGGATTGGCCGTTCAGGAGAATTGACAAACTTCACAATAGCCAGTCCATCCATGGTCCACAGGAACAATTTCAGAAGCGTAGGCGTCTTGTTTTTTCCTGTCTTATATAGTTGTTAAGTTAGCGTTTGCAGTCATTAAAGTTTAGTTACGGATGCTTTGTGGCTGTACTTGAAATTGACTGACTAACTTTTTGTACCTCCTAACTTTCTCTGCCAATCGCTCATTCTGAAATAAAAAATAAAAAATAGCTGCTGTTAGTTTCATCTTTATTTTGTTTATATAGTCTGGCGATGTCGTTTTTACAATACTGGCAATATAATGCGCTTTTCCCATATTTCTCATGGACACTATTATTTTACACAGATGCATTGTTGTTGTTTATATTATTTGTTTTGATTTTGATGATTTCTTTGTGTGTATATTATTCTATCACACAGTGCAAAAAGCAGAAGAAGATATTATGAATGAGCATTGAGACCCATTCAAAAATGCAGTATGCAAATTCAATAAAGTTGACTCTGATTCACGTTAATCTACTTCTTTGGGTTAAAGGTAAAACGATAACTATGAAAGCAAATTTAGGAAAAAGAGAGTGACCAAGGACAACAAAAAGGTGAATATTCTCATTGTATGGGATCATAAACATGGGTTTATTATCATCTTCTTAGTTTCAAGTACCAACAGCTGATGGCAAGTTGTGTTTACTCAGTTCTACTCTTTGACTTGAATTGCTAAATCTTTAAATAATGCAAATCATCGTCTATGTGAATAGTTAGTGGCATGTGATGTTCTCACACCCACAGGTATCCGTCTTCCGTTGATACACAGTAAATATTGGGCAGAAGATGAGTTTGTCACCATCTTAGCTGTGAGAAAGCTGTATCTTTGACATTCGTCTGTCTCTGCATAGAAATGAAACTGTTTCAGTGTCTTGAAACTGAGTGCAGCCATTACATATCAAGTGTCCACAGATCTGACATGGTGGCTGATGATTAACCAACCCTCATCACCTCTGAACAATAACCATGCAATGAGAAAAAAGCCACCTGGGCTAGGCCTATACCCATCTACAGAGCGACATAACATCGGGGCCTGCACCCTTTTCTAAGTGATTTGTATGGAAGTTAAAGGGAATCTGGCAGTGGATAACGGGTGTTGAGGAGGTCAGCAGAGTGGGTGTTCTTCATTTGGTATTGTCTGAGAGTGCTGATTGGTGCGTGTATTCATCTAAACCCACCGTCCAGCATAGCCTCTCTCCCATCACAAGGCCATGTGAGTAACAGTATATGAGAACTTCATACTACCCAGAAACAGGACAAGATGGGAGGAGAGGAAAAGAAACTGCAGGGATCTAAAACCCTCTACATTTTGAAAAAGTGACTTTGGATCATTGTCCAAAGACGAGAAAATGAGAAACATGGAAAAAGAGGGGGGGGGCAAGGTGAGAGATACTGCAGCAAGCTTTGGAATAATGATGGTCTCCTCCTTTCATGAATCCAGCCTTATTGCAAATCCCTTTCTGTCTATTCTGAGACATGCCCTCAGCAGGTATTCCAAATAACTACACTCTTAGTTATTAGCAAAGGTGAAAGTTAGTTTGAGGGCAAAGGATGTCTGGTGTAATGTAGTACTTTTCATCAGAGTTGGAGCAGACCAAGTGGGGAGGTGATAATTAGATCTGTCACTCTGCTTTAATATCTCTCAGACCAGCTCAGCCCAGGGCTGGATTGTTGCAAAGAAATACCTCATTGTCTCGGCTGCTCAGGAACGGAAAATAAAGTTTCAACGCCTGATATGCTCCCGCAAAATGTGCTGGTGAGGAGTGATGGGCTTCAGTGACCCTGGTAACACGGATGGATATGAAAGGAGCAGAATTAAACATTTTGATATGCTCTGTTGCCTGGTGTATAATATATTTTCTTTATATCATTAGCTAAACAAGACTAAGAGTCTACAGAATCACACACTAGAAGAGCAGCAATACACATAGTGGTTCAGCTAAATGCTAACATCTGAATCATCAAACATCTCAGAATGACACTGTCCAGTAAGCCTATGCATAATGTTACCCATGTTAACCACCTTAGTCTAGGTGTTAGCATGCTAACATCTGCAATTTAGCTGCGAATAGCGGCAACACAACGAGAGGTCAACCAAAAAGACTTTTTGTTATTTTAGTAAAAATAATTTTAAATCTTGACAGCAGAGATGAAATAGACAGCTGTGAGAACTAACAGTGGCCATGTTCCTTGTTAACGTCCATTATGATGGAATGTTTGGTGTTTTCTTACATGTGACTGAGACATGAAGTGGATTAAAGAGGACCTATTTTACTCCTTTTATGGTGCATACTTGTATTTAGGGTTACTAATAGAACATGTGTGCATGCTACAATGTTCCAAAAACACCTTTTTCCCCCATCCTAGCTGTGCTGCACCTCTTTTCACACTCAGCCTGTTTGTGCATCTACCCTCCCTCCAAAAAGCCCAGTCTGCTTTGATTGGTCAGCTAGCCCACTCTATTGTGATTGGTCAACTGAAAACACAGCTCGCTGCAGCTACGGTCACAGTGGTGCTGGCTCAGCCGAAAGCCTCCCAGATTTAGTCCGAGTCAGATATTGAAAGTCAGGAACAAGCCGAACCACCTTCGAAAATATAAGACGGCTACATACTAATGTAGTAGCCGTCTTATATTTCAGATGTAACACTATAACTGTGTCATTTTCTACTTCGTGGTGACAACTGTATATATCTGTTGACTGACTGAGAAGTATCTTTTTATTTTCTCATTTAGGTGATTGTAGAAACTGCGTCAGAATGCCCAGACATGCAAAGACAGGCGACAGGTATCTAACAGATAATCAATTACTGCGCCACATAGCTAACTACCTGGAAACACCAACAGTAGTACACACCTGACATTAGGGTGGGGTTCATGCAGTGGTGTAAAAACACAAGTCCCTCTTTATCTAAGTAGCTAAGAGCTACACTCATGTTGCCTGTGTAGGGAAATACAAACACGTTTCCCTGATTAAAATATAGCTGCTTACATATGTTCCCTGTTTAAAACTAAATGTGTTTTGATTCATGACTTTAGCAATGTTAATGAGAGTACAGCAGATTTTGCGATGACGGATTTCTTTGTTGTATACAGTAACAAAGAAGTCATAAAAATGCTAGTACTATCTAATATCTTAGATGTCATCTTAACGGTAACACCTCTGCATACATGTATCTGCATTCTATTCTCACCTCCAGGCTGCAATTATGTTTGTAATCCACAATATGTAAAAAGGTTCCAGTGTATATCATCTCCTGTGAAAACAACATTTTCATTTGAAGTCAAAGTTGACCTTGAAACACGTTGCTTTCTTGATCAATATTTGTCCCATGCAGTGATGTTGCCTCCTGGCTCATTATTTGCTTTATTACAAAACAGTATTTCTTATTGTCCTTATTAGGTTGTGAGATGATTGACCAGGTTCCAGTCCTCCTACTCCTCCTACATGCACAGTTCATCGTCCAGGCCTGTTTGAATCCCTCACCCTTCAGAACATCCACAGCACTCAGAGCTGACTATGGAAGTCCGAGGAGAAGAACAGAAAAAGTGTTAGACGATATTTTATGTAATGCGGAAAGATATTATAAACTAAATCTGAACAACAAGGTTTCATTATACAACAGGACCCAAATAACTAATGAAGAAAGGAGACTTCTCATTTTTCATCAAAAATGATTTTATTTTTATTAAATGTAAACAAAAGAAAATAAGTTTTTGAATCTACATAGATTAACAGAGGATACAGGTCTCCTCTGCGACAGTAATAGGTCTGATCCTCTCCATGCAGGCGTTACCATGGTGATGAGGACTACTGAGGACGACATGTCAGGGTTGTCATCCTGTCATGTGAGGGACTCTGGAGACGCCAGCAGTTATCTGATCAGCTGCTCAGTATGTTGGATGGATGGATATGAAGTCTGTCCTCAAACACATCCTCAAAGACCAGCAGCATCAGGTCATCCACATCATCTGTAAAAATATTGAATTTGAATATTCGATACATAAATTACTTTTCTGAATCAGCCTTCCTTGTACATTCTTTGTCATAACAATATATAATATTTTACATCTTACTGTATGTAGTGTCTGTTTTGACTGGCTTTGCTACGCATTCACCTTTCTTGGACTTTTCAACACAACCTTGTGGACAGCTGTCATTTCATTGTTACACATAGGCACTAAGTACAATTTACAATAATAGAAAAAGAAAATTTAATGACTGACATAGAAGTTGATTTTTTCGTTACATTTAGTCAGTTATCAGTCACTTTGTTATACAATGTTACAGAATACATTATAAAGTGTATACCCTGCACAACATTCCCATGAAAGGGAAAACCAACTTTTAATTGTCACACACACAATGTTTGCAGTTCTTGTAATATAAAAAAAAACATATTTAATGAGTGTTTTACATACCTTTGCTTCTCAGGTGTTCATCCTTCAGTGTACCTCAGGTTTGTGGAGGGTCCGTATGGCATTCTAAACTCTGGAACCTGGCTATAGTGGAGATTGTTGGGGTAACTGAGGTCGCTGTGATTCAGCTCTAGAATTGTCTCATATTGATGACTTTTATATTCTGTTTAGTAATTAGCCGAGCACTGTGTGAGTTAAAGCTTATCTACAACACTGAGCTCTGCACTTGAACCCACGGTGGTAGCTAGCTTGCTTGCTTAAAACATAACAAATCTAAAAATAACAAAACAAATTTACAAGTTGTGAAGCCAGGTCGGCCCAACAAAGAAGGAACAGCACTTTCTTTCAGCAGTAATCTGGCCGTGAACTGTGCCCGGTTCAGGAAGCTCTCCTGGGTAAACTGCGTGAACACAATAAGAAGATGGAGTTGTGGTGCTGAGGAGAGAGGAGCTTTTAATAGTATTACACAATGACTCTTAGTTCTGACTCCCTTTATGACCCCCCCTGGAATAATGGGTATAATTACTAAAATAATCAATAGCAGCAGCCCCTCCAGGCAGACTGCATTTTTGTGGCCTCCCTAGATGCACAACTTGATTTTTGGTAAACAAACAAAATGACTTTTCACTTCCACGTGAATGTTATCAGCAGCGGAGCAGAGAATCGTGAGGAGGATTGTTTATAGCAGGTTCTAATGAATTTTGACGTAACAATCAATAACAGATAATAGTCTTTACTACAGCAAATGACATTCAATGAACCGGGGTTAATATGCTACATAATTGAAATGCATGATATAACATGTTTAGCATTATATAGCAACACAAGCACAATGAATTCAACATATATTTAGCACTTTGATGGTGCTACGTTCTTATGTGAGTGCTCTCAAATGAATAAATGTGTTCTTTGAGTTTGAAACAGAAGCCGACTGTTGTTGCTAAAGACTGTTACAGCAGTAGCCTGATTACGCGACGTTAAGGGGACATGGGTAAATTGTAGCTTCTACCGTTTTCATAGTCAGTCTGAGGTCGTTATTTATGTTTTATATTTTTATTCCATTGATATCTTTAACGTAGCCTTCATTAACTTATGTTTAAAGCGGTTTTCATTCTGATGTTTTTTACCCCTCTGTCTGGACTCCTACCATACGCCGCCCTCCACCACGCTCTCTGTGGGACTCGTCTTCCAGCAGAGAGAGAGAGAGAGTCAGGCAGAGCTCTTTCTTTAAGGGGGGAGTCTTTAGTGGGAGGCCTGAAGGGAGGGGCGGGGCATTTTTCAGTTTGATGCTTTCAAAATCTAGTGAACTCTTACCGGTGTCTTCAAAGTTGCCTACTCCAGCTTTAAAGTCAGAGGAATAAAACACACTTTTCACTCTGTTGCTGAGAGTAAGATTAGAAGGAGGACATTACTCTCATGTCTGTACAGTAAATATGAAGCTGTGCTGCCAGTGGTCAGTTAGCTTAGCTTAGCATAAAGCTGTAAAGAGGGGAAACGGCTAGCGTGGCTCCATCCCAGATCCTCCTATTAGTACCTCGCACACTGATCAACGCTGTTTCTCGCTCGTTTAAACAGGCCCTATAATGCTATTTTCTGGGTGCATATTTTTATCTCAAGTAACAGTTACAACATGTTTTCATGCGTTAATGCTCATAATCATATAATAATAATTCTCATCCTGGCTGTCCTGCAGCACCTCTTCTCACCCTCTCTCTGAAATGCTCCGTTGTAGCTCCTCCCTCCAGAAAGCAAAGTCTGCTCTGATTGGTCGGATAGCCCGCTCTGTTGTGAAAATATCTATAACACACTAAAGAAGAGGGAGAAAGTGGAAAAGCATAATAGGGCCCCTTTAATTTGTACTAAAGCCAACATGTAAAGTCTCAGCTGGTTGCCTGGGACGGAATGTGTTCATTCCGGAGTTAAAGGGGGACATTGTCTTCTATTGAGCTGCACCGGGGCTAAAACCAAATAAGTCCAAAAGCAAAAAAAGGAAACTCAATGTTTCCTGTAGCTCTCACTCTCATGGCAGGAGTACATCTGGTTGTAATTCCTCTCAGAGCAGATCACTGAGACTTTTAAATTGCAATTCCGATCATGATGGAGTCTTTATTGCTCATTACATTAGATTAATATTGGACAGCTGCTGCTTGCTGAAACATATGAATGCGTTTGCATGGACTTTTGGCGCCATCAATCAGGGGCCCTGCTGCTTTAGTGGTTTCTGAAGCGTGCCCTCTGTGAATCAGCTGGCTGTATCTTTCATGACACCCACTGGCTCATGTCACGTTTGGCTAAAAGGATACCTCAAGATGCTGAGACAGATTACCAGCCCCTTCTTTTATCCATTAATGTGGCTGTCTCTTTATCTTTACTCTCATTTACAACAGGGGCTAGTCTTCTGTCTAGGTTTAAGGCTGCGTTTAGATCCTCGAGGAGCTGCTGAGCTGAGCTAGATCTAAAGAAAGGACACTGTTGTGATTGCCCCACAGAGCTGGCACGCCTCAGAATGAACATCACCTCAATCACTGCTTTATATACTGTATACACTCACTAAAACAATGGCCTTTTTAATTATACACTGGAGAGGCCACCAAATATATTACCGTGGGCTAATCTGTTTCTCGTCTCATTTGGGACCATAACAGAGATAAGAAGATTGTTTTAAGAGCATCGTTTCCTCTTGTTCCCACGGCTCCATTCTGAGAATTAGTTTCTCTTCCAGCAAGAGAAACACATGAAGATATCTCATGCTGTGCTCTGAGCCTGAGAGAAAGACGGAAGACTGAAAAGGAAAGAGGAGTCACAGGATTCAGCTGAGATCTGGTAGCTTAGGGTGCAAGAAGGAAGTCATGAGGAGCAGGTTGTTCGATGTGCTACAGTGGGCTCAATGTAACACATGTTTTCTAGGAACTCTCCTCTAATGTATTTATACAGGCTTGGGGAACATCGATGGAAAGGGACTATAGTAACCTGTTTCAATTTTTTTTTTTACAATTGGTACACCTGTTTATCAGTTTTAATGCAATAATGGTCCAGAATAGGAAAAATAATTACAATAGATATTACAAAAGGAAGACGAGTCCAAAGTCAAGTCTCCAGTCACTGTGTGCACACTTCACTTGGTTTAGCCAATTCTAGGCTGTTATCATCTATTGGTTGGCTGGATCCCCACAGGGAGGATCAACATTGTGAGGCGCTAACCTCTAGTGGCCGAAGTATTAATCACAGGAGCGAAGGAGGAAGTCAGGTGACGTATAGATAAAAGAGCAATACTGTCTGCACATGGAGGAGGTTGGGATGGATGGAGGGGTCGGACGGACACAGACTTTCACCCTTATTTAACTTATGTAGCTAAGTAGCATATTTTACTGACGTGATGTATGTGTTCAAATGCATCACACGCAGTAATGTACTGAACTTAAATATAATAAGGCAACAAACACACTTATAACCCATAACCAAGTACTTTTGTTTCAATTAACAACATGAACTACGTGTTTAAAACTGTGACCGTTTCACAACGTTGACCTGAACGCATCCTTTGTCAACACAGATGGAGCACTGAGGCTGTTCTACCGACGAGCTGCTTTTAAAGTGGCCCTATTATGCTTTTCCACTTTTTCCCTCTTCTTTAGTGTGTTATATATATTTTTGTACATGTCAAAGGTCCGTAGAGTGTAAAACCTGAAGTCCACCCCTAAAAGGAGTTACCCTCCCCCTCAGAAGCTCCTGAAACGGCTCCATTGAATTCTCTCCTTCACTTCTGTAACTTTATGAGGTCATAATGTCACAGAAGTGAGGCTAATTTGGCCCTCCCTCAAACAACAAAAGAGAGAGATGGTAATAGAACCTTATCCGTGTCGTTGTAACATGGTAAAATGGATTCAGTTCTCCAGCGGTGATTTGTCACAGTTCTAGAAGGCACTGACAATCAATGTCATCCTGCTGATAGTGGTGATGGATCAGAAACCACTTTCATGTGTTGTTCTAGAGGGCATGGACAAACAATGTATTTTGTCATTTGATTTGAATGCAGCAACAGTTGCCTTTAATGTAACTTCATGGGGCACACAGTCAGAGGAGATCTGATATAAAATAGGGCGCTCACCCATTTCAAGTTCAAGAAACAATGATAAAACCTTAACATCTTCAGGGGGAGTCAAGGACAAGTGAACAACTCTGCACAAAGTGGAGGGGGGAGTTGAAAAATCAAACTGTCATTTTTGGCGTGTAGTTTAAGACTATTGCAAATTGAGGCCTCCGTCTTAGAAACTCGAATGAGCCTTATTCATCTTAAAAATGCGCAGCCATCCGCCGTGTAATATCACTTTGGCTGCAGAGAAATAATGTCATTGTGTTACACCATTATCAGTGTAGCAATGAAAGGAGACATTGTGTTTCTGAGTGATGCATCCTGAGGGATCTTATGTAATAAACAGGATGGCGTGCTAAACAGAATCAACAGTACAATCATTTGGCAAGTTAAAGTGCTAATAAATAAATAAATGACACATGAAGCTATTCACTCAGAATAATTGATCATACATACTGTTCTCATCCAGAAAAGGTCACTAGTTGAGGCAAGGCCACTTTTTAATGATGGGGAAGAGCAGTATGCAAAAGACAATCAGGAGGAGGATTGGATGTTTACAATCATATTTCATGAGGTTATTTCAACATAATCAAATAAATACCGACAGCAATAACAAGCGCTGTTTGTGCTGTTCTATCAGCCTCGTGGTATTTCATCAGACACATGATATTATCTTCTTTCCTACTGTTTTCCTGCAGCTTTATCCAAAAGAAACAAAGTTGCATCTTTGAGCGATGGATGAGCTTTGGGTCGAGGCTTTTAGTCATTTCCAGGCTTGTGGATGTCCACATATGTGGGTGGTTGGAGGGCTGATGGGTAAAGAACACACGCTCCCATGACACTGCTGTCCATGTCCCGTGTGAACAGAGTTCTTATGTTGACCTAAAAAAGAACTTTGGTTGCTCTTTTTGTTTTTAATCAATTTAATAGGAATTTAAGGCCAAGCCATGATTTTTTTATCAAACCAAGTCATTTTGTTGCCTAAACCTAATTAAGTAGTTTTGAAGGTTTTTTGTTGTTGTTGTTCTGTTTAAATTTACAACATAAACCACCAGTTTCGAGCTTAAGGGTTGTAAGGGAACCAGTTTGGTGCCTAAACTTACTTATTAACAAACACAAAATCATCATATACATCAGCAAATCTTTTGCTGATGAATGTTTAATGACAGCATTAACCCTGCTGAGGATTCTTTTCATTTCCTAGAGATGATACAGCACATGAATATTGTTCAGACATTCTGTATAATCTTCTCTTCCACGTCTTTTTTTCATGTGAGATCGTACGTGACTCACACATCCAACCGGAAGGCAGAAGACAGAGCATGTCTGCCTCTCCTCATTAGTGATTGGTGGAGTCCTGTGTCAACAGTTCTCAAAAATATGTTGACGTGCCCACTGTGTGAAGGCCTTAACACAATACGGGCCACCACCATGTTATGTTAAAGGGGCCCTATTATGCTTTTCCACTTTTTCCCTCTTCTTTAGTGTGTTATATATATTTTTGTACATGTCAAAGGTTTGTAGAGTGTAAAACCTGAAGTCCACCCCTAAAAGGAGTTACCCTCCCCCTCAGAAGCTCCTGAGCTCCTGAAACGGCTCCATTGAATTCTCTCCTTCACTTCTGTAACTTTATGAGGTCACAATGTAACTTTATGAGGTCACAATGTAACTTTATGAGGTCATAATGTTACAGAAGTGACGTAAAACTCCTTCCGGCTAGTTTGGCCCTCAAACAACAAAAGAGAGACGGAGCTGAAGCTCTGGAGGAAGAGTTTTTTGAAATGTGAAACATTGACCAATGACAACAGAGCGGGCTAGCTGACCAATCAGAGCAGACTTTGCTTTCTGGAGGGAGGAGCTACAACGGAGCATTTCAGAGAGATGGTGAGAAGACATGCTGCAGGACAGCCAGGATGAGAAAAACAAGGAGGATTATGGGCATTAACGCATGTAAACATGTTGTAACTGTAACTGGAGATAAAAATATGCACCCAGAAAATAGCATAATAGGGCCTGTTTAAGATGTCGTGGTCATTTCATGTATTTCTGTCAGGTCAGGTGTCTACCATCAGTAGCTCTCGCTCCTCACTTTCTCTCTCTCTCTCTCTCTCTCTCTTACTCACACTCACTCACCCAGTCCCTCTCATCCTACCACTCCACCATAATACCCTTGTAAATGTCCCATGGCCACTCTACTGGTGACAGATGGTAAAGGCCGGATGATAACTCCCCAAATAAATATGTAATCCCTTCCTCACATGGGCCGGAGCACAGCACAGAGATTATCCCATCAGAAACAGTGCTGAGCTCTGCAGAGCAGCAGGCCGGAGGGTGGACCCCTCTACGAGTGTCTGTATGAAATCATGTGAAAGCAGTGCCTGTGTGGCTTTAACTGGCTAACTGTGCTTTTTGAGTGACAGAGGTGGTGAGAGAAAAATCATATGAGTACTTATTTATTATGTCATCATCAGTGGAATAAAGAAACCCTTCTGTCAGCATGAAGGACAGATTAACACACACCAACAACAACACTACGCATTGTATTGCTTCAATGATTTATAGCTGCTTTAGCCCCTTGATTTAGATGCCTATCTGGGATCTGTATGGCGACCAGGTTACAAATAAGGCACTTTTATGATCATAAGCCTTGTAAATGTTGTCCCAGCACAAATGTGCTGACTTACCCTATAAAAAGGGAACATTACCTGCTTTTATGCACAGTGACAGATGTGTTTTCCTGGAACCATTCTGTGATATGAGCAGTGTGTCTCAGCAGAGTTTTACAAGCAGAGATGGAGGAGGAATAACAGTCGCCTCAACCACCCAAATATCTTGTTATTATTAGCTGAGTGCAATGACATTTTATGATAATTCAAGTTTATTACAACTTGAGTTTTGTATTCATGCTTTTGGCCTTCATTCCCAATACGATAACATTGTATTGTTTTTGGGCAGACTTTTTGAAGATAAGCAACTGATTCATACAAGTTTTCCCTTGAAAAGGCCTTAAAGCTTTGTTAGGAATATGTTTCATCTGTGGCAGCAAAACGTGGAACATGGGCTTTCTAAAATCCAGTAGTTTAAACTGAGCGAACTAAACACTTTAAAAAACACACACTATAAGCACATTTAAAGAAAGTTGCTATCCTAGCAACATGAAGAGATGTGAGCGTGCCCCACTGCTAGCTCACGGCCGCCGCTCTGCTCTGCTCTCATTGGCTGGTTCAGCTGATACCTGAGGTTGTGAAAGCGTCGCACCCCTCCGCTTCCCCCTCAGGTAAACACTGTTAGCTCTGTCAGCGCTTTGGCCGTTTGCACTTTTAGCATCATTAGCTGCTAGCTTCAGGCCCAGCTGTCAGCACCTTTAAAGCTACAGTAGCCAATCCAGCCGAACCCATGTTGCAATACTGCTTTTGTTGTGAACACATAACCATATACTTTATTTTATAGACGAAATGTGTTCTTGCATTTGGGTCTATCCAGTAATTTCTGGGATCTTGAAACACAGAAATTTTGCAACAAGTACTTGATTTTAGAAAACAGAAATGAGGAGGTCTGGAGTTGTGCTGTGAGTAGATTCCAGTAACAGGACCTCTGTGAATAAAATTGAGTAGCCGTGCTATGGAGATGTTTCAAAAGTATTTTCCTATTCAAAATGATCACGCTAAAGTAAGATTCAACTGTTTTCCATCATGCAACAATTAATTTCAAATTCATTCATGCATAGAATATGAATGTGAAATGAGCTGTTATTCATCCTTTTTAATCTAAAAAGAATCACCTTCCTGTCTTGTGGTCTCAATGCTAGCATGCAACAAAACGCAAAGGAGTCCTTCACTTCCTGACCGACTCGTCATTTTGCCAACATTTACTTTCAGTCCAACTCCTTTCTTTTTTAATAGTGCAATCAACCTTTTGTGTGGTTTGATATGTTTCTTTTGATCTGGTGCAATATACAAAAGCTATTTGTTTGGTGGTCTGGTCGGAAAGAGAAGCAACACATTTGTTTTGACATTTTAAGTATTAGGTCACATTAGGACGAGGTACTGCAGGCCTCTTCAAGTCAGTTCCTTTTCTGATCACAACGCTCACCACAAGATGTCTTTATGTTTTATCCATTTCATCCTAGATCAGTAACACAGTTTGATTTGAATTAAGCTATTACCAGAGACACTCTGTTGAAAACAAAAACATGCTTCAAATAATTCTGTTTCACAAACCAATAACGTGGTTTGACGCAAAAAATTAATATTTAGTTCATGAAGATGATCTTTTTGGTACATACAGACAGACATACATACAGACAGACAGACAGACAGACATGCATACATACATAAACATACACATACACATACACACACATGGCTACATTCCCACATCACCATTGCACCTGAAGCCCAGAATTCTAAAAATATGTCCCTGGAAAACCATGTCACAATAGAACCATCTGAATGTAAAGCACAACCCCTGTGACTATGCAATTAACCTTCATTGTGTTATTTTAAAAACACTCATAGAATGACAAGCAGTTGTTTGAAACCATTCTAAAGACTGCTATGAATCCTTACCCTGTATTTAACACCATGCATCTCTTCTGAGGGTTCCATGATTCACCCAGTTTTTACAGAACTCACTGCGAGTATAAAAAGCACATGCAGAAATGAATTATTCCTCATCTTCCCTCGTAAAGTCTGCGGAGCGGCTGAGTTGCATACAAACAGGCAGTATTACCATCTATAAAAGGGGCAAGTCAATAAATTTGTACTCATGGATAACAGTTGCATGGCTTGTGATTGGCCAAGTGTCATTATTCTGTCCCAGTTACCATAGCCTAAGGGCAGGAAGACAACTATTGTCATCAAAGCATGAAACTAAAGTGACTATAAAGCTATGACATCAATATATTTGCCACAGTTTCACACTTCTAGGAATAACAATTGTCAATTTTATCAATTTCCTTAAATATCAGACAAAACATGACATGAATATACCAGGATATACCAGGTTGTTCATCACCAAAGCACTCTTAAGCAATCTCAAAATGCATGAACTACACTGTACACTGTCTTGTGTTATCTCCTTGCCTTTGCATTGTCTTATATAAGCATGACACATGGTCTAACCTGATGAGCTCATTTCAGTGCTGCATTACAGTGCCTGAGGAGCTTGGATCCTCCTAGGAGTGACAGTGTGCCTGTATCACCTCTCAGTATGTGTGTTTCTTCTTTAGGCAGGTGTTAAGGATGTTGGAGAACACCCCGGGCAGACAGCTGTACTGTCGCTGCCACGTTGCATAAGCAGGTCAAGCAGAGATGTTTTCTGAATATTTTTCCTGGGGTATATTGGTCTCTTTTGTAGTTATGACTCCACTTTGTTGTACAGTGCTTGAAATATGTTTAATAGTTCTCCAATTACAACACAAATACATAGTTATTTAATTTAATGACCACTTAGAGTATGAATTCAAGTGGTCCACAAATTGAGAATGGGTCTGAAAACACCAGATTTTCACCCAAGAGGCAGCTGTTTGTGTCCAAAGTGAAACCCAGAAGTCCCCGTTGACTTATTTGTCATGTAAAATCAGTACACCACCCTCTTCTCATAAACCTAACCACGTAGATTTTGTTGCCTCAACACTGCAAGGGCCTTCACAGGCGCGCTGTTCCCTCGTGTTGCTGGACCAGGTGTGAACTTCCACTTCTGAAAAATGAAGACAATGCAGAAGTGCCTTGAACCGGCATTCTGTCCAATGGCCATCAGGGAGTGACAGATGTAGAGAAGTCAATGAGAAGATGGCCCCACTTCTGTTATTCTCGTTGCAGAAAATAAGATGGCCATGACCATAATGCCCTACTTGAGGTTTCAACAGTGGTCCACAAACCAATGGATGATGTCATGATGACTGCGTTGTCTTCCTATATACAGTCACTATGCTGGACATTCAGAAAACAACTAAATAAAAGATATAAAAGGTATCACACTAACCGTTGTATGAGGAAACGTTGAAATAAGTATTGCAGACCAGATTTCAACATATTAGCATTCGATACACACTGTTTATTGTGTGTGTGTGTGTGTGTGTGTGTGTGTGTGTGTGTGTGTGTGTGTGTGTGTGTGTGTGTGTGTGTGTAGGTGCGGTGCTGTCCAGAGTACTGAAACAGAGCAGAGATCAACAGACAGACAGAACATGGTTAGCCTGCTTGCTTTTGGCAGTAAATGGAACCTTGGGCCTTAATTCCTTTTCCCTGTAGCGATCCACGGACAGAATGAAAAACAGTCAATGAGAGATAAACACAGAAATCAGCCTTTCCAATCAACACCTGCAAACATCCCAGGCAAGGAACCGGGATACATTTTGGGTGGGGGGCTGGTTTCCTCCCCCAAGAATGTTTTAAAGTTTTTGCCATAAAACTATGCAATTTCAATTTCGTTAATAACACCCAAAAACCTTAAAAACAACACTTGCTATGGATGATATTTTATTTTCTACATAAATCACAGCCTTTGTCTGAACATTTAATTCTTCAATGTTTGCCATGTAAAATCATGTTAGCCATGCTAGCTTGGCGGGAAGCGGCTTGAATAACATTCCAAAGCTAGGCTATATTTTGATGAATAAAATGCTAACTGTACTGTACTTGTTTATCTCTTTTCTAGTCTTTCTATCACTCAAAGATGCTGCCTGCCCATCAGGACTCTAACTAATCATTTATCATACATCGACATGGTCTATCGTACCGCCGATCCTCTGAGTGGAGGACCACCCTGCTCTACCACTGAGCCACCGTCGTTGGGTAGCAACAAGTCTCCTCTCTATATACATGCCCACTTTATGGTGATCCCATGCAGGTTTTTGCATGCAGTATAAATGTGTTATTATCACCTATTCTGAACTTGTGTATTTGAATATTTCTGCATACTGGGTCCCTAACAGTCTGGAATTAGATTCATTGTGTTAGACTGGAGGGCTGAGACTATTGTAACAGACGACATCACATCACCCCAATCCTGGCTTCTCTTCACTGGCTCCCTGTTCGTTTTAGAATTGATTTTAAGATTTTGCTGATCACTTTTAAAGCACGTCTGGGTCTGGCCCCGACATACATAGGAGAAATGTTGACCCGTATGAGCCCCTCGCAGCCTTAGATCCTCAGGTGGGGCCCTTCTGGCTGTTCCAAAGTCAAGACTGAAAACCAAAGGCGACCGTGCTTTTGCCATAAGGACCCCTCGGCTTTGGAACGACCTGCCGGAGGAGATAAGGCTTCAGAATCAGTAATCTCTTTTAAATCTCTTCTTAAAACACATTTTTACAGATTGGCTTTTATGTGATGTCGTCGTTTTATCGGTTCATTTTCATTTGGTCTTGGTATTTTATCTAATATTTGTTTACTATATTTTACCATTATCACTTGATTTTATTTATTTCATTATTTTATTTATTTTATTTTATTTATTTTTTTATTTATTTTATTTATTTTATTTATTTTATTTATTTTATTTATTTTATTTATTTTATTTATTTTATTTATTTTATTTATTTTATTTATTTTATTTGTTTGTTTATTTGATTGTCACTTGTTATTTCATTTTGTTTCTTATGCACTGTTTTGCTGGCTTGTCTGTCGAAGCACTTTGTAAACCTTGTTTTTAAAAGGTGCTATATAAATAAAGTTATTATTATTATTATTATTATTGTGGATCTGATGAACTGTATTCATGTGTGATGATGTTAGTCCTCATAGTAGCATCTTTACATAGTGAGACCATTGACCTCATTATTAATGACCTGTTGGGACCTCTAGGATGACCTACAGACTGAGGGCGTTCAGAAGATTTATGGCCCTCTAGGTATGTTGACAACATGGGGGTTTCTGAGCAGTTTCCCATAGAAGTGCTTTATATCATGATTTATTGGGAGAATCCAAACAATTCTATTGGAAATCAGACATTCACCCCTCCATAAAGCTAGAATGGAATGACCTTTTTTCATAGCAACATTTATTTTTGACAATGCAACAATTTAATTCCGAGATTGGAAGTAAAATGGGGCTCCTTAGATTGAATCGCCACAAAGTGGATTATTGGGTCACCTCGAATGGAAATATTGTTTATTGTAGCTTTAAGCTGGATGTAAGGCTTACATCTGATTTATTGTATTAGACAAAATAGTCCCCATCTGCCCTGTCACTAATAATTGAGGACAATGTGGAAACTGGGAGTCGTGATGAGCCAAAATAGGTTGAAGACAGTGCATGTGAGCGTTTGTCACAGACGTTTGGCAGACGGGACGTTGGGTCGTAGAAGTAGAATAGAGGGTGAGGTTTACTGTACAGACTGTCAACTGTTTTCATTTGTGATTTTGGGCTCTATAAATAAAAGGACAAATCTTTGGTTTGAAGGATTATCCTCCAGTGGTCTCTACTATGTTACTGTACAGTATCCGAACTAGTCAGCTCATCTGTTTGGATACGTATATGTGTGTGTGTGTGTGTGTGTGTGTGTGTGTGTGTGTGTGTGTGTGTGTGTGAGGTAACAGCATGCCCTTGTGGTGCCCTCGCAGTAGTATCATTTAAGAATGAACCATGCTGCAGGGTCAGTGTGCTCTAATGAAAAGGCGATGATGTACAGCTCAGACGAGCTTTTTCACGCTGCACTCCTGTCTCCGTCTAAATGGACTGTGTCACAACTCAATGGAAGCAAACCCTGCCAACCTATAAAACACTTTCCACAAACGCATTCCCTGTCCCGTCATAGGTGCTGTGAGATGATCAGGTTGAAAAGAAACCGCACAACTTTGACCTCCTGGTGTTACCATGTCATTCCAAAGCATTAAAAGTGAAGAACTCTCTCTCTTTCTCTCTCCGTCTCTCTTTCTTTCTCTCACGGTCAAGGCTCATCTTCCTGGTTGGATAATGTTCAAAAAATGAACTATATTCTATTCATAAAAAACTATTTAACAGTGATAATTGAATCAGCTTACTCAGTTTGCAGGTATTACACATGTATTACGTAAGTCAGGCAGGGCTTTCTCATTCAGGTGGTGTGCATCTCAACAAAGATGGAGAAATGGTCTGGAACTAAACTGTTGTTACCCATGAGGCATTTCTCTACAACTTGTCTGCTGTTAGGCGACATTTGCATTCCCCATGTCTCTCTTTGTCTAGCAATCACTCTGTTATTCCAGGGAGACACACACACACACACACACACACACACACACACACACACACACACACACACACACACACACACACACACACACACACACACACACACACACACACACACTACATGTCTTCTTCAGCTACATATGTTTGGTCTCAGTGTTTCTTGTCTGTCTGTATCACCTACTGTGAACTTCCTGCGTGTCTTGCTGTCAGACATGATGATGTGTCAGCGTCTTTGACTGAACACCATGTTCCAGAGCATTTGGTGCTGCAGAACCCCTAAAGGATCACTCTTGTGTAAATGCTGTCCCACCATCTCTCAGTCACATGACCTGCTGGACTTAGGGTTATTTGAAGCATATTAGGCCTCGGTTACACAGCTGTGTGTCCAGCATTAACACATGCGACCTGCCTGATCAGAAAGTGATCGGATATATTTCATGGGCGAAGGTGCTGCTGTTAAACGGTTTACAAACAAATAATTTCCTACAAATGCTTCAAAATAAAATTCCTCTGTTATTTATGCTGCTTATTATTGGTAGACTCGTTTAACTAAAGAATGGCCGCTAAAACATCTCCGCTGATAAACACGTGTTCCTATAAATACTTCACAAAAAAAGACCCCCGTCATTATGTTAATTACAGGCCAGCCTGGTTCTCCTCCTCTCTTCTCTTTGCTCTCCTCTAGAGAGGTTAACTCCTGTGTGGGAGGAAGATGATGGAGATCTACGGCTGATAAATTGTCTCGCTGAGATCTGACCATAATGCGAGCCAGGCCACCTCGTTATGAGATCTGGCTGATCGAATCCCAATGCGAGCTAGACCAGACAGTCAGTGTGTCCTTGCATGACGGGAATGATGTGAAGTCATCACCACAAAGCTGAGTCAGCAGAATAAAGAGTAGGTCGTTTATCCAGCTGTAAACAAATGAATGTCTGCACAAAGAACTGAGTGTGCTTTTGAGACCTGAGTCGGAGGGATGTGTGTGCCTGTTTGGCTCTCATAAACTGCATATGTGACTGAGTGCATTCATCATCTCCTCGGCTGAGCATTGATCAACAGATCTCTGTTCCACAACCAGCCAATCACGGCCCACCGTCCAGCCTCGTAAACAGGATGCAGAGCAGCACAAACACATCCCGTCCTTTCATTACTGAACGGCTGCCAGTGACGTCGTTTGGTGCTCATCCCAATCAGCCATCATCTCCCGCTGATAACGCACTCTGGAAACCATCACCATGGGAACTGTTGCACATGTTATGGGTGGTTGTCAAGGGAACCTTGCTGAATAATGGCCCCTCTTCTCTCATGCACCGCCTTGCCTCTCTTTGCCTGACTCACTTGTTCTGCGCTGTGTTCCTGCTCTCAGAGAGTGTGCTGGAGATAGAGGAAGAGGATGTGAGAGGTCAAACTGTGTGCTTGTGGTGATTATCCCAATGACAGCTCCTTCTTAAACTCTTCCCCTCAGCTCATTTCGCCCCATGTAATCCAGATGTAACAGCAGGTCCAGCATGGGTGGATGTGGAGGTGAACTTTTTTATACTTCACAGGATTGTATTACACTTGAGACTAAGCCCAGAAGGTCCTGGAAAGAGCTTTAGAGTAGGTATGTGAGAATATGTTTGGCTGTACGAAGCACATTTTATTGATAAACTTTTGATTAAAGTACTCAGATGGATTTAGTTACTTTAGCTTGGCTTTGTGCTTATAAACACCTGCATAACATGGGCGGCTGTGGCTCAGTGGAGAGCAGGATCGTCCTCCAATCAGAGGATCGGCGGTTCGATCCCTGGCTCCGGCAGTCCATGTCGATGTGTCCTTGGGCAAGACACTTAACCCAGAGTTGCTCCCGAAGGCTGTGCCATCGGTGTGTGATGAATGGTGTGAATGATTAGAGAGACCCCGATGGGCAGGTGGCACCTTGCATGGTAGCCCCTGTCATCAGTGTATGAATGGGTATGAATGGGTATGAATGGGTGTGAATGGGTGAATGATTAGTAATGTCAAAGCGCTTTGAGTGGTCGGAAGACTAGAAACGCTCTATACAAGGACAATCCAATATTATTATTATTAACTTTATTTTTTCTTCTCTTTGAACAGATGCATTTTTAGTATGTATGAATCCCAGCTAACAAATGCATTTGAAGTTACATTCACATACCATGGCTAAAGGCAATGAAGACATCATCTTACAACCTGCAAATGAAAAACACATTGGCTTGACAATGCTTCCATTTTTTAATACTTAAAATCTTGCTCGATTCCACAGCAACCAAGAAGTGCTGGAAACCCCCCCTCCCATATCCTGGTCACATGAACAAAACTGGTCAAACAAACACAAGACTTTCACCCAGGAGACAAGGTTTGTGTCCCATGTCAAACCAAGTCATTGTTGATCTACTTCACCATAGTTTTGTTCAGTATATATTTTACTCACAGCAGCAACATAACAAACATCCTTATTTTATCCCCAACCACCATCTTTCCCTACACCTCACCAAGTACTTTTTTGGCCTAAACCTAACCAGGGTTTGGATAGTATGGGGTAAGGCTGGAGCTACCCAAGGCCACAGATCCCAAGGGGCCCCAAGTTCACCATGACGTTTTTGGTTATTTGATTGTCTATACAATTGTCCCAGTAAAAGAGTGACAATGAACCAGTGTGCACAATACCAGCACCCTGGAACTGAAGCACCTAAATGGAATTCAGCCATCGTTCACTTTATTATTCACACATTTGACGATAGCTTATCAACTTCAATGAATACTGCATTGTAACCGTATTGTGCAGTGGAGCTCTGGATCATTTCCTCCTTTATTATTTATTTGTACTTGGTTTTCTGAAAATATTATGTTTGAGTATACAAATGAGGCTTTATCTAATGTTAACTTTTGATGAATTAACGAGGAATCTACAGACACCACAAAGACAAGGTAGTAAAATATTTACCTCATTTTTCCACCACTCTGACCGGTTTGGAGGCAAAAAGTAAAATCTTCAAATTGATCAGTGCATAAAAAAAAAAACACATTCTCACTCGTCAAATAGAGAGACCGAAGCACTAGGTACCCCCTAAACTTCTGTATTCACAGGAAGTGAGGTTTAGGCAACAATACCATTAGTTGGGTAAAGGACAGGAGCGTAGTTGACGTTAACTTGACTTACTAGCCAAGAAGCGACTCACGTGTCTGACTAACAACACTAACAAAACTAATGACTCAACTAAGATGACAAAATGTCAACTTCGCAATATGATTAGAAAAAGACAGGAACAGTGGTCTCCTGGACCAAAGTCCTGTGTTTGTTTGACCCATGAAGAGGGCTGGTTTGGATCAAAATGAGGTTGTAGCCTGTTGTCTATTTATTACGGCTGCACAGAGGCACTGCTCCTGTTGTAGCAGTTTATACGAGTTATGGATCTAGGAAGCTCGAATCTGAGAATATCTTTCACACCTCACTCATCAGCAACAGGCCCGCCTCCTGCAGCCGCCTGCAGCCTGCAGCCGCCTGCAGCCTCCTGCAGCCTGCAGCCTCCTGCAGCCTCCTACAGCCTGCAGCCTGTAGCCTCCTGCAGCCACCTTCAGCCTGCAGCCTCCTGCAGCCTGTAGCCTCCTGCAGCCTCCTGCAGCCTGTAGCCTCCTGCATCCTCCTGCATCCTGCAGCCGGAGCCGGGAGCTGTTCATCAGCACCCCCACACATCTGATACCGGAGCGCCAGCAGCAGCACAAAGTGGACAACACAGGACTTCAGCTCCGTTCCACATGAAGCTTAGTCCTCTGCATGCCGTATTTAACTTCGGTATTCTATATCACACATAACTACTCGTTTTTAACTACATACGTTCATAATTAGGCTCCACGCGGTGCGTTAAGGTGTCAGTGGTTGAGCTGTTTGCTGTGTTTGTGGCGTTCACTGACCTTTCTGAGAGTTCCGGAGTCTGTGAAAACCCTGCTGGTGTCCTGTTTGTAGCGTCGGTAGACCCGAGACATTGCTGCCCATGACAAGAAGATGACAAGATCCACGTCTGCTCAGAATGATACCGATGCCGCCGCCGGCTGTCCCGCTGAGACGCTCCCCTCCGAAGTGGAGAAACAAAAAGTCTCTTTGTGGGCCGAGGACAGGAGTGAGTGTGTCCTTGTTTCTAAAGTCAGCAGCTGTGTCCCTAAAGCGGCAGAGGCATCAGACACAGTGGAGTCAACGAGCGGCGATGACGGGAGGATGATGAACCCTGAATGGGGCTTTTGGCTCTCCATCACCTGGACGACTGGATAATCCTCTGCAGCAGAGATCGATGTGGCACTCTGCTTCATTGGAAACAGTGCACGAGTTTCAACATTCAGCATCTCTGATGTAGCAAGCCTTATTTTTAACAATACAATTGTAGTTTGACCACATACACTTTCAATGTTCCGGTTCATAAAGTGGGATTTATGCTACAGAACAAACCGGGCTGGAGGCCTACAGGCCTGGCTTTCATCCAACAGCCAGCGTGTCCATTAGGCTCATCAGGGTCCGTCTGGTCCGCTCAACGTGCAGTCTGTTGGGAATAGGACCAAAGAGGTGTAAACACACATGGCTAATGAACAGATATCAAGGTTCTTGGATAGTGTAAAGCTGCCATCTAGTGTAAATCAACAATAAACAAGAAAACAAAAGAAGCCAGTGACGTCATTAATGAATTCTAATGCAGAGCAATCCCAGAGGACTTCAGTGTTGTTCTGTTGTGTTCTGTTAAGTGAAAGAACATTGGAGGTGAGCAATGACAATAATAAATCACGATGGGACAAACCTAGTGCTTCCTTCATCTTTTAAAGCTCTATAAAACTCCCTACGTCATCCTCAACATGTATGCCTTGTTTATGTCACAAAAAGTGAGACTGAAAATATAACATATTTTGGGGTAAAGTTGTTTAAATAAGTGTTTTTAATGGTTGAAATGCAGTGACACAATAAGTAGCCCACATTTACTCAAATACTGTAATGATTCAGAGAGAAATATTCTAGTTTTTACTGCACCACAGGTGATTTTTCATATCAGGATTATACATAAAACATATGATGCGCTTAAAAAATACAAAACAACTTTTAAAGATTAAACCAGTTCCACCAAAGAAGCAATATTTCCCATCTAAACTTCTCACATTATATTTTAATAATTCATTGAGGCCTAAAGAAGTGAAAGTAATCAATATTTAACATAATAATGAAAATTAGAAACAAAGAACAAAAAACTACTCAGTGTTGTTTTTCCTTCTCTTTTTCCCACTTATTTATCATGTCATGACCCCTCTAATTAGTCTTGTGGTACGTTTGACCATGTGACTACCTAACTGTTTATAAAGAAGCCTCGGCGGTGGCCATGTTGAGAGCTGTATGGATGTAATCCCTCAATAACATGCTCTGTATTTTGACATTAGCACCTTTAAGTAAAGGATGTGAGTGATTCCACCTCTGAAAAAAAACACCATTAAGCTCATTGAATTGATAGATTTAGGTTTATTCATTTATTCATTTCTTAGTTATTGGGTGTTATATGACAATAAATAGGGACCTAATCCATAAAAGGTTAAGATTATTACTGTACAACCTCAGATAAATACCAAACCCCACTAAAAGGGAGGTTGGATTCAACGTACATTACACTAATCATCTTTTCTCTACAACATAGCGACTGAAAGGGATTGAAATTGAACTTTTTCTCCATGAGGATGGGAACAGACTCTGGAAGCTCCAACCTCTTACACAATTATCCTTTAAACATTCAGACTGTGACAGTTTGTGTCTCCATTTCTCAGTTCTCAGGAGGCAGAGACTTGGAGAAGACACTTTGCATCCTGTGGGATATTAGATAGCTTATTATAATACTGCTATTATTATTCTCGATATTCGTTTCTGCCTTTGAAGAGCTGAGAAAATGTTGGTATGACCTTAGATTTCAGGTTTTTCATATAGTAGCAGCTGAAGTAGTCTCAAGCAGAGCTGGGAGTGAGCTTCAGAGGTCTGGTAAGCTTCTAATGCTGTGTTCACACCCAACCCACAGACAAGATTCTGCTCGCGTTACTCATTTGAGTTTAACCCCGAGATCCAAAAGTGTTCATTTCCGCTAAACATGCAGAAGAGGAGGAGGGGGTTACCTCCATGTAGACATCATCAACATTTCATCAAGCATGGCCGTGGTAAGCACTATTCCGGCTCGGTACGTGTTGTGGAAATCATGTTGTTAAACCGAGCTGTTTTCACTGTATGCTGCAAGGCTGATTTAATCTGGTCATTTATGCATAAATACGTCAGCGATGCTATGGTTTATACACAGACATTTATACACAGAGAATAATGGGAAGACGGTGCAAAGTTTATGGCTGTAAGCTTTTAATAATCATAGTACCTTGGCATTAGCCTGACCTTAGCTCTGAATCTACACCACATTCTACCTTTTACCTTTTGCTTTTACAGTCTTCTAAAAGCAGAAGATGAAAAAAGCGCCCCAAAATCAATAAGGGAAATGTTACTTTGTAATGCTGAACTGGTGTAAGAAGGGAAGAAAGCCCCAGAAGGATACAGTCATACTGGCCATCGATGGCATATATAACTCCAGAAGTGAAGCACATCAGCTCGGGGCATCTTTTTCATCTCTTTGCTCTTTGATGTTTCCAAATTCAGCTCTAGCAGGACCTCCAGGTCTGTCGGGTCTTCAGAGACATGGAGAAGAAGTAGGAGTTGGAGAAGGAGCTGAAGCAGCTGTGGGGGCCACAAAGGCCATCATCAAAAGCCTGACAGTGCAGGGCCAATAGGGCCCAAAAAGGAGTACAGGAGACTGGAGCAGCCAGTGATGGACTGCTCCAGTTTAAGGTGAAGAAAGGAGATGGACAAGAAGGCAAGAAGCCACCTTACACACACAAACACACTGATACACACACCTATTCACACACTGGGATGGTCGTTTCACCATGTAAACACTAACTTGGCAGCAAGGTATGGATATGTCCAAACTGGGTTTTATCATCATATTTTTATCCAATATGATTTTTGGTCAAATCACTTTTATTCATTCAGCTCACGATTGCACATTTCCCTCAAAGGTCTTTACAGTTACACTCAGAGGTCACCCTTTACCCATGACCTTGAGAGATTCGGGAAACATAGACTCCGGCAAGAATGATGCACAACCGCAGAGAATGTATGTTTCTTCCTTGTCATAAGCTGGTGCATACATTACCCATAATGCAACTCCACTATCTCAAGAGTCAGGTGTGTTGTTCTAGTGGCAGCTAATGCCGACTCGAGCAGCTCGGCCTTTTCACAGCAGCCATGTTGACATGTCGTTTGAGGGTAAACACAAGTGTAAATATTAACATTAATTATGGCCTTGTTCCATTTAGGTTGACCAGGACACTGGTATTGTGCATGCTGACTGTGACCCACTAAATAGAATGGGACCATTATCAATTACACCTGTGTTTACCCTGCAATGACATGTCGATATGGCTGCTGTGAGCAGCAGGTTACAGAGGTCGGTGAGCTCTTTCTAACTCCACACAACCTTTTTTCATTTTCAGGCTTGTAGTCTTTCACTGTATGAAGGACATTACTTGAAGACATGTATTAAAACCACAAATACTTTATACTACATTTTTACGTATGTGTAGTAGGGTTGAAATGCTACATGTTTAGTTTTTTATTAAAACAGACCCCCCCCCCTATTTTTGTTAATAATTGAACTATTCTTACACTCTTCACAGAATTGATATCCAGGTAATACACTATCACGTCAGTAGATGGCGCTTTGGTACCGCTGTGGATCCTTTAGGGAGACCGTAGCCTCAAGCTCGGCTCGTGTGCAGCTCAGAATAAAAGCAGCTTTGGCCTGAGAGCGGCCTGACTTTGGTCCTCTTTCTGTCGATCCACAGGTACTGAAAAATATGTTTATGTCTTTTACTTGGGTTACGATCTAAGGTGAATGGAATGGTAATTGTTGGGTAACGTTGTAAGATGATTTCGAGATGTAAAGTGTAGTTAGCTTCATTTTGGCTTCATTTTGAAGCTTCATTTTGAAGCTAACTGTTCCGACCAGCGGCGTAATGCTGCCTAGCTAGCTCTGTCCGTTGGTTTCAGTTAGACCGTAGTTGGGAGTAAGTAACGGACATAAGCCTTCTGTAGCTTAAGATTCTGTGTATTATGCTACTACTGTATAAATGTTAGCAGAACTGTATGTGTTAATATGTGAGATATTTTGAGTGTTAATGTGGAATATAGGAGAAATCAATTGAATTAATACGCACTTTTCTTGGGGAGAATGTTTTATCTTATTTATCGGTCACACCATGTTTTATGGAAACTGAAATGTTTTGGTATGCAATTGAGTTCAGAATAAAAGCAGCTCTGGCCTGAGAGCGGCCTGACTTTGGTCCTCTTTCTGTTGATCCACAGTATATTTATTGGTGACACAGAGCCTCCTAGCCTGCGTAACCTTTGCTGCCGGTCCAGATTCCCCTAGCTCTGGTGCCGGTAACATGTGCAGTAGGACTCCTTGCATACGTAAAAATGTCCAAACAGTCCTGCTTGGCTAAAAAAAAGAGCTAACAGCTATCATATGGAGGTTGCACTAAGTTATGTTATGATGAATTTAAGCTCTATTCAGTAAAACTGAGTATTGAGTGTCGGTAAAAGAAAATGTTATTATGATATGTTCAATTGTAATCTTGCTAGATGTAATTTTTTTGGTAGGAAAGTTGAGGAGGATCAGAGAGGGGTTAAAAATAAATTCAGGTACCAGAGCCGTAGTGTTTGGCAGGTACACCAGCTGACCTGGAAGTGGATATGCTTTACTATTCAGTTTGCTTCTACGCCTAGAGACTGTGAGGGAGCTACATCCAGAGAAGAAGCCATGGGGCAGGAAGCCTTTCTTCTTGCCCCAGAGGCTATGCCCCTTGCCAGCCGGACAAAACATGAACAAGAGACCCAGGTTGACAAAATAACAGAATTCCCTTAAAACTGTGCAACCGATACTAAGAAAGGTATTGGGAAGTACAGAACAGTGTGTGTGTTGCTTACTGCATCAGCATTGTAACCACAGGAAATGACCCACACACATTCTCCTACAGTCAGTCTGGCAAGCGTTTCTACTCGTCCTCTTCTCTTTCCCCGTCGATTGTTGTACCCGAGGCTGTGGCGAGATGCAGAGGAGCCAAGTTTACCCACCCAGCCAATCGGATGTGTAGCTGGCTTGGAGAGTGACGCTGTGAGTCAGCGTGCCATAGTTCATTTTCACGTCAACATTTGTGGTTTGCCATAGCTTGAAGTGTTCAGTGACATTTTGCAAACGGCCACTGCTGAGCACGCTGTTAAAAACTGGTTAACAAACAAATGTCATCTTTTCTTTGTTGCTTTGCCCCTGCAGTCTAATACGATAGGAAGTTGCACAAACCTGCCATGTAGACATCTCATCTTGCCCTGTGTTGTTTCTCCCCCACACTGCAGCCCTCCCCCGCATCTGACAGATTTGAATCACCAAATTCAAAAACGCCGGAGCAAGCAGTTCCCATTGGCCAATGAGTAGCTCTCACTGGGATGTCCGCAAATGACCTGAAGGCAAACTCTCCACCGCCAACACGCTAACACACACCTCAGCTCTGATGTTCTCAGTGTGTGTTTGTTGGCCTGCACATGTATGTTTATGAATGTGAGAGCCTGAGAGAATGAGGAGCAGTAGTAACAGATCTGACAGTGGGCTCACACAGTGCAGATGAAAGGCACACACAGTGCTCTCATCTCAAAGCATGGACAGTGGAGCTGCCAGCAGAAAGAACGAAGTCATCCTGGGAGTCCAGGATTGCTGCCTCTCCTTTAGCCCTCAGCTAGCCAGGAACAGAATGATATGTGACCTTTTTAGGAGGATGGAAAGGCTTCGAATGTTAGTCCTCTTTGGTTTAATCTCAACTTACCTCCATCGATAAAAGCCTCCACGAGCCTGAGGCGTTGGGATGGAGAAGAGAAAAGCTTTTGGTTTGGCATTTGGAGCCTTGAATACAACTGCCGCTCTGTGTGCTTGTATCACGTAGAGCTCTAAAATAACTGCTCCGGAGGGTGGGAGTCACGCTTAGCTGGAGCTTAACTGTCTTCAACGCCCCACCCAACCTCCCCCACCTCCATTGATTTAACATTTATACCAAGCTACAATGGTCCGATAATTCTAACATCTTTACTTTATGACACTCATTTTAAAATGACGAGAGGCAGAGCTCTGGATTCCTCATTTTAAACCTTCAGGAGCATAAATATTTAAACCGTGTCATTTAATTTTAAAATGAATAGAGGTGCAGTGGGTTCTCAGATTAAGTGTGTACGAAGTTTCCTCCTTTGAATGGAAATGTGTCTGAGGGCTTCATTGTTTGTCAGAGTAGGACTCTTTCACATGCATCCACAAGGGGGCACTGCTTGGACACAGTTCATAATGTAACGGACCCACCTCACCACCCACCAACACTTGTATTCCACAACCAAGAGATGGGGGATCATGTCTAATCTTGAGCCTGCAACATTCTCTATTTAACTTTACATTACATTTAGGTGCATCAACTGGAAAGCTTTTCAAACAAGCATCATCAATGTGAGGCGGAGGAGCAAGGCAGCACAGCATGCTTTAATGTGCTGGCACAGGGAGAAAGTTTCACAAGATGGAACGCTAGTAGACACACATGAAGGTGCTGCAGAGGGAGATACAGAAACCCCGGTCAGAGTACACACACACACACACACACACACACACACACACACACACACACACACACACACACACACACACACACACACACACACACACACACACACACACACACACACACACACACACACACACACACACACACACACACACACACACACACACACACACACACACACACACACACACACACACACACACACACACACACACACACACACACACACACACACACACACACAGACACACACACACACACACACACACTCAGACACACACACACACACACACACACACACACACACACACACACACACACACACACACACACACACACACACACACACACACACACACACAGACACACACACACACACACACACACACACACACACACACACACACACACACACACACACACACACACACACACATACACACACACACACACACACACACACACACAGACACACACACACACACAGACACACACACACACACACACACACACACACACACACATACACACTACACACACACACACACACACACACACACACTTTGTATTTCCTTCATCCCTCTGTCAAGTGTCTCAGCAACAAGAACCTCTTCTCACATCCTCTTCAACTGAGTCTAGGAAAAAGCAAAATACAAATATTGTAATAGTTGTGAGTGACCATTTTTGTGTCATGTGAAAATGGAGAAAACATTTGACTGGCTACATCTGACCTCTCAAAAACCAAACAAACCCAAAAGCAGTGAAGTTCACACAGGAGAGCAGTTTGTAAATGTGGGCTCAATAGTTTGTATATATATTGTTATTGTTATATATATTATATATAATGATAACTATTTTTGTGTACAGCGAGAAACATTTTCGTGTTTAGCCTGGCTTCAAACTATGACTCGTCAAATACCGAAGCTTGGTTAGTGACCCTATGCTTCAACCTGTGACGCGCTAGGCTCCTCTCAATTGTCAGTTTTGGATGTCAGTGACAATATATGCCCTTACATGCATATTGTGTTTTCAAAGTAAACTTCTGTCTTCAAAGCAAGTAGGGTTTAGGTAATAAAAGCACTTAGTAAGGTTTAAGAAACTGCCTGACGATTCTATAGTGACTCATCTCCATCCCCAAACCCTCGCCCTCCACAGGTGCAGACGGGCACTGACCGATCTGCGTTATTGGACGAGTTGGGAGTGAGCCTAGGCTGCTGACAGTAGGTTTCTTGGATTTAAAGGTCTGCTTCTTCCACAATCTAAAGTCAGGGACAAATGCAAAACAAGACTTGGGTTAAAGGACAACAAGAACAAAGCCACATAGACCATACTGAGCTGCCTCCCCTGTGTCACAGTTGAAGATGCCAATGTTCCTCAGCTGTTTTGGCATCCTGATGAACAAGGGTCACGTCTCATATGAACAATTCAAAACCTTGATGCAAAACACACATGTTTATCCACATGCAGTCACACCTCATGCTTACAAAAAGTCAGTCCCCTACAGTATGGTGCTCGGAGCCTTCAAGAGCAAGAGGCTATAGTGAAGCAGGACTGCTATTAACAAACACTCATACTCAATACCTGGAGAAGAAGTGTCTTTACACAACATGTCTGGATGTATGGTTGCCGATTTATTTATTTTATTTATTCAAATCCACCTTGTGGTGCAGCAACTAAGAAAGAATTAAGAACCACTTGGGTGCAAATTCTTTGGCTACTTGGAGACCCAAGAACCCTTTAAATACCACAGTCTTTCCTTTTAAGAGAGTCAGACATGGTCTGATTAATCAATAGTCTGAGTGACTAGCCTGTACTCCTTACCTGAGTACTGTGTGGGCTATCTGATGTCGTGATGGATGAGCTAAAACATGCTGCCACATTCATCCGTCTCCCTGAGGTGATGGATGGGAGACCAGGATCTGACAGGGAGGTCAACAGCCACGATCCACTGCACAGCGACCGAAGGGAGAACAAGAAATGGCCATTTCTTATGACAACCCAGATGCTCATGCTTCCTGACACTGTATGCACTTAGCAATGTTCACTGGTCTCTGTGTTGCTTTCAAAGACATGATCACTTGTTTTTTTCCTGTTTCTCACGTTCCTTCTCCCCTCTATGCCTTCATGTTGATCGATCTACCTGTCAAACTTTCGATCTCTTTTTTTTAAGCCACGTTGCTCCAGACTGTTTTTCATACCTTTCACCTTTTTACTTTTTGAAAAGATTTGTGCTTTTCAACTGCGTCCCTCCTTTAACCCTCCTTTTCCCCTTTGTATTGTTTCTGTTATGAATACTCTCATCATTTTCTGTTAGACATGAAAATAATAGGCTAATTCTCACCACTGTGAGCTTTCTTTCAGACTTCATAGCCCCCGTCCTGCTACAAAATTAAATGGCATACTGGCACACACCTCGTCATGTAGAAAAATAGCAGTTATCAAACTGTCACTAGCAAATTGTTTTGACTACAATTCATTGTCCCTGTCAACCTCCACTGGCAGAACTCAAGAACCCTGAAAGTTAAACCGAGGCTGAGAGAGAAGAAGGCCCAAGAGACGAGTTGGATAAACTGCAGGTTCCTGAAGTAAGTGGTGTGAGGTATATGAGGCTGTCGCTTTCTCTTCCTGTTTGAGCCCATACCAAGTCCCTTGGTGTTTCATTGTAAAGGTCATTCCTCCTGCAGCTCCATAATGAAACTGATGCACTGTAATTACACTTACCTGGCAGGTTATTTCATGCAAAACCTTATGTGTCCAATTACATATCATCCAGCTAGAGTGTGTCTAAATCCATCTAAATATACTGTAAATTGTAACCAAAATTCCACTAAATCTGCAAATGAAAAAAAGGTGAATTAATCTGAATTTCCATTCATTGTTTTTGTGTTAATATTAGCATTGTTGCATCAAGATAAACATTTGGATTTACCAACTCTCCTGTCAGTTGTCAAAAAGCACTGCAGCAGAAGACAATATAGGACAATATGATTGGTTAGGACTAAATGACAACTACTCCAACACAGAATCAACACAGAACACGGTTACCATGAGCACAGTGCCAGACTGAATAATACAGTGAAAATGGAATAGAATTTCACTCTTATTACCAAGCTATGGTTACTCTGCATTAATCCACTGGACTAATTTACAAGAGCGTCTTTGCACCAAAAAAATATAAAAAATAAACTGCTGACGGTCTGTTCTCTAGATGTACAAGAGTAATGGAGACATTGTTTCAGGAAGGATTCTTGTTGGATTTTTAAAAAATATATAAATAGGCAATGCAGTGCATTCGATTGACATCCATTGTATTGAGGTTGACACAAAAATATCGGAGTTATGTTTTCTTGTAATTTGGGTTAACCAACTCTTGAAAGTTTCAGCATCTCAAAGCACAGCAATTTAATTTAATTCTTTATGTTTAAAAAGCATTTGGTGCTTGCGCCTTAAGCCGGACTGCTTGATTTCCCCTAATATGGAACAGTATACAGTGATATGCTGTAGAAGTACGGACCAATGGCCTACTTGACACGATACAAGCTACAGAAATGGTTGATAAGAGGCTCTGACAGGCAGGCTTTGATCTGGAGTACTGCTGCTTCTAAATAGAGTCCCAGCCGTCTCTCCTCTTCTTGAAAAAAGGGCCCTAATTGCTCTTCAAGGCTTTCGATAAGAGATGCAAGGGAAGGAAGAGTACTCCTGAACAGATCATCATGTTCTAAATATTGTATCGTTGTTGTGTATAAGAAGATGAGTGCCCTTTTATATTTAATTGGTTTGGGCAGCATAGCCCCTCTCTCTGGCTTACTAAGAGATGCAGGTTTGTGTGAGCAGCCTAAAGTGTGTTGTGTTATCCTGGACAAAAATACCGATCTAATGAGAATCTGGCTTATCAAACTATTTGTGAAGAGTACATTCCAACTGATAAAGGATTTTTGAGGCCAACACATAAAGAAAATCAGATACCAATGAATTGGCTGTCCTAAAATGACTACCCTGTTCGATCCCCATCTCCGGCGGTCCATGTCGATGTGTCCTTGGGCAACACAGTTAACCCCAAATTGCTCCCGCAGGCTGTTCCTGCAGTGTATGCATGTGTGTGAATGTTAATTAGAGTCCAGGTGGGCACCATAGAAGCCCCTCCCATCAGTGTCTGAATGGGTTTGAATGGGTGAATGATGACATGTAGTGTTAAAGCGCTTTGATCGGAATACTAGAAAAGAGTACAAGTACAGTCCATTTACCATTTAAAGAGTTCAGACTAAGATACAGCATTAGTCGGGCATGAAAAAGAAGTAGCCAGTGCTCTCTGTTGGACAAACAATGTGACGGAGACACTATTTCTGAATGACCTCACTTATATCTTTGGCTTTTCTTACAGGGTCTGGTAGTGGTGACGCTAAATGTAGCAACTCAACTATCTAAATCATAGACTGTATTAAAAAGAAAGTCACCGTGACCTTACCCATTGGTTTGTGGACCACAGTTTTGAAGCCTCTAGACTACAACTTAATGTTGAATAAGACACTTTAAGGCAGACAAAATGTTACAATTAACATTCACAAAGTAAAAACAAATCACAGACAACTCCCAGAATGGAGTATGCAGTGGTAGAGACCTGTTTCATGAACTGCCTTGAGACTGAGCTGTATTAAGTTTCATGCTTCCATTGTTTGTTTATGTCCATGTAATCAGAACATCAACAAGTCATGGAACATGCTCAAAGGCATGGCCTCATGTATAATAGATGACAGCTCTTGATGTGCTCACTGATGTGCACATGCACACACACGTTCACAGTCGTCATCCGTAACTGTAAGTGTACAGGTGCATGCAGAGTTGTGGACACACACACACACACACACACACACACACACACACACACACACACACACACACACACACACACACACACACACACACACACACATACATACACATATCTGAGCACATACATATTGCCTTCCAAATGAATATGAAGTTAATGCTCTGAATTTTAAGTACGCATTCATAATTTGTATGTGTGACCTCCTTGAGATGTCTCCTGGCTCAATGAATTTCCTGGAGCTGGTCAGACTTGTGGTAACAGCAGGTTTATTCCACATCTGCATTTATGGAAAAGGACAAAACGGTAGAACGGTCATCTCTTGTGAACAGCGCATGCTCAGTCTAGTGGCAAATCCTCCGTCGCTATGAAGATTACCCATAATGTTTACATTTCTACAAATCTTTAGACTTATTAAATACACTGACACAGTGAGACAATGGCGAAGTGATCGTATAGTGGATTTGAATTCATGTAAATAAAATAAATAAAATAGAACAGAAACTGTCTCTTAAATGTATGAGGAGAAATACAAAATATATCAAAAGAAATATATTAATACAGATTTCTCACACTGGACTGTTACCTTTTTAAAGCATTTTTTATTTTCATAATAACAAATATGTAACTTAGCAAACTAGTAGACTTTAGAAAATACTTTAACTACATGTTCAAAATATTACCACAGTCTGTAGAACACCATACTATAACATACTGCACCTTCAATTATGGAAAAGGACAAAACGGTCATCTCTTGTGGACAACAGCACATGCGCAGTCCAGAAAGACGGCATCATGTTAATGTGAGCCAGCTATGTTGTAGACATTTTTACTGGCAATAAAACACAAAGAAAACGAATGGTTAACTTAATGAAAACATGGCGAAAATATTCTAAGACAAATAATCTACAACCAAATAAAGCCAGCTCAACTTTTATGTACTTTTCAAGCTAGTTAACATTAATTTACCTAGTGGCAAATCCTCCGTCGCTATGAGGATTACCCATAATCCTTTGCTTCTACTACTCAATGCAGGTCCCAATTCACAACAGCAGGTGGCATAGTTGTCCCATTTAGCGGGATTTAATCTGAACCTTTTCAACTATGTTACATATGTACATCTGAAAAATGGAATGTTTTTATTTCTGTCAGAATTTTTGAAATTTGGATATTTATAAACTTCTTTGAATTTTAGATGCCATAACATGAGGGTGTCCTGATGGCTCAGTTGGTTAAGATGGTCAATGGAACACACATTAAAGAGCATACAACCACTCTTGTCAATCACTAAAAAAGATAAATCGATTTCAACCCGTTCTTCTGAAACACATTTCCTAGCACATCAACAGCAATTTCTGCTGCATTCTCATTCTCACAGTCCGGCACACTAGGTATCCCTCTAGCGTTGGTTTTCAACGCGTCGGGACCAGGTTTCAATATCTACTCGTTACACGCATAGTGTCCTTTCAGAAAAACTTTCTGTCTTCTAGGAAGTAAGGTAACGGCAACAAAACCAGTTGGGAGAAGAGCGTGGTTGACGTTAACTTCACTCACGAGCATTCATGTCACCATCAAGTGACAAAAGAGTCATGTGGGTCACTATGACACAAACACCAAACTCCTGGGAAAAAGTCCTGTGACCAATCCACTATCCCTCCCAGCAGCCCCCCGCAGACTCTCATGGAGTTTATACCTCTTCTGGTGCTCTAACCGTCCACTAATGCCCTGTGAGGGTTAACATAAGAGTTCATTGAAAGCCCAGTATATTGCATACAGTCCCTATAGGTGGACCAAAGGTGGGTATTTGAAGAGTTGGGAATCAGAATGGGTTGTCTAAGTTACACAAGGTTCAGATTATGTGACCCATAAGCTTTGGAATGACTGGAACAGTATAGTTTTGGAAAAAATCACTTTGTTTCATTTTAAAAAAGGTGCTGAAATCATAGAATCCGAAATAATTGTTCCAAAGGTTCGACTAATGTGAACGTGAATGTCGGCTTGTTGCGCACATTCATTTACATCTAATGAGAGGAGTCCTAGGAGTAGGACTGCATACGAGACTGGCTGTTTGCTCCACGCAGTAACTTGGAATGGTTTTTAGGATTTATGAGTTTATTATTATTCATAAAACACACACACACACACACACACACACACACACACACACACACACACACACACACACACACACACACACACACACACACACACACACACAAATGTGTGAACACCGATGGATGACATTTAAGCCACTCACCAACATATGGTCTAATGACGAGCTCCATAACTGCGACATGCAGGGCGTTGAATATAAAACATTCACACTTGCTGTTGATGAGGCAGAAAAAATGAGCCAGGAAGCAACTTGGCAATGTGGCAATTTATTAACTAAGACTCCAGGCTATTTGCTGGCACTTTGTCTGTGTTGCAACCAATAATCTGGACAGTCATCCTCAGCTCGCCACATCTGTCTTGCAATTCTAAACTAGATGGCTTCTGCAAACAGACACCGATGTTCTGGAGAGGAAGTACAACCAGCTATCCAGGTAGTACTGACAGTACAGCAGAGCTCCCGCATCTATTTACAGTCATTTTCCCTGTCCCACTCCACCGGAAGACATCATGGTTGTGCGTCTCAGTCTCTGTTAAAGAATGGAAAACTGTTTGGAAAAGGCCTGCTTCAAAGCAGCAGCCTGCAGAAAGGCTTTGTAGTGCCTTGCCCTATAGTAGCAGGCAGCTTTACTATCCTAAATCGAGCACATTAATCTCTCAAGATGCAGTACTCTAATGGGCAGTGGAAGTACACTGATTAATTATTATAAAAGGACTAGTGTTACTACTTCTTATTATCTAGTTTTACCCCTCCTGTGTCATCGTGTTACTGTAGCACAATAGCAGCAGTAAAACACAGCCGTTGCTCTTTTCTGAAGCTGAGCTAGTGCTTTCTGAAGTATGCTTTCTCTTCTTTTTTTCTATTATTAACCCAATGCAACTCAGAGTCAGGGTTTATCATGTCCTTTTCCTTTGTAAGGAATTTCATATCAGTGCTGTAATTTTCTCTGCTGTATTCTCCTGATGTAGTATGAAAAGTCAACATTCTCCTCAGCTTCTTGCCAAACTTTCACTTTGATTTTGCTCACTGTCTTCATATTCATCCTCTTGCACAGTGATATATGCAGACAGTGCAAACTTCACTTTTATCTTCACAAAAACAAAAATAAATCGACTTTATTCCTATGTTGGCCATTAAAGCAATGTCTTGCTATGCCTGGTGAATAACATCTCTTACAACCCGATGCTGCCACAATGAATGCTGTCATGGAGCGCCATTCAGGATTTTCAAACCACCCTGCTGGTTATGGTTTTCGGATTGTGCCTTTACCTCTAACTAGTCACTCAAACTTTCATGAATATTTCCTTTCTTGCTTAAAAATCTGCAACTTGAGCATAAAACGCTGCTCGATAAATCAATCTGAAGCTGTAGCTGGGGCAGTCAACAGAGTTAAAACAATAAAATTCTACTTAAGCATGGCAGTGCAGTTATTGATTTGAATCCAGAGCTCCTCCAATAATCAATCATCTTTCAGTAGCATTAATTCCTGTTTCTTCGTAGCCTGGGGCGGCCACCTATGGCGAACAGAAATGGCTGTTCAACTCTTATTGCTTTGCCAAAGCAGCTGATCAAGAACACATATATCTTTCTTGGGGATGATTAGTCGTCTTAAAATAAGAAGAAAAACACGTGCTACTAACCTTATTCAGTTTGTTGACAAGCTGTTTGCTTGGAATGAACCCGAGAAAATATAGAAATAGATTTTTGCTGCTTATCGGTTCGGTTCCTTATAGATACTCTTATCGGTTCTTTTGGATTATTTTGTGAGAAAAAAAGAAAAAAATGTCATTGTACAACAGGATTACACAATGAAATACAGATTCCCATTTTGCTACACAACAGAGCATAAAAACACACAAAAAAACAATAACTACATCATACAGTATGTGGAGGGCAGAGGATGACTTTACAAGTCTCGGGGCCTGAGGAAAGATGCTGAAGTCTGATAGTATGACAACTGAGACTTCAGTAACTCGTTCCAGATGCCAGCAGGGTGAACAGGTGTTGGCTGAGGTTGGTCCCTGCTGGATCTGGGTCTGTCCACAGTGGACTGGTCTCTGCTGGATCTGGGTCAGTCCACGGTGGACTGGTCTCTGCTGGATCTGGGTCTGTCCACGGTGGACTGGTCTCTGCTGGATCTGGGTCTGTCCATGGTGGACTGGTCCCTGCTGGATCTGGGTCTGTCCATGGTGGACTGGTCTCTGCTGGATCTGGGTCTGTCCATGGTGGACTGGTCTCTGCTGGATCTGGGTCTGTCCATGGTGGACTGGTCTCTGCTGGAGGCCCCGCTGGAGTCTGAGCTGAAGGAGTTTCTGGTGAACCTTCATGATTTCATTTGATTTCACAAGAATCCGACCCGGTGGCTCCGATGATGAGCTTTAAGAATAACTTTATAGAAACAGACGATCTCCTCTCTGATGGTCTGGTTTACTGATGGAGGTCATATAGAGGATCAATATTAAACTGAGATTGATTCATAGTAAGTTAACTTAAAGTATGCAAGTTGTGTGACAAAAGCAAGGTAAAATAAGTGAATGTTGACTTTTGGTTTCACACAGGACATGAGAAGCGGCCTCTTGTGTTTGTTGGACCAGTCCATCCCTCCAGACCTCCGCTCTACACAGTTATATGTGAATTACTGTGCATCACATTTTGTAGGTATAAGAACGACCAGTGAATGAGAACAGCCTGGCTTGGGCTACCTCAGTGTCTGTCAATAACAAGAATAGGGAACCTTTCTACAATTGCTTCGTTCATAAATTCCTCTTGAATGGAATCATTTGATTCTGTGCATGTTATCTTGGACTGGAGTGAACTGAGGCTTGGCACTCCATGATTGGATTAGCAGATCCATGCACAGAGAGCTGTCCAGAAATCTAATTTGATTTGGGAGGGATTGAGGAATGTAATGTGATGTTTCTTATCTAGCTTAGCTCCGGACAGAGGAGAGGTGAAGGAAAAAAAAGGGAAAAAAAGGAAAAAACGAACTAGATCCCCATTTGAAAGCAGTATTGATCTCATACAAAACGACATTAGCCTCTGCGGTTAAAAAAAGCCTTAAAACCACATCTCCAGCTATCCATCATCAAAAAGAATAAGCAAAAAGTTGTCATCTCTGCTTGATTTTAACCCTGGCTTTGACAAGATCAATCTTTGACTAAAGATGAAAAACAAATATGATGAGGCCCGAAACTGCCCCTCCGCTCTTTATGAGCAGCGACACATGGCTGTGACACTGATGTGCAAAAGAAGGTGGAATTGAATCATAAATAAAAAAGGTCACTGAGCAAGGGCACAGGAACACTCGCCGAGTCGGTTTGGGTCTTTCATGAGCATCAGGAACCCAACGACGATGTGTGCTGCCATCCCCAACTGAGGTGTTGCTTGTTAGTCTCGTTCTCTTGTTTATGCGCCAGTTAGCTCACCAACCAGTCAGTTAGTGATTGAAGTAGATATTATGTCAATCATTTAAGTCCCTTTCACTCAAAATAAATATAATTGTGCTGGCAACTTTATATGTTGGTCTCTAGTTTGGATAAGTACACACAAAGTTATTGATGCCCATGTTGTTGTGCCTTCTTAAAATCTCAGCGTAATGCCACTTTTGGGCTTCTGTAATGATGTGTATTTCTCACTGAAATATGTGGGAAGGGTATAACTTCAAAAAATGTGATCAAATACTTCTGGCATTTGATTTGGTAGCTTTGAAGAGGTTGTAAGTGAGCAAGCAGGATTCTCCAGAAACACAGGCATGGACTTGTATAGGACTGTCAACCGAAACCCACAATATTCTTCAGTTCAGAAGGTGAGTGATGAGGGAGAAACGCCCTTGTGTCCTGCGGTTGTGGCGTCAAGCGGAAGACTTTTTAGCGTTTCATGGTGAAGGAGGCGGGATGGCAGCTGGGCAGACCATCAACTAGCCAATGTATGAGCTGGACATCTCCCCCTGTGACTATCCAGGACCTCCAAGATGAGGACTGTTGTAACGAGCACAAGTCAGGCTATGTCCACATTATTACATTTCCATTTTAAAAATCATTTATTTTGCTACATTAACACTGAGCGTCCACACTAGGCCCAGTTTTAAAACAAAAATGCATTAGTGTGCTTGACTCTGCCTCATTCCTGTTGGGAGCACTGGAGTCTCATGATGATGAGGGATGAACATCCTCACGGCCTAAGGGTCTACGCGCAAGAGGCGCTTGCAAGACTTCCTTCGCTGTGGCATTTCCATTGGCAACAGTCAGGTGGGAGTGGCATCACTGACCACTCCCACCAGTGTGTCGCTCAGTTGGCTGTGGCACAAAAAACATCCCGCTGCTGTCCACTGCTGTCTCCAGCTAAGCCCAGCGCTCTCTCCCAGGAGGTAGCTATGGACATCAGCAAGGCTACTAAGCCCACTAAGCACGGTCAGAGGCCCGCCACTGCACACATTAACAATGCAGCAGACACATTCCAGTCACGAAAGAATGATCAACCACCTCCCAACTATTAGGGAGAGTTAGTGGGGATACTCCAGCATGACCTGTGTTCTGGAATGCCCGGTTCAAATCCAGCCTGTGGCCCTCCTCCCATCTTTCACCACCCTTCTCAATTTGTTTGTGTCTAATTAAGGCAAATTTGCACAAAAAGTAATATCACAAAAAAAATGCATGACATTTGTTTGTCATTATTATGCATTTTAGGCTTTTCGCATTGTCATGACAGGAAAATTGTTTATGTTTAAGCAAGACCACACACACATGATGTTTTCTCAGATTCTTACTCCCATCGTTGCTCTAAAAAAAGACTTTAACAATCAGACTATTATGTCAGCTTTCATCCATGGCATCTGATGACAATATGAACTGTGCTTGGACCATGAAAGACTGCATAAATAAGGCAGAAAATGTATTTGTATGTCTAATAACGGACAAAAATTTGATAAGCATATTAGGAGATCCAGTTTTGAAAAGCAGGGCAAGCGTCAGTAAAGCCAGAGAGCTATGGGAGACATAGTCAGTCAACTCATTCACACTCTAACCCACTATACAGAGAGAAGGACACAGCAGCCTAGTGCAGGTCATTTATATTGTGCAGCCAAGCTCATTAACTCAGAGCTTAATGTTTGTTTGTTTGTTTGAGCTTGTTCCATTTGATCCCCATTAAAACGCTGTTTCAATCCAATTGGACCTTTCCAAGCTGCCAATGGGGGCTGCCAATATTAATGCACTGCACCGACTATTAGGGAAAACAGAAGTATGACTGCAAGAGGCTTTCATGTCACAAAATGCCATATCACGGGAAGAGTTCTGATACAGTATATTTCAAAGTCATTTTTGATTTCCTTTCTGGTTTCATCATCTTTTTATAACATGTCTTTGATAGTTTGAAGAGAAGGCTGGATTTCTCTCTGAGAGCGTCCTCAACTGACAAGCACAGTGACCTTGTCCCTTTTTTTTCACAGCTTTTTGACCAGGGGCTGTAATTATTTAATGAGTCCCAGTGTACCCTGGCCTGACCCCACCTCACGCCTTTCCACTCCATGTGCGGCAATATATTCACTTGGATCTTTACTTGTTCCTTTGGTCCATTCACAGAGACAGACAGACAGAGAGAAAGACTTTCTGCCCTCTTTCCTGTCAAGGAGAAACAGTAGCAATAACAAGCCAAAAATCTTGTCCACCTTTTGGTCCATATCAGTTTGTCATTGCCAGTATTGAGGCTGTGAAGGGGTTTTTGCTATACAACAATTATGAAATAGCTTGAGTGAAAAGACGTTTTCATTATTGCTCTGCTGTATCATCTGAGGACTTGTATTTATCAGCATTTGGTCTACAGCAGCCCTGTGAAACTGTTCTTAGGCACAGCAGTGCTTTGAGCTCATTGAAATGTCAGCATACTAACATGCTTACAATGACAATATTAACATTTACATGTTAAGATGGTAAAATGTTTAGCATGTTGACTGTCTTAATCCCCCATTTTTACTGCATGAACTTTCCCCAGGACCTATGAACCTTTTGAGGAACTCATTGTGTTTTGAGAACAGGAACCATGATAAAATTAAAGTTGAAGAAAAGCTACGCTGTCGGCTCATTAAAAAAAAGGCAGCTGAAATAGATTGTGAGATTGAGAGGGCAAGCGGTTGAAAGAGAGACAAGCGCGGTGGTTCTGTGAATGAGAGAAGAAAAAAAAGAACACATTTCTGAAAAGTTTCACGCCGGTTAGCTGTAAAGCACAAATAAATAACCATCACTAAACATTGATTTTCCTGATGTACTACTTTGTTTAATTTTCCGCCTCCGATTTCATTCATTACCACCAATGTGCATCAGTTAATGCTACGCAGCAGTAAATGTCTTCGCAGTGAGACAAAATGCAAGGCTTATTGTTTTTTTTGTTTTTTTGTTTGAGCTTGGGTGTAGGATAAGGACAGAGAGGTCTCCTCACAGCTTTCTATATTTCAAGTACTTTAGGGAGTTTTTAATGGCTAGGAACATTGGGAGGGGGGCTGACAAGAATTCAGTGGAGATGGTTGATATCTTGAAAGCATAGATGTACTTGGTGGTGTCCCAGTATAGTCAACCAATCATCGATTCCATCTAGGTAGCCAAACTGACTGACAATCTAAGAAATGTGGTTATGAAACAAAGGATCATTCCATTCTGACTATATGGGGGAGTCGAATGTTTGATTTTACATAGAACTGCTTGATATATATTCTGTTTTGGTTTAGATATCAACCTAGTAACGGTTCTGTTAATAGACATTTGAAAATGACTCATGTGCTTAGTGTGCATTCAGAAATGAGATTGAGCACCGGAGCAGCATGTTGGCTGAAGCCTCAGAAGGCTACTGTTTCTATAACTAATAACTAGTTTAATAATCAGAGCACTCATATAAGAACATAGCACTATCAGAATGCTAGATATATATTTATATATCTTCCACAGTCATTCCATCTGTAATGAAGCTAATTCCACAGAGAAAGCTGTGCAGTAATAAAAGAAAGCTTGACTTGTAAAGCTCCATTTCAGTTCTATGGACACGCGCACGCACGCGCACGCGCACGCACACGCACACACACACACACACACACACACACACACACACACAGACACAGACACAGTTTACACACAACAAACAGCGCTGCCGTGAAACAACAATAGTTTCAACAATAGCCAATAGTTTGTGTTTTAACAATTTTCCTATATAGATGAGCAAAAAAACCAAAATCATGACAATGGCATTCAATGATCATTCGACAATGGGCAAGACTTGACCAATCAGATTTGAATATGTAAATATATAGTTTGGGATACCCCTAGATGTATTTCAAGAACTGGATATCTGTCTCCAAGATTGGCTTCCAGTCACTTGAGGGAAAATTGCTTTCAGAGTGAATAAGCCAAAGAAGTTCAAGGTTTTCCTTTTTCTCTCGAAATGAGCACATGCACTTCCTTTTGTGGTCATAGGCGATGTTCTGGGTGCAGCACCGCCTCTTGTATCCATTTCTCTTAATACATCCATACTTGAAAAAAGGTCCACTGACACAAATCTCATTGGAATGTAAAATGTATCACTAACAGTAAAAATGATAATTTAAAAACATGACAGCAATCAAACGAGCAAGAAAGAGCCAACTGAGCCATTGAATGATCGTACTGCTCTGCCTGCAGATAACGGCGTCTCTTGACTTTCTCATAAACGTACTAGTGACCGAAGTAACCAAAAACACAAAGTTCTGAAGTGCATCCCTCCAGGATGACCTAGAGAATACATCACCCAGGTCCAGTTCGTGTATCCAAATTTGCTCAAAGACAGCAGTGACTTGAAGTCCTTGGAGAAGAAATCTTGAGGGTTTATGTAATAACTCCTTAGCTGCTTACACACTGCAGTCTTGGCTCCGGGCCTGCTACCAGTAAATCTCTGAGCATACTTTCTTCTTTCATGCTGTTCAGGATGTTGTTCTGAGAGGGGCGACCCAACACAAGATGAAATGATAAGTTTAGCGTTAGATAAGCCGCCAGACGTGTGAAACACAATGGATTCATGATACGCCGAATGGCACGATCTTGCTTGATATATTAAGCTTTTTGTTGTGTTGTTCACAAACAGCAGATATCATAAGGTGAGTCAGCAGCCAAAAAATATTATGTCCATTTCAGATTCACATGATACTGGAATGTGCATAAAAATAAACATGACTATAAAGTGACTATATATTTATCTCAGAGGTTCTTATATAATATATAAATCAAATCTGGAGCCTCTGTTGGAAACATAGTTCTCTCTGTAATAATGCACGAGTCGATATAGTATTAACTGGTTTCGATGAAGAGCAATAGTCATTCATATTCATTATGACAGAAAAAAATAATCTTCTTTTCTAGAAGAATACTGTCTATGCAATGACGGCACTCTGATCCTGGTGTTATTGAGATACTATAATGGACAACTAATCCAATATTGATAACAGCATTTAAAACTCTTTCGACATATTTGAAGTATAATCTACTTTCTAAAAAAGACTTTATGGACTGATACAAAAATAATCCTTCATCACCGCCGACCCACTGGAAGTGTGTGCTGGTGTCTGTATATACAGACCCTCTCTTCCCTTTTTATTTCGCAGTGTTTGGGACGTTTCTGGGTGTCAGCACAGAGCCTCAGGGCCCCGTGAGTAGGTGTAACCCCCAGCCAACGAGCAATACCCAGGCACAGGCTTGACATCCATGGGCACAAGGCCCACTTTAGCCCTGTCACAATCAAAGCGACCATATTTGATGAAACTGGTTGTTACATTGCTGTGTGTTTTATGAGCATATGCTCTGGTGCTCACCCTGCTCCTCTCTGTCTGCTCTGCTGTGTGCAGAGTGAGCCGAGCGGGTATAGCCTGCCCTACCCGCCTGCATTCATTCGAAATCCAGCAACCAAGCTTCAGCTAAGAGTTGCTTCTTCAATTAATTAATGAGATCTGGCCTTAATTCTTAAAGTGAAATCAAGGTCTGTTATGTTATTATCACAGAAAAGGTGCTGCAACAATATTTTGAGACTCTATTTGAGATGCTTGATCTCGACTTAGTATGAAGAATTTAAAGACATCAAAGCCTGACTTTTAAAACAAGAAAGACATTCATAGACCCTGTTAAGAGTAGATGACTGACCACTTGGCTAACTGTGTGTAATAATAAACAGCAATACCCAGTGTAGCTGTACACGCTAGCAGTGGCTCCAGGCATGGCTGTATGATGGGTCTAACTGCTGGATGGAATTCCGTGTTCTCCTCAGGATAATTTGTAATAACTTTGGTAATTCCCTGATCCACATTTCAAATTGAAAACAAATATGCGAAACGACATTTCCATCAGCCTCAGTTGTTTTTAGAGCCAATAAGCACTTTTTAGCATGCAAGCACTTTAAACTAAAGATTATGAAAATGGTTAACATCACACATGCTTAGCATCATAATGATACCATTAAGCTCAAAGAGCTGATTGAATGGCTTAAATTGCTAACTTTTGTGAGTGTTCGATGGTGAGCAATGTATTTAAGTTCATAAATGTTTTTATGAATCTGTATGGTTGATTAGTGTATGTATTTAAATGGGCTTTCAATCTGAAAAGGCCACTGTGGGCTCTGGAACAAATTTGATGTTCAGTTGCTGTGAATGAAGCTGAGATCATTATAATATTTATTGCTTTGATTGCTGTGGTATCTCATTAGTATGATTTGACAAACATATATAATGGCATCAAAATGAGATATTCATCACCATATGTATGCATTCACACACACAAATCTTACCCCCTGTGTGCACAATACAGTCCTATGCATATTCATAGATGCACTAAAGCAGGGAGGCAGAAAAGAGGTGCGTGTATGTGTGAGAGATTGAGAGACAGCAATCATCCAGCCAGCCAAACAAGAAGGTGTGTGGGTCCAACAGTTCCCCGGCTGTGTGGAGACATTGTGGGGTTGCCCAGCACCAGAGGTCTGAACAGATGGATCTGGTAGGGCGCCCCGGAAGAGAGAAGCCCTGATGTTATGGATAGCTGACTCAATCACTGGGGGGCATGCTAAAAACAAAGATCAGAGAAACATGGTAAAAAAAAAAAATGAAAATATGTTTGTGTCAGCGAGGTGAAGGGCAACATTGTCACATCTTCTGTTGTTTTATGTTTTCCATGTTTTAGCTGTTGAACAGCAGGCCATGATTGTGAAAAAAGCAATTATAATCCGTCTGACTGAGCACATCTCTGAAAGTGCCTTCAGCAAACAGAAAGAGTTCCATTCCAAATGGAGGGAGTGACACATCACTGGTCATAACATCAAAAGATGGTAAGTGAATCCCCCACAAATTCATTGTTAACATACATCATGCATTGAGACATAGTGGGGCACCGCAACAAAACTCCCACCACTGACTGATAATATGGAAGAGATAAACATAACTTCCATCAAAAGGTTCATAGAAGTGTGGGCAGTGATAATTAGATGAGGCTCTTGAGCCTGTGATTCCCCATGTGGAGAGAGGGCCTTATGTCACTGAGTTCAACTCATTAGCACTTGTAGTTTCAATGGTAAAAGAAAACAAATAAAAAGGTGATAAGAAATAACTTCATGAGAGTAACAGGAGAAATAAATTAGGTTAGTTTTGAATTGAGAGCATCAAACTGTGTCCACGTCCCATGTGGATGCATTTGAAATGTCTCCATGTGTGTGTTGGCTAAATCAGAAAATACAGGTCAGGACAAGTCTAAAGTTGTGGGTTACACCGTGGGGTTCACCATCGCTAACATGCTAACATTTGCTAATTAGCACCTAACCCAATATAAGCGGAGGCTCCAAAGTATTGGACAAAGTGAAATTTGGACATGATGGTTGGAAAGGTATTACAACTCATTATTATTATTATTATTATTATTATTATTATTATTATTATTATTATTATTATTATTATATTCCTTTATTGATCCTCCATGGGGGAATGTACAGTATATCCACATGGGGGGGGCTGGTCAGCATGTTGACAGACTGTGGTCTCCGCTGTTGTTATACAGTCTGATGGCAGTGGGCACAAATGAGCGTCTGAAGCTCCGTCCTGCTCTTTGGCAGAATCAGCCGATGGCTGAATGAGCTGCCCAGCTGCCACAGTTCCTCATGGAGAGGGTGAGAGGGATTGTCCAGGATGGCTCCGAGTTTGGCCTTCATCCTCCTCTCACCCACTGACTCCAGACTGTCCAGCTCCAGACCCACCACAGAGCTGGCTTTCCTCACCAGCTTATTGAGCTTGTTGGCATCTCCAGTCCTGATGCCACCACCCCAGCACGTTACAGCGAAGAAGAGGGCGCTGGCTACCACAGACTGGTAGAAGAAGAAGAGGGCACTGGTTACCACAGACTGGTAGAAGAAGAAGAGGGCACTGGTTACCACAGACTGGTAGAAGAAGAAGAGGGCACTGGTTACCACAGACTGGTAGAAGAAGAAGAGGGCACTGGTTACCACAGACTGGTAGAAGAAGAAGAGGGCACTGGTTACCACAGACTGGTAGAAGAAGAGGGCACTGGTTACCACAGACTGGTAGAATGCCTTGAGCAGTTTATTGTACACATTGAAGGACCTCAGCCTCCTCAGGAAGAACAGCCTGCTCTGTCCTTTCCTGTAGAGGGCAGTGTTGTGTGTCCAGTCCAGTTTATTGTTGATCTGCACCCCAAGGTGCTTGTAGGACTCAACCCTCTCCACTTCCCCTCCCTGAATGAAAACAGGGACAGGGGGCTTCTGTTCCTCTGGTAGTCCACCACAAGCTCCTTGGTCTTGCTGATGTTGAGCTTCAGGTGGTTGTTGCTGCACCATGTGATGAAGCTCTCAATCAGTTCTCTGTACTCCTCCTTGTTGTCCCTGGTGATACATCCAACAATGGAGGAGTCATCGGAAAACTTTTGGAGGTGGCAGGAACCAGAGTTGAAGCGGAAGTCCGAGGTGTAGAGAGTGAAGAGGAACGGTGCCAGTACAGTTCCTTGGGGTGCGCCGGTGTTGCTGATCACAGACTCAGAGACACAGCCATCCACCCTGACGTACTGTGGCCGGCCTGTGAGGTAGTCTGTGATCCAGGAAGTGGTGTTGGGGTGCAGGTTCATCTCCAGCAGCTTCTCTCTCAGTAGGGAGGGCTGGATGGTGTTGAAAGCACTGGAGAAGTCAAAGAACATGACTCTCACAGTGCTTCCCAGCTTCTCCAGGTGAGAGAGGGCCTTGTGCATCAGGTAGATGATGGAGTCCTCCACCCCGATGTGTGGCAGATAGGCGAACTGTAGTGGGTCCAGAAAGCTGTAAGCTGGGTCCTCAGGTGCCGCAGAACCAGTCTCTCCAGGGTCTTCATGACGTGTGATGTCAGGGCCACAGGTCTGTAGTCATTAAGACCGCTGGGACGACTCTTCTTCGGCACCGGGACGATGCAGGACGTCTTCCAGATTGTGGGCACCTTCTTCAACCTCAGGGAGAGATTGAAGAGGTGCCTGAGAGGAGCCGCCAGCTGTCCAGCACACACTTTCAGCAACCTAGGGCTGATGTCATCAGGTCCACTGGCTTTACTCCTCTGAAGCCTGGAGAGCTGATGCTGTACCTGGATGGTGGTGAAGGTGGGGCTGGGTGGTGAGGGGTTTGAAGGGAGCTGTGAGCTCCTGGCCGTGGGTGAACAGTTGTAGGGGGGATGGGGGGAGTGATGGGCTGTCCTGGTCCACATCTGTGGAGATGTTGGTCTGAAGAGGGCTAGTGGGTGAGGGGGGGCATCCTCTGGTCCTAACAGTCTGCTGAGAGAGGGGGAGGTGGCAGAGGTGTAGATGGAAGGGGGAGCAGAGACCCCAGCAGAGGTGTGAATGGGGGAAGAGGTGTTAGGTGGAGACCTAGCCTCACTATCGGAGCACACCGGGGTGGGGGTAGTGTCGAACCTATTGAAGAATAGGTTGAGCTCCGATGCGAGGGCTAGGTCACCCTGTACTCCAGATGAAGGCAGACTGCAGCCTGTCATCATTTTCATCCCATTCCACACCTCTTTAGTGTTGTTCTGTCCCATCTTAGCCTCAATCTTCTCCCTGTAGCTGTTCTTAGCCTCTCTCAGCTTTCTCTTCAGCTCCTTCTGAACAGCCCGAAGTTCCCCTCTGTCCTTAGCCATGAAGGCCCTCTTCTTCCTGTTGAGAAGGCCCTTCAACTCTTTGCTGATCCACGGCTTGTTGTTGTGGTAGCAGCGGACCTTCTTTGTTGGCACAATGGTGTCCTCACAGAAGTGAATGTAGTCTGTGATGCAACGAGAGAGGCCCTCGATGTCCTCCCCGTAGTCCTCCTGGAACAGTTCCCAGTTTGTGTCCTGAAAACACTCCTGGAGGGTCCTGGGGGGGGGGGCAGAGGAGCTGTAGGCCCCCTTTACATTCACGTAAAAGAGGTCCAGGATCTTGTTCTCTCTCGTTGCAACACTGACATACTGTTTAAAGTTGGTCAGGACAGGAGAGAGGGAGACATGGTTAAAGTCCCCGCTGATCATTATGAGTGAGTTGGGATGTTTAGTCTGAAGCCCCGCTGTGACAGAGTGGATGACGTCACTCGCGCTCCTCTGCAGCTGATGGTGGGATGTAAACAACAACAACAATGGCGTGTGAGTACTCCCGCGGTAGATAGTAGGGTCTCAAACCCACCGCCAGGAGCTCAATGTCGGGAGTGCAGATACACTCCTTCACAGTGACATGGCCGGGACTACACCATTTTGAGTTAACAAAGACAGCAAGACCTCCTCCTCTCTTCTTACCGCTCTGTTCCCCTCTGTCCGGCTGGTTCAGCAGACTGTCCGGCTGGTTCAGCAGACTGTCCGGCTGGTTCAGCAGACTGTCCGGCTGGTTCAGCAGACTGTCCGGTATCTTCCCGTGCAGCCATGTCTCCTGAAGCAGAGCAGACTACACTCCCTGTAGGCCCGCTGGTTGCTCACCAATGCTGACAGTTCATCCACTTTGTTAGCGAGGGACCTCACATTCCCCATAATGACCGTGGGGAGAAAAGGTTTAACTCTCCTGTCCCCCTCCATCCTCTCCCAGACCCTCACTCCGGCTCTTTTTCCTCGACGGGGTTGTCTTCATATCGCGTCGGGTATGCAGGTGGAGGGAACGCCGGCTCCACTCCGGTAGCGCAGAAGCTGGTCGCGGGTGTAGGTCAAAAACATGATTAAAAGTTCCAGTTGTGTGCAGAGAAAGGGGAAAAAACGCTACAACTAAAACGCTGAAGCGAGAACATACAATTACCAAAAGAAAGAAGACAACAACGAATAAAAATAGTAGAAAAAAATACAAAAGTAGCAAAGTTGGTAGAGAGCTGCTGCGACAGGCTGCCGACCTCTGGCGCCATCTTTTACATCATTGTAAATCATCCTGAGGAATGGTGAATATCTGTAACAGTCATGGCATTCTGTTCATTAGTTAGACTTATTTCAACCTGAATCATAAAATGTCTGCAGGTGGGACTAGATAGATAGTTAGAGTACCACCAAAATGATGGCGATCCTCTGAGAACGACAAACAGTTGTAACTAAATGTAGGCCAATCCATGTAGTAGTTGTAGAGATGGTACACTGGGTATTTGAAATATTTGGCCTGCTATATGGCGCGTTACATGAAAAGTCAAACAATCTCCAAAAGTAATAAGGGTTCCTCTGGGGACCATGAATGTCAGTTACAAATGTCATGTCAATCCATCCAATACTTGTAAAGATCTTTCAATAGAAACAGTGAAGGTTGGACCGACCGACCACCATTCCATCCCTGAAGCATAACCGCTGGCGTAGCTAAAAGTACCTTCAGCTCATTTTCAGATCTACTTTTTGTTTGCACTTGGCAAACTTCCACAATACTTGTGGGTTTTGTCACACACAATCAGGCTTTTCAATTCAATTCAGTTTATTTTGTATAGCCCAGAATCACAAATTACAAATCTGCCTCAGAGGGCTTTACAATCTGTGCACATGAGATATCCTCTGTCCTTCCCTCACATCCTCTGTCCTTAGACCCTCACATCCTCTGTCCTTAGACCCTCACACCCTCTGTCCTTAGACCCTCACATCCTCTGTCCTTAGATCCTCACATCCTCTGTCCTTAGACCCTCACATCCTCTGTCCTTAGACCCTCACATCCTCTGTCCTTATACCCTCACATCCTCTGTCCTTAGACCCTCACATCCTCTGTCCTTAGACCCTCACCTCCTCTGTCCTTAGACCCTCACATCCTCTGTCCTTAGACCCTCACCTCCTCTGTCCTTACACCCTCACATCCTCTGTCCTTAGACCCTCACATCCTCTGTCCTTAGACCCTCACATCCTCTGTCCTTAGACCCTCACATCCTCTGTCCTTAGACCCTCACATCGGCAGAGGAAAAACTCCTTTGTGGCGAATAGGGCAGGGTTAAGCTTAAACGGCCTATTTGAGTGACACTCATTTGACCCATTTGATTAAATGGCCCATTGATCGCTGGTTGGTGGTTGGCCACTGCAGCATGTCAGGTTGCATTTATTTCTGGCTTCCATGCATTCCATCAAAGTGTTTTTTTCCAATACATTTGAAACACATGTAGGAATTTCAACTGATATGTGGACTGAGAGTCTTTGTAAAGTTAGCTACAGTCAGTCCAGTAAAAAGCAAAACGTTTTGAGGTTGATGTTCGAATGAAAATCAGTAGCTCTATTGGCTATTGGCCATTCAATCTCTCTGAAACCTTTTCCCTCTCTACCGTGTGATCTTAACTTCCCCACTGCACGCATGTCCACCTTCAGCCTTAACGCAGCATGCTTCGGGGTCCAGTCGTGCTCCCTCTCATCTGCCACATCAGGATCAATTGGAAGCCAACAGGGATTGTTCACCCCTATGGACTACTGCTTGTGGCCTCAGAAACTGATTAGCATGGCGGCTGCCCGCTACGCTCTTATCTGTCCAGCTTCTCAGGAAGAGGTCATAAAAACAGCAGGGAGGCTGACCTCAGGCCCTTTACTCCAGCGGCCCCTGAGGAGCCCACTCCCAAAGCTGGCCCCGCTCTAAGGACTGTGAATTAACCGGTGTGCCCCAAACCTTTTGAAGAGTGGAAAACCTGCTGCTGGGCCTGCAGAAGATGGGCTTCATTCTTTCTAATGACAACTTGACATTACATGGCTTGATAACTATGAGAGGAGGGATGTGAGCCTCGGACTTTGTTAGAGCTGTTAGAGACTTTGTAGAGAACTACAGTTACTTGTTGTGTAGGGACAACCATTTAAAAAAGAATTTCCTTAGTTTTCACTTAGTTTTGATTTGGAATTAACAGGTTTTAATGAAGTAGTCAATAGAATTTTTATAAGTGAGATAACAGAGAGTGCAACACAGCAGACTTCATGACTTGTCAAACATAGCTTTGTGTAAATGACAACATTAATAATGGCTGAATTCAATTCAGAGACCTCTCTGCATGGAGTAATAGCACCTCAAATGGAATGGAGCCATCAGCATGTTATCAGTTACACCTTTGTTTGACAAGTCAGATGTCTTTAGCAAGGTCTACTCATGAAGAAGTAATTCTTATTCGTGTATATGTAGCCAGGGTTTGTACCTAACTTTTAGACAAGGTTATCTGTAAGTGTTCTGACAGAAGGTATTTATAATGTGGGGAATCTCAGTAGCATCATCAAATGCACATTTAAAGAAGGAAGTGATTTGTGCTTTTGCCTTGAAGAACAGCTTTCTTTTCAGCTTTTATTTGTTTGAGGCTTTCCCCCATACAACTAAACTGCATTGTCAAATACATTTTGAGGGCAAATGTGTTTTTCTCCCGGATTAAGTTTGTTCTTGACGTATCACAAATTATTTTCTATTTATAGTTCATGGAGGCAGGGGTGAATGGATGGCCAACAAAGACTTTCACTCAGGAGACTGCTGTTCGTGTCCTGTGTGAAAGCAATTCAACATCTTTATTTGTGTCCCTAACGTCAATAATGCAATAACCATACTTATTTTAATCTAAACCTTAATGTTTTCCTCAACCTAAACAAGGAGTTTTTGGTGTTTATTTGAGCTTTTTTTCAATTTATAGAAAACATGTTATGTTAAATAGTCAAACGTGAAATGGTTACGCTTTTGTTTAGGCAACAAAACCACTTAGGTTTAGGAAAAACATAATTGTTGCTTAAACAAGTTCTTAAACAATGTAATAGGGTCCAGAAAACACGTCACACTTTTCACTTCATAATATGTCACACTTGTGATATCACACGGGACACGGACAACGGTCTCCTGCGTGAAAGTCCAATGTCTGTGTGATCCATCGACAATAGTCCTTCTCACTTTTTATACGTTCATTATTGTACGTAACTAGCGTTGAGCATTTATTCAAGGGGACGGGTTTTCATTGCAGTCTGTACAGATTGGTGCGGAGAAATTAGGTCAGTGCTTCATCATTTCCTCAAATGGCCAGCCTCAAGTGTCCATTTGAGGAATCAAAAAGAGAGTCAATTTCTGTAGACCTTAATTTTAAAATGCCCAACTGTGCTGTGAAGCAGAAATAAACCTTTAAATCTGGTACAAAAAAGGTGTGGCTCTTTATAGCTAATAACCCTGTTCATGAAAACTGCACAAAGGGTCAATTTTTATATAACTCACCCATTTGAATTTTATTAAAGCTCAAAATCAGGCATCATTTTAGTTTGCAGTAGTTTCTACTGTTAGCACTGTTAGCTACAAGTTGCCAGCTCAGTTGTCGCCATGTTGAGAGTCATTCAGAGGCAATTGAAATGATACCAATCTCAGATTATGCACGTTTAAGAAATTTACACAACTTTGTGAGACCTGGATAACCTCATTAGGAGCCACCTATGTTGTTTTGAACAAACAGGGTGTTTCTCAAGGTGAGGGATACCTTCTTGGTAGGACGGGTCACTCCAAGATTCAATTCAATTCAATATTTTGTATGGCCAAAAATATTTGCCTCAGAGGGCTTTACAATTTGTACACATGTGACATCCTCTGTCCTTAGACCCTCACCTCCTCTGTCCTTAGACCCTCACATCGGCACAGGAAAAAGCCCCCAAAATAACAGGGAGAAAAAATGAAGAAACCTCTGGGAGAACGACAGAGGAGGGATCCTTCTCCCAGGATGGACAGAATGCAATAGATGTCATGTGTACAGAATGAACAGCATAACAGAGATACAACACATTCAATGTATATGACATAAATGATTCATATAATAAGAGTAGTAAGCAGAATAATGATGGAAAAAATTAAGACTACTAATAATAACAGCAGCAATGAATATAGTAGAATGATAATGATGATAAGAGCAGTAACAGTATGGGGAATAGTAATAGTAAGTAGTCGCCTGCGAGGCAAGAAATAAAAAAGGGTGTCCAGAAGAAATGGAGGTGTTTAAACATTTTTTTTATTTAGAATAATTCAGGACATTACAATATCTAGTACGAATATTGGTTTTGCATACTGAAAACAATATAAAGAGATTCAAAACATGTAGGCTGATTAAAAAAATTATAAAATCAGCAGCAATTTGGCCCATTACTCTTATTTGCAGACGTACAATACATGCAATTAATATGCTCTCATCAAACCAGCAGTTTCACCTCACCAATTGTAAAACATACTTCATTCAAACTTGACAAAAACAAAAGAAAACTCATCCAATCCGTCTTTGTTCATGTTTTCACTGTTCCAACAATAACCAACTCTGGTTTGGTCTAAGGCCCTAATTCAACAAATTAGATGTGTAAACACGCCGTCTTTCCCCCTTTGTCTCGCTCTGCTGTTTCCGGCCTCACTGCTATTAATAGCTCACTCAACAGTCTGTTGGTGCGCAACAAAAGTCGTAACAAGCTTTTCAACTAGGCCTTGTAGATCTAAGATGAGTGAAGATTCAGCAACTGTGTTGGCAATCTCTTGCCTAAAGTTCTGGTGGACTACAGAGGTGAAATAACTGAAGCTTTACTAGCGTATTTCCCGTTTCCAATTCAGGGGACAGGGTATCAAAGCAACCTCGACATGGAACAGTCCTTTGTCGGAATTTGATGACGTAGCATACTTGAAATTCAGCCGTTGAGGGGGATCCTGCCTTGACTTTGAGAAACACCCAGTGTTCCTGTGTCGCACAACACCTAAACCATGCCCTTAGCTGTCAGTAGCTCTTCACAGGACCCTGATTAGTCCACACATTTTCATCTGTTCTTGTGATCCAGCGATTATTGCGTCATCCCGTGAGAATCCAACTGCATTGCAAGATAAGTGATATTATGTGAGTTGCACAAATCCCATTTCCACAGTCGTACCAGTAGCTATTACTTCATGACAGATCTGTGGGTAACAATTTTTCGCTTTGTTTATCTGCTCAATTTAGCCACCTCTCTGTCTTTTCTCTGTCTCCAGCTGAGATTGGGGCAGATGTGGTTGGCTGACTTGCTTTTGAAACAGCAAGGAAAGGAAGAGGCAGGAAAGGGAGGGGATTCTGAATGAAAGAAGAGAATGTCTCAAAGTTGATCAGCTAGAAGAAGTTTTGTGCTCTACTGATTTGCTTTTTCCCCCTTTTTCAAATTCTTTTAAAAAGAGCAAACATAGCATTTTCTCCTGTCATGCCACATCTGTCTATGTGTGAGATGACAAACAACAAATGGAAGAAATACATATTTGTTACTATTTAAAAGTCTTGACTGAATACATTTCGATATATGAGCCTTTAACAAGGGCATTGACATCCTGGCTTACTTTAAAGAAAGATGATTTCTGTTTTCTCAAGTCATCCTTACCTATTTGTCAGGTGTCAGCCCCTGCTCTTGTCAACCTCTCATATTGCACACCTTACTTAACAATTAGCCTTAGCAGTCCTATGACAGGATGTCAATAGGTCTTTCTGGAGAGAGTAACAAATGACATACACATCCAACAGAAACAGAAAAACATTCTGTCATAATCCTCTCTCCTCCCCTCTTTACTCCCAGTTTTTGTAATCATCGCTGTTGAAATCCCAGCAAGCTCCTACTTTTCACCCTGACAAAAAGAGTCACCATCAGCAGGTTTTCCTCAGAATTGCGTAAAAGCTCTAGTCATTTTCTAAACACTGTAAGACACAGTGTCTAAACCTTCGCTGTCACTTTGGTTGCATTGGCAGTTCTCCTGCCATAAACAAACCTGACTGTTAATATTACCATCGTGCATCCTAAAAACATTTTGTGTAATTGCCATAGACTCTATATAAGAAGAGGACATTGTCACTATGATGTCACTCATTAATTTGCCATTGTTAAGCCTCATTTGGAGGCCAAAATGACAAACCAATGAGTGACGTCATAGTTGTAGAGACCTGTCAATCAGCGTGTAGCCTGCTTTATGGTCTGTTTGACTCTAAATGGAGCATCATTTACTAAATGAACATCATGCTGTATTGAAGAAGACTTGAAACTAGAGATTGAGACCATAAACTCATGTTTACAATGTTTACTGAGGGAATAAATCAAGAGAGAAGTAGAGTCATTTTCTCATAGACTTCTATACAACCAGAGGAGTCGCCCCCTGGTGGACAGGAGAGAGAATGCAGCTTTAAGACTCTTCTGTATTGATTTCATTTTTCAGAACTGGAGGTTGCCTCTTGTTTATTGCAGGGAGTCACATTCTGTCTAATTCATGTTAGTCTGCAGATGAATAGTTCTTAAATGTTTGACTTCATGCCTGCTCTCATCCGCATGCTTTTTGTAGTCATACTCAAACTTGTTACTTTGATTTTCTCTGTTCACTAGGTAAACTCTATGAGATAGTTCAAAAACAAAGATTCCATTTGTTCTGCTTCTCTTGTTCAGCTTTGAGCTATTTATGCAACGAACACAAACAAATTAAACATGCATTAATGCCTAATAATTGCAGTTCTTATTTACTAAACTCTAATATAGCCTTTTGTGATATTAGGTGCGTGAACATCAATACATGTCACATCCATATGTTTAATTAAATAGCCTTTTTTTAGTTTTAAAACTGTAATGTTTGCCTATTTACCATCATTAAAAGGCATGTGTTACATTCTGTTAAATTAGACCTCTTTATCACTCACTGGCCACCTGCTATTCTTTTTGGTGTGCATGCTGTGTTGTGAAGCAGCACACAATGAATGCACTATGGATGCTCAGCTCCAAAGATGTTTCAGTTAGTCTACCTCAATGAGGGATTCAACCCTCACCCTTTGAAGTGTGAGCCTGCTCTTTGCCGAACCTTTCAGCTTCAAGAGAAAGAGCTTTCCTTCTCTCTCTTTCTTCCTACTTTGATTGCTTGCAAAAGAACATAGTTTCCTTTCATTAAAGTCTAGTCTTGTTGTATACGTTGCAATTGTTATATATAATCATAGAGCGCAGTGCCAATTAGGGCTTGTGAAGCCTATTCTTTATCTAAAGAGACACTTAGCTATGGCCCTTTTGCTTCTTCATCCCTACTTAAGAGAATGTATTCAATACTATATGGTTATAGGCTCGGGAGTGGTCATAGCTGCCAAGCTTATTCCAGTACCTCAAGATATTAAACAGTGGATTGATTTAATGACCGTATATAAATATACATTTTAGTCTAGGTGTAGTTCTTCTTCTAATTATTCTAATTGCAAGAAGTAGCATTAGTTTATATGTGGGACACATTTCTGAACCCATCTGCTATCAGTCTGAAGATGATAAGCCTCTGTGAAAATATAATTCTGGGGTTCTGAAGGGTTTAAAACACTGTCCTGTTGCCTACAGATTCTGCATACTCATGTGGAATCTGTTTATAGATATGAGTGAGGGACATACAGGCAGAAAGTAAATGTCAAAAAGATCCCACTAACTTACATCTCCAAAGTTATTTCATTGTTTTGGAAAGTATCTCCCCAACGTCTCTATTTTGTCCAAAGTAGTGTACCTTATTTTGTTGAACATATCACCACAGTTTCACTACCCCTAGTAGGTGGGATCTGGGTCCAGACCACAGCCAGGTCTTGGATCACAGCCAGTCCAACAGCCACCTGATCTGGGCACTAATGAACTTCAACCACATGAGTGTGGCAGTCTCTCACCACCAGCCTGCCCTCGCCATCTCCTTAAGAGGCATGAAAGGACAGTGGGTGGGGCTAATTACTGTCCCCCAAACACCTCACCCGGTCTGGTGATTCTAACCTGTGACAACTTAAGACGCACTGCCCTGTAAACCTTGTGTTTGCGTGAGCATCCATTCCTTTCTTTTGTCTCGAAAGAGAGAACCGCAGCTATTGAAGCAGCAGCAGGAAGTATCTAGGCAGCACATTGACAGCCACTAGGCAGAGGACCAAAACGGGGGCTAGGACGCTGAGTGAGTGGTTCCGACAGAAGACTCAACTGGACCAGATAGAGGAACTGACCATGAGAGTCTGAGGGACAGAAACTCTGAAATACAGAGATGAGTGTGTGGGTGGTGGTGGGGTTGTTTTAAGGGGTCTTTCCCTGCTTCAATGAGCTACCTTGCCTCACTGACCGCTATGGGGATGAAAGAGACCAAAGTCAGGGTCCGCTTTGAGCTCATTAACCAGACTGAAGCCTAAAGGCCTTTGCAACCTTGCTACCACTGCACCAAGTAAAATGCATCAGTCTGAACTCTGCTCTCAAGTTCCACTGAAGCATTTGTCACGCAGCATGCTGATGTCTACAGGTGGATAAAAGTGCCGACTGCAAGCGATGGAAAAATGCAGTCACCAGGAAAAAAAAGTGTTGGCATTATGCTCCTGCATGCCACAAACTATGTTGAATGTTGACATAAATAAATCCAAAAATACATTTCATATCAGCCTTGTATCACGCTTGCAGAAACGGACTATACCAAGTGATTACCATTGTGAAACAATTGGTTAGGATGATGCAACAAAAGTTCTTGGTAAAGTTTAGAAAAAAAGATTGTGGTTTGCATTTATATAATAAGGTAACTTAATAATTTACTCCTGGTTTCACAAAGAAAAGCCGCCTCCTAGGTGAAGGTCCTGTGTTTGACCCATTCAGCACCATTCCCAACCACTAGTTTTTACTGAAAAGAGCTTGAATGCATCATTATTTAACCCAATGCAACCTCCAAATCTTAGTTGTTAGCTCTGGTATTTAGCCAAGCAGGACTGTGCTGCCCACAGCCTGCTAACAGCTAACATTAAGTAGCTAACCTCCTACTGATTTCAACACAGATTTGTAGTTCAAAAGGTCACATTATCAGGGACATTATTCACCCTCCCCAGGACAACAGGAGGCCCTTAGTCTCTAGCCCTGTTCCTCGGTATCTGCGGTACTGCACAAATATGATAACCATCACGTGTTCAGCCATTTGGAATCAACGTAACACTTCTTACACTCATTGTTGAGGGTTCCATTACCAAACATACAAATATCTGTGTTGCGTGGGTACCTGAACAGGTGAACAACACCAAGAGTCTCTATATGCTAACAAGCTCACAATCAAAGGCTAACATGGTGCAGATTAGCAAGCTATTTACCATGTCCACCCTCTTAGTTCATCCTGCTAGGACATGCTAATATTAGCTAGTTAGTTATTATTATATTCCTTTATTGATCCCCATGGGGGAAATTCGGGTGTTGCAGCAGCTCAACTACACAGAAACAGATAATAAATACACATATTATACAATAAAATAAAAATAGAATAAAATAAAAAATAAGAATACAAATAAAAAAAAAAAAAGTACAGTATATCCACATGGGGGGGGGGGGGGGGGCTGGTCAGCATGTTGACAGACTGTGGTCTCCGCTGTTGTTGTACAGTCTGATGGCAGTGGGCACAAATGAGCGTCTGAAGCTCCGTCCTGCTCTTTGGCAGAATCAGCCGATGGCTGAATGAGCTGCCCAGCTGCCACAGTTCCTCATGGAGAGGGTGAGAGGGATTGTCCAGGATGGCTCCGAGTTTGGCCTTCATCCTCCTCTCACCCACTGACAGACTGTCCAGCTCCAGACCCACCACAGAGCTGGCTTTCCTCACCAGCTTATTGAGTTTGTTGGCATCTCCAGTCCTGATGCCACCACCCCAGCACGCTACAGCGAAGAAGAGAGCGCTGGCTACCACAGACTGGTAGAAGAAGAGGGCGCTGGCTACCACAGACTGGTAGAATGCCTTGAGCAGTTTATTGCACACATTGAAGGACCTCAGCCTCCTCAGGAAGAACAGCCTGCTCTGTCCTTTCCTGTAGAGGGCATCAGTGTTGTGTGTCCAGTCCAGTTTATTGTTTATCTGCACCCCAAGGTGCTTGTAGGACTCAACCCTCTCCACTTCCCCTCCCTGAATGAAAACAGGGACAGGGGGCTTCTGTTCCTCTGGTAGTCCACCACAAGCTCCTTGGTCTTGCTGATGTTGAGCTTCAGGTGGTTGTTGCTGCAGCATGTGATGAAGCTCTCAATCAGTCCTCTGTACTCCTCCTCGTTGTCCCTGGTGATGCATCCAACAATGGAGGAGTCATCGGAAAACTTTTGGAGGTGGCAGGAACCAGAGTTGAAGCGGAAGTCCGAGGTGTAGAGAGTGAAGAGGAACGGTGCCAGTACAGTTCCTTGGGGTGCGCCGGTGTTGCTGATCACAGACTCAGAGACACAGCCATCCACCCTGACGTACTGTGGCCGGCCTGTGAGGCAGTCTGTGATCCAGGAAGTGGTGTCGGGGTGCAGGTTCATCTCCAGCAGCTTCTCTCTCAGTAGGGAGGGCTGGATGGTGTTGAAAGCACTGGAGAAGTCAAAGAACATGACTCTCACAGTGCTTCCCAGCTTCTCCAGGTGAGAGAGGGCCTTGTGTGTCAGGTAGATGATGGAGTCCTCCACCCCGATGTGTGGCAGATAGGCGAACTGTAGTGGGTCCAGGAAAGCTGTAAGCTGGGTCCTCAGGTGCCGCAGAACCAGTCTCTCCAGGGTCTTCATGACATGTGATGTCAGGGCCACAGGTCTGTAGTCATTAAGACCGCTGGGACGACTCTTCTTCGGCACCGGGACGATGCAGGACGTCTTCCAGATTGTGGGCACCTTCTTCAACCTCAGGGAGAGATTGAAGAGGTGCCTGAGAGGAGCTGCCAGCTGTCCAGCACACACTTTCAGCAACCTAGGGCTGATGTCATCAGGTCCACTGGCTTTGCTCCTCTGAAGCCTGGAGAGCTGATGCTGTACCTGGATGGTGGTGAAGGTGGGGCTGGGTGGTGAGGGGGTTTGAAGGGAGCTGTTATTACAGTAAATGAAAATACAGCTGCAGATATATACTGGACAAAGAGAATGATTGAACTGATGATGATGCCAGATGAAAATAATTCTTGCTGGGATATGTCAGTGTGGACAGAAGCTGATAGATGGATTGATGGACTGATATTGCCATGTATATGTATGTAGCTAGCAATATCAAAAAATCAAATGAGAGAAAATGATTTTAATTGTTTTTAATTATATGAACTGTCCAAGAACAAAAGTATTTTCATTTATGTAGTAAGACATTAATATAAATTCTTGTTTTGAAACCAGCAGCTAATTTAAACAAAATAATGCGTTTTTTCAGGCAGTGATTTTCGAAACTGCTTCGAACATTTCTGCTTTGCTGTGTTTACCAAAGAGAGACACTGCAGGGACAAATATGATCAAAATCATGTGGGGGCAAAGGTAGCTGAAGGCTATTTTTTGTTCATTGGGGACAAAGGTGTCTATAGGCTTTTTTGTGTTCGAGAAATGTCACTTTATTGGATCCTGCAGCATGTTATGTCAATGTACTACAAGTGATCCCCAATTTGAAACCCTGTACTGGAGACGGCTTTTATTTAGAGCTGACATTTGGGAAAAGGTGAAAAGTGATAGTACAGCAACAGGGTTTCCATTAGCTCTCAGTCATGGTCTTACAAACTGAACAGAGCAGATTCACTCTTAAGGGGAGAGACTGAGAGCTGGTCTCGCAGTCGCTGGAGTTCAACTGCGGCGCCTGGCTCTAAAACCTGCAGCCGCCTCGCTCTCCTGAGGTTATCGTTGAACACGTGTTCATGTTTCCGTCAGAGCAAGTCAGGACCAAGTCGGACACAAGTCTAACCGGCATGCATTGTGCGGTGATCGCCGGCGATCGATTCTGCGCAGGACTGGCTCATCTCTAACGAACCTATTGTTTTAAGAGGCAGTGAGTCCGGAGTCAGATGTCGGGGAGTTCTGAAATAGTTCTCAACATCGATCAGTATGACATTTGCAGCATCTCAACACACTCCACCATATAGGTGATTGAAGTAATGCTATATAATTGAATCAACTCATATTTTGATTGTTCATTTGATATTGAATGTGAGCATTCCATGATGTACAAATGTAGATGTTACTCCCTCAATCTTTTGAAATCTATGTGAAATCTTTTTTGATCCGTAAATTATTGATAATTTCTTGGAATTTTCCTGGAGAAATTATTTTCATTTGGAGCTTTCTATTGGTTAAATAGAGACAGTGTACCTCTCCAGGTAATACACCTACAATAGATTCATTCAAATTAAACAGTAATCAAGTATGACATCATTTTCGCAGTGAGCGCCATGTCTGTTGAACATGCAAATTGGGCATTTTGTCAACCGGTAAGCATACAATTTGAACAACGAATCCTCATACAACAGTTTGTATGATGTCTTAAAAAAAGTTTCTTCTCATTTATTGTGCTTTTTCCGACAAAAGCCAACAAAACTAGTTTGTTTTTAGGCAACAAAACTACTCAGTTCGGTTTAGACAATAAAACTACTTAGTTAGGTTTAGACAATAAAACTACTCAGTTAGGTTTAGACAATAAAACTACTTAGTTAGGTTTAGACAATAAAACTATTTAGTTAGGTTTCGATAACAAATCTACCAAGTTAGGTTTAGACAAAAAATACTTCGTTAGGTTTAGACAATAAAACTACTTAGTTAAGTTTAGGCAACAAAATTACTAAGTTAGGTTTAGAAAACAAAACTACTAAATTAGGTTTAAGACAACTTCACTACTAAATAAGGTTTAGTAAAAAATAAACTACTTTGTTAGGTTTAGACAATGAAACTACTTAGATCGGTTGAGGAAAAGATGGTGGTTTGGGATAAATAACCACAGAAGTGCGGTTACTACACTAGTTTTGAAACAAATAAATCAACATTGACTTCTTGTTTCACATGGCGAATGAAAAGCTGAAAGATCGCTGATGGTCGGACCCATCCATCTGATGAACCACCATGTGTTCGCTTTGGCGGTCTTTATTCCTCTCTTTCATGATAACGTGGATAACATACAAACAAATTTTGTGGGATATCTAAAAATGAAGGCACATTATTTTCTGTAGGTATAGCTACAAATGATGGATGAGACCAGCTGTAATTAAACATATATAATCAAATCAAGTTTCCAAGTTTCATTGCATCAGTTGCTCTTGAAATCACAAGCTTTTAAACTCAAGACAACTACTTAATATAACTGAGGACTTTGTCTATGACCTGTTACTAGTACCAATCTAGTATCAAGTACATAGATGATACTATCATTACTCTGTAATGATACTAGAAAATTAAGAGTAAGGATTTCTTATATCATTAGTTTTATTAGTTTTTATTGTTAAATTAACAACACCAATAAAATACCTACATGCATAATTTCTATGAATTCAACGTCTCTTAGAAATGACAAAGACATAGCAGGTTAATGGGAGTGGGAGGGCAGTGAAAAGGATTTAGAGGAAGACAAAGATACTGAGGTAAAAGCAGGAAAAGACAGACTAAAGACAAGACCAGGTTTGTCTTCAGCAGAAGACACAGAAATATGACAAAAATATGACAAAAGACAAAAGTCATTGAGATGACATAATAGAAAGACCCAAACCCATGGTGGATCCTTTTCAATCAAAACCAACTTCTGGGTTATTTTTGTAGCAGGGATATTGCTATATAACCTTTCAGACTGCAGTCAACCCCCTGCTGCTTCAATAAATAATCAATGAGCCTGAATTATGCACTAATAAAAAGGCTTCTCATTTTGGATTATTTTATTATTTAAGTAGAAATATTTCAACGTTTTCTTGGGCACCTGGGGAGATGTTATGGCCAGACCAGAAGATCACTCCTATTCCAGGTGCGTATAGGACAAGTAGATTAAAGAGAATAAAAAAAATCACACACATTGTCTTACTTGTAACAAAACAGTTATTTCCTTCATCAGACAAATGGTAAGTGACGATGACCATTACTGGCACAGGCAGATTGTAAAGCACTGAGCTTTTGGTATTTAGTATATGGTTTTAATTCATTTTACTTATTCAAATTATAATGAGGACTTACAATTACATTAATACAAAAACAGGTCCAAAGGCTAGCTGGTGATTCTGAATCACCTTTCCTGTTCAAACAAGGATGGGTCAAGCAAAGCAGACAACTGCCCCAGGGCCCAGATACAACAATGTCTGCATAACTGAAGGCTGCTTTGCTTTGATACCTCCATTAATTATCACTGTGTGTTAATGTGTTGGAATTTTGATTTACAGCCTTTGGTAGAGGCAAGTAGGCATTTATTTCTGTAGAAAAGTTATGTTTGACAGTTTTTGATAAGCAAGGTCTAAAATGGTTTCAAAAGCAAACAGAAGTTAATGACATATTTTCATTCTTTTATAAAAATAAATCAATCTCAGCTGCCAGAAGCAGTTCCTCATTAATACAAAACAGCTTCTTTAAACACTGTGGGACATTTTGCCGTCATCTGAAGAGTACTTCTAGGATCTTCATAATGACATGAGATGAATGGTGGAAGTTCCCAAACCCTGCAGCCCTTTCTGCATCCACTGTCTTTGTACATTCCACCCCAAAGAGATTGTGTAATCACAAAGCAGCTTTGTGTGTCTTAGTAGATGCACGTTTGTGCTTTTTCTCCCCAAGCTGACCCACCCACCCTCCACATCTCTCCCAGCTCTCATCAGTGCTAATGGAGGAGCCAAGAGAACCATACAGAACACGCCATATGCTGCTCCCAGTAATCGGCTCATTAGGTGCCAGCCTACTTAGTCTCTGCCTGAATGGAAATTCAAAACATCATACACAGCCAGATGCATCCTGTACACGGACACGTACAAGCAAACACACACATATGCATACATAAACACAGTCACACATGCAGAAACAACACCTGCTGGACACCATTATATGCACTTGCACATACTTGCAGTACACTATTGCATGCATTAAGCATCGTCTGGTCTCACTGTCCATTATCTCCATATTACCTTGTCAGTCTCTGATTCACACCACTTCATGCCAGTGTTGTTAGGTCCTAGCCTCCTCTCCATTGCTTTGTTCCGTAGTTTCTATTATACACATGTCAGATTTTTCAAAGGACTTCGGATTGATCTGTTGTGATGGCTCTTTGGCTGTCTGAATGTGTGTGAGAAAATGAGAGAATGGTAAATGGTAAATGGACTTGTACCTGTATAGCTTGTACGTGTTCTTGTGGAGAACGTTAAAGGAATAGTTCAACATCTTTGGAAATACCTCTCATCCTTATTGCTTCTTTTCGGCTCATAAGATGTGTAGATCTAAATGAATGTCATCACTGTGTTAAACCTGTAATCACCAACATTTTCATGGACACTTGGAGACATATTATTATTTTTTATCTCTAGTTCTTCACTAGCAGTGACAGCTTTCACTTTACATGAAGTAAGTCAATCTGTTGTTATAATAAAAAGAAGGATTATCAGTTTCAAGTACCAAGCTGGAGTCAGGACGTGAGCTCAGCATATCTGAAGGAGACTGGAAGTATGGCGAAACAGCCGGCCTGGCTCTCTGAAAATTTAAAAAAGACCTACCAGTGTTGGTCACGTGACTTTAAAATTCACTTGTTACATTACAGCTTTACTGACATTAGAATTTATGGTACGTGTCAATAACGGATCAGTGCTTCTCTGAGCCTCCTATCTTGGTGTTGTTTGTAAGAAATATGAATGATGATTGATTTAAACATTTTCTCTCAGAGTAAGACCGACTGTGTCAATTCTATATCCCTGACAGAAATAGATTTCAATAACAAAACAGATAATTTTTCCTGTAGGTGTCCTCCACGTCTGATGAAAGGATCAGATCAGAGATAGACAATTTCAAACAGATACCTCTGTCCATGCTGTCAGGAGTACAGCAGGCCGGGACTAAAGGCTGAACTAAATCTCTGGCTTCCAGTCTATGGTAGTCATTGAACGTTGAGGCAGGAGGCTATCAGTATTACAGCTGCTCAGCTTACCTCAATGAATCCATCACACACATGCTGTAGGCACAGTGTACACTCAGTGAACACACACACAACACAATCTATTTGTTCAGCTCCTTCACAATTGGCAGGACTAAGAAAAGTTGAAACATGTCGTGTAGACAGATATGTGACGTCCTTAACAGGCTTTTACATTCATCTTTGCAAATCAACCCCATTATGACTTGGTCTTCTCTTTAGTGACCTGCTTGCATGATGTCTGTGACATTAATGAAGATTTGGTGCATCAAAAACAAGGTCAAAGTTGGGGCCTCATTCAAGGACATATATGATTTGATATTTCTGAGCTAGTGAAGTAGATGCCTGAGGGTAACGGCTAATCTGTCTGTATTCACCTAATGTCCTTTATCAACATTTACTCCTCTTCATAAAACTGTAAAGTCTCTGGTGTATTTGAGTTTAACTGCTTGTATACGTCTGCTGTGTGCCTCTCAATCCGTCGGCATATGGCTGGCTTGACAGCATCAATGCATCATTTGAGGGAAGAAGGAGGTTGGGCAGAAGCATCTTGCGTTGGAAAAAAAAAAATTCATGAAGGCACAGACGACTGTTTAAAATGCCTGGACAGTAATGCAATATCTGAAAAGCAATTGCTTGGGCCACCACTGTTGTCTGAATGGCAATTTAATCTATTTACCCCTGTTTCAGGTTGGGACACAATCATAAAGGAAGGGAGGTTGCAGAGTGCTGAGGTCTCCAACACATTACCCTGCCTCACCTCTCTCATTTCAATCAGCTCCATTTACATCCTTCCCTAACTCCCTTTACATGTATTCTCTCTCAAATTTGCTTTGTTAAAAATAACCTGAAGAGTTTGTTATTTATTAATTCTGATTCATAACATGTTGGTTCTTAGTTGTTTCCTAATGTTCACATTGGTACTAATAACTATGGAAGCCCCGGGAGGGAAATGGGAGATAAAACATCTGGTGATCCATTTTCCAAGTTTGATCTAAATTGCGTTCTCTCATGTGTTATTGCTTTAGGAACAGGGGGAAAGGTTTTGCCATGGCTATCCTTTCAGTTTCTTCAATGTCTTTTTCATCTGTGAAACAGGTGGAAACAGGTGATATTTCTGTTGTTGTTGTCAGGACTGGAAACTCTTCTGGGAGACAAATAAACTTTAGCCTCCTGTGGCCAATATGAGTACTGCAACAACAAACACTTTTACAAACAAATATTATCCTGGTAAAAAAAAAAATAATTCACCTGTTTGGAAGTCAAACACAACAACATAGAATGAAAAACTAATTATATCAGACTTAGAAAATGGATCACAGGGTTTTACTTTTTTCACTTGCCTCTAGGGGCTTCAGAACATAACATGGTAGTTACCAAGATCTTCTTGTTAGCAACGTTACTGTAGTTGTGTGGGTGCAGTTTATTGTTGATTATTGATTAAAGCAATCCGCCTACCCCAGGACTTTATCATTCTATTTCTGCAGGTACATTGGCTTTTAAAAACGGATTTCTTAAATGTTGGGCCGGATTTATTTTTAGGAGATCAAAGAACAGTACAAAACTGATAAAGAATACTGAGGACGCAGGACTTGTGTTGCCAGGTTATACAAAGACAAGTTTTAACTGAAGTTAATACTCTCAATATTATATATTTTTCATATTTATGTCAGAGTTAAAACATGGACAAGATGTTTTAACAGTACTGCAATGTCCTGAAAAAGAAATCCAGGTGAAGCACAGCATTTGTAACATTTGGATTTGAAGTTCAAAGCTACTTCTCCAAAAAGACTTATAACCCTCACAGAGGCTCAGCAGAATAAACAGGAGCTCTGGGAAAAGAAAAGGTTACGTGTGGTAGTAGCAGCTTTTAACATCTTTCACACAAACCCTGCAGATCCAGGATTAGCTACTTTTGAAGATTATAGCGATGCCTGGTTTCTAAGAAAGGGCCTTTACCCCCCCCCCCCCCCAACACCCCCCAACACCCACCCACCCACACTCCCTGACAAGCACATATGCATCATATACTGTCAGCCTTTCAGATCTGACTCATACAATGGTCCCTGTGGAGCCTCAGCCATAGGCTCAGGTTGCTGTTCCACACCAATCTTCTGACTGGCGCTGCCTCTTTACATGCATTAACATTACAAAATATACCATTAAGATCTCTGTTTTCTGGAGTGAGGACTCTTTGGTCTTGTCTTGTCCATTGAACAAATCCTTCTTCGTGTGTGGAGTTGTTCATATGCTCTCCCACCTCTCTTTGCAGGTTTCACCAGTTGCTTTTCTAGTTCATACTTGTATTTTGTATTTTTGAAAAACTTTCTATTTTAGCTGCACAAAAAATCCCCCAAAAGACTTTTACCACAATAAACATTAAACCAAACCAAAAACACAGCACACATTCAAGTGGAAACTCATCTGAAATTGTGGAGAAATAAACAACATCGGCCACCAACCAAGATTACAAGTTTCCTTCACATTTGACTGAGGGAGTCTGAACCAAACAGTGATCAAAAAAATGAGCTGAAAGAGACTAAATTGCTCTGTTGAACTGAGAGCCAGGTGATAATTCTCTGAGGGTTTGTCACAACAAACGACCCCTTTCACATGACACGTAATGATTTGATCCATTGTTTATATAGAAATATTGATTACTGCAGCTTTAAACGTAAGGTTCTGAATCACTTATGAAAAAAAGATTTGGTACTTCACTCACTGCCTTTGACAAATCAATGGCCTCAAACACAAGTTGTTTCCTGAGTTCTGCTTGAGAGGGCCCACTGGGTCAGTGAAGTTCCTCTCTGGGATTAATAAAGTATAGCTGAACTTTTTGCTTTACTTTGCAGAGATGGTGGAGTAGTCTGGCTAAAAGCTGTAACTTCAAAGTGATGTTCATTTAGACGTTATGTCAGATTGTTTGTCCTGTCTGTGCTTGGTAACATAAAATGAATTGTGTGATAAGAATAGTTATTCATCTAACAAAGTAAGTTTATCCCCATAATGTCATGTTTGAGGTCGCTGCAGATCGTAGCCCCTCTCCACGATCGTTTCACATCCACAGCTTGATGGTTCCCATGCAGCTTTGCCCAGCTTTGTCGTGGCTTTTGCTCTCCCTGTTGCCAGACTTACAGCACATTGCATCAATGCCACCACAACCACTTCTGTCAAAATCATTTTTTCTGTTTGTCAGTTCTCTGCCCACCCTCAAAACACAATGAACCTCATGCAAGAACATTTTGGTATTCTTCCTTGTTTCAATTTGGTCAGATTCAGTAAACTCATTGAACTTCAGATAACTGTGTGAATGATCAGAGTGAACATTGTACCCAATCATACCATATAAGGCTGTACGTCCTGTCCAATATGACCGATGTTGAAGTCCTGCTCTCAGTGATCCAGAGAGGGAAGTGTCTCATTTAAGCAGTCAGCAGCAGAACTAAGGGACCTGCTGAAGACCAGGACTGGGGACAAATAATGAGTCATGATAATAACGCATCACCTGAGAGTCTCATGTCACTGAAATAAAGAAGAAATGGTTCAATAAGGAAAACGTCTCTCCACAGCAAGGCCACTGAGGAGGTTAAATAACTTGAGATGTTCATATTTATATTGTAGTGTTATACAAAAACATCAATTGACAATTTTAATGGATGGTGACATCTTTAGGCTATAGGGATAACTTAAGGAATTATATCAACCTATAATTCTGATGTCTGAGTCAAACAGGATAATGTCAACATAATTATGAAGTCTAATTTATATCAAGTTTTCTTACTACAAATTGCTTCAAAGTAATGGAATATATATAGTCAATACATGAAAAACTTGGATAACAGCAGACTTACTGCACATGACTCCTACAGGTCTGCACCACTCGAGTTATACCTGTAAGAGAAAATTGTTAAATGCAGCAACTTCTTCTTAATCACTCCTACAAGCTACATAAGGACAAGCATGCATATACAAGTGGTTCTTGCATGAGGCCTAATAATCTCCACCCATGTTCTGCAGAGTTGGGTGGACTTCCACACCACCCCTACCTAAGAGTAATATGAAGCGAGAGCCGGGCCGATATCTGATTTATCTATGTAATTTAATCATGTGAATGTTCAGTGCTGAGATTGGAAAACACGAGCAGCAACATCACTGCCATAAATCCAGGTGAGATTAGGCCTTGATAAAGTACCGCAAATCTTAAGAGAGAATTTCTGAGGCAACACAGTCTATAGGGATAGAAAACAAAAAGGGTGCTAGAGAGCATTTGAGAAAGGCAGAGAGACATAAGAGACTGATAGTGTGTGTTTCTGAGGGGAGGGGGTTAAACTCTGGTAAGAATGAGTAGTATGGGATGGATACCACACCCAAAGGAAGTGTGTCAAGACAATAAACTGGAGTTTAGGTTATCTAACTACTTAAATCTTGCACTTTATTGCTGTCTTGTGCAGTTATTGACCTGATTTTCAATAGTCAATTATCTTCAGTCCAACGGTGAATTATCTGTCATCCGTCTTAGATGACATTGTCAGTCAGAGCTGCTGACCTGCCATCCCTATTGCCACCACATCCTATTAAACAGGCCCTATTATGCTATTTTCCAGGTGCATATTTTTATCTCCAGTTACAGTTACAACATGTTTACATGCGTTAATGCTCATAATCCTCCTTGTTTTTCTCATCCTGGCTGTCCTGCAGCACCTCTTCTCACCCTCTCTCTGAAATGCTTCGTTGTAGCGTTGGCTCCTCCCTCCAGAAAGCAAAGTCTGCTCTGATTGGTCAGCTAGCCCGCTCTGTTGTGATTGGTCAACGTTTCACATTTCAAAAAACTCTTCCTCCAGAGCTTCAGCTCCGTCTCTCTCTTTTGTTGTTTGAGGGCCAAACTAGCCGGAAGGAGTTTTACGTCACTTCTGTAACATTGTGACCTCATAAAGTTACAGAAGTGAAGGAGAAAATTAAATGGAGCCGTTTCAGGAGCTCAGGAGCTTCTGAGGGGGAGGGTAACTCCTTTTAGGGGTGGACTTCAGGTTTTATACTCTATGGACCTTCTACATATACAATTATATATAACACACTAAAGAAGAGGGGAAAAGTGGAAAAGCATAATAAGGCCCCTTTAAGTGAAACAGCCTGAGCTATAGGACACACTGTTCCAACGCAATGCTGTTCAATGCTGTTGAGTGCAGGTGGTAACAATGTAACTAACTCACCAGGGCGGTGGTAGATCAACAACTTGTTCTGCAAGGTACAATGAGTGTTGTGGCTTTGAAGAGAGCATAACGTGGTAAATGGTAGACAGTCTGGACCAAGGGATACACGACTGTTATGTCTCCTCCAAGGAGGCGTGATTATTTGTGATTCTGTATGAAGTTGGAAAGTATGTATAAGGCTCAGTGAAAATGATTTTACTTGAAGTTTTTGGTATTTCTCCCATTGGATTTGTGTTGTGATAAACTTATACATTTAAGGACAACTGAGGCTTCAACATGAATCTATACCAAATCATAAGCTATCAGTCTTATGACACACAGACAATGTCTATTGGCAGGACATCAGTTGTTGGTTTTGGTCTTTTTATGTGATTTATTGATTATCCCAAGAAAAGATTTGAAAACTACATTATAATAGGGCTGTACCTAGTAGTTTGACTCGCAAGTCGATTCTATGAAGGCCCCTTGGTACACATCACAGACATACAGAATAAGAGTCCCTGAGGACAGTAATCAGAATCAGATCAGAATGATCCAGATAATAAGATAATGAAATCTCCTATTTGTCAGTCAAGAATCAAAAGAATTTCACTGAACTTTCTAAACATTGGAAATGTTACATATTACAAACTATGTGGCTCATTCAGAAGTGCACTTCATGGGTGTTTAGTTTTTTAGGCTATAGAGCATGTTTTTGCATACACAAAACATTTTTTCATTTCTGTGGATTCTGAAATGAGCATGTCAATGTGTATTAATTGACTCATTCTTTTTTTTGAATGTTTACAATGCATGTTCCATTTTAAGTCAATGGTCATTTTATTCTCATACCGGACGGTCCCCTTTATGTGACCAGCACCAGTGCAGACCCACCTTTGGAAGAGGTGAATCGGACAGAGCAGCAGAGACGGATGCTCCATGCTGAAGGAGAAACCTCTTTAGACTCATCATTCTCATTGTCCTGCTGTGTGACCACAAACAAAAACCTATGTTGGTACAAGTGAACTAGAAGGTCGAAGTGTAACTAGACTGTGGAAACATGTTGCCTGTATTTTTCACACTTGTATTCACGGCAGTTTTCCTTTTCTTTCTGGAAAAGGGGTTGCGATATTTAGCAGTGCTTCACATATTTTCAATTACTTTATTGTGTTAGAACTGAAACACTTTCACATTTGAAAGGCACATTCAGCTGTTTAAATGTAATGAACAGCTTTGATAACAACATTTTGTAGAGGTGAAGCCTAGGCTATTTTTCAATCTACATCAATCATAATATGTGTCAAATAAATAAGCTTAATTATTGTCAATCACACAAGATATGTTTGAAGATTAAACCTTCAATGCACAACATGAGAGTAAGAACAAATCCGCTTTGTTTTGTGAGGTCATCGTTGACTGCGTGTTCATGACTTCAGAGCAAGTCGTGATCAAGTTGGACACAAATCTAACCGACATGTATTGAGTGGCAAGCGAAGTTCCAAGTTGTCCGAGATGTGAGAGATGTGAAAATTCAAAAATTTCATTTGAACATGTTCTATATTCATGTTCTTTTGTTAGTTGCTCTTGGGAAAACAAACACCAGGAGAGTGCTTAATGTACCTGCTTTGAAACCACATTAAAGTAAATATAATGGTATCTATGCATTTATTACCTGCTAATGATTCCAACATCGAACAAAACAGTGTATGTATATTACATGAGTGAAATATAGAAAAACATTTTCATTTTCTATTCTGTATGAACTTTTACCTTTAAATGCAGGCCATTACACACACTTTGACTTCACAGGAGGGTTTTAGGCCTAAATGTTCCATGTCCTCTTTTGATCACTTGTTGATGACTTGCATTTGGAGCTTTGAGGTTCATCATTAATTCACTAGATGGAGAGTCAGAAGATCTACATGGTGAACACTTCACACTTCCTTTGACATAAACCTAGCATTCCTCAGTTTGGCTACCCAGAATCCACAGTCAGACATACAGGGTCCACCTCTCAACCTCGATGTGCTTTGCTTCTGAGTTTTTGCCAAATCCTGCTAAATGAAGTATGTTGGTTAGTTAAATAGCACACAAAGGCCAGTGCTATATGAACAAATTTGATAACTTTAGTGAAAGAGATTATGATTTGAAATTCAGTAATTACGTCAAAGTTACTAATCCCAGTAATGCCATGTTACTTTGACGCTCTGGGAGTGAAACCAGGAGTTTGATGGGGAGAAGATAGCAGTTGTTGGACAGACTGGGGCCGGGGCTGTTAATGTTGGGTGGTGATTAGCTCCATTCAAAAGAGGAGAAAAGCGACTTCCGATAATTCCCAAGTTGTCTGTCAGTCATTTGTGTGTTCTTTGCTGACTTGTTGATGTTAGCAACATGTATAGCTACACTGAGGAGTCACCTGTGGGGTTCAGAGTTGGGGATTGTGTCAAATGTGCAGCTGACGTCAGGACTAATGAGCCAAACCAGAAGTTAGCCAATGGGACTTCCTTCCAATTGGATTTTGGAATATTGCAGAAAATACTCTCTGTGGCAAACACACGTTTATAATTCTTACAGGTTTTGTTCATCAAGATAATCTTCACAAATGAAAACCACTTTTATGATGTTTGAAGCTTGAAGTACAAAGGGACTCCACCACGGTCACATGACTTCCCGTCTCCACCACTAAGCTAAGGGAGGACTAGTGTTCTAGTGAGGACGTTTAGTCACATGACTTCACATCCCCACCACCAAGGTAAAGGAGGACTAGAGACGATAAGTCGTCTCATTTAGACACTTTTGTAAGACATCTGAAAGCTTCTAAATTCATCAGAGAGCTTGTGTTAAACACAGACCTAATTTCAGACATCTAACCAAAGAGACATTGACTCCCAGACAAAGAAACCAGAATTGCAACAAGGCTGACTCATTTCATGGCTCTAGGATTCATTCCTGTAGAACGCTATGAAGCTCAGCAGACGTTAGGTTGGGGAGACTCTCTTTACGCTCTCAATCTTCCACAAATCTCTCTCTCACTCCCTTCAAATCCATCAGCTGATTACAGGCTTTCCCTCATGGGTTAAACCAACCAGATTTTGCCATGGTCTCCCTAAGCCAATCGTATTGCTGCCGTCAAACTTCAAATAAAAACATTTCTCCTCTCTGCAGTTAGTTTTCATTTTAGAACCAACGGATGTGGCCTACTCCTCTCCATTCACCTCATCAGAAGTCCTGATGAAGAGTGATGAATTTCTAATGGAATATATGACCTTGCTGCTGAGCATTTAGTAGAATAATGTAATTACCTTTTCAATGTGTTCTCGCTCTACACAACATCTCTGGGTTCTGTTATTCGCTCGCATGACTTCTCTTACCATTGTTATGCCGATGACACCCAGCTGGTCTTGTCATTTCCTCCCGGTGACACCCAAGTGGAGGCACGCATTGCTGCGTGCTTGGCTGACATCTCGAAGTGGATGGCGACACACCACCTGAAGCTGAACCTGGACAAAACCGAGCTACTGTTCCTCCCGGGGAAGGGCTGCCCGCACCGAGACCTGTCCATCACCATTGATGATGCCGTGGTGACGCCAACTCGGACTGTGAGGAATCTGGGTGTGACCCTGGACGACCAACTGTCGTTCTCAGCAAAAATTGCATCGGTCACACGCTCCTGCAGATTCCTCCTCTACAACATCAGGAGGATTCTCCCCTTCCTCACTGACGAGACGGTGCAGGTGCTCATCCAGGCTCTGGTCATCTCCCGCCTGGACTACTGCAACTCACTACTTGCCGGAGCCCCGGCGTCGGCCATCAGACCTCTGGAGCTTGTCCAGAAAGCTGCAGCACGTCTGGTGTTCAATGACCCAAGTTCTCCCACACAACTTCCCTTCTCCGTTCTCTACACTGGCTCCCTGTAAGAGCATCCAGTTACAGACTCTGGTGCTAGCCTACAGGGCAGTGAAAGGAACAGCTCCTTCCTATCTCCAGGCCATGGTCAAGCCCTACACCCCCGCCCGACCACTTCGCTCTGCTGCCTCGGGGCGATTGGTTGCCCCGTCGCTCAGAGGTCCCTGCGGCCGATCCACCCGGTCACAGCTTTTTTCTGTCCTGGCCCCTCAGTGGTGGAATGAACTCCCCACTGACCTCAGGACAGCAGAGTCACTGCCCATCTTTAACCTCACCTCTTCAAGAAGTACTACCCTGATAAAGAAGTACTACCCTGAGCCTTCCTCGTAGCACTTATTGCATTCGTATTAGTTGTTGCACTTATTGTATTCGTATCAGTTCGTTGCACTTATTGTATTCGTATTCGTTTACTGCACTTATCCTATTCGTAGAAGTTTGTAGCACTCATGGTATTCGTATTAGTCTGTTGCAATTATTGTCTTCGTAGTAATTTGCCTCTGCACTATACTTTTGCTCTGGTTTATGCTTTAAGATGCTTGTTTAAGAAAGGAGATGCACTTATGACTTCTGGTGACTAGTAGTTCTCTTGAATACCTATGTTGAATACACTTCCTGTAAGTCGCTTTGGATAAAAGCGTCTGCTAAATGACTGTAATGTAATGTAATGTAATGTAATGAGTAGAGTAATGACTGATCTATACAGTTTTCAAGAAAATGGTCACAAATATAATCTTTAAGCATTCAGAGTAAGCCAACGTGGTCTCAACAGTTCAGTCTACAGTCAGTGTTTTACTACAGCAGATGGGGTTTGTAGAAACAGACAGGAGTACCATCACAGGAGCAAAGCAATGTTCTGCTGTAGATGTTTTTTTAGCCTCCTGAAATAAATCGGACCAATGAAATGATTGGACGGGCTTATTACAGTCCTGCACTAGCTTAAGATACAGGATTCTTTCCTTTTTTTGTCAGGGCATTTGATTCATTGAATGCTGTCAGGATGTAATGAAAAAATATCAAAAAGGAAATCCGAAGAATTAGAAATAATGCCTTTAAACTGATATTAATATTTTAGGTGGGCCTTCCCTTTAGGTGGCTTAAATATGTTTTGCTGCTGCACAGCAGTAGGCCTACATCGCTCAGCTCCCATGCTGGTAGTCCAGTCTGCCTCTTCAGACTGGGGGCGTGCTGACCGTCATCGCCTGCAGGTGATACACTGACGATGGGGAAATACCTCACACACACCCTGTCTTCAGTGTGAGCGGTCTGCAGCACTGTCGGTGACCCACTACACCCGTCCTGAGGCAAATGAACCACCCTGTCTTGTTTTCCATGCTTTGTGGATTTTCATATCCATACAACCAATATGTTTATGATGAAATTGTTTAAAAGAGCACTGAAATGTTGATCTGGCCTCTTATTTTGCTCTCATAGTGCACCAGATTGATGCATTTAACTTTAAAATGTTGCCTAACAAATTTAGGCTGGATATTCTAGCACAATATTTTTCACAGGGAAAAAATGTTGTGATGTCAGTTTGTTACTATATCATGAAGCTTTTTGTAGGACTCTAAAGAAGTACAGTGAGATAAGAATAGTTGTGGTTTTAATGTTTTTTAGGCAAATGAACCAGTGAACCAGAGGCACTTTCTGACTGGCCTACAAATATCTGGTAGGCCTCCAAGTAATGTATTAAGGCCTGATACGAATGTGAGAATAACATTTATTTTTATCATGACAACTGATCACATAGCAACACTCCAACGTCTTACTCGCGTCTGCAGGCTTCTCATCAGCAGCCCTAACAGCTCTTATATTTGATTGAGTAGAAGTAATGTTGAATAGAAATCCTTTCCTGGAGAGTGTGCAGAGCGGGCCCTCTTGGTTCCCTGCCGGCTTGGAAACACCTGCTCTCATCTTCACTATTAGACATTGAATGTTATTTGTTGATTTTGTTACTACTGGGTTCGTGGTACAAAGATACATGTTGTTTAATTACTGAGAAGCCTTAGTGCTTTGTACTACTTTAAGTCCGATTTATAATATCGTTACCAGAACTACTGCAGGATAGGACCGGATAATTACTTAGAGGATATTAGTCAGCTCATGGTACTGGATTTAGATCAAATCTATAGTGTCTCTGATGGAAGTATAAAAATGAGTTTTTTCTCTGCTGTCCCTCCGATAGTATTATTTCTAGCAGCCTTGCTCCTCTGCCCCTCTCCCACACATGCTGATGCACGGCCAAGTCTGTCTTCTGGTGGATAAGACCGTTACAGCTGTAGTTGTGTAGTTAATATTGCTAGCATGATAATGGCACCGTGGGAGGAAGTGCGGGTGACAGCTACTGTTACCAAGATACTCCGAGGCTGAACGCATGTTGTGGAACTGAGGTTATTTCAGTCTGCAGTAATGGTCTGTGTTCCGTCCGGCTGTGATTCCACGTTTCACTCCCTGGCTCCTTCTGTCTCTGCCGTCTCTGACTCCATGTCGGGGCTGCTCATTAGCTAGCTATTAAAGGACAAAGGCGGACCCGGGCATCATGCATGATATGCAACTGTTGCCAGGGTTACTATGAGCCCATCCTTGTTACGATCAATCAAACTGGCAACCTGTAGATGTCGCTAGCCCCTGTTGAGTGTGCAGAAGGATTCAGATCCATTATGCTGATTATAAACAGCCATAATTGTGATTGCTTCGGTTGGCCCTTTGGTCCCTCAGGGTCCCGTGCTTTGTATTGCGTGGTATTTGCCTGTCTCATTTTGAGATTGCATTTGTTTGTGTCCCCCCTAATTTACAATGCAGCAATAAAAATGTTCTCCTTTTTTTTCATTTGCTCTCTTTATTCTCTTGCTAAGTGGCAGTCAATATCAGTGGTTTAATTTTCTCAGTTAATCTATTTTCTTTGCCCTCTCTCTCGCTCTCTCTCTCTCTCTCAGTACTGCAGTCAGTCAGTTTTGAAATATATAAGTAAAAGCTGGCCTCTGCTTGACAGTATAACAGCTTATATTTTCATAGGCATTGTTACTGGAATAACTACTCTGAGAATATTGTTCTTCCCAGGCAGATAACAATGCCATTTAAACTGCGGACACTTGACTTGATAACATGCATATCGATCATAGTCACTGATGCAGCAATCAGCCTTAGCACCCCACATAGCCAATCACACACTGCATTGTTTTTTGGTCATTATGGTCACATTAAAGCTGTGTCACTTTCTGTGAGCAGCCCTTTAAAAACATATCAGAGGTATTCCAGGTGCCACGTCCTCGTCCCTCTGTTGGGTTTTCACTCATGAAACCATCTGCATTCATGTCCAGCAGGCATGTGAGCTGATATAAATGACTGGATTTTGAAAACATTTTCTTGCAGTTGCTCTGGACGCAGCCAGTGAGACAGAGTCATTTGTTCCGATGCACTATGTGGACTCTATCGAGACGGGGAGCGGGAAGATATAACTCTCTCTCTCTCTCTCTCTCTCTCTCTCTCTCTCTCTCTCTGTTCCCTCCTTTAGCAGAAAACACACATTCGGAAAACTGACAGTAAATCTGCAAGGAACATATGTTCCTTTTCATGTGCTGAGGATCCACCAATTTTCTTGTGAAGTGGAAAATGCACCTACCGTTTCCATGTGTCCGGTAAACGGCTGCTACAGCACAAGCGCTTTGATTGTTGTAATTGTTGCTCGCTGTGACAATGAACATCTGGACGTAGCAGAGGAAAAACACCGCAGAGGCAGAGATTCATGCTTTCATGGCATTTTCAAAGACTGCCTCAGTCCACTTATCCTCACCACGAGCTGCTATTTATCTTTGCTTATTGCTTTAAAAATGTATTTCTCTCTATTTCCTGTACTTCAAAATGATCCTTAATTGTGCCTTATGTTATCTCTTCAAGATTCTAAATGTGTATTAATGCTTGTAATGTCTGAGTTCTGCGGCCCGAGTGCTGCCCAATACCAGAAGAAGAGAGCACAGTAAACCTGCTTTCAACGTCCTTACATTTTATGCTCGTCAGTTTCCATATTGTCTTAAACTTAACATTTTAAATGTTAATTGATGTTGTTTTTAAACACAACATCTCTGGGTTCTGTTATTCGCTCCCATGACTTCTCCTACCATTGTTATGCCGATGACACCCAGCTGGTCTTGTCATTTCCTCCCGGTGACACCCAAGTGGAGGCACGCATTGCTGCGTGCTTGGCTGACATCTCGAAGTGGATGGCGACACACCACCTGAAGCTGAACCTGGACAAAACCGAGCTACTCTTCCTCCCGGGGAAGGGTTGCCCGCACCGAGACCTGTCCATCACCATTGATGATGCCGTGGTGACGCCAACTCGGACTGTGAGGAATCTGGGTGTGACCCTGGACGACCAACTGTCGTTCTCAGCAAACATTGCATCGGTCACACGCTCCTGCAGATTCCTCCTCTACAACATCAGGAGGATTCGCCCCTTCCTCACTGAGGAGACGGCGCAGGTGCTCATCCAGGCTCTGGTCATCTCCCGCCTGGACTACTGCAACTCACTACTTGCTGGAGCCCCGGCGTCGGCCATCAGACCTCTGGAGCTTGTCCAGAAAGCTGCAGCACGTCTGGTGTTCAATCGCCCCAAGTTCTCTCACACAACTTCCCTTCTCCGTTCCCTACACTGGCTCCCTGTAAGAGCTCGCATCCAGTTTAAGACTCTGGTGCTAGCCTACAGGGCAGTGAAAGGAACAGCTCCTTCCTATCTCCAGGCCTTGGTCAAGCCCTACACCCCTGCCCGACCACTTCGCTCTGCTGCCTCGGGGCGATTGGTTGCCCCGTCGCTCAGAGGTCCCTGCGGCCGATCCACCCGGTCACAGCTTTTTTCTGTCCTGGCCCCTCAGTGGTGGAATGAACTCCCCACTGACGTCAGGACAGCAGAGTCGCTGCCCATCTTTAGGCGCAGGCTGAAAACTCACCTCTTCAAGAAGTACTACCCGGACCCTTCCTCGTAGCACTTATTGCACTCGTATTAGTTGCTGCACTTACTGTATTCGTATCAGTTCGCTGCACTTATTGAATTTGTATTTGTTTACTGCACTTATCCTATTCGTAGTAGTTTGTAGCACTTACTATATTCGTATTAGTCTGTTGCAATTATTGTTTTCATAGTAATCTGCCTCTGCACTATACTTTTGCTCTGGCTTATGCTTTGAGATGCTTGTTTAAGAAAGGAGATGCACTTATGACTTCTGGTGACTAGTAGTTCTCTTGAATACCTATGTTGAATACACTTCCTGTAAGTCGCTTTGGATAAAAGCGTCTGCTAAATGACTGTAATGTAATGTAAATGTAATGTAATGTTTTTAAGGTCCACAGTATCTGTGAAGCACTTTTAAACGCCCTGACTGTACAAAAGTCTTATAAAAATCAGAATCAGAATCAGAAGCTATTTCTTGCCAAGTACGTTTCACACGTATGATTCCCTGACGTGTTATTCCCTGTAAATGTGATGTGACACATGGGGTGAACCTGGCAGTCAGTTCTTCTTCTTTAAACCGGTCCTACAACTTTTATGGAGGAAGTTACTTAATCACTGGAGTAAAGATTGAACTATATATACTTTACTCGTAGTACCAGACAAATCAATTAAAGGCGATTTTTGTTATTTCTTTAGCCTCAAACATACTTTTGAGGAAAGAAAATGTCCTGGTATCTCTTATGTTGGTTTACAACAGCCTCTCTTGTAACTTGAGGTGTTGTCATGCTCTTAGTTTTAGTTCCAAATGTTAGGTGCTTTGAGGGATGTAAACAGGAAAAACAATGTTGCCATGGAGTTAGCTACTTACAATATTTGTTGCGATTTGGCAAATCGACACCATTAAAAGGATGCCAAAGTAGCTATAAGCAGTTTGTTTGGAATGTGTCCACGGTTGTACAGACAGCTATCACTGGACAGCACCTTCTCACTCCCAACGTGTCAAATAAAGACACTTGGTCACTGATTGAAGGGTACCCCCTTTAGAGAGTTGACTTAAACAAGTTGTGAATTCAAACAAATCTACTTAGATAGGTTTAGGAAAAGATCATGGTTTGGGTTCAAATCATAGCCTGTATTAAATATAGACATAGTCTCCTGATGTCATCCACAGGTGTCCAATGAGCTGTTGTGAAACTCAAAGTGGGCGGCTCCGGCTCTCGCCATTGTTGCAGTGACGACTTACTCCTAGCTAATACAAAAAAGACCGAAGAGGTGGATCATCAGCAGAGCAGACAGCTTGCGACCTGGTACGGCATCCACCTGTCAATCAAATAGGCCACGCCCTCAGGTAGTAAGGCGAGATAAGATACCAAAATGTTTTTTTGTACCAGACTGTAAACATGTTTGTTTCTACTGTAAAGTCGGGCCAGGAGCTGCAGTTTTTGGATTCATTTCTCAGCACTGGAGGTGGAAACTTGGTTAAAATGAGTGAATTTGCAATGTTGGGCAGTGATGCTGCTATTTACTAGTTTAACTATATTTCTCTGTGGCGGTATGGTAGCTTCCACTGTTTTCTGAATCTTAGGTATTTTATTCATCAAGTAGTGAGGAAGTGTCCACACAAGCTACATTTCCCCAAACATGTCTGATGCTTCATTTTGTCTAGGAGTCTTAAATATAACTGCAAAGGATTAGCCAGTGAGTCGCACCATTTTGTGTTGTAGAAAGACGTTAGACATGAGATGTAAGTGATTTCTTTAACCCTCATCCTACCGACTGGGGTCCCTGCAGACCACAGAGGTTTACTTGTTCTCATACCTCACAGCTATTTCCAAAGTTTGATGACTCTGTGGAACAATTTGTTCCTAATGACTTTGTATCTCTGTTTTCTGTGTCTGCTATAATTCATGCTTATTCAATAATGAGTTTAAGTACTGAGAAATTTGGATCCTAGGGGACCCAAATCAAATCAACCCGGGTGCAGCCTATGCAGTCTTAATAGATCATATGTTTGCCACAAGTCCTAATTTTACACATATGAACATTATCTATTACTTTCTTGAACTATAATAATCAATTTTTTTTCTTCAGATGACAATTACAAAACAAACAATGTTCTTAGATAGAAACAGTTCTCATTTTGCCCTGATGGTTGTTTATTTTTCAGTAGTTACAGTAGTTTATTCTGTTCATTCAGTCGGTCTCCTTCTATGTTAAATATGTTGGTAAGATGAGGGTTAAATGGTGGACGTTCCACAGAATAAAGCTGACAAAACAATCATCATCCTAACAATTTGTTTAGTTTGAATTAATTAGAGGAACATTCCTCGACAGCAGCTGAACGGTTCACAGACACAGTGTGTGTCTAGGAAGTAAAGATGAGCGCAGCGTTCTGCCAGCAGAGACGCAGAAGTCTCAGCCTGTTTGACCTGCTGACCGTGTTGGTGGAATTAAACTGAACATCATGAAACATCACGACTTATTCTGATGTTGGGAGATTTCTGACAGAAGTAGACGGATGCCACCAGTAGGCCAACTAAACAATTTTGTAAAAGCAGCAAGTACGGATTAAAAAGACTCCAGGTCGGTGCTAGACACAAACACACTGAAACTGCAACAATTTATAAGCCAATTATTAGTAAACTTGATTGACATTCGGGGATAACAGACAAGGGTGCACCCAGGTGCTCCTAGGATGTTCCCATTTCCAGAGTTGGGAAGTCATCTGACTTCAGTGTGTTCATGAGCTTTAAGCCGTTATGTTGAAACAACATGCACACATTAAGGAGATGTGCTGTGTTTTACTGCTCTATACGTTATATACGTTAGCGTTTTTTTAATTGTTGCTTCGACTTGACGGGCCGTTCATGTGAATTTTCCAAGTAGTGAGCTAGTTTTTCCAATTGTTATGAAACTACATGAATGCTGCACAAATGTCCACATCACTAAGTTGGTGACAGTGAAACATACTGTAATGTGTTTGCAACCAAAGCAACTGAAAATGTGATCTACACGGCGGAGGTAATGAACCTAACGTCGGCAGGTGTGTTTACTTGATGAAATGCGATCGTGACGGGTTGTTGTACGTGCTGCATCTTTTAGTGGTAGAGTAGCACACTGTATCGGCCTATTTCGATCCCAAAGAAGCCGTTGTGGCTGTAGGCAGAGACATTCGGCCATAAAAATATATGGTGTAGGTATATCAATATGCTAGTGTGTAGTAGCACACTGTACATTGGTGCAAGGCAGGTAGATACTGCTATGGAAGTAAGTGTTACAGGTCTCACTTTGAAAGAGCCTGAGTACAGATGATGTGTGTCATTGAAAGTCTTCTCGGGTTATGTTTATTACATATGTTTCAAGTGCAAATATAACACATCAAATTGTGTTTCACAAAATCACATTACAAAAAATGTAATCATCAATATTCACATTCCCACTTCATCACTTTGTCCTATCAACATACCTGGGACAACTGGGCATGAAACCCTCTCTAGCCGTTCTACAACAGCAGAATGGACCCACAGCTACTGTGGCGTACGTGAAGACAAGAATATTTAAAATGGCGGCGCCGCTCTAACAATACGGCGAACGAGCCCTAACTCAGGCTAAAGGGGCTAACACAGGCTAACAAACAGGCTCAACACTAATATACATCTTTAGTGTGACACAACTCATTAAACATACAGATTTAAATCACTTCGTTATTAACAAATGTTATGAGGTGCAGGAGCCAGAAAACCCAAAGGAATGTACTGCTATTCTATCATCTCAGTTTAGTAAAGGAACGTACTACTATTCTATCATCTCAGTTTAGTAAAGGAACGTACTACTATTCTATCATCTCAGTTTAGTAAAGGAACGTACTACTATTCTATCATCTCAGTTTAGTAAAGGAACGTACTACTATTCTATCATCTCAGTTTAGTAAAGGAACGTACTACTATTCTATCATCTCAGTTTAGTAAAGGAACATACTACTATTCTATCATCTCAGTTTAGTAAAGGAACGTACTACTATTCTATCATCTCAGTTTAGTAAAGGAACGTACTACTATTCTATCATCTCAGTTTAGTAAAGGAACGTACTACTATTCTATCATCTCAGTTTAGTAAAGGAACGTACTACTATTCTATCATCTCAGTTTAATAAAGGAACGTACTACTATTCTATCATCTCAGTTTAGTAACGTTGGAACTCGACAGTCAGGCTTAATACCAAACTCACGTAGCTACTAAATAACTTCATGAAACACAAATCCTTTAACAATTTATAAACATTGGTCTCCAATTGATATCGTATTTATTTAGTATTTTACACGTTACTAACCTGAGAAAACAGGAATAAATGATGAAGCAGGCAGATGTGTGGCTTCTTCATTGAAAGTCTTCTCGGGCTATGAGAAGACGTTGCATGCGCACATACAAATCCAGAGTCGCGAGACTAAACCACAGCGCTGCACTGCCACCTATTGGGCATAGGTTGAAACACACTTCTGAGGAAGTTAGTATCATAGATCCTTCTATTTCATCGGTTAGTTTTAACTAAGACAGTACATTTGAAAGCTTTTGAAATTTCAAAAATAACAAAAACATTCATCAAATGATATTAAAATACATCACATCAAATATTAATCAAATAAACAAAAATGTGACCATACTACAAAATAAAAATGATGCTTTCACTTCAAAGCTTAACAAGCTTAACAAGGTGTTGCCTCTCAGGAGAGTTCTGTGATAAGGAGCATATACAGAGATAATTGTATCCTCGGTGTGAGTTTAAAAAAAGTTGCATTTCGTTTCGTGTCTTTTGTGTCGTACAGATTTATGTGTCAGAGAAGGTAAGGACTATGAAATTTAGAGCCAGTTCATTTTGGTTTTCTGTATTGTCCTAGAATTTCATTCCTGACTGTAAGGTTAGTGGCTTTTTCATTTCCTGTGTTAATACCTCACAGAGAAAAATACATTTAAATCATCTTTGTGGAAAATGTTAAATCCTGTGTCTGATTGGCCATTCCTGCTTTTAGCATACATGTTATTGATGATGAGATCACTTGAAAACTGCTCTTAAAGGGTACTCCTACTCTAAAGTCCCACTTAGATTTATGCTCCTGGATTAAGCAATGTGCTGCTGCTTTCAAATCTTTAAGCTTTGATGCTGCAGATTTGCATCCTGTAAATACACATATGCTTACAGTAGGTGTTCACACACACGCATCTGTCACTCACAACATGAAAAGAGGCCCCCATGAAAGGATTAAGCCTTTGCTTAGGACCAGCTTTTGGGATTTTTGTGCTGCCGTCTCCCTTTGTGAGCACTTCGCCTCCCCGTGAACCCTCTGGACTTGTGCTGATCTGAACCAAGCTTTCACCTTTGTGTTGTGAAGACACAAACACCCACACACAAGCCAGAGACAGGCCATTCTCACTGCTGCTAGCATAGACATTTCTGTGAAGGCGCTGCATATGAATGGGCTCACTGCTGTTTGCCCCTCAGCCATGAGTATATGAGATTTCAGAAAGTGAAGATCCCTCACATCACGGTCACTATCTATCCAGTGGTAGCCAGTCTCCAGTGCAGTCAACATATAGAGGACATTCTCAAATCGTAGCTGAGGTCCATTAACCTCAACTGCAGAGAGATTCTAACATTTGAATGAAGCTTTTACTAATAGTTCTGACTTCATAGAAATACTATTTTCAATTGTCTTTATTATCTCTGCCAGGTGTAAGCCATTGGGGAGATCATGCCTTTGGTGATGTGTCTGTCTGTCCACGGCTAATCTATCATACTATGGAACCCATCGCGTGATTTTTTTGGGCTCTTTATAACTATATGCTCAATCAACATGATTCAGCATTTTCGAAAACCTATGTGATTGACTGTTTACTACATGATTGACTGCTGACTCCTCCGTCCTCTTAACCAGCCGGTAGGGGCCGAAGTGATCAACAGCTGCTTCATCTCCAGCAGTCAGCCAGGCTAAAACCAGCCTTACTAGTCTGCTGCAGGTCACAGCTTGACCTTTGTTATGGCTCAAAAACTGACATCTCGTTGTGAAGTGGAGCATCTACAGATGAACTCCATACCTGATTGGTTTTGATCCACTAAAGTTAAGCTCAATGTGAGATGAATACAGTCCTGTTTTTTGTTATCTTCACCGCCATCTTGAGGGACAACTGAGTGAGACTCTGCTCTGTTTGGAGGTTAGAGCGAAACACACTGAGGACTCTTTTCGAGTTTGCAGTTTGTCCTATTTTGCCATTTTTTGTCATTGGTTTTAAGAGATGTAAATGAAACTAAACATTTTCTGCAGAGATGCTCCCTATTTAAAGCCTTCCAGCAGAAGTTCAAAAGTGACACGAACAAAATGAACCAACCAACACTCGGACTTGGAAGATAATTAGAAATGAGATAAGACGCGGTTACCCGCACAGTCCCATCAAAGAGACTGCTGGGCGGTTTGGAGCTCTTTATTGGTGGTGTCCAAGCTAACCCTATATATTTGCCAAGCTAACCTCACCCTAGAAGTTTTTTTTTTTTAAAAAACAAAACAAACTGGAAAATCATAAATTCACCTTTGTTTTACTTGTATACGTTTGGTTTCAAGTGCTGGATGGGCTCATTGCTGCCCCTTGTGGTATGACATGAATCTATAGATGGAATAAGTGCTGTGGAAATGATCATTATGTACACATGTTTAAAAGTATCACTGTTTTCTCTCTTTCTCTTACTATCTCTGCCCGGTCCACTGTACACATAATTGCTTTGAGTCATTAATAACCTATTAATATTGATGCATGTTATTTAAATGAGCGGGTTAACGGCTCGGCAGACCTCATTAAGACTTGATGGGGTCAAACTAGGCCTGCAGTCCCACCACAGTGTGCCTGATTACACTTTTAATAGACCGCTGCTTCAACTTAGTAGTCTGTCCTTTTAACGTTTAGTGTGCAAATGAGTATGTCTTATATGTAAGTGCTACTTTAAACTTTGTAAGCATGCAGGTGACTCTAATTAGTTGACTGTTAAACCCCTCTCCCAAACTGTGAGTGTCCAGTCATTCAGTAGCTTTGAGACTGTAAAGGCCCAGCAAGGCCTGTCATGTTCAGAGTATGAGTCTGCCATTGGCCGGGAGTTTAAAGCATTAACATAAGGGCTCCGCCTACTCCTCTGTAATGTGGCGGAAGAACATTTTTTAATAAACAAGCTCTATTTCAATGCTTTACTTTACACTCTGGCACCTTGATCACATTCACAGTACATGTCTTCATCATTGAAAAGTGTGTATCTCAAAAACTGTTGTTTACTTTCCAGATGAATTATGAATTGTAATTTCGTATAAACAGAATACTTCACAGCTGCTATCACATTTATGGACTAGAAGTCGAAAAACAGTTATTAAATGTCTTTAAGTTAACAATGGTCGATTGTAACTAAGTACATCTACTCAATTACTGCACTAAATCGATCCTACTTTATACTCCTATTACATATCTACAACTGCCTGACATCTTAAATTACATTACATATTCAGATTAAAGCACATAGACTATAATGTATTATTAGAGATTAAACTACCCAGTGGTATTTAAAGTAATTACACATTTAACAGCTGCAACATTAAAGTGATGAACACATTTATACATTTATAATGCAATAATAAACTATTTATTATTCTGCATAATGAGCAGTTTTACTTTAGGTTCTTTAAATATATATGTGATAATATTACTTTATTATTAATTTAAAAAACATACAGGGCCTTCTCCATTGCTGCCCCCCCTCCCTCTAGAACTCTCTCCCCCAGCACCTCAGACGTTCCCTGTCACTCGCCACTTTCAAAAATGCACTCATCGATTTAAATCTGCTTTCAACCTGTGATGCTAGTTTTCTGTCTTTTTTCTTGTTGTTGTTTTGTTATAATGTCATCTCTCTGCCTTGTTTGAAAATGATATTCAGGGCTACACTGAAAACATTCCGGGTTGTGCAGATGCTCTTTTTAAAAGAGGGCCCAGTACTGTCGACTCACTCGCTCATTTTATCAATCTTTCTCTCTGCACTCTCCAGCCCTCCCACTCCAAGCAGGAGGAAACGTTTGCTGGGGCACATTTTGAGCTGCTGCTAGCTTCCAGAGGCAGCCGAGCAGCTCCAGCTGTGCCAGAGTGCCATCAGAGGGAGGAACAAAAAGCTCAAGGTCTTCACACACTTTCATCTTTCTCTCTGTGCTCCCTTCTGTTGTATCATTCCCTCCTCCCTACTACTTTTTCTCCTGTCAAAGCATCTCTCTCACACTCTGTCACACAGACATATACTTTTCTTCTTGTTTTCTGACCTTTATCTTTATATTTTTCTTGTAGTCCTGCATGTTTTCAACTTCTGTCCATCTCTGTCTTGTTCTCTACTTCTTTTTGTCCCACCTCTGTCCACCCCTCCCCTGTGTATGCTGCTTTTCATTCACTTTGTCTTTTTTGTTATGCTAGTATCTCTGACCAGTTGGACAGGAGCCGTGCTGGAGTCTCAGCAGGCCCAGGGTGGATATACAGGTTAAGGCAGCAGTATTTCACATCAACCCCAAATGATATTTTTTACTTCCCCAGTCTGTGTCTTTCCCAGCCTTCTGTGGTCCTCACAGTACCGCTGCCACCATGTCCAGCAGCCCTGCCTCTCCACCCGCCTCCATCACCCGTCCCTCAGAGGGCTTTTCAGGGCTCCCATAAATCATTTCTCCCTCACAGACTAGCTGTGAGTTCGGGCCAGTTCACTTAAATGAATAATTATTCCTTCTTCCCAGCACCACCATCACCTTATTAAGAGCCCAACTATGAAGAAGTACAGTGGCTACATTTGCAACCCACATTTAGGTTTTTAAATGCCCCGTCCAGTCTCCACGTCTTCAAAAAATTCAAATACAGACATTATGAAAACATTTGGATGAATAACTGAAAGTATTAAAGTAGAATTGTTTCTGTCTCTGTGATGCTGTAGGTGATCTCACAGTGGTTATTAGGAAACTCAGTGTGAAAAAAATCTGCCTTATTATGTTGAAAAGGTTTTTGTGGGGTACCTGTAGTGAGATGCAGATAACGTTAAAGGCAGGGTTGAATACAAACCCCCCATGCCCAGAGGAGGACACATTCTGGGCTGAAATCTTTGATATTTAATTACCAAGCTTAATTAAATGTGGACCCCGGGCACTGTTGGCGACGGTTTAGCTAAACAAGCTTGCATCAAGGCAATCGCAGCGCTAATGTGGAGTAAGCAGCATTTAGGCCTTGAATAAGCCAAAACTGAAGAATCTGTTTTTCAGAAATAAAAAACAAACTGGCTGATCGCATTTGTAATTCTGCTAATTAATACCCTCTTGTTTGGTTTGTTATGATGTGGTCATTTTAATAAGCCTTTATCTACCAACTGAGACAAACAGACTTTGGATTATGACATTAAATGGCACATAGTTGTAAATAAATGCCTGTCATGGCCAGAGAAAGAATAATATTAAGTAACACTTTAAGACTCACAAAGACATTTTCCTTTGCTTTTCGGCTAATTGTTCTGCTGTGAAGCAGGAGCTGCCAGCAACAGCCGTGACATTCATTTCCACAATCATTGAAAAACAAAAAGGGGAAAAAAACAATTTGTTATAAAGTGAAAGTAACAGGTTGTACCTCTGATCTGAGCTACAGAGAAAGTTGTTGCATTTCTATATGGTTTAATCATTAAAGTCTGAAAATGTTTGACCTTTTTTTCCTTGATTCATTTTTCTACCATCCTTTTTGACTCTTAGCTTGCAGCATCGTCTGTATACTAATTTAGTGACTGTGTCATCACAGAACAACACTATCATTCTAACTCGTTGAGGCACAAATCGCTGCATATTTGGAGACCAGATAAGAAAATGAAAAGAGGTCAGAGGGAGAAGCTTTACAGAGTAAATGCATTTGTGGACTACGGTTTTGAAGCCTGGAGTTCAGCATTTTGGCCGATACAATCAATTTTTTTTGCAACCAAGACTGATACCAGAGGCTGGAGAGCTAAGTTCAACTGAATGCTGAATACCATTTTTTGGAGACCAAAACATTAATTACAATTAATTTTCATACCTGCAAACTTGTCGCTTTTTGGCGAAATTCGCCGTTTTGAATCAAAATATGTCATCCACGTAAATCGTGTAGATCCGTAGAGTTTTTTTTTGGGGGGGGGTCAAGCGTTTATGAGATTGGAGTGAGACAAGGAGATGTCGTGATCTTTGCAATAAAACATCTTTGATGTGACGTGTCGAGTCTTGGCCAATCAGCGTTAAGATGTCTACACCATCTTCATTTAACTTTTGAAAATGAGACCTCGGTCTCAATGGATTTTGTCTAAATAAAGGTTAATAATAATAATAATAGAGCTGAAATACTGATTAATAACTGAATAATAAATTAGTTTTTTGCTTAAAGTAAATGTTGTCTTATCACTTAATTTTCTTCTCAGAGTACACCAGAATGCTACATTTTAAAGCTCATATTTAAAATAAAATTCTCCCGGGGGAGCATGCTCCCGCACCCCCGACAGGGTTTCGGGTTCCGGTGCTTGTCACCTTTTTCACCTCTTATGAGTTTGCAGGTATGCATTTTCATCATGTGAAAACATACTGTGAAGTTGGAACTTACAGACCGGACAACGCCCTGGTGTCGACCTGTCACTCAGTGTGTAGCCCCGCCCTAAAGCATCCCCTGCTTTATGGTCTGTTTGACTCTAAATGGAGCATCATTTACTAAATGAACATCATGCTGTATTGAAGAAGACTTGAAACTAGAGATTGAGACCATAAACTCATGTTTACAATGTTTACTGAGGGAATAAATCAAGAGAGAAGTAGAGTCATTTTCTCAGAGACTTCTATACAACCACACATTAGACGTCACATGTATTGGATGAGATAGAATCGCAGTAGTTTCATAATTGGCATCACATTTTCAGAACCAGAGTTGTCGCCTGGTTTTAAACTGTGACCATAATCCTTCAAAATATTTTTTTGTGATATGGGAATGGGATTTATTAGGAGACAGGGTTGTTAATAAGAGCTCCCTGGTGGGGTGGGTTTTCATTTCTCTCCCTGTTTCCAGTTCATACCCATACAACAGCATAGAACAGAAGCCCACCTTTGGGATCAACACACTGGGAGCTGAGAGGACGAGCCAACTGGCAGCTCGTGTGCTCCTGCTGCCCATCAGTGCCAACAGAATCCTCGTCACTAAGCCGCAGCAAGTTCCACAGTGGTTCTGTTGTCAGATTCTGGTGCTGAAACGCCAGAGAATGTTTATTGAAACTTCTCACCAATATTTAATTTAAAATAAATGATGGTTACACATGTTAACTACTGAATATGGTTGGATTGTCACAGGTTCTGGTGTGGAGCTGTCTTTGCACTATAGCCTGCCAGTTCAAATCTGTCCAATAATATTGATCATGATCATCTCGTCATCTCTTCCAAGAATGGTATAAATATTGAAAGAGTCATGGAGTACAAGTACCTTGGACTTTGGATCAATGATTTTTCACTTCCATCTCTATTTATTTTTTAGCTGATTCAATTGTTTTACATTTTAATTGCTTTTAACATTTTTAAGGTTTTATTATTTTCCTATCACCATTTAATTTAAGTTTCTTGTTTGATGTTTCTTGGCGCTGCCTATGTTGTAAAGGAAGTCTCACCTCAATGTATTTTCCGAGTTAAAATAAAAAAACAAAACAAAATTGAGTTACTTTTATTAAAGTCTACTACTACTTATACTACAGGGGTCCTAGTAACCCCCATGCATTCGGAAGCAAGCACCCAAAATGGAGTTACAAAGATGTTGGACACAACGCTGAGAGAAAAAACTAAAATATAAATATAGCGAGGTGAAACACCTTCTGAACAGAGAGTGAATCTGTGGTCGCTCTCTCACTGAATGTTCTTTTAGCCAGACTTTAGTGCAGAAACAAAAATGATAGTGCTACACCTTCATCTCTCTACAGTGAAAGCCTGACAGCCCACTGCAGCCTGTCATCCCTCTGATCAAAACAGGGCCGGGTGGAGAGGCGTCTCAGTTATCCCACATATAACTGAGCAGGTTCATCAAGATGTTGATGTACTGTACATGCACATTTCAGAGCAGAGTGCAAGCATGTGAGAACTAGAGGAAATAGTGCAGATATGAAGAAGAGGGCCGTTGATAACCGGTCGTTTCTGTCATTTTTATTTGGCTCCTAATGGACTGCGATGTGTTTTACCAGCTTGTTTCAACTGCACAAAATTGTGACAAAACATGCAAAGCCCCATGTGTGTTAATTTTCCAGACAGGCAGCACACTTTGTGTCGCTGGTACACAGCCAGCAGTCCTCTCAGTGCATAAAGGAACGTGCAGCCTCGATGGGACAGGCTCTGTTTGCAAGGCAGTGATTTCCCTGTCAATACTAATGGCTCCAATGGGGTTATTATTTCTATGGACAACAGAGACTGCCAGCACTTAGCGGGCGGGCACACCATTGGGGACGGAATGTCCCTTTAACATTTAACATTTATAATTAAAAGGGACTCAAAACAGCAGACAATCAACAGTGTTATAATTAAAGGGGAGAGAGCAGCTGTGACCAGTTCAGCTGACAGACATAACAAAATGTTGTCTTAATATTAATCCAAACAATTTCAATTACCATGAAAACAAAAGCTGGATGTGCAACACATTTAATAACAGACACCTTTCTGAAATATTCAGAAGGTAAGAGGACAGTCTGCTCTTGCTCTAGAATGTGATCGGGGCAATATAGGACACGTTCACATGCGTACTGTACCTGAATAACAACACCAAAAACCTTTAACAATCATGTCATACAGGTGTTTTGCACCTGTATGAGTAACACACAACAGACTCCACATAGTTCTCTTTGCTGTCTATTTAACAAGCTGGCTTCAGCTGCATGTGCTAGTGTCCTCAGGAAGCTAACTCCACACTGGATGGGTCTACCTACGTTAGCTAACTTACTGTATTTTACTGGACTTGAATGTGCATGAGACTGAGACGACAAGTAGAGACGAACCATGCAGTGCTCTACGTTACTTCAGTGGTACCATTCCAGTGTGTTTTCAGAGCGTTATACATCGTTCCGTCTCGATGTACACACGTTTGAGCAGATGACCTTGGTGATCAGCAGCTGTCAGAGGAGGCTCCTGACATGTGGCAAACAATACTTCAGACCATAAAATCAGATGAGGGGACACAAAGGCAACTTAGGTAGAAAGTCAGACAATCAATGAGCCATAGAATCGGCTGACCTTTCCTTACCTACCGCCGTTTGTCTGGCTCCTAATAGAAAGTGTGCCGTGGAAGATTAAACAGTGATATGTGGCTGGCCCTTACAGAGGCAAATGGGCCACTGAGGAGGTCCAGTTGAGCTGTGCTTGTGTGTGGCTCTAATCACCTTCTCAGTAATGAAACTGAAGGCTCCCATGTATTCTGGCCTTTGTCTGGCAGGAAAGAGTTTTGAAGTTACTTGTTTACCCAAATTTTGATTCACATCTCTGTGCCAGCAACGCCAGGATACCTCAGTTTTGGCATGTTGAAAGTAACTGTAAGATTTACTGTTATCTTTCTCCAATTGAATCACCACATCTGCAGACACACACACATATACACAGTTATACAGACGCACTTGGATACACTTATGATTTAATCATACTTCTGTTTCCTTTCAACATTTCAAATTCATCATCCCCCCTAAACACAGATATGGAAATCTTTGGGAGGAATTAGCCCTTGTTGCTGGGCTCCCAAGTGCTCTTCATCATTTCAAGATTTACTTGCTTGCCTTATTTGCAATGAAAAGCTATTCCAGCAAATGTGAGCTTGACTTCCACAGCCACAGCAGCCATACAACATCACAGCTGATACACACCGGAGACATTAGCTTTGGAGAGCGAGCACATGATGAAAGAGACAACCTGCTGGCGGGAGGAAGTTGGCCCACCTTGAATAATAGCAGCAGATTGAATCGCCATACTTGGTCAGCCTCTCAGCCATCTGCTGGTAGCAAGGGAGTCTGGTGTACAGACCCCCCACCCTACCAGCCCCGGCCCCAGCCCCAGCCCCGGCCCCAGCCCCGGCCCAGCCTGGACTCTGTTCAGGTGGCTGCTACACATGCCGCCCTCACTGAACCAGTGCCCATCTCTGAACCAGTGATGTGTGTTTACTGCCTAAAACAAACACAGTTTGATTCACAGATGTAGAACACTGTTTGAACCAAACCTGGAAATCCAGTTAGAAGGATGATAATGAAAGTTTGCTAATTTGAGCGGTGTGAGATGTATGACTCTGAGGCCTGTGAGGGCCACACATGACTCTGGAGATGTGCTTTCCATTGTTTTAGTTTGTGACCAAACCAATGCCCATCCACAAATGATCCCTCGTCACTGGTTTCATATGTCTAGGAGTCGCTTGCTTGCTTCATTTGATTCATTTTTAGAGTTCTGAAGAGCTAAACTATCCAATATTTCATAATTAAAGATATGCATTGGCCCAGATTTTATAAAATGTTAAAAAAAAATGTCCCAATTGAATTGAGAAAGTCCAATCAAAATTTGAGCAGAAAAGTTTACTGTAAAGTATTTCAGACACAGTTAATTTTACTTTTAATTACATATGGAAGCTAAGAGAGTCCCAAACATTGAAGTTGAATTCTGATTGGTCAAGTTTTGCCTATTAATACTTTCTCACTCCAAACTCTAGAAATATCCGAGGCCCTAAGCTTCAAACCACAACACTCTAGGTAGCCCTCTAGTGTTAGTGACTAGCGACTACGTGACTTACGAGACTTACGTGACTAATGACACTAACGACTCACTGACAAAATGCCAACGTTTACCTTCAGTTTGCCATGGGACAAGAACAGCGTCTCCTGGAAGAATATTAAGTCTAAAGTTCCTTTGACCCGTCCAGCTCCCCTCCCATGTGCTCTGTGTGGACCATCTACCTCTTTAGACTACGTCAGCTGCTCACCGTCTAATAGTAACACTGCCACGTTGATATCAGAGTTCATTGAGACTGCGGTTATTATTATTATTAACACTGCCGCGTTGATATCAGAGTTCATTTGTTGTTGTTGTTGTTGTTGTTGTTGTTTGCTCATTGATCCCCCTCTATTTCAGGTTTATATAGAAAAAGAGTAACAACAATAAAACTACTGGCCAAGATCTATGTGACTATATGTTGAACTATGTTTGTAGTCGTAGTGTAAGTACTACTGTAGTAGTATAAGTGTATGTTCTGTATTACTGCCACAAACATTTCTACATTTCTGATAATATTATAAATTCTTTTGATATAGTTTACCACAAACCTCTTTCAGTCATCAACCTCTGGACAATCCTCACATTTTCTTCACTACCTCTGCAGAGGACCAGAAACAACCCTTTCCCCTTTGCCTTTGGGTTTCTTTACAATGAGCGCTACATCCTCACACACCTGCTCTAATGGCCGTAGAAGGTTTTTCTGTCAGTTACCAGAACCAAATAAATGATCTTGTTATATTTCCTGATTGCGATGAATTCATAAGATACAACAGTGGTGCAGTGGATGCCTGTGTATGTGTGTACTACTACACACATACACAGGCATTGAAATGTTGTTCTCATATTGGTTATCATCTTTGTTACACACACAGCCGTCCTCAACATCCCTGCACTTAGTTCACACTCAAACATTTAGCAGTTAAAACCCTCCCTAAAGCAACGAGAGCCCATTCATCTGGAGATCCCTGAGCTGCTGGGTGGCCTCGCCTCACTCTGCTGAACTTGCTTTGGAATTAACGAGCCCCCGCGCAACATTTCCAGCGGCTCATGACGTTAAATGTTAAACACAGAACGTTGACACAGCCGCTCTAGCAAGGCCATGCTAATGATGTCAGTATTGATTACGCTCTCACTCAAGCTCTTCTGCAGGTCTCTAATAGAGAGAGGGATCTGAGCGACTAATTGTGTTTTTTGTAAGCGAGCACAGGGCATTTTTTTACATTGCATGTGATTAATGCGATTCAAATGAAGTAGCCTGTGACTGTGTAAGAATAGCGCAGCATCATTAGTGTACAAATCATCAGCTGAGGAGGAGCGCTGCAGTATGTCTGATGGACTGGTGTTGTAAAACCTCCATCCGCTCCACTCAGATCTGAATCCAGGCCTCTGCCTCAGCTGCTGACCAGCAGGTGAAATACTACTGGGCTAGTTTTACAGTGACTTCATTAGCACATGTTGGCTGCACACTGTTGCAGCTGAGCCTGCATCCTTAATCACCCGGCAGAAAATCTTCAAGGACTTAAAGCAGCAATTACAGTAAAGTCAATCGATAATGACAGGTTTTAGAGGAGACCAAATGACTTTTAATGGATTTTAAAAGGTGGCATAAATAATGCACAAGCTTAGGTGTATAATTACAGCTGACTGCCAGCTGCTGTTTAACCAAATGTATGTAAAGAGAGACAGTTCCCTCCCCTTCTTTTCAAAGCACATAAAATAAAGAGGCTGAGCGCCATATTCAGGTCGACCTCTCTTATTCAGCACTGTGGTCGACGAAAGCCAGACTGTCACTGCAGATAAATGGCATCTAAAAGCCAGCGCTTCCTCTGTGGACGCTGCACGCAGACCAGGGCACTGTCTCCATCGCTGAGCCACTGAGGTTTGATCCACCTGGATCCAGCCGGGCTTATGTCGGGCCGTTCACCCCAGCTGGCCTCTGTGGCGTCCCTCAGCAAGGCTCGAGAACACCCCAACGGACAGTTCTTGCATCCACTTGAATCTCTTATCTGACGTTAACCTGTGCAGTGCACTGGATACTGATACCTACTCATTGTGTCGGAGTGTCTAGATAGCTTTATTTGAACAGCTGGGAGCATTAGAGATGAGAAGTGTGAAATAACACGAAGATAAAAAAAAAGAGTGACAATATATCTCACATAAGTATTTGTTTATTTTCACACCTCTGGTATGTGTTTGTCTCAAATTAGAAATAAAAAGATGAGCTAGATAATATTCATGCCTCTACTTCATTCCCCGTCTATCGGCTGTGCTCATGAAGTGTATCATGTCTGTTCTGTCATTTCCTTTGTACTTACTTTTCTTCTTTGTCTCCACTGATGCTGAGCGAGCTATGCTGTATGGTATTTCACTCCCAGTAATATCACCCACTGTGCCCTTAAAGCTGGGGAAGGTAACAGTGATTTGTTGAAAAGTTATCCAAGTGAAAAAAACAGCCAGTGTTGCTGGTTCTTCTCCAGTGAAAGGAGCTAGCAGCAGTAGCTCCAGACGTCACTCAAACCAGTGAGAAGGTCGAGACAGGTCTCTGATAGCCCGCCCCTCCAAAGACACTCCCCCAAAAACTTCATACTGAATGTAAACAACGAACATGGTTACTGTTCCTACTCACAGCTGTTTAGATAGCAGCCTGAGGAAGACTCAGTGCTTACAATGCAGAGTGCTGCAGCCAGACAGACAGACAGCCCATCCTTCAGGCAGAATGGAATGATTGGACAGGTGTATTACAGTCCTACAATAGAAACAGAACAACAATAAAAAAATAACAGACATTATTCTGAAATGCATCACCTAGCTTTAAAACAGTTATGCTGCTTCCACCATGGAATGTATTTCTCAGTGTGGGAGGGATCTCCACATAGGTGACATTGTACAGCTCTTTACATTTTAAAACAGATAAAGTTGACATGTTCTTTTTATTGTAAAATTCTATTTCATATTCATGATTCTTGACTTTTGGGAAGAGCTGGAGAGGGTAGAGAGGGAGAGGGTGGACAGGGAGGGGGGCTGAGAGAAGGAGGATCTGATATCGTTTACCTTCTTGTCAAAGAGGTTTAGCATGTTCTTTTTATTGTAAAATTCTATTTCATATTCATGATTCTTGACTTTTGCCCTACTTCTTTCTTTCTCCGACTGTGTTTATGTCAGTTTTATGCACCAGAGTACCAAAGAGAAGCCCTTGTATGTGAAAACCTACTTGGCAATGAACTTATTTCTGATTCTGATCAGCCCACCAGAGCCAGAGGATGAAGAAGTGAACAAAATAAAGATGAAAACTGCTGACTCCCTGCACCTGCTCAGATCTGAGGTCAAAGGTTTAACTTCTCAATTGTGTGTGGGAGAACAGACTTTACCTTTGGTTCTTCGTGCCTGAGAGTGCTGGACTGTATTTAAAATACTCTCGGTGATAAGTGTGTGTTTAATGTAGGTGCCCTTTGTTTTTAATTTAACTTCCTTTGCTGCCATTGTGTGTAATGGAGCCAGTGGGGACAGTGACAGAGGGAGATTAAATTGTCCTGTCAAAGATTTTTACTCTGACTGCACTTTTCTAGTTCTCCTTGTTTCCCGCCACAGCAGGCAGCTATGTTCTGCTTTGATAGACCCACTGTAGACCGACCAGCCCAGCAGAGGAAGTTAGAGACTAGCTGCTGAACATAGTGGGGCTTTTATTTTACTACATTATTTTATTTTATTTATTTCATTGCTGAGTTAACTTTTTTACGTTTTATCTATTGTACTGTTTTATCAGGGTTTAACTCCTTCGTTTGTCTTGTTTTGTTACTCCTGTAAACTGTAAAATATGAGTGCTATATGAAGAAAGTTATCATTATTATTTTCATTATTATTATTATTATTATTATTATTATTATTATTATTTAGCAGCTAAAAGAGTCAGATATTTTTTCTCAGGAGTTGGAAGAGACCCAGACAGATTTGTTTGATTGTCTGGCGTGTGTTTTGCTGCCTCCAAGGGGTGAAAGAGCGCCAAATTGGACCATTGGGGCATTTGTGTTCATACGTCCCCTTCAGTCAATGAACCAACTGTAGAGACATTAGGCTGAAGCTATCAAGGGATGCACCGTTCGTGTGTGTGAGTGTGCCTGCCTGTTTGTGTTCAACTCCCCTCTGTACATTTAAGAATCAGATTCATAAAGCCCCAGGACAAGCATGAATCTTGCGCTCAACTTTCAACTCACACTGGCTCAGATGAATTTCGTTTTAATTGAGGATTTCCATTGACTTTGTATGTAATTGCACCGCCTCTTATATTTAGTTGCCGTTCTGTCAGAACACACAGTTAGATCTTTTTCTGTGTGTTTTTGAGTCTTTGTTTGGAGCCACACGTTGTTACTCATGGAGTAGAAATTAGTCTGGTTATCTGAGGTAAATGTATGTATGAAAGGACCCTAATACACATATCCACGTTAACTAAAGTATGCCTAATGTTGAATACTGTACTGTATACTGTATACCGAGTTGGAACAACTAGTGCAGTGACGTTCAGAACGGGCTGATTGCTTGTCCTCCGGCTGCTTGACCACTCACAAAAACAACTTCACACTCCACACTGCACCCCCTTGGATCCTAAGCAATTCACCTGCCATGACATAGCATCTCCTGGAGATTCTATGTGTCCTTTGGGTGCAAAAGCGTACACAAACAGTGAGAGCAGATTGTACCTAGCATGCTGTTTGGCAGTGTAACACTTAATATTGTAGGAGTGTTGGAAATAAGTTTGGTGTATTCTAAAATGTACCCAGTCACCATTTTTTTGGTAGTGGAGGCCATTGTCCAACCCTGTAGATAGCCCGACTTAATAGGGGTCCACAGTCGATACACTTCACAAGACCCACACAACTCAAGACCCACACAACTCAAGACCTATACAACTCAAGACCTATACAACTCAAGACCCACACAACTCAAGACCCACACAACTCAAGACCTATACAACTCAAGACCCACACAACTCAAGACCCACACAACTCAAGACCTATACAACTCAAGAGGTGCAATAGTCCTTGGGTCCTCAACAACACACACGTCACGTGTGAAGTTTATCAGATCAACGTTTGTCGAGAGACTTGAAGGACGGACAGATATTCATTTCCATTTTAGTTAGGTTTAGTTATGGAACTCCTTTACCAGAAATTTAACCAGCATTTATCCTGTTGTTTGGCTAACGTATGAACGTCCATAGTCGACCTTTGAATTTTTTTACCCACTGTGAAGCAGAAAAAGGAATTTCAGGATCCAGTTCCCACATGAGCTTGATAAAACAATATTGTTCGGAGAACTGTTGGTCACGCAGACCAGCGGCTGATTCCAATTTTGAATCATATTCGGCAGACTGAGCAAAATTGTGGAGTCACACACTGTAGCACATTAGCTGGAGCAAAAGGCATGCAGTGACCTTCAGGCTGACAGATATTTCTAGCACTCTGGAGTGTTTGAAGTGTCTAACACTTGCACACACCTTGTCCTCTTTTGACTCTTGGTGGGGTTGTAACTTGATGATCCGAGGCTTGGAAAAAAGGAACAGTAGCATAGGAACTCTTTCTCTCAGTCTCCCCTTATTGTTGACTTTTCCTTCCTCCCACATTCATTACCCTTCTTGTCTGGTCTCTAGTCCCCCATGTTTCGACTTTGACGTGGTGGCGGTGACAGTGTTGTAGAGTAGGTGGTAAGTGTGTGCGTGTTCTAACAGTGAAATAGTGTGTGTTTCCACTTGTTCTTATGGGAAACTCCTCTGTCTTTTTTTCCAGAGGTGAAGATCTCAATCCTGAAAAGAGAAGCAACACACATGCCTTCTCAAGACCAAAATATACCTCTTGGAATGGTGCGTGTCAAAACAGCCAGTGCTCGTGGACCCTTTATGGACTGTACTTGTATAGTGCTTTTCTAGTTTTCCAACCAATCAAAGTGCTTTAACACTACATGTCATCATTCACCCATTCACACCCATTCATACACTGATGACATGGGATAACATGCAAGGTGCCTCTTGTCCATCTGGACTATCTATACAACCAAAGAAACAACGACATTGACTACTGGGTATGGAACCACCGATCTTCTGACAGAAGGACGACCCGCTCCACACTGAGCCGTCGGTGGGAGAATGGGTATGAATGTTAGTTAGTCCTGATGGGCAGGTGGCATCTTGCATTGGAGCCCCTGCCATCAGTGTCTGAATGGGTGTGAATGGGCTTTCTAATGATCTCCCCTAGGAGGAGTACTGTTTTGATTTTCATCTTCTGTTTGCCTCAGAGGCTAAAGGAGGTGGTTCAATGCTGGGGTTGGATGTCTTTTAATAGAGTCTGGGGTCAACTATGACACAATTAGGCTATTCATCAACGCAGAGTGCTTGAGAATGAAATCTGTGAGGCCACCAGCAGTGTATTTCAAATGTAGATCAATGTCACTTTGAGCAAATTGCCTGGAAGCTATTATGACACATCAATCTCTGCTAGTGAAGTCGTACCTCTGTTAATTTAGGCATGCAGTTCAGATGGAGACCTTTGACACAATCACAGCTTCAGCACCTGAATGCTAATGCTCACATCAAAAAGCTCAACCAGGAACTTGGAAAAAGCTTTTCCACTCACCCTCCAGCAAACAGAGATGCAAGTTTGGATTATCTTGGCTTTCTTCTCCACCTTTGACTCTTGTCAGTAATAATCCTCAAACCTATTCATTTCATTTATAACATTTACTGATTGTTGGTTAGAGTAGATAGCAAGTCTTACCTCTATGTTTTTCTCTAATACATCATTCTTTCCCCTGAAAATGAAAGTTGTCCATTTTCAGGGCTTACACATGTCGAGCAGCTATTGACAATCCCATTATCATATAAATCAATCAAGAACTATTCAAACAGCAATCGTCTGATCCGAGCAGGTAGCCTGCATCGAGATGTGTTCAGATACAGATCTGGTGTTGTCCATGAAATCCACACTGATTGGACCATGAAATTAAATCATTTAACGATACTGCACGCTCTGTGTTAATCTTGATAACGGGTGCCAATTGACATTTTAAACTACATCAGCTGAGGATCAAGATTAGATCTTGGTCTCGGTGGAGCATGCATCCTCAGCAGAGAACACACTCATATGCCGGGTTTTAAAACATTTGAAAAGAACATGAAGAAACATGAAGGAGAAGAAATAATTTAAATTATTAAGATATCTACTGTAACATATTTAGTCATGAAAGCAATATGTCGGTTTTTACTTCTCACTCCTAGAAAAATCAATGGGGGATTTATCTCTGCCTCATTTGTCCTTTGTTTCTCTGTGTGTCTACAATCATGTGTGTGTGTGTTTGTGGGTGCTTTGGTACTTCCTGTGATTCTGATGATGTGCAATGAGCGATCGCAGCTTGACACCGATTCTCATGGTGAGGCAGGAGTTGTGGGGCAGAAGGCTGACAAATCTGCAATAAACTGTATGCAAATAATTCCACAGGTTCTTATGTCTGCTGGTGTGAGTGTTCAGGTGCTAGCACAGCTGTAACAAGACTTGATCAAGGATGGCATACCTCCGTCTGAAAGGTAATAATGAGCCTGCATGTGACACAGGAAGGGGAGCTCAATCTGATGGTTTATTGAATCACATGCTTTCTGATAAAGACGGCCAACAGCACACTGACTGCTCGTCTTCTTTCACAGTTTGTGGGTTGGTAGGCTCTCCAGATACCCAAATAAATGTGCACAAGCACTGAGTTTTTCATGATATCACCCCTTTACTACTTCCAAATGTAGGCTGGCTGCATGTTAAACCAAAATGTCTGGTTACACTCCTTAAATGCATTGTAAATAAGAAATAACAGCCAGAGGGCCGCACCCCACAGAGAGTTTCCTGTATCAGTGTCACTTGGGTTTACTCCTGACCCGCCCCTTCAGGAGACTTGTGACAGAGTCTATTAACTCCAATGGGAGAAGTGAACGTGAACACAGAGTATGAACAATCTTTCAGTTTGTGATAGTAAATATTTGACCTGTTTTTCACAAACTACACATCTTCCAAACATTCTGACACTACATTTGCATTTTTCAAAACAGACAAAACTCAAGAAGCTTTGGAAGAGACCTTTGGCAATGTATATATATATATATATATATATAGAGAGAGAGAGAGAGAGAGAGAGAGAGAGAGAGAGAGAGAGAGACATGAGACATGATTCACAATAGAACAGGGAACTCAGAGGCAGTTTGTGTGAAACAAAAAGTATTCTTTAATAAAGGGGTTACGGTACAGGGGATGGGATCAAAATCAACTAGGGGTTCCTCCCGTTGGGGGTCTTTGTCCTTCAGCCTACTCCCAATGCAAGGCAGTTCCACTTTCCTGTTCAGGTAGAACAGAGAGAGAGAGGAGTCTTCTTAGTTATCTCCTCTTTCACGCTGCTTGTCTCCAGTTTTTCAGGAGACCCTCCTGGTCTTGTGCCCAGTCTGTCTCTCCAGCCTCTCTGCTGCTGCTTTGAAGCTGGTGGAACATATAGCTGCACTAATTACCTGACGGGCTGCAGGTGTGTCCAATGCCATGTGCCCAGTGGCTGCAGCACCTGGACCGGATAAAACACTCCCTCTATCACCTCCCCCAAACTGAGCCTGGGGATCCGCCCCCTGTGCTGGACCTGCTGGTCTTTCTCCCCTGGTTTGCTACAATATATATATATATTTTTTTTTAATCAAGATTGTGCTTAAGATGCGTTTTCAAATCGTTAGTTGCAAATACTGGATGGCTGATAATTGGTCCTTGTTGAAGGACAAATATCTTTAATGGACACTTTGTGGCCTCAAAGAAAATTGGGAAACCAAAAATGATCTTGTCTCTTAGCAACTTCATTTTCTTTGAGATGATTTTCAAAGACTCCTTAGCAAAGTGCCAAAAATAACCCCTCAGTGCAAAATACTATTGACACTATTGCTTTGGAATAAGAAATAAAAGAGTGAGATGGCGTAACTGGAGGATACAGGGTTGAGGAGATAGATAGTCTCGACAGAAACCAAGAGAAAAGGTTGTGTCCGAGTTCAGCACCAGATTACAGTATATTTCATTTGCCACCCTCTAACACACTATGTAATTAGAGTTTAGCAGGGTTTCATGTGACATTGGTCCACCAGATAGCTCGCCGATGAGCCAGCTGAGCCTCTTCTTAGCTGCATGTCTTTGTATAAGGAAGTGTGAAGGGGTAAAAAAAAGGAGGGATCATAGCACAGACAGGATTACAGAGGATATTTCCCACCTTTTCCTCACCAATCGGGACCCTAAAAGCAGTGTAACACTGTTTTTGTTGCAAGAGGCCCCCTCCAGGTCTGAGAAGTGAAGCAGATACTAAAGTCCACTTCACTTTATAAAACAGACAGTGAGAAATACCAGGCAAGAAAGCTAAATTTAGAATACTCTACAAATAAACAATAAAAACCCAGTCTATATCTACATTACATTACATTACATTACAGTCATTTAGCAGACGCTTTTATCCAAAGCGACTTACAGGAAGTGTATTCAACATAGGTATTCAAGAGAACTACTAGTCACCAGAAGTCATAAGTGCATCTCCTTTCTTAAACAAGCATCTAAAAGCATAAACCAGAGCAAAAGTATAGTGCAGAGGCAAATTACTACGAAAACAATAAGTGCAACAGACTAATACGAATACCATAAGTGCTACGAGGAAGGCTCAGGGTAGTACTTCTTGAAGAGGTGAGGTTAAAGATGGGCAGTGACTCTGCTGTCCTGAGGTCAGTGGGGAGTTCATTCCTCCACTGAGGGGCCAGGACAGGAAGAAGCTGTGACCGGGTGGATCGGCCGCAGGGACCTCTGAGCGACGGGGCAACCAGTCGCCCCGAGGCAGCAGAGAGGAGTGGTCGGGCGGGGGTGTAGGGCTTCATGGCCTGGAGATAGGAAGGAGCTGTTCCTTTCACTGCCCTGTAGGCTAGCACCAGAGTCTGTAACTGGATGCTCTTACAGGGAGCCAGTGTAGAGAACGGAGAAGGGAAGTTGTGTGGGAGAACTTGGGGCGATTGAACACCAGACGAGCTGCAGCTTTCTGGACGAGCTCCAGAGGTCTGATGGCCGACGCCGGGGCTCCAGCAAGTAGTGAGTTGCAGTAGTCCAGGCGGGAGATGACCAGAGCCTGTAGAGCACCTGCACCGTCTCTACCCACTCCAAACTGTCAAAGTATAAAGCGTGAATTATAATTGCTGTAATCTTTTTGGTAAATGACCCGTATATTAAAGTTCCATGATAATCTCTCATCATGTTGCTATGTCACTCTGCTCGCTCTAAAATCTAACATTTCCTTAGTTGTGGTATTTAGCTGAAAAAAGCTGAAGTCAACAAACACTCCCCACACACACACACACACACACACACACACACACACACACACACACACACACACACACACACACACACACACACACACATGATACTTTGTTTTATCATCAGTGAGCCAAACCAACAATCACTGTATCAGACCAGATTTACATGGAGAACATTACATGAAATTAGTCCATTTATTTGTATAAAGAGTCAATAGAGCAGGAGAGACTGTGCTCCCTTGTGGGGCCCCAGTGTTGGTAGGAGTAAGGGGGGCCCTACAGCATTTACTATGAATGGTCAACCACACCATGAATGAAAACAATAATGATGTGAACATCCACACTGGTGAACGGCGACGTTCTGTACGCTCCAGCTGTCCACTGCTTTCAGGCAATGCCACCTACATGTTTTATAAATGCCACCTAATGACATTTATAAAACATGTAGGGCCTGATACAATATCTGGATAACCGGCCCAGGTTATTAGTTGTTATTGAGAGTCAAAATGATTGAGTCTCTCTGCAATGTCATGTTGCGTCATTTGTTTCTGTTGTTCACATCGCTCTGAAAGAAATCCCAATGATATTGTTCACTACTGACGCCGTTATAGCTGTGATGGACTCTGCCATCTACAACGGCATATGAGGGCTGTTGTAGGTAAAAAATATAGAATTATAGAGGCGGGGTAGGGGGTAATATCCTGAAAAAACTCAATTTCCAAGATTTGAAGAGGAAAATATACAAGCAAAAACTCCAAATAATAAAGTAATACATTCAGACGAAAGAAATGTTATTATGATAAGGCTGGCCTTTGAGCAATGCGAAGGTCCTGAGTGATAGATACATTGTTTGTTTTATTATACGTTTTATTACACGTTCTGTGTTCTTATATGAACATACATTAATATTGTTATTGTAGAAGTTACAGGAAAGTAGAGTCAAACAACTTCTATCTTGACCACAGGAAGGCGTCAAGCACCATCATCCCTTCTCTGCTGCAGGACAAGCTCTCCCAGCTGCACGTTGCAAGTGGATCACAAGCAGCATGTGAAGCTGGGAAAACATGTCTCAGAGTCTCAGAGCATCAGTACTGGTTCCACTCAAGGCTTTGTTCTTTCCCCTCTGCTATTCTCCCTGTACACCAACAGCTGCACCTCCAGTCACCAGTCCGTCCAGCTCCTGAAGTTTGAGGATGACACAAAACTCATTGGACTCATCTCTGGTGGGGAAGAGTCCACTTACAGGTGGGAGATTGACCATCTGGTGACCTGGTGTGGCTTAAACAATTTAGAGCTCAACCCTCTAAAGACAGTTGAGATGGTTGTGGATTTACGGAAGAACGCAGCCCCACCCGCCCCATCACCCTGTGTGAAATCTGCCATCCCGGCAGTTGGGCAAGTAAGATTGTGGCCTACACCTCTCACCCTGAACTCAAACTCTTCAAATCCCTTCCCTCTGGCTGGAGGCTGCGGTCCATCAGGACCAAGACCTCACGCCACAAAAACAGCTTCTTCCCGTGTACAGCTGGGTTGATCAATAAAGCCCGGGACCCCACTGACTCAGTCACTTACATCCCCAGGACTATCTCTCACAGTTAACACCCCTGCACATCTTGACACTTTAATAACATAATATACTTGCTTTAACATACTCTTATTTGTTTATTTGTTTATCATATTTTATTGTGTATTTTCATATTTCTATATCAAAATTATGTCTTTATTATTGCACTGTATTATTTACTGTTACCCACCAATTAATCACCTAGCCAAATTCCTTGTATGAAATAAACAGCAATAAACAGCTTCTGATTCTGATTCTGAAAAGCCATTTGTGTTGAACCACAGATTTCGTGGTGTCTGGGGAGAGGGACTTCCCTGAGAGAAGTGATTGATGAATGGAGAGTCTGTTAAAAAAAAAGAAATATTCACGTTAGCACAGTGTTGAACGGTGGTGTCTGTGGTGTGATGAGGTTGATCCAACCTTGAAAAGTGAAGCGATGTGGTTCCCCAACTAGAAAAAACATTCATTTCATTTTTCAAGTTTTCTCCCCATAAATGTATGCAACGTTTTTTTCTAGGTCTAATTGTCCATCGTAGAATTCTAAATTGCGTGCTATCACCCTTGTGACAAGCTTTCTTCTTCCTCTCAATTCTCTAGTTCATCATTTGGATTAGTTTTGACACATTTTGTTGGAATAACACTGTCCATATTGAAGCGTATAGTCTGCCATGGTCTTGCTATGAACTGAACCCCTTCTGGGAAGAGATAAACTCTGTTAATTCATCAAGCTTGTAAATTACAATCAATCACCCACCGTATCTGTCTATTGCCAACTCAAATGTTGGTGATCATTATCAAAGGAAATTCTTGAACTTTGCATTTATTGCTGCAAAATGTATTGCTGTACGAAAATTGGACATACATGACAAAATATGGCACCTTATATAAACTTAAACTGCCATTAATGAAATGCTGTAGACAAAGTTCTTGGTTCTTTTGGGGTAGACTTACTTACGGAGTGTTCCCACTGCCTGCAAATATACTGGTACCCATTTATTTCTGATATTATATTTTTCTTTTTAATCCATGTCTGTTGCAATTTAGTTCAGAGTTGGATTAAAATTCAGGAAACCAGGCAGGCAAGTAAGGTGAACTTAAGCCAAGCTTAAATAATGCAAAGCTGGTTCCAAAAACAGGCAGGCAACAAAACTGAGGGAGCAGACAGATGCAAATCCCAAAAAAGGAGAAATTCAAAAGCTAAACTAAGAACAAACCGGCACATCATGAGGAAGGAATACAGAGCAGGAATACAAGCCAAACACCCAGACCTGAAACTGAATGAGGGAAAGCACACAGGCTAAATACACAAGGGACTAATTGAAACACAGGTGTGACAAAGGCAGGAAGTCAGACATGACACATGAGGAGAGTGACTTTCGAAATAAAGCAGGAAACAAAATACAAACACAAACCCAAGGACCATGAGAGTAGCCCCACCACTGTTTTTGTATTTATTTTTTGTCTTGTCCGTCTGAGGGTATCCCACATACACATAATAAGCGTACACACTTTTCATAGCGAGACTGGATAGGTATTGCAGATATCCGTAATACAATTTTTCCAAATCAAAATTAATAATTCAGATAATCGCAACATCATTCTTCCAAAGAAAAATGTCTCTTTTGCCATTGATGTGTATTGGATGCTCAATTTCAGATATATACAACTGCAATTTTGTATGACATTCTAGATATCCACATATAATTCTTATTGAAAAAAAAACTTTACTTCTGTAAATATCCAAAAAGATGACAATATGATAACATCGCTCCCTTCAGTCATGACTAGTAACAACTGGACCATGATATCTGAAATTGGCGGCATACATTAATGGCATAAGTGACGTCATTAGTGCTGGGATGAATGGAGTTGTCAATCTCTAATATATTCTTTTTGACTATTGGAAGATTTACATTACAGATATTTGCAAAAGTATATCCAGTGAAGTTACTAAATGTTAAAAGCCATTTATACTTTTTAAAATGGCCCTATTATGCTTTTCCACTTCTCCCTCTTCTTTAGTGTGTTATATATATTGTTGTACATGTAAAAGGTCTGTAGAGTGTAAAACCTGAAGTCCACCCCTAAAAGGAGTTACCCTCCCCCTCAGAAGCTCCTGAGCTCCTGAAACGGCTCCATTGAATTCTCTCCTTCACTTCTGTAACTTTATGAGGTCACAATGTTACAGAAGTGACGTAAAACTCCTTCTGGCTAGTTTGGCCCTCAAAGAACAAAACAGAGTGTGAAATGTTGACGAATCACAACAGAGCGGGCTAGCTGACCAATCAGGGCAGACTTTGCTTTCTGGAGGGAGGAGCCAATGCTACAAGGGAGCATTTCAAAGAGAGGGTGAGAAGAGGTGCTGCAGGACAGCCAGGATGAGAAAAACAAGGAGGATTATGGGCATTAACGCATGTAAACATGTTGTAACTGTAACTGGAGATAAAAATATGCACCCGGAAAATATCATAATAGGGCCTGTTTAAAGATTCAAAATACCTTAAGTGTAGCTTTGACTATTACAATCAATGATTCTAGTTCTCAACTCTGGCTTGCTAGTTTTAACTAGCAGTGTATAGGAAGAGACCAGGCAGACAGCATTGATGTCTGAGTCATGTGTAGGGCTGGTTTTCGAGACCCCTATATTCAGTCCAGTTACCTCTCTCCTCTAGAGGGACAAGCAACACACTGATAAAAGTAAGACATGTTTTATGGAACAGCTCTTAAAATCCCCCAGCACAAGTGTCGGGGCAATGTTTAGTAACCCGACCACAGTGTTGTATATTACATCAGCAGCAGCCTGGGCGTCTGCCCTCAGACAGATATAGACAATAGTAATAAATCATTGTCTAAACCACCTAGGAAGTTAGAGAGGTCTGAATGACAAGCACGGACGCTTAAGATCCTCAGAACAATGTGACAAAGTGTGTAGTTCTTGAACCAACCATGCAAACACCTCAACCTGCTCTTTTCCCCGTCACCTGTGGATCCCGGTCCATTCACAGGATCACTAAACCCTGTAACAGGTGCTGAATTGTCCGTTGTATCGTTGACCCATGTTTCAGTAAAACACAGCAGCTAATACTCCCTTCCCGAGTACTCCCAGTGTTGTAGTACTGTAGTTGTAGTGTTGTAGTACTTGGGATCGGTCTCGATCTCAAAACCACTTTTTGAAGGTCTTGTTTCCGAATTGACCACATTTTTTCTTGGTCTTTTTTCAGTCGCAGACAAAAGTGACTCAAGATTTTATTCCAAGACCACAATTGCTGGGATATCACTAGACTTACTGAACATTCTGACTTTTCTTTGTTGTTCACAGAAAACAAACAAAAAAATCCCACTTAAAATTCATCTCTGCAATGCCGTCTGATTATGCTATCAAGATGTTTCTTATGGTTCACTTATAAATACACACAAAACATATATATGGCAGTTATAGAAGTAAGAGATTTTCTTATTGGAATGTGGATTTTACAGATCAGTTTGAGAAGTACTAATGGTTTGCACATTTTATTGTACGTGTGTCATTCAATGTCTTGGTCATGACTCCGTCAGGGTTTAGGTGGTCTTGACTACAACACTGGAAGTTGATGTTATGCATTTATCTGTGTAGTTTAGTTGGCTGTGTGTATTATGAGTGGGATTGGAACTGCTGGTCCTGCTCGACGCGCCTCACTCCTATCTATCAAGCAGGTAATTAATTAGGATGGATCGATCTAGAGCCTCTCCAATAATGATCTCTCTTGGACATCTCACTTATTTATCTGGGGGGTGTTAACGTGGAGGAAATGTTAATAGTCTTTTGCTTTGACGATGAGAAACATTGGTGAAGGTGATTATGCAAATACATGCAATTAAGCACACATACAAACATACCCAATCAAGACACACCATGTACAGGTAGACCCAATCAGAACCCTATCAATACACTGGCACACACACACACACACACACACACACACACACACACACACACACACACACACACACACACACACACACACACACACACACACACACACACACACACACACACACACACACACACACACACACACACACACACACACACACACACACACAGGTACCAACAGGGACTTCCAAAATGTCCCCTGTTGGATAGGAAGGTAAGTGCTACATACACAGATGTTCATACACACACATGCATTCTCACACACACAAACACAAACACTCTGTGCCCGACCGAGAAGGCACTCCTTCTTTTATATCCCTCAGGTGCTCTTTGCCAGTAAATACCCAGAGCAAAGCGCCTCTTCCAGTGAGCCAACCCCAATTACAATCACAAGACACATTTGTCATATAAACCTTGTGCATTATGTAATTTACTGGTTCAGCACGAGGCCTCCTTCTATTTATGGCACACACACATGCAGCAGTCTTGAAGAATGGTTGTGTTTGGAAGGAATTTGAGGAAAGTTGAAAGTTCAGCGCGCATTTTTCTGAGTATTTCCAGAGCATATGGCCCCTTCTAACAGAGTGTAATCTAATTTCCTCCTCCCCTCTATGTGAACAGCAACTACAATTTGTGTCTTTATACCACAAAGGGCCCTTTGCAATAGCAGGTGCTTTTACGCCCTGGCACTGGCGTGTGGTGACGGCTCTTATATAGTGGACATTAGTGGCAGCCAGCACTCCCCTCTGCCACTGGATTGGATTGGATTGGTGCCCTGTGTTTGACAAGCTTTGGCACCTAACCCGGTGCCTCTTGGCAGGCTAGTGGGGAGCGCCACTCTGAGTCTCTCTGAGTCTCTCTGAGTTTTTGAGAGTCCATGCTTCTCTCCCCTTTCTGCTGCTATTTCGGACATTTCAGGTTTGGAGGGGGTTGTGGCGGAGCAGAGACAGTGTGGGAGGGTCACTTGGGTCACAAAAGGTTCTGGCTCTGGTGTGTAGCAGCGATGGCTAGTGTCCAAACAAACACAGCAGTTGTGCCAGTTTCTTTCATTTTACTCTTCACTTCCAGTCTGCAGCTTGTTTGTCCTCTTTGCTTATCATCTGCGAAGTGCCGCAGCCTCGACTGCAGGATCATCTGTTAGCCGGTTAGTCAGCATATGAGTGAGCGAGTCAGTCAAGTCAGCTGGCTGACAGATGTGCTCTCCCGGGATGAACGGCAGCGAAGGCCTTTGCCTGTCATGTGTCAGGTGTGTCATCACAAACTGATGCTAATGACTTAAGGAAGCGAGGAAAGTGTGTGACATCTAGGTCTCCTCCTACACTGTCATGTGTCTCCGTTTCTCTCCTGACAAACGCTGACTGACAGAACATTTGATCTGTTTTGGAGTGTGTCTGCAGAAGGTTGACTACATTTTCAGATGTTAATGAATAGTCAGTAAATGGACAACATTTTTTTTTTGCCTGCTGTCAGAATATAAGTCATTATCACAGCACACAGCAGAACAGCTGCAGCATGACATAGTGATTTATGAGCCGTGACTTTATTGTCAGTTGTAAAGACTTTGACTTATACTGTATGTCAGCGCTAAACTGTGATTTTTAAAATGGGTTCAGAAGGTTCCTGTGTAAACATAGTGAGCAGAGCCAGCAGATTGTCACACACCATTTATCATGTGTTTTAATTGGAAAAAAGCTACGGAAGTCTTGTTTGCTAATCAAAGACATGATCTCTGTCGATTATGTCAGAATATTTTATTGAGATAATTAACCTTGTGTGTAATTCTATCCATATAAAGCCAAAGGAAGACATAATTAGCTTATTCTCATTAGTATCTATGATGTTTTTAGAGCAAAATGGCTACAACTTATCTTCAAAAGGCTGCAACAGTAGAAAACTACTGCAAAGCATTACTAATGTACTCCTAGTAATACTCCAAATACTTAATTGAATGGATGTCATTTATAGTGCTTGTCCCAAATGTGGCTAACGAATGAATGAATGAATGACATTAGCAAAAAGCTGTCATTTAGCTGCTTAGAGCACAATCACTACTATCTAATCATTCGTACATCCTTTGGTTTGCGAGACCATGGAAGTATAAAGAGTGGCAGGCGAATGAACAAAGTGAATCAGCTTATCAGAATCCATTTTGGATGATGACGTTTGCATTCATGGAGGCTTTAGTGGTCAAACAACTCTGATGGATGCAAAGAAACGCAAAAAATCAGGTGTGTATCCGTGACCGACACAATATCAGGTTGTATTTATTTTTAAATGTCGGATGAAAAACCCACACTTGGCATTTAGTGTCCTTCTTTTAAATGTCCCACACCCTTAAAATATAATGAGTTAAGACCTTGTTTGAACGGTGTATTGGATCTAGATCAAACACGTGGCCTAGTCCTGTGTGTGATGCAGTATTAGTAATGCTAAGTGTGAGTGTTTATGTCTTAACAAACGTTTTGACAGTTTTTATTCAAGTCTTTACCAAATTTCACAAGTGAGATGAGGAGAAGGGTTCCAAGAGGTCACTGTTGGACAGCCTCACAGGCTGCCTGGGTTCCCGGTTTTTGATGAGATGAGTTGAAAGAGCTGTCTCTGCCAGCATCAGCTGCTCGGAGAGCAACATGCAGTGAATTTATATGTTTGTGTTCCTGGGAAGATGTTTTCATATGCAGGAATCTGCAGCATTGTGTATACTTTTGTGTGTGTGATGTTAGTGTGAACAAGGTGTGCACACACTTTTGTGCACATGTGTACTTCCATGGGAGTCCAGAAATGCATTCTGTACACACAAATGTATGTGTACACTTTTTCCCTCTAGCGGCAATGCCTAAGGGCGGACATGCTGGTAGTGAGTCTCTCAGTTGTTTGAACCACAGCTTGTCTGCCTGTCCAACACTGAACAGCATATCTCTGGGACTGGTGAGAGCAAAAAGAGTAACGTTAGACTGGCTGAGTGATCAACAAGTCATAACCCAGAAAAGCACACTGTTTTGGAAAAATGAAAAAGCCTTTAATAAATGGGTTTAGCACTGTCTTCTTTAGGGCTTGTGAAAACAAGTCTCAGCAGATATACCAAAGGCAAATTAAAGCTCAATGCAAATGAATGTTGGGACGTGAACAACTGTACTTGTAAACATCACGTCAGGATAATATCAGTTGAATTGGATGTAACCCACAGCTAATATCAGGTGAATGTTATTAGAACAGAGCCTTAGGAGGAGCTACACAAACTGTGATGGACAGAAAGGTTGATCTTCTTAGATAACACACGTGCATGGTTACACATGTACCACGCTATGGTTTTGAGTATTCCAGATGTGTCACACCTCTTTTATTAGTCTCGGGTGCCGACTTTTGGAAAGAATATTTATTAAGACAACGTCATGATTATGGTAGCATAAGGTGATATTTCTTTTTGACTTTTTTGGAAAAAAAGAAAGAAAGATGATTACAACCAAGAAAATGGCGGAGGAATTAGAAGAGATTCAAAAATCAGCAAAGTAGTAAAACAGCAAAGTAACCTCATGGTTCTAATGGAGGAGGTCCATGAGCTGAAGGCCACAGTCAAACAAAGGGACCAGAGGATTTAACTGCTTGAACAAAGGATTGACGACTTGGAGCAATACTGATACAACAATGACTTTGTCATCAGTGGGCCGGAAACTAAGAATTATAGCTATGCCAGGTCTACAGCCAGGGATCGACAAGGTGACGATGTACCACCTAAGGAGCTACAAAAAGAAGAGTTCTGGCGCAACAAGATTCACGTAAAGACACAGCAAATATCAGCCTGTCACATTCTACCACAAAAGGATAAAAAAAACAATCACACAATTGTTGTTCAGGTTGCAAATCCAAAGCATATGGTTGAAGTGTTGAGGCAGTCTGAAAAACGTAAGGGTGCTGGAGTGTATGTAAAAGCAAAACAAAAGCAAAAAAAATTCAAGCAACATGGACAAGGAATGGAAAAGTGTTCATAAGGTTAAAGGGACCGACAGAGCAGGCCAAGGTGGTTGAGTTACAGAATCTGGGAGAGCTGGATCAAGTGACATTGTTTATAATCGGGGTCGGGTCTGGGCATGTTGGAGAATGTATCAAGGCAAGGGAAGACAGCGCATCCATCACAAATCCAGTGTAAGAACAACAATTTAGAAAAATAAATAAATATTTTTTCTCTTTTTTCGTTATATGGTAATGTCATTTTGTGGAGCATGCCCTGTCATAGAGTCTGAATGTAGCTTGCAGCAAAAACAATTTGCAAATCTTATTTCTAAATCACTTTTTGATTTTCATAAAATGACAGATGAAGATTGTTATTTACCATGTGTAAATGATCTTTCGGAAGATGAAAATTCCTAAATTGAAAATAGCTGTAAAAAGAAAAAATGAGGAATCAAATCTAACTTTTCATTTAGTTTTGAAAATAACATTGATCCTGAGGCAAATTTGTATATTGATTATAAATCAACTTCTGAATCGGAAAGTGCCACACATTGATAACATTTTTACAAATGTTCATGACCAAATTGATTTTTATAAATCTGGAACAAGGACCTAACCCAAACATATCTAAATCCTCCGAACAAAGTATTTAAGCATGACTGACCCATCGACTTCCTCTTTGACTCAGCTTCAACATGATATGCGACAGACAAGCAAAAACCGTAAAACGCTTACCATGTTCAATGGACCAGGAGCTCTTTCTCAACCCTTCTCATATAATACTGTTCGAAGATGACCAGCTATAGGCTGGCAAGGCCCCCCCTTCCCCCGACATGCTTCGTCGCCAGCAACCTCTGCTGCGTTCAGCCATCAGTGTTCCCCGCGGCATCCATCCTCCGACAACTTCAAAATCACCAGTCCATCGCCTTCCAACTGTCCCGGGGGACGATATACCGGCTCTCCCACCTGCTGGAGATCCAGGCGCCGAATGACGGCTGCACCAACTGCAATACTCGCTCAGACAGTTTCTACATATCCCACATTTACGAGTGGGCAGTCTCTCGGCTGAAGAACTCAATCATTCAGCGCAACATCTCTTTCCACAAGTCCGATAAAAAAAGCAAAACTTTTCAAACTATTCACGGACTCACTGCACATCAACACTCTCGCTCTGCGAGCCTCCAGACGAAAGCCGGAGAAGCCCAGCCATCGACATCAGCCCTTTCATAGGGCCAGGTTGTATCCCGCCCTCTTCAAGCTCCCTCTGTCCCAGAGACATCTCACCTTGCAATTTCTTTTTCCCAGACTTCACTATCAACCCATGCACATTCATCCCTCCATCCCAGAATCCTTTCCTGTTCTCTTGCTTCTGCCTTCCATGTCCCACCCACCTCGGCCAACTTTGTTCCTCCTGACTTGACACCAGCTACCTCAGCTGCACAGACTGCTCCAACAACAAGGATCTACAGTGGAGTCATTGGCCAAAACCTGTTGTGTCTTCTTGTTTCTGCTTTTCCCTTCCCTCCCTTCCTCCACCCCCTCAGAAAGGGTGCACATCAAGTGCCAAATGTCTGTCATTCGGGTAAAAGAGCATCCCACAATATTTCCAATTGCTTATCCGAAGGACTGACTGACAAACAAACTCCTATACATCATCCATCCCTTGGAGAACTTCCTCCCCGTCATGCTACCTTCCAAACCCCAGCACAGTTCCTACATACTTCTGCATTACAGGAACTCGGCAATCCTCCTTCATCAGAAACAATAATAAAATAAGAAACTAAATAAGAAATAAAAGAAAAATTATAATAAGAAAAAAGAAAAAACAGGTCCTAGCACTTTCATGGAAATCCTTAGGATCAACTTCGACTTTGTCTGGCTCCAAGCATCCCTTCCTACTGAGAAAATACATCGGATCTCATTAATCATCTCAAATTGCCTCCTGGCACTTAAAATGCAGCAAACATCAAACACTTTCACTACTAGGCCACCTAAACTACACCATCTGCATCATCCGGGGAGGTTGATCCTTTGATCACACCTCCTTTTCAGTTCATGCCTCCATTCCAAATATTCACGACAACTTCAATTACGACAAAGCATGCGAACGGGGCTAAAACTGTGACACCAATTCCTTGGAATGGCATCTCCTACTTTATGATGACCATATCACCAAGCCAGAACACACCCGTCCATCCATCCACAGACGCAGCCCCCTCCATCAGCTTTGGCAGTTTCTGTGGTGGCAAGTGGTTCTCAGCCAAAAGGCCACCAGAATTCTCATCCCTCGCCCCTTCTTCCACGATTAAAGAAATGTATCCCGTAGTCATAGCAGCCATTCTCTGGAGAATATGGTCCAAAAAGACCATAGCAATCTATTCAGACAACACCGCCGCCAAAGACAAAGGACTGTCTCATCGTCTCTATACAACACAGTTCATGCAGAGGCTCTCTCTGGTTTCGGCTCAGTATCAGTTCGACATCCAAGCCTCCCACATCTGAGATCACAAAACTTGATTGCCGGCACACTTTCCCATCTCTCGTACAAGACATTCCTCATCCTCAGCATGCTTGCCTTGCCTGCTCATTCCCCAACCTGCTCACCCCCCCGCTCTGCCTGCCTGATCATTCACACCAACCATTACCCCCTGAAGTAAACCCTTTCTGTTACTTCCCTTGTCTGTGTGTGTGTTTGGGTCCAAACTTACAGTCCCGTCACAGAACAATCTGGCCAACATGGACCCGGCAGACCTAGATTCCCACCGTCAAGCTCTCGCCTCACAGGGCGCTCTCGTGGGCCATCACGACCAGCTTCTCCGAGATGTTGGGGAGTCTCAAATCCTTCTCTGCTGACGTAGGCCAAATTGGACAGCAGCTCATTCAGGTTTCCACACAATTTTCCTCTCTAGCAATCCCCCCCTGCTCCGTTCCAACCAGAACCACTCTCCAGGTTTTTTTTTCTCAGAGGTTTTATAGACTCAGTGAGAGATGAGTAAGCTATTAGTGATGACTTAGACAGTCTGGATGCTTTAATCTCCCTTGCTATCAAACTAGATAATCGTCTTTTCGAACTCGAAAGAGAAAAGATGAGCTGCCCTCTATATTTGCCATCCCCTCGCTGATCCCCTCCATCTCCCGGGAGAGCCAGCCACGGGCCATCCTCAAGTTTCTTCCTTGTCCTCCTGTTCCTCTCTCACCAGCTGAAGAGCCCATGCAGCTGGGCAGAGCAAGCCTTTTATGGCCAACCGGTCCTTTCCTGGTTTACCTTATGGTAGCATTCAGCAAGAAGCAATCTCTCTCTCTGCCCCTGACATTCTAATCTTCTATCGGAACATGGAGGGACACATTCGCATGTAAGGCAGGTTTTCCAAAGACTTCACAAGAACAGATTCTTCATAGGGCCAAACGCCTCAATTCCCGGAAAGCCCGGTGGGCCTTGTTCTTTGGACACCTCAACTTCACGCTCACCTATCGACCCAGCTCCAGAAATCTCAAGCCTGATGCCCTTTCCAGACAGTTCATGTCCGAACACCACCCCACTGACCCAGAGATCATACTCCCTTCGTCATGCGATCGTGGTAGCGGTGACTTGGGAAAGTCTCTGGTTAAGGAGGCCCAAAGAACCCAGGCAGATCCAGGTGGGGGTCCTAATAACTCTCTTTTTGTGCCTGAGTCAGTCCGCTCACAGGTTCTCCAGTGGGTTCACACATCCCGGTTCGCCTGTCATCCTGGTGTCAATCGTACATTATCTCTCCTGAAATGGCGATTCTGGTGGCCATCCATGGACTTTGTGCTTTCGTGAGATGTGTATGCTTGCAGCAAATCATCTCAACAACCATCCACCACTCTACTCCGTCCCCTGCCTGTCCTGTCCTTGGAGCCACATTGGCCTTGACTTTGTTACTGCAGAATTTCTGGTCCACAACGTTGTCCAACTCCATGGGATCCCATCTGACATTGTCTTCAACCGTGGATCACAATTCAACATTCCATGTTTCCCAATTGAAGCCTGTCTTTGTAATACCACTTTGCCCTCCAACCGTTCCCCCTCCACCCACCTGGATCATTGACCACAATCCTGCCTACATGTTCCGGTGGAGTCTGGATGTACGCTGTTGGGGTCGTGGTATCGGTATCCCGTGGACTGGGAGGGATAGGGTCCTGAGGAGCTGAGCTGGAGTAGTGGATTAGTGACTTTCATAGGGACCACTCTGTCAAGCCTGGCAGTTTGCCTGGAGGCTCTCGTTGAGGTGGTGGTACTGTCACTGTCTGTCAATGTCACTGTCTGTCTCTGTGGTGTGGGCGTGGCTCCTTTCGTGGTCCCCTCCCGGCTCCCTCCTGATCAACTGTTCCAATCTGCTCAGCTGCCTTCCATCTTCTCATTTACAGTATATATACCCCGGTTTCCATCCAATCATTGCCATATAGGTGTTACAACATCCGTGGTATTTTAGTCGTTCTTGGCCGCTGAGTGATTGTGTTTTTCTGAGGGTATTCCGCATATATCTTTAGCTGTACTTATTGTCTCCCTGTGCCTCCAGAATCATCCTCCCCGGTTACCCAGCCTGCCTGCCTTGCCTGTTCATTCCCCACTCTGCCACTCTCACACCTCGCTCTGCCTGCCCTGTCTTGCCGGGACAATCATCCACTATTGCCCTCTCACCCTTGGTCCCCACTGCTCCAGCTCAACCCTGATCATTCTTACCACCCATTATCTCCTGAAATAAACCCTTTCTATTCTGTTACTTCCCTTCTCTGTGTCTGGGTTTGGGTCAAAACTTACAATCCTGTCACTGATCATCTTTCTTTTTTGTGATCTTACATAATTTAAATGTTAACTGTTCAGTTTGCATAAGTGAGCCTTTCTTGTAAATTGGTAAGCATAAGAACACCTGAGAGAACTGATACACAAGACAGAACTTAATAACAACAGCTCAGATGAAATGGATGTTGATGATCCTAATCAGACCTATGATGCATTTTTGTTCACATTCTGAGAGTAATACAACAAACATTGTCCTATTAGGAGCTGCTGGTTGAAGGATCACCATGGATGACTAAAAGTCGGCAAAGAGCATGCAAATATTTAGTCACATTACTATTGCTATTCCCACTACCATTACGCTTACTGACTTTGCTTCCCTTTGTGCTTTCTTGCCTTGCAGGTTTCCATGAATCGTTGTGGTACCTGAACTGTTGTCTTGAGTCCTGCCGTGACCCGGCTAACACACACTGCTACTACCATTATTATTATTAGTCACATTACTATTATTATTCCCTATATCATTATTATAATTCTACTATATTCACTGCTGCTGTTATAATAAGTAGTCTTAATTTTCTCCTCCATTACTCTGCTTACTACTCTTATTATATGAATCATTTATCTCATATACATTGAATGTGTTGTATCTCTGTTATGCTGTTCATTCTGTACACATGACATCTATTGCATTCTGTCCATCCTGGGAGAAGGATCCCTCCTCTGTCACTCTCCCAGAGGTTTCTTCATTTTTTTTTCTCCATTAAAGGGAGTTTTTCCTGTGCCTATGTGAGGGTCAGAGGATGTTGTATGTGTACAGATTGTAAAGCCCTCTGAGGCAAATTTGTAATTTGTGAATTTGGGCTATAAAATAAATTGAATAGAAGAAGAAAATTCAATTCATAAGAAATATTTACAACTGAGAACTGTTGTATAAGAAAAAACTGACTTCCATTATGAGATCACAGAAGAAGGAATACTATAATAAAATACTGGATAGTAATAATAGTTGGAAAGTAAACAAAATTATTGGAAATAGATGTTATAAATTTGAATTTCCATGTTATTTTCTAAACAGCTCTGATGACATGACTATTGACATGATAATTGTTAAAGAATTTTAAAAGATTTTAGTAGGACCTCTGACCTATATATGTAATCAGTTTTTTCCAAAAAGTTTTTTTCCTAATAATATGAAAACTGCAAAGGTAATACAAATATTTTAAAATGGTGATACACATTATTATTATGGATAGTAATAGACCTTATCTCTTCTTCCTCAATTTTCAGAAATATTAGAGAAATTGTTTGTGAAACAATTGGACTTCTTTATAAGTTAAAAATAATTATCGAGTGAACATCTGTATGGATTTAAAAAAAGAACTAGAACTACTACCTATGCACTAATGGAGATGACAGATCACAGCCAATTATTGAGAAAACTGGAGAAGTACGGGTTAATGACATGGTGTCAGAAAGGTCACCTGTGGAGTACCACAGGGCTTATTGATCAGCTCAATACTTATTGTACTTTTTGTAAAACATTTGTAATGGTGCACAAATTTAACAAAGGAAGCAATAACTGATGACTATTTAACAGACAAGGATTATCAAATGTTCATCAGTTTCATATAAACAAACAACTTAAGGTAGTACAATCAATATCATTGTACATAAAGTAACTCACATAATACTCAGGAAATGATTGAGTCCAGTAGAGAGCCCAGGGTTCTGCTGCTAGCAGGGAAAAGGGCTCACACTTGAACTCAATCCCGCTATATAGGCTCTAATCAAGCCAGGCCCCTCCCACTTCCTGCTCTTCCTCAGACAGCTCTGCCTCCAGACCTGCTCTTCACAACAGTAATGTTACTGAATTATTACAATTTGACATGTTGCATACAACACAAATTTATTTTGCTCAGGAAAACATTTAAAGGAACCTTTGTTTGCTATTGAAATGGAGCTGTAAATCATCAAAAAAATGATTTGAAGGTAATAAATTGTTCTTACTATAAAGAAAACTAAATTTATGGTTTTCTGAAATTAAAAATAATTAGATGAGGATTTTAAATTAAAAATCTTTGACGATAAAATTGAATGAGTATTTGAGACAAAATTCCTCGGGGTTGTGACCGATCATACAATAATATGAAGACAACATATTGACAATATTATTTGTCACATATTTTCAAAGAGAGCTATACGTATTATGTATAAGGCTAATTACTATGATCACACAAACACATTGTTTGTGAAATCTCATGTTATGGAATTTAATAATTTGGTATATTATAAAATAATGCAAACAATGTTTAGAGCTTAAACAAAGTCACTGCCAGACTGTGTACAAAAGTTTTTTTCAATACACAAGTGTAAATTTGATTGAAGAGATGTGCAAAAAAATTTGCAAAAAGGAGATTTGATTCTATTGTTGCGATTCGATTATGGAACAATGCACACATAAATTTAAGAATGTGTAACTCTTTTGGTTTTCAAAAGGACTGTTTATAAAGCTATTTTTAAAGGTTACAAGTGTGAATGAAATACATTTTTCTTTTCTTTTTCATTTTATATTTTCTTCAGGGTAGCTTAATTTATAAGAATGTAGGACAGGCATATACAGGTGCATCTCAATAAATTAGAATATCATGGAAAAGTTCGTTTATTTCGATAATTCAATTCAAAAAGTGAAACTCATATATTATATAGATTCATTACACAGTGAAATATTTCAAGCGTTTATTTCTTTTAATTTTGATGATTATGGCTTACAGCTAATGAAAACCCAAAATTCAGTATCTCAGAAAATTAGAATATTACATAAGACCAATAATACAAAGGATGTCAGCCTACTGAAAAGTATGTTCATATATATATGCACTCAATACTTGGTCGGGGCTCCTTTTGCATGAATTACTGCATCAATGCGGCGTGGCATGGAGGCGATCAGCCTGTGGCACTGCTGAGGTGTTATGGAAGCCCAGGTTGCTTTGATAGCGGCCTTCAGCTCGTCTGCATTGTTGGGTCCAGTGTCTATCATCTTCCTCTTGACAATACCCAACAGATTCTCTATGGGGTTCAGGTCAAGCGAGTTTGCTGGCCAATCAAGCACAGTGATACCACGGTCATTAAACCAGGTATTGGTACTTTTGGCAGTGTGGGCAGGTGCCAAGTCCTGCTGGAAAATGAAATCAGCATCTCCATAAAGCTTGTCAGCGGAAGGAAGCATAAAGTGCTCTAAAATTTCCTGGTAGATGGCTGCGTTGACTTTGGACTTGATAAAACACAGTGGACCAACACCAGCAGATGACATGGCTCCCCAAATCATCACTGACTGTGGAAACTTCACACTGGACTTCAAGCAACTTGGATTCTGTGCCTCTCCACTCTTCCTCCGGACTCTGGGACCTTGATTTCCAAATGAAATTCAAAATGTACTTTCATCGGAAAAGAGGACTGTGGACCACTGAGCAACAGTCCAGTCCTTCTTCTCCTTAGCCCAGGTAAGACACGTTGTCTCTGGTTCAGGAGTGGCTTGACACGAGGAATGCGACAGTTGTAGCCCATGTCCTGGACACGTCTGTGCGTGGTGGCTCTTGGTGCACTGACTCCAGCTCAGTCCACTCCTTGTGAATCTCCCCCAAATTCTTGAATGGCCGTTGCTTCACACTCCTCTCAAGGCTGCGGTTATCCCTGTTGCTATGTGCACCTATTTCTACCACACTTTTTCCTTCCACTCAACTTTCTATGAATATGCTTGGATACAGCACTCTGTGAACAGCCAGCGTCTTTAGCAATGACCTTTTGTGGCTTACCCTCCTTGTGGAGGGTGTCAATGACTGTCTTCTGGACAACTGTCAAGTCAGCAGTCTTCCCCATGATTGTGTAGCCTGCTGAACCAGCCTTAGAGACAATTTAAAGGCTCAGGAAACCTTTGCAGGTGTTTTGGGTTAATTAGCTGATTAGAGTGGGACATCGTGAGTCTACAATATTGAACTTTTTCACAATATTCTAATTTTCTGAGATACTGAATTTTGGGTTTTCATTAGCTGCAAGCCATAATCATCAAAATTAAAAGAAATAAACGCTTGAAATATTTCACTCTGTGTGTAATGAGTTTCACTTTTTGAATTGAATTATCGAAATAAACGAACTTTTCCATGATATTCTAATTTATTGAGATGCACCTGTATATGAATTATGCTTCTGCCTATGCTTTTTCAGTAATTTGTATACTAGATTGTATATAAGCTATATTTATTGCATTGTATATGATGGCTGAATAAAACACTGCTACTACTACTACTACTAGTTTTAGTAGTTGTGTTTAACCTGTGATGCTATTTATGTATGTTTTTCTTTTGTCTAATACTGATATAATCTCCTATCTCTGCTTTGTTTATATCGTTATTGCTTTATTTGTCCCTGTCTTTACCATGTAAAGTGCCTTTGAGTCTCTTTTTTATTATTATTATTACTATCATTGAAAGTGTCATGCGTAAACATGAATACAAGTTTTGGTTGTAAAAAATGAGTCTAAATGCTGTGTAGCAAGATGAGCCTCCTAACTTTTTTTATGCTCACAAAAAGCTGTAAAACTTTCTTTTATTAATGCCAAATCCGCCTCCATTATTCTTGTAAACCACGTTGTGGAATTCCCAGTTGGGCATGCACGTTGCCAAGTGTGAGTACTTCAGATGGGATCATCTTTTTTATAGACTTCTACACCTCAAGGATATTTTCACCAATGAAGTATCTTCGACCTGCAAATAGATTGAAGTGTGTTGTTCCCCAAGAGACAAGGCAACTGTTTTTTAATGTTCTCTCGGGTCAATCTGAGTTTGAAGTAATTCTAGCTTTGACAACATGATGTCCTGCTTCCTTTTTAAATGGTGTGATAACATTATGGCTAAAGTTTGGTTAGGTTTCTGCAGAAATAAAAATTGGTCAGTTTTAGGAAAGATGTGGTAAAAAAAAAAGAGTTAAATGGACTAGTTTTTTAAGGTTAGGCGAACTTTGTCACTATTGTTGCAATAATAAACAATTGGTTTGCTAGTGTTAGCTGTTTATCTAAATGGTACTCCTTAACAAACTCAACAGTCGTCAACTGTAACATTTTGTGTATACTGCTTTCAGTATTTTTGAAGATAAATTATTTCTTATTTTGTTATTTTTCTTGTTCAATTTGTTATTTCATATGGTGGAACTTATTTTCATTGCTCTTCATACTTTTTGGTATTTAAATCACAGCATATAATACTGAGATTAGTACAAGTACAAGTACCTCGAAGCTTACATTGTAAGTACACCCCTTGAGATAATGTACTGAGTAACATTCCACCACTGCCATTACCTCATCACTTCAGCTTCCATGATTGGATTTTGCTGTTAGACAATACCGCCGTATTATGTATGTAACACGGCGGTATTACATACATAAGGATCTACCTAATATTTAGCTGGCTGTGTAAAGCTTGGAGATGACTGATCTATGACAAAGATGGCTGAACCACCAATGTCCTAACATGTCCTCATCCAACCAGATATATTTTCATATTTTCTTTGGCACTAACTAGAATAGCATGGGATGATATAGATTAAGTTACATAAGCATTTAATATGTTGGGATCTTGAAGGAGTTGGTTTGTTTTTTAGCAAGTATAAAGCTTAATTATTAATATTAATACAATTATTAATATTGATAGGATTATTAACATAGATTAATAATATTGGGGCACCACCCTGGTGCAGTCTCAAACATGGTGTTCACTCAAAAACAGTAAAAGTACTATTCCAGATTCAGAGAGAACAGTGACGGGTTGAATCCGAACACTGACCATATACACATATGCACAGAATAATCACAGAAACTGCTCTTTCAACTACAACAGGGTTTATTAATCTTAAAAACACCAATCAAAAATCAAAAACATTATAAATCAACAAACATCTATTAAACAACTACACGCATACTACCTAAAAGCAACAAACAATCACGTGGCAAGTGGTGTGTGTGTGTGTGTGTGTGTGTGTGTGTGTGTGTGTGTGTGTGTGTGTGTGTGTGTGTGTGTGTGAGTGTATGTGTGTGTATGTGTGAGGTTGTAGGAGAGGGAGGAGAAAGAAAGAGAGAGCAAGATGTGCAGTGTGTGGTTGTACAAACAGTGTATGTGTGTGTTTTTGTGTGTGTACATGTCTGTGTGGGTTAGTTAGGAAAGAAGGGAGAGGACTCAAAGAAAGGCAAAGAGTAAAGTACAGTAACTATGACTTTATCACACAGAAGCCCGAACTGGAGGACTAAGGTTTGGCAGCCGGGCAATGGTCCTTTAACTGATGAAATAAAGTTTACTGACACTACTTGCGATGGCTGATCTAAACACAAACAAAGCCAAGTAATGTGGCACAAAATATTACATACAACAGCAAGCACAATAACTATGTTTCACAGCGCTGAACGGGACTCGGAGGTCAGTATTGTACACATTAATACAGTAACAGTAAAGTTAAACTTAATCGAAGAAACACGGTTACACAACACACTATGCCTATCTCCGCCCAGGCAATGGCCTCTTACTTGAGATCGCTTCATGTAGCAATCGGCATGTGTTCTTCTGTCTTTGGTTGGGCAGTTTATCCAGCCGATGACGGGAAGGTGCTCTCTGTGGGTTCAGCAGCAAGCTGGTCTTCATATGGCAGCAAGGGAAACAGTGAATGTGGCTGCTCCTGTAGCCATGTGAGTTGCAGTGGTGAGGTTCAAATCACAACACTGGTGCTAAAGAGATTTGTAACACCTGATGGAGGTTTGGCGTGGTTTCATTTTTTGGGCTTTTATTTTTACCTGTAGCCCTCTCTCTTTGTTTACCCCATGTGGTGAGATCCCAACAGCCATATTTTCTTAGAGTTATAAAAAGTTGGCAGCTTTGGGTCAACTTTATTAGCACTACAGAACTTAAACATCTCATGTTGTAGTCATATGGCTCTATATTCCAACGTGGCAGGTTCATGCTTTGTCTCCTTGGCTCAACCTGCAACTGCACAAGTGCCTTCACTAAACAGTAGGCGTCACTAGTGCAGCAACAAGGATGAGATCCCTTTACATTGCACAGCAGCTGGATTCTTGCAATATTGTGAGGTCCTGGACCTCAAAAAATCTATCTTGTCAGGCTTCAAGCAATGTGTATGTGTCTAGCCAGGCCAGACAAGGCAGGGCTTAGGTGTGTCTAGGAACGAGCATTGGAAATTAGCAGTAGCTAATCATGCTGTGATACACTGCATTGGATAATTGTTTTTAGCAATTCTCTAAGTATATGTATTTGTCCCTACCAAGTAAACAGGAAATGAAAAGTGTGTGGGACGACATGGAGAGGCAACTGTTGGTTCTAAACAACCATGGCGGCTCCTCAAAAGGTTAGCGTAGACGCTGCAGTAGCGTCACATCTATCAGAACTGGTGAGTGCGTCTTCAGTGAAAGAAGAGCAAAGATCGACTAGCTTTGATAAGAGTTTGATTGACAGTTGGTTCATCTAATCACCTGCTAAGAATGTTTTGAAAATGCCTCTCCTTTTCCAAACAGCTCCAGATGACTGCTTCTCAGATGGATCTGTGAAACAAAGCATCTGGTGCGACGGTTAGAGTTTCCCACCAGCAAACACGGATAAAACCTGTAAAACCTGCTGTAAATTCCCGATAGTTGGGTTTACATTTTATTGTTGCTATAATTCCATATTTTTTTTTTAAAAACTTCTTCATGTCAACTTACTGTGGTAGAAAAGGTGATAAACTGACTGAAAGACCTAAATAACTTAAGTTTCAGTTACCTGATCATTCCTTACATAAATGGTATTTAACATAATGAATAGTAGCATTACAGAACACTGTCTATGCTACTAGGCCAGACCCTTTTCGTTCCCAGAGCACCCAATGCTGGGCTACACAGTGCGTTAGAAGATGACGCCAACGGTCCTGACACCAGATTTCCATTCAGGAAATCAGTATTCCCGCAATTTTGGAGCGTCAGTATGTGACACCTTGGAATTAGAAAGTGGGACTCAGCCGCAATCCACTACCCAATAGCTCACAAGCTCATATTGTGTGTTTTTATAGAGCCCAAAACAGTAACAGTGCAACCAGGTTTAAGGGAAACCCTGCCTTATTCATTGGACTATCAATGACACTAATTGCTGCATGATTTGAGATAAAAGATTTACATGTTTTCAGATTGTTCTATTTAACAGTCAAGTCCTGATTGAAAATTGTAGATACAGGGAGGCGTTCTCTCAGCGTGCTCTCCTTCACAACTTTCATCAAGAGTTTTTTTATTATCAAATTGAATCCTGCAGTTGGTCCTTAACCTGTAAGGTGCTTTCACTTCCAAAGTGCCGTAGCTTCCGTGGGCTTTTATTTTACTCACTAATGATACTAAATGACATTTGTATAACCACACAATCATCTTTGTTCAGAAAGACACCAACAAATGGATTTGGTTCTGCCAGTGAATGAATCTATCACTGTTCAGTATTACCATTTAATGTGTCATAACTGGGCATATTTTGATTTCCCTTCCATTCCTAATGTGGGCTGCTATCGGTGTATTTGACCGAGGACAGGAGAGGACAGGATGTGGCAGCCTGTCCTTTGGCAGCATTCATTCAAAATCTGGCGAAGCGGCACCTTCCCACAGGGAGATGTGAGGCGTGTTGATGTGTTTATTTGTGCTTTAGAATGTAAGCGCTGTGAAACTATCATCACAAACTGCCAGTCCCTCTCTTCATTTCCTCTATGGCTCACCTCACCACCGCTGCTCGCTCTCACTCTTGGCTCATCGGAAATAAATAATTGCCGTACCCCTTCAGAGGACCTCATAGTGTTTGACAATAATTAATTAGTGCATTTTTAAACACTCCTGTGTGGGTTCATTTTTTTGGGAAATAATCAAATTGCCTCAGGGGCATTTAACATGTCTAAGTTTTGCTGCTTTCTGTCTCATTATGAACCACTGAATTAACACTGTAAAAATAAAATAAGTGCAGTATACAGTTGCAATCACAAAGTAGGTGCTGACACCAGATTTCCATTCAACCTGAACATTAAGTTGAATAACTCTGCAGTGAGAGAACATTTTCCAGCAGTGTGAAATGAACTTTGTCCTGGCTGTTCTCTAGCTTAGAGTCTGTAGTAGTGACTGTTACGACTCTACATTGAAGCAATAGAAGCATTATCTTACTTGTGATGTTCCCCTCGTACGTAGGGTATTTTAATTCCCATCATACCCTTGTGTCAGCTCCCGCACCGCTAACTCCGCCGCCCAGCCTCCTGAGCCTATTTGGGAAGATAGCTCATTACAAAGTTAGATTTTTCCTCCTCAGACGGACTGCCGGTTCCTGTCAGCACAAAGGAATTGCCTGACTGCTCCCAATCCTAGAGATCAAGAGAGTGACGAGCAGATACGGTCCTCACCTGTCTCACTGATGAGAGGCCCGGACTGTGATGAGAGCCTGCTGTTGAGCATGGAACCCACTAATCACTGTTTTGAGCTCTTTAGAGTCAATGACAACAGCCTGACCCCCCCCCCCCAACCAAATAGATTTGGTTCAGCAAGTTCCATTAGACAAGCATCAATATTTCATTTGCGTGTTGCATCATTTGCTGACCAACTCTATAGTGATGTGAATTTAGTTCAAATACAATTTACTCTGTCACTGTTTAGTATTACCTGTTATATTGAGGTTGTCATTCCTTTAAAATGGTTAACTATTAAACTACCTAATACAATCTACAGTGCTATTCAAAAGTTTGGAGTCAGTTGTTATACCGGTGTTCTTCTTCTTTCCTTCAACAATAACTATTCTAACAGAGATTAAAACTAAAAACAGTATCATTCAGACACCAAATGTTTGATTTACATCTGAAATAGTTTGAATGAAATGATTACATGAAAACTTTTGAACTTGATGTTGGGATCTGGCAGGAGCATGTTTGGTTATTAGCAGCAAGTATTACAATTAAATAATTGATACTAAGAAAATTATTAATATCAATAAAATTATTAGCATTTATTAACATTAACGGGGCAGCACCCTGGGATCAGGGACCAATAACCAAACTATGGATTAAAGTCTCAAAATTGGTGTTCACTCAAAATGTCAACAGTAAGAGTACTATTCTAAGGTTTGAATCAGAGCACTGACCATAACAAGCAGCTATTATCACAACACATATGCACAAAATAATCACTGAATAATTTAATACTATAACAGAGTTTATTTATCTTAACAACACCAATCAAAAATCAATAATATTATAAATCAACAATCTACTACTATTCAATTACAAGCATACTACCTAAAAGCAACAAACAATCACGTGGCGAGGGTGTGTGTGTGTGTGTGTGTGTGTGTGTGTGTGTGTGTGTGTGTGTGTGTGTGTGTGTGTGTGTGTGTGTGTGTGTGTGTGTGTGTGGAAGAAGGGGGAAGACAAAGGAGGGAAAGAAGGAGCAAGATGGCGGATGTTACAGGTCTCACTTTGAAAGAGCCTGAGTACAGATGATGTGTGCCCTGAGAAAACAGGAATAAATGATGAAGCAGGCAGATGTGTGGCTTCTTCATTGAAAGTCTTCTCGGGCTATGAGGTTAGTTTTAACTAAGACAGTACATTTGAAAGTTCTTGAAATTTCCAAAATGACAAAAAAAATCATCAAATGATATTAAAATACATCACATCAAATATTAATCAAATAAACAAAAATGTGACCATACATTTTGTGTGCGTCACACGGACATAGTCGCAAAGGCCAATGGCTGATGATTTATTCTCCTCCTATATCATTTTTGGGAGACTGTGGCTCAGTGGAGAGCAGGGTCGTCTGTCAATCAGAGGATCAGCAGTTCGATCCCTGGCTCTTCTAGTCCATTTAGATATGACCTTTGGCAAGACACTCAACCCCAAACTGCTCCCGTCAGCTGTGCCAGCGGTGTGTGGATGGGTATGAATGGTAAGTTAGCTCTGATGGGCAGGTGGCACATTGAATGATAGCCTCTGCCATCAGTGTGAATGGGTGTGAATGGGCCAATGATGTGTGAAAGTGTAGGGTTAATGCGCTTTTAGTGGTCTGAGGACTAGGAGTGTGCTATCAAGTACAGTCCATTTAGCGTTTACCATTTGTTTACAGGATCTATGTCTCTTTCCGATGTCAGTCTGGATGACCATTGAACAGCGTTTTGTTCTCCATCTACAAAGCTGAATAACCTGTGCGACAGTTAAATTTGAGTACTGTTGATACTGAGTACCGATATGAGTACCTCACAAAACCATGAGCGTTCTAACAATGACTTTGAAAATGTGTCCTGATACAAACAGAGCATAGTTTGTCGCTAAATTCAGGGCTAACCCCTTTCACTTTAATAAGCAAGTAGCAAGCGAGACACAAAACTTGGTTCGTGTCTTGAGGTTGAGTTGTAGCATTTTCTCAGTGCACACACCGTGCTACTACGTTCACAGCTGGAACGCTACTGCTGACTTCATACTCATCCTCACTCTCTACCTCGCTTTTTTCTCTTTTTCTCTCTCTCTTTATCTCTTGACCAGACACTCGCTAAAATTGTTGGCTTGCAATATGGAATATTGAAATACTACAAAAATAATTGAAGAAATGAAGAAGTCCATCTAAGAGACTTGTCTGACCAAAAAGACTTGTCTGTTCTGCTGTCGATCAATCAATTGCTTATCGGTAAGGCCATCAATCTACTTCTCCTGAATGGCAGAACTCTCGAATACGCTCCATTTTGTTCTCCTCCCTCCACATTTTACACCTGTATGGTGTAGAAAGACATTAGAAGCTCTTGACATAATCTATTAAATCTATTAAATGATTTATTTAACCTTCATCCTACCAACTGGGGTCCCTGTAGACCACAGATGTTTACTTGTAGTCATATGTCATAGCTGATTTCAATCTTTCATGACTGTCAATCAATTTGTTTTTTATGACTTCATATCTCTGTTTTCTGTGTCTGCTATAATTCGTGCTATTCAATAATGATTTTAAGTACTGAGAAATTTGGATCCAAGTAAAAATCAACCCAAACGGGACACACTTTACACATATGAACATTATCTATTACTTTCTTGAACTATAATAATCTATTTTTTTTCTTCAGATGACAATTACAAAACGAACAATGTTCTTAGATAGAAACAGTTCTCATTTTGCCCTGATGGTTGTTTATTTTTCAGTAGTTACAGTAGTTTATTCTGTTCATTCAGTCGGTCTCCTTCTATGTTAAATATGTTGGTAAGATGAGGGTTAAATGGTGGACGTTCCACAGAATAAAGCTGACAAAACAATCATCATCCTAACAATTTGTTTAGTTTGAATTAATTAGAGGAACATTCCTCGACAGCAGCTGAACGGTTCACAGACACAGTGTGTGTCTAGGAAGTAAAGATGAGCGCAGCGTTCTGCCAGCAGAGACGCAGAAGTCTCAGCCTGTTTGACCTGCTGACCGTGTTGGTGGAATTAAACTGAACCTCATGAAACATCACGACTTACTCGTGCTCGACTTACAGAAACAACTTTTTACCAAAAACCAACTGCACCTGCAGGTTTGTGTGTACAAACACATTTAAAGAGTGGCTAGAATGATTTTACTAGACTAGAATTGCACTCAGACAACATGCTCCTCTGATGGTTCTATTTCCAGAGGGTTTTTTTGAGTAGTCAAGGGGTGTTCCTTATTTACCCATACGAATGCATTTTTGAATTATTCCAAAACTACATGAATCTCACAATGTTATTAAAAGTGAAACATAATGTAATGCATGTACAAACAATCAAACGGACAAACCCAGCTGGAAACATAACTTCCTTGGTGAAGGTAACCGTTGTTCAAAATGACCTAACTTTAGCAGATGTCTCTTCTGGTTGAAATGCATTCGGACGGCTTGTTGTGCACCCTTAAGGGTGTTTAGTGCAATCAATTCTATTTTAAGGAAACCTTAACTCGGACTCAAAGTAAAAAAAATTCAAACCTTTTGTCGCTTCAATCTGTCCATCAGCAAGTGACTAACTTTGTCAGTTTAACAAAGTATAAGCTGAAATGTGCAGAATAATATAATTTCACATATTTACTTCCTTGCATGTCACAACCTGGTAAATGAAACCCTTTTTCTTCAAAGGAGAAATTTGCTGCACAAACATTTACCATCTAACAAACACCAAAGATAAACTTTAAATACATTCAAATGTATATGTCCCCTGTTGGTCTCTGGAGAAACACGACCTTCATTATGTACCCGAGGCATCGCTATTATGATGCACTTTATGCATTTGAACTATTCATGAAGCCCCTCAGACGTGCGCCTCACTAAGTGGATTTGATGTTGAACATGTTGGTCCTCCTTGGACAAACCCTGTAATATCTCTGTAACACCTCCAACTTTGTTTGTCAAGTTGTTGCTTTTTAAAGCTGTTTTTATTGATTTTTTCAACATAATACAAGAAACAAACACTATGACCTCCTGTTTCTGTTTCAAACTTAAGCTCTCTAGCGTCTTTCTGCGGACAGAATCCGTGCATTTGTAAACACGAGGCTTTTATTCCTAATTAGTTGTGCCTTGTTTGTGTGGCCTTGAGCCTTGTTCACCTGTTGTTTAACTCCCTCACCTTAATTGTCTCCTGGGTACAAGGACAGATTGTGACGCTGAGATAAATCAATGCCAGACGACTTGGAAAGAAATCCATCTTCTGAATCAGGCCAAGGATCTACAAAGACAACACACAGTGGTCAGAGTCAGAGCAGGCCTACTTCAATATCAGGTGGTTTGTCATTTTTGCACATATTCCACACTGGTTTCTCCAACTGTATCACAGCCGGTCCATATTTTTTAGAATTGTGTTCAGGAACTTATTAGCATAGTAACTTATTAATAGTATTTAATAAGAAAGCCTCACTGGATAAACTCTGCCTGTTACTGTTCCTCCTTTCACTTTGTGCATGGAGGCCAAACAGCTAACCAGAGCTGAGGTCCTCCGATTAAGTTTGTTACCTCTCCATGACATCCCCCTCCCCCTCCCCCTCCTCCTCCCCCCATGACCATGCTTTCTCCACAGGGCTGGTTCCATTCCCTTTTGAAGGACGGTCACACGCTGAAGGAAAATGGTTTGGTTATTGTGGTTGTTATATTTATTCAACAGTCACTGGCTACGTTTCTGTGGCTTCCTGCAAATATGAACACTCATGCCTCATCTCTCCGTCCCTCCCGCCTGCTCAGTGTCCTTCTTCTCTCTCGTCTCCACAACAGAACTTCAGCCATGTCCCCGCTCTTTAAATAGGACTTCATTAGTTTGAGTTTTCTGTGGTTGGTAGCCCCACCTGGATGCTGCTAGCTGCTCCAGGTGGGTCGTTTTTCTATTTTCCACGCGGTTGCCATGGGGTAACAATCGTCCTGGTTCCATTTCTGTGCTAATTGGTTGATTTTTACAGAACTGTCATTGTTCTAGCTCTACATACAACTCTTGGTACTCGTGGCTCTGTGCCTGCTGTTTTCAGTATCAAATGTTTTCTAAAGCTAGGAAGTGTGCTCAAAGTGAACTCAGAGTATGGCACTGAACCCCTGCAAAGTGTGCACACGCTCTGCTCCATCTGGACACAGAGCGGCGTGAGCGGGCGGCAGAAAACAAGCCGAGCTGGAGAGCCGGCGGAGTGTCTTGTCAGCCGGGTTCAAATGGGAGTAATGAGGGAGCAACTTTGAAGTGCAGAGAGCACAGAACATGGAGGAGAAGACCTCCGCATTCGGAGCCCGGTTCTTAGTGGGTCGTGCAGTCTGCCTTTGTTGCCAGATGCTGTTTGTTTTAGTCTTCGTCTTGCCTTTCCTCGCTAAACACACACTGGCAAACACTGTGCCCTCTCCTCTGATGCTCTGTTTAGACTTCAGCACGGCTGAGTAAGTTTATATTAATTACAACGCCACAAACAGGGTTTTTTTGTGCTCTCCGCAGGCTGTTGTGGGTATGAATTCCTTTCCAAAACTTCATTTCTATTTACTTATTAGTGTTTGTTCCATTCCTGCTGGAGGTGCTGATCCAGACTGGAAACTGCAAACAGCATCTTCTCTTCCTTTGCTATGTCTTTCAAACATCCTGACGCTTGCTCTCCAATACCTTTTTTTTTTCTCTTTCATTTTGATATAATTTATTTATTCCTCAGAGATGGAATTCCCTTAGGTGGGGGCGCAGGGTTCACATCAGGCTTCAATGCAACTGGAGCAGGTAGGGAAAAAAGGAAATTAACTTGGGGAAAAGGGTTAGGGTTAGGTTTTAAGTTTGTATTTACCCTGAATGGACACTTTGACAAAAGTGGCTTATCAATCACTGATCAGACCTCTTCAATATCTGACACATGCTGACACAGGTTGCTTTCAGCTCAAAGGTGAATATTCACTGTGCGATAGGAGCAGGCCTGCAGGTTTATTGCATGTCACACTGTGTGAGATGGGAATGAAAGAGTCTTGGGTGCATCAGTTACAGACATTACACGTTTGAAGCACATCAGATTGTGTGATCAACTGCTCATCATCCATCTCCATACTTCTTTTCTTTCCCACTTTCATGCTCAAGTTCAGAAAGAAGCTTCTCTATTTAAATAAAATATATAGTTAAAGAAATATATTTTATCTTCTGGTTTGGACTTGTGTAATTCCACTTATTTTGTCTAGTCCAGAGTTCTCAGCTACTGCAATTGGTCCAAAATCCAGAAGCGATCATTTCAAAGTGATCTACTGTATTCTGTATCCTGTCACATGCTGCTGAATAATGCTGCAGTAGGCTGTTACTGTAGCAGCTACTTGTGCTTTCTCGCCTTGCAGGTTTCCATGAATCCTGGTTTTATCTGGACCGTGGTCCTGCTAACACCCACTGCTACTACCATTATTATTATTATTATTTTTATTCCCATTACTATTATTATTCCCTGTACCATTACTGCTCTTATCATTAATATTATATTAGATCCACCGCTGCTGTTATTATAAGTAGTCTTCATTTTTCCATCATTAATCTTCTTACTACTCTTCTTATATGAATCATTTATATATACTGTTATGCTGTTGCATTCTGTCCATCCTGGAGAAGGATCCCTCCTCTGTCGCTCTCCCAGAGGTTCCTTCCTTTTTTCTCCCTGTTAAAGGGGTTTTTTAGGGGAGTTTTTCCTGTGCCGATGTGAGGGAAGGACAGAGGATGTCGTATGTGTACAGATTGTAAAGCCCTCTGAGGCAAATTTGTAATTTTGGGCATTTTCAATTTTGAATACAAATTGAATTGAATTGAATTGAACTTGTTTCAGGAGGAGATGTTATCAAAATCTTGTCTGCACATATGATTCATTATTTACTCTCGGCTGTTATGATGTGTAAAACACTTTTCTTTAACCCTTTTTTTATGAAATAAAAGGTTACACGGTTTCACATTACATTGTGGCAGCTGGACCATGATGAACCAGTAAAGTAATTAGGTAATCCAACAGCAAATAAATAATTGATTTAATTTACATAACCATGAATTAATTTGTTCAAATAACTTTTGTTAAGACTTGTGGGATCGCTGGCCAGCATTTCTGTCTTTCAGAGGCTGGAGCAGGATCAGTTTTAAAGCTGGAGTGAAGATAGAGGTATCAGGTAGAACTAGATGACCCCTACTGTAGGTCATCTAGTTCTACCTGATACCTCTATCTATGAGACATAATAGAGGCTGGGGAGGGACCTCATATACTTCCACGTTCACACTCTCATAATTAATTTTTATGAATAAATAAATTCATAAATTTTAATTTCAGATTCATGATTAGAACCACTGACTGCTGAGCAGCATCTCAACTACCTTCCCCTAAAGATGCCCTGTCCCCAACTAAAAAGAAAAACGGGTTAATAAAGGTATGACTGAATGATATTCATATGCACGTTTCTCACAGATACGCAGGAACTGTAAATTGGGCTCTATGCGGAAAATCCTCACCCTCACTGTTCACAAAGACGTCTAATGTTTCTGATCCAGTAGCTTTTAAAGTATTTCTTAAGTAGCCTTCAAACTGCATGATTTTGACGCTTCTCCTGGCGTTTTTTTCAAACGGCAGCCTTTTCATGGGCAGAAAATCACGTGATGTCGGCTTTCTTTTTTCATTTTTTTTTTCAATACCATCAGATATGCATCTGTCTGTGTTTCTGTGTCCATATCTGGCCTCTGACTCCCCATTTCTTCCCATTCCTCCCTCTCTCATCCAACCAGTATCCGACCTGTCTGCTGTGATGGTCATTAAAGCTGGGCCAGCAGAGCCGCTGGGCCTGCTGCTTCCCCGCTTGCGTCCCCATTGCACTGCAGCGATCTCGCTGGCCTGGAGCCGCTAACAAGCTGTGCATTCAGACAGTTGATGCTACAAATGGAGCTGTGCAGTGGACCAACTCCGGAGATGAACAACTGAAGCGCTGCTGAATCCCTTCGGCAAAGGAGAGAGCGAGACCTCCCACCCTCTGCTGAAGCTCAGACTGGGCCTGACCTGCATTTGCTTTCAGCATTAATCTGTTCACCATGTGGCTGCATGTGTTATTGTGTCATTTATTCTCATTTTACACTACTGCACTATAATCCTCTATAATAAATAATGTATGGCCAAGGTAATTGGCATTGCTCACCAACAATTCAGGTCACTAAATTCAATCCATACCGCCATGATAGTGAGGCAAGACTCCAAATACTCACTCTGTTGTTGTTTCCGAATGTTAACGTGTTCTGTTTCTGCTCATTTTATTTTAAATGTACAGTCAAATAGTGGTGGACAGTAGTACTTACTGAACTTACTGCTTTAGAGTAGTGAAGTACATACTTTTACTTCACTACATTGAGGCCCTATCTTCCACCCTGTGCCTCTGTCATTGCTAGTGTCCTTTATCTGCTTATTTTGTGCGAAGAAAAAAATTCAATAAATACTGACTGAATTTAGCCTTAATATGCATTGTTATTGTAAGTATATGTTGCTTGTAAAGCCAAACCAGCGCCGTACTTTCCTTTCCACACACCATGACCACAACAGCTGACCTGAATTCGACTCCTTTTCCCCGTACTTAATAATGAGGAGCTAGCTGTGACAACAAACAAAGGAGAATCATTAGAATTACACACCTGGTATTAATGTGGCTGGTAATAATAGCAGGAAAGAGGATAAAGGATGGGAGAGAAGATGAGGGAAGCAATTGAGGGGAATAACGAGGATAAGAGGAGGACGGGAGGAGGATTAGGGGACAGAAGAAGATGGAGGGGGTAAAAGAAAAAGGGACAGTAGAGAGAGAGGGAAACGTGAGGAAAAGAGAAATTAGAAATGTTTGTCTGAGGAGATGACACCAAGCAGTGGTGGTGGCGGCTGCACGCTGAAGGAGGAGAGACTTTCTGTTTTGTTGACTATTTATTTCACTCTCCTGCAGTCATTCTCTCACCTTTATCCTTGACTCTGCTCTTTCCTACCTCATACTGTCTGACTACATGTCCAAAAACACCACACACATAACCTTCCAGTTGAGTGAGAGCAAATCCTGGCCAGCACACTGGGGAACGAACAGCGTGCTGCATTTATAGAATGGGCTCCCTGATGGCCCAGTCCTATCAGCCTCTATAATCAATGGAGGCGTCGGGCAGCGAAGCCACAGCTCTCAGGAGGAAATGAACAGACTTCAGGCACCTGCATAGTCGACAATAAAAGAAATACAAATAAAGTTAATTGTAAAGGCTTTGACGCCTGAGAAAAGATCAACTTAAAGAAGTCAAGAAGTCCTCTTTTTATTCTGTTCTTACTAAAAGGTGCTCATCAGCTAAGAAGCTGCAGCACAGAATACATCCAGGCTAACATGACTCCTGTGCAGACTCAGGTATTTATTTCTTGTCCATATTATTTTGTTGTTTGTGAAGCTTTTCTGCTGTGAATATTGCAATAGTGTTGATCGACATGAGCCCAGTCAGCATTATGATGGACATCTCCTTGTTATGATATGCCGCGTGTCAGCGTATGTGCTGCACGAGAGGGCAACACCGTGGGAGCTGCCGAGCATATTTTAGTGTTATAAATGTGCTGATCAGCCAATCGTGCAGAGGGAGGAGGTCTGAGAGAACCATGTGCTCTGTTTGTTACCACATCAACAAACAGGTCAGCGGTGGAGCTGGAGCAGGGAGCAGGCTCTGTACATCTGTCTCCCCTTCTCACCGTTAATGATTTCTCCTGGTGATGGAGGGTCTAACCTTGAGTCCTCCAGGGTTCGCTGTGTAGAATGAAGAGGACGTGTCTCAGGTAAAATGAGCCCCATTCTGCTCCTGATGCAGTTATTGTCACTTTGATGGTCTCTTAAGATGCTTGTTTTACTCTGAGCAGTGGACCTATCCAAAGCATATTGTTATGAATATTGAAAGAAAGAGTAGTAAATAACATAGAAATACACCATGTGCTATTTATTGAAACATTTGGGATGTATGGCTAATAACTCTGCTTCTACTATTAATACTTCTCATATTAATGATACTTATTTGGTCATGCTGTACTTTCCTGGTCTCGTCATTTCATAAAAAAAAAAAATCACCCTTGAAACAATATGTTTTTTGCAGTATAAAGTACATTTTCGAGGTTCTTATTATTTCTCCCATGTGTGAATTGTTCTTTAGTCTCATTGAATACTTACTGTAACTGTCAATTTTCTTTTTGAGTGTATATATATATATATATGAAATTCCCTCTCTTATCTTTTCCTGTGAAAGTTTTTTTTTTAAAGTGGCCCTATTATGCTTTTCCACTTTCTCCCTCTTCTTTAGTGTGTTATATATATATTTGTACATATAAAAGGTCCGTAGAGTGTAAAACCTGAAGTCTACCCCTAAAAGGAGTTACCCTCCCCCTCAGAAGCTCCTGAGCTCCTGAAACGGCTCCATTGAATTCTCTCCTTCACTTCTGTAACTTTATGAGGTCACAATGTTACAGAAATGACGTAAAACTCTTTCCGGCTAGTTTGGCCCTCAAACAACAAAAGAGAGAGACGGAGCTGAAGCTCCGGAGGAAGAGTTTTTTGAAATGTGAAACGTTGACCAATCACAACAGAGCGGGCTAGCTGACCAATCAGAGCAGACTTTGCTTTCTGGAGGGAGGAGCTACAACGGAGCATTTCAGAGAGAGGGTGAGAAGAGGTGCTGCAGGACAGCCAGGATGAGAAAAACAAGGAGGATTATGGGCATTAACGCATGTTAACATGTTGTAACTGTAACTGGAGATAAAAATATGCACCCGGAATATAGCATAATAGGGCCTGTTTAAGACTTATCTTGAGCTTTGGGGCAGGTACATTAATGTTTCCAATCAAATGTAATGTGGGGTGATTATCTTACCCCACCCACCACACTTGACCTTACCAGTGGTGCCAAACACACCTGTAGCATTTGATTTAAGGGGAGACACCCCCGGTGAAGAGGGTAAAACCAATGAACTCGTAGAAATTATGGGGAGTCTCAGGGGTCCAAGATTGGTTAACTAACATTAAAACAACTACTTGTTGTATTAAAAGTTTTCCCAAAGTTGACGTTTAAATATGCAATTGAGGCATTATCTTATGCTAGTTTGAATAAATACACAGATGTGAATTTGGGATGTTTCCACTTGTCACAAAGAAGATATTTTATATAACCAGGACAGAACAACATCTTTAAATTGTATAGCCCAAATCACAAATTTGCCTCAGAGGGCTTTCAAATCTGTGCAGAATGCGACATCCTCTCTACTTGTATTATTTAAATGGGAGTTATATCGAAATTCGTCCCCCGTACAGTTGTCATCACCCGGGTTATTAGCTATAGAGACCAAAACCAGGGTGTTAAACAAGTGTTTTCTAACAGTATTTCAACCATCAAATAATATTAATGATTCGCTTAAACTTAGTATTCTACAGTTTTACAGTGAAGTGAGCTAAGCTGCTAACCCACAACACTGACATTTTGACACACAGCATTGTACTCTTCATTCTTTCCACAGCATAAAGTTTACGTATGTCTGCCAGCTGTACTTTTGGAGCTGGCACAGAGAACCAAATACCAGTGAAAGGAAGAATATTAGCTCAAAATGATGGGTAGAGTAGAGGTGAGAAGCCCTGTGCGACCTATAGCTTGAGTTCATATCATGTGCACACATCTGAAGTTCATGTGTATCACAGAAGCACTAGTGTGGCCACTCAACAACTTTTCCTGCTCTGCCTGCCAACACTCGATTACAGTGATATAGTGTGTTACACAGCTACAAGCACAAACACATTTCTCCCTGTGTTTTATTTAGCACCATGATAAACACTACCTTTGTTAATAACCCTTGCAGGAAGCATGCAGGGAATTTAAGTAAGTACTCAACTGGAACAAAATATTGTTAAAGCTGTTGCAATACTTTGAAGCATTAATCTTCTGATGCTATTGATTTTTGTTGTTGTTTGAGCTCTTACAATGTTTCTGAAGGCCTGTGTAATGGCAAAACTCTGCTATCATTGATTATATTAAGGGGTTTAAAAGGAGATGGTGAAATTTACCTTCTATTACAAATTGAATATAGAGAGAAAAGGTTATTTGGAATCATTCCTTATGTCATCAGCCATCCTTTGACCTTCAAGTACAAAGTAATAATATTTTCATGCAATGCAATCATATGTGTTAATAGGTAAACTCTAAAGTCCCTTTTCTTCCAAATGGATACATCACATATCACATTTCTGGATGAAACCGTTAACATGCAGTTTAATGAATTGTGGCTCAATTTTGTGAGTGCAGGGAGAAGGTATGCAGTGCAGCAGAGATAAGAGCGTTTGCAGCACAGAGACATTCACACAGTTACCGTCTGCTGGGCCAGAGAGGACCAGATAAGGACGATAGCTCTCAGGGCCTCAAAGACTCAAATCATCTGCCTCTGACTTGTTGGATCTCAACGGTTTTGCCTTCAAGTGTATTAGATATTTGCAACTGCCTGACATTCAAAGAGGCTGGAAATAATAGTCTCTTCCCCTTTTAGGATTTTCTGACAATTTGCCTTTATGGATGGAGTTTCTGCAGCCAGACAAATGGAAGAATAAGCAGCCTGGCACTTCCCAGCAAGGGGTATGTTGGCGACCCAGTCCACAACATCAGATCGAACCTGTATGTCCCAGACAAGGTGATAGGATGTTAAAGATGTTAAATTGCAAATGTACTTATTTATTGCTATAATTCAAGGTAGGGGGTGGTAATCTTCTCCCTAAACATTTTTTTTATATTTGTTGGGATTTTACTTTGCATTCCAAAAAAAAAGAAATACAAAAAAATATGTTGCAGCAGGACTGAATAAAATGATTAGACGGCCTAACTACTAACCACTCAAAGAGCTTTACACTACGTGTCTGCATTCACTCATACACAGCAGGTCATACACTGGTGGGAGGAGACTACCATGTGAGGGGCCACCTGCCCATCAGGACTAAACTAATTCACATTCACACCCATTCAGAAACCATCACATCACACAGCCTCAGGAGCAGAGTGGAGTTAAGTGTCTTCCTAGTTTCCAAAGATTACCAACCCGAGCTATAAGGACACAGTCATTTCCATAGCAAAAAGTGAGAGCAGGTAAACATTCATTGTTGAGTCACTGGGAGTTACGGGGATAACGGTGTATTTTATCTTTTTTTTAAATAATGTTTTAACTGTCAACTTTTACTCCTTTCAAAGTACATTTGGTGAAACACCTTTTATGGCATTTCATCGTTTCCTGGTTTGTAAGTATTGTAACTCGATTGTTGTCCAATACTGTTTTCAAAGATACATGAGCTGTGTTCGACCTTTATTAAGAGAAATGTTACCCAAACAATAAATGCAACAAAGTATTAATATTCAAACAGTGAAAGATGCACTCCAAAAAGAAATGCTACAAATCTGAAAACATATATTACAAAGATCAAAACACAAAGAAAAGTACTCAAAATAGAACAGTAGAAAAAAATGCTGGGAGTGTGGAGAGGTCAAAAGACTGACGTTAAAATAAATATATTATACATAAAAATGCAGCAATGACAACACATACAGTAATGAAAATGCAAAACCTTGCACTCCATATGAAGAAAACGCTACAAATACTAATCCTGATGATGTTATTTTAGCAGAAATGAAGTATTAGTGTGATTTCCATATTTTAACTTCAAGCTCAGTGTTCGCATTGGAAGCAATACGTCTTATGGAGGAAGATGCCTGGGGCCCATATGAAAAAATAACTTCTGTACAATATGAAGTGGGCCAACAATGTATATAGTAAATTGTAGCCATTATTTTAAAATGATCCCTGCCACTTTTGTTGATGGCTGTTTGATGACGTTTTGTGTCTCAGGATCCTCTGAAGGACAGACTTTCTCTTCTGCACAGGGAAGTTGTTTCAGTTAGCATTACAGAGGTGTTTTCATTTGCTTTAGACTAGTTGGTTTATTATTTGCTATAAAGAAGAGGAGAGCAACACAAACAAGACTCATTATCATCTCTGGTATTTCGTGCTCCTAACCATCCTCTCCCTTTTCCAACGGCTGTTTGGCTGTTTGCTGCCATCTCTCTCAAGATTGAACGCTTTGCATTTAAAAACTGGGCCACCATGGCAGCCTGACAAATGAAGGCAATAGCATGTTTGGAGACACCTCGTTCAACAGTTATTGAAGTTGATAACTTATCATTTGCATATAGATAAGGCATTCTTACCTAGACTAAATCTTTAGCATATAAAGTAGAATTGTACTTATTTATTTCTCTTCAAGCTGAATTGTACTGACAAAAGCTGGCATATAATTTGAGGATGAATTGAATCGAAAGTTTAGGTGGCATTTGGAATTTACTGACGGCAAGAATGTCAGTGTGCCACTTGAGGATGTAATTACAAATGACAAATACTCATTAGGCCATAAAGAGGACGCATAAAGAAAGCACTTTCTCCGTTTGCAAAGACAATATCTACTGTGCAATTACCTCCGGCTGAATTCAACCTATAAACACGACTGTTCCACGATGAATCATGCATGAATTATCTAATAAAGTAACGAGCACACGCAGAGGAAGAATTTGCTCACATGCTGAAAGGAACTCAGTGAACATCCAAATATTATCATTATTGAAGTTCATATTTCAGTTGCAGCCAATACTTTATTTATTTAAATTATTTTTTTGTTTCATACTGTTACTGCTGGTTTAGCTTTTTATCAGGTCCTCTAGAAATGGGAACTGCCCTTAAAAAAACATCACTGTGTGGGTTGTTAGGGATAAGGGGCTGATCAGACACAGCGGGGATAAGCCTGGTTAATAGCCTGTGAACTTAACATCACACTGGTAATGCAGACTGTCATTCCACCAGCTGTTAGGGAAGAGGAAATTGCCACCCAAGTGAAACTGTCAAAGAAATGGTCCTGCATGTATTCAGAACTGTTCACCAGGAGTTTAGCATGACCTTAAAAGTAATGCGCATTATGCTTAACGTTGCTATTTATCTTTCTTAGCAAAAATAATGAAGAAAATATATGAAAGTTATCATGAGGATTATACAATTAAATTGTTTCCATGATGAGAAGTACAGTGGAACAATCTTTGACTTTATTTCTCATTACCGTAGACTAGCATCTGATTGACATTTGTATGTTAATAACATGAGTATAAAGTAATATAAAGGACAGCTAAGCTTTATTTACTGAATTGTCGTGACAGTTCCAAAATTCAGTGCAGTTGTTTGAAATACTCTTAAATTACTGTACAGATCAAAGTGTATTTCAAATACACCAAAACAGCCTGTTCTCTGTGCCAAACAGTGATGATAAGGCTGTGGCCCACGCCATCTTGATCTATGAGAGCACCAGGCTTTACACTGAGTCCAATGCCTCTAATACGGTCAGGTGGTCCAGGTGGTCGATACGTTCACGTGGTCGTTAAGTTCACGTGGTCGATACGTTCACGTGGTTGTTAAGTTCACGTGGTCGATACGTTCACGTGGTCGATAAGGTCGTGTGATAGATTTGGTGTGATCGATACCATCACGTGATGGATACCTTCCTGTGATCGATGCGTTCATGTAACAGAAACAGTCATGGGGTAGATGCAGTCATGTGATGGATAAAGTCATGTGATAGATACGGTCATGTGATCGATACGTTCATGTGAACGATACCGTCATGTGATCAATACGGTCATGTGATCGATACAGTCATGTGATCGATACAGTCATGTGATCGATACCGTCATGTGATAAATACGGTCATGTGATCGATACAGTCATGTGATCGAAACAGTCATGTGATCGATGCGGTCATGTGATCGATACAGTCATGTGATCGATGCGGTCATGTGATCGATACGGTCATGTGATCGATACAGTCATGTGATCGATACGGTCATGTGATCAATACGGTCATGTGATCGATACAGTCATGTGATCGATACGGTCATGTGATCAATACAGTCATGTGATCGATACAGTCATGTGATCGATACGGTCATGTGATCGATACAGTCATGTGATCGAAACAGTCATGTGATCGATGCGGTCATGTGATCGATGCGGTCATGTGTAGGATACGGTCATGTGTAGGATACGGTCATGTGATCAATACAGTCATGTGATCAATACAGTCATGTGATCGATGCGGTCATGTGATCGATACAGTCATGTGATCGATGCGGTCATGTGATCGATGCGGTCATGTGTAGGATACGGTCATGTGATCAATACGGTCATGTGATAGATACGGTCATGTGATCGATACAGTCATGTGATAGATGCGGCCATGTGTAGGACACGGTCATGATCACTACAGTCTCTACATCTTAAACTGGATGCAGGACATACAGACTGTGTCACGATCTTGGTTTTGGTTTAGTTTGTGTCCTCTTTTATTTTGAAGTTCCCTGCCTCTTGTGTTCCATGTTCACTTCACTTCCTGCCTTTGTCTGTTTTCCCGCTTTTGTCTGCCCCCAGCCCTGATTGAATCCACCTGTATCTAATCACCTCCACCAGCGTACTTAAACCCTGTGTTCCCCTGTCTCTGTGTTGGTTCATCTGCTTTGTCTTCCATATCCCTGCTATGTTCGGTTTCCTCGTGCACATGTCTGATTGACATAATATCATGTTTTGTGTCTTGTTTCTTGGATTTCAGTTACCATTGTTGGCCTGACCTGTATATAAGTTGTGTTTTGGACATTTATTCATTAAAATCACCGTTAATTATCCCTCTGCTCCTTGTATGTGTCTGCATTTGGGTCTATCCCAAACCGTAACAGCCTAGGTATGTAGTATTCACCCCATCGTCAGTAGCCCTAAGCTTCAAACAATGCTCTAAACTCCCTTCTAGTGTACGTTATGGACGTGTTAGTGGCAGCATGTGACTTTCCACTCATTACATGTAAAGTGTTTTTTCAAAATGAATTTGTGGGCCCTCAGGAAAAGTAACGCTTCTGGAAAAATTGATGCACATGCATACAGTCTATTTTCAAAATAAACTACAAAATAAATGTACTCATCACTTGGTTACATTTAGGGCGCGATTTTGTTTTGGGTAGAAATTTGTAGGTTTAGTAAAATAAATGTTCTTACAGAACTCTTGTTAGTATAGAGGTTCCATAACAAAATGACGATACCTTCAACCTCCCCTTCCACTTGTCCCGAGTGGACTCTTTTGCTCTTTATAATACATTAGTTGGTCTGACCTTCTTATAATGATGCGAATGGGTTTACATTTTAGTTAGTTGAAGCCGGGTGTGTCTCATTCAGACACTAGGGTGCATCTTTGACAAGTGAAAGATATACTCTCATAACTTATTATTAGATTTGCAAAAGCATTTAAAGTTCATGGTCTGTAACTATGTTAAAATCCAAGAGGTTAAAAAGATCATACATTCCATCATACAAACAAGGATTGACTTAAACCATAAAATTTGCTAATATAGTTAATACCTGTCCAATGTTTATAAATGGTTAAAAAAAAGTTTATTTTACATCCGATACTTATTATTTATTACTTGATTTAATATGTAAAAGTTGTTATCTGTGATCTACGAGGTGGTCTTAATCTAAAATCCTTTTAAGAGTAAAGCTCTCGCTGATGAAACATCACTCTCTCTCGTGTTTTTTTTTTCAGTTATGTTGTCAGATTTAAACAAAGTTAACATGGCTGGAGTAACATACTTACTTGATAAAACCCTCTCAATAGTTTTCAAGAGACATTGAGTGTGTGCATTTTGAGTACATTCATTTGAGTCATTTGAGTGATTTTCTGAGTGTAGTAAAGAATGTGTGTGAGTGAAGTCTCTGTCAGGAAGCTTGGAGTGACCATGTTCACCACCATCCATCCATCCATCCATTTCCTTCCGCTTATCCGGGGCCGGGTCGTGGGGGCAGCAAGCTAAGGAGGCTCCTCCAGACGTCCTTCTCCCCAGCAACACTTTCCAGCTCCTCCTGGGGAACCCCGAGGCGTTCCCAGGCCAGACGAGATATATAATCTCTCCAGCATGTTCTGGGTCTACCCCGAGGCGTTCCCAGGCCAGACGAGATATATAATCTCTCCAGCGTGTTCTGGGTCTACCCCGGGGCCTCTTACCAGTTGGACGTGCCTGGAAAACCTCTAAAGGGAGGCGCCCAGGAGGCATCCTGATCAGATGCCCGAGCCACCTCAGCTGGCCCCTTTCGACGCGAAGGAGCAGCGGCTCTACTCCGAGCTCCCTCCGGATGTCTGAGCTCCTCACCCTATCTCTAAGGCTGAGCCCAGCCACCCTACGAAGGAAGCTCATTTCGGCTGCTTGTATTCGCGATCTCATTCTTTCGGTCACTACCCAAAGCTCATGACCATAGGTGAGGGTTGGAACGTAGATGGACTGGTAAATCGAGAGCTTTGCCTTTCGGCTCAGCTCCTTCTTCACCAAAACGGTCCGGTACAACGCCCGCATCACTGCCGACGCTGCACCGAACCGCCTGTCCATCTCCCGCTCCATTTTACCCTCACTCGTGAATAAGATCCCGAGATACTTGAACTCCCTCGCTTGGGGCAGTGACTCACTCCCAACCCAGAGGGTGCAATCCACCGTTTTCCGGAAGAGAACCATGGCCTCAGACTTGGAGGTACTGACTCTCATCCCGACCGCTTCACACTCGGCTGTGAACCGCCCCAGTGCGTGCTGAAGGTCCCGTTCTGAAGAAGCCAACAGAACCACATCATCTGCAAAAAGCAGGGATGTGATTCTGAGGTCCCCAAACCGGAAACTCTCCTCCCCCCGGCTGTGCCTTGAAATCCTGTCCATGAAAATCACAAACAGGATTGGTGACAATGGGCAGCCCTGGCGGAGGCCAACACGCACTGGGAACAAGCTCGACTTTGTGGCGAGTATCCGGACACAGCTCTCACTTTGGTCATACAAGGACCGAATGGCTCGTAGTAACGAACCAGGTACCCCATATTCCCGCAGTACCCCCACAGGACTCCCCGAGGGACACGGTCGAAGGCCTTCTCCAAGTCCACAAAACACATGTAGACTGGATGAGCAAACTCCCATGCACCCTCCAACAGACCTGCAAGGGTAAAGAGTTGGTCCGCTGTTCCACGTCCAGGATGGAATCTGCATTGCTCCTCCTGAATCCGAGGTTCGACAATCGGACGGAGCCTCCTTTCCAGCACCCTGGAGTAAACTTTCCCGGGGAGGCTGAGCAGTGTGATACCCCTATAATTGGAGCACACTCTCCGGTCCCCCTTTTTGAAAATGGGAACCACCACCCCGGTCTGCCACTCCACAGGCACTGTACCCGACTTCCACGCGACAGTGAAGAGACGTGTCAACCAAGACAGCCCAACAATGTCCAAAGCCTTTAGCATCTCCGGTCGAATCTCATCCACTCCTGGCGCTTTGCCGCTGAAGAGCTTTTTAACTACCTCAACGACCTCCGCCAGGCATATGGACGAGTCTTCCCCTGAGTCTTCAGACTCTGCCTCTTCCACAGAGGACGTGTTGGTCGGGTTCAGGAGTTCCTCAAAGTGTTCTTTCCACCGCTCGACAAAATCCCCAGTCCGGGTCTGCAGTTCTCCCCCCCTGCTGAGCACAGCCTGAGAAAAGCCCTGTTTCCCCTTTCTGAGTCGTCTCACGGTTTGCCAGAACTTCCTTGAGGCCATTCGAAAGTCCTTCTCCATGGCCTCGCCGAACTCCTCCCACACCCGGGTTTTTGCCTCAGCAACCGCCGCAGCTGCAGCCCTTCTGGCCAACCGGTATCAAATTCCACTCGTATGCTGACGACACACAAATTTACCTGCAAACTAACCCTGACAAACACCTGGCACTATCCCGGGCTACCAAATGCCTGGATGACATCCAGCACTGGATGAGCAGCAACTCACTACAGCTAAATGGCAGCAAGTCAGAAGCCATTCTCATTGGCAACCCCCATCAGACAAAAAAGGCCGGTCTCACCCACATCACCATCAATGGCCACCCCATTCCTCTTTCCTCACTGGTCACAAACCTTGGCGTCAAGCTGGACTCATCATTGTCCTTTGATGCGCACATCAAATCTGTCTGCCAAACATCATTCTACCACCTGAGAAACATCTCAAGGCTAAGACCCTCACTACCCAAACGTGATGCAGAAAAGTTGGTGCATGCATTTATCAGCTCTCGGATTGACTACTGTAACTCTCTGCTCGCAGGTCTACCAGCCAAAACCATCCAGAGGTTACAATATGTCCAAAACAGTGCCTCCCGGGTTCTCACCAGGACACGGAAATCAGAACACATCACCCCAGTCCTCCACTCCCTCCACTGGCTTCCCATAAAACAACACATCACTTTCAAAGTACTTCTCCTAGTATTCAAGGCCATAAGCTGTACCGGTCCAACCTACCTCCTGGACCTCCTCACCCCTCAATCCACATCCAAGACACTTAGGTCAGGAAACTCCAACATCCTTGCGGTTCCCCGGACAAAGCTGGCTACCATGGGAGATCGTGCCTTCTCTTCACTGGGGCCAGGCCTGTGGAATAAGCTCCCGGAGAAGATCAGGGCCTTAGTCTCCCTCACCGCTTTTAAATCAAATCTTAAAACTCACCTGTTCCTCTCTGCCTTCACCTAAGGTCTTGGTAATTTAGATTGCTTGTGTTTGGGTGGTTGTTCAGTTTTAATAGATATTCTTAGATAAGATAAGATAAGATAAGATAAGATAATCCATTATTAGTCCCGCAGCGGGGAAATTTGCAGATTTCATTATGATTAAATTAATTCATTTAAATTCTTATTTTATTTTTTGTTTGTTTTTAGCGTTTTATTATTATATTTGATTATTGTGATTGTTCTACCCTGTGCAGCACCTTGAGATTTATTTGTATTTTAAAGTGTGCTATATAAATAAAATCCATTATTATTACCTGCCTGCTGATTCAGGAGACCCCTCGGCCAACCAAGCCCGAAAGGCCTCCTTCTTCAGCTCGACGGCCTCCTTCACCGCTGGTGTCCACCAGCGGGTACTCGGATTGCCGCCACGACAGGCACCGATCGCCTTCCGACCACAACTCCTAGCAGCAGCTTCCACAATGGAGTATTTGAACATGGCCCACTCAGATTCCATGTCCCCAGCCTCCCCCGGGATGCACGAGAAATTATTCCGGAGGTGGGAGTTGAAGACCTTGCGGATAGGATCCTCAGCCAGACGTTCCCAGTTCACCCTCACTACACGTTTGGGTTTACCGGGTCTGTCCGGCAGCCTCCCCCGCCACCTGATCCAACTCACCACCAGGTGGTGATCAGTTGACAGCTCTGCTCCTGTCTTCACCCGAGTGTCCAAGACATACGGCCGCAGGTCTGATGACACAACTACAAAGTCGATCATAGACCTTTGGCCTAGGGTGTTCTGGTACCAAGTACACTTATGAACCTCCCTATGCTCAAACATGGTGTTTGTTATGGACAGTCCATGACTAGCACAGAAGTCCAACAACAAAGCACCACTCGGGTTCAGATCGGGCAGGCCGTTCCTCCCAATCACACCCCTCCAGGTTTCTCCATCGTTACCCACGTGAGCGTTGAAGTCTCCCAGAAGAACTATGGAGTCCCCAGTCGGCGCCCTTTCCAGAACACCACCCAAGGACTCCAAGAAAGCTGCGTACTCCGAACTGCCGTTTGGTGCATAGGCACAAACAGTCAGAGACTTTCCTCCTGCGATTCCCAGTTGCAGAGAGGCGACCCTCTCGTTCTCCGGGGAGAACTCCAGAACAGCGGCGCTCAGCCGGGGGCTTGTGAGTATCCCCACACCCGCCCGGCGCCTCTCACCCTGGGCAACTCCGGAAAAGGAAAAAGTCCAGCCCCTCTCCAGGAGTTTGGTTCCAGAACCGGTGCTATGCGTGGAGGTGAGCCCAACTATATCTAGTTGGTAGCGTTCCATCTCCCGCACCAGCTCCGGTTCCTTCCCCGCCAGAGAGGTGACATTCCACGTCCCTAGAGCTAGTCTGTGATGCCGGGGGTCAGCACGCCCAGGTTCCCGCCCCAGCCTGCCGCCCAGCTCACATTGCACCCGACCCCAATGCCTATCCCTGCGGGTGGTGGGCCCACAGGGTGGCGGCATGATGCTCGCCGGCGAGCTCCCCTACCGGGTCTGGCTCCAGGAGGGTGCCCCGGTTTCCCTATTCCGGGCGAGGTGCCACTACCTTGCATCGTCCGATTCATTGAGGTTTTGTGAATCGCTCTTAGTCTGACCCCTCCCCCGAGACCACTTTGCCTTGGGAGACCCTACCAGGAGCTATTGCCCCCATTTGTTCACCACCATTTTGTGTTAACTGTGAATTCACACTAAAAAACATATTGTTGTACAAATTGCACTGTTGTTGATATCATAATGTTTCATGCACTTGAGTGACTTGTGTGAGAGTTTACTGAGTTCAAACAGGTGACAGTAGTATTAGAGAAGATAAGAATAATGCCTCAGGGAAGTAATATGTAACCAACAAAGGGCATGTACTCTCTAGAAAAAGAAGCATTTTATTTTGGTTGTAGTTTGTTATTTGTTGTATTTTTGTGAAAGTTCTCGCTGAGAAATATCGCTATCGGTCTTGTGATTGTTCAGTATTAGGCAGCAAAGGGTAATGACCAAGTGACGGTTTTTGACAAGTTCGGAGAGAGAAGGGTTTGTTAAAAGATGTCATAGCAGATGGTCAGAAAAAAGTAGACAACGTGTGTCATGCAGGTGATAGACAGAGGAACAGTGACAGCTGAAAATATGTGAAATCTTTTTCTCTTCCTGGCCCAGTGTGCATAACATTCGTTAGGTGTAACAGATTACCTATCTCCCTTAGCCACCTGTCAAATGTAGTAGGTATTTTCTGATAACTATACAGTCACATCCAGGCTAGTGGTGCCATTGAAAATTGTAAATTAAAAAGATCTGAAGTGGCATTGTTTTGTTGTTTCAAGATGTCACAAAGAAAAGTGAAAGTTAACATTTCTGAAGACTTCCTCGAGAGCATTTTTGTGACTCAACTGTAAGGAAAAGTTTCAACACAAGCCTTCGACATCTCGTCTGTGATTTGAGCTGAGCATTTGACACAGTGACCAGGAATGGGAAATGATTTAGAGTAACAACTAGAATGGACACTTGAATTAGAAAAATATTGCCGACTCTGAATTTCCACCTGTTAGGCAATTTTCTTGAAGTAACCCAGAATACAAACACTGTAGCTGCTAAATGTATAATAAAAAAATAAAAACAATTAATCCAGATGATAGTCTTATAAAACTTTAACATAAGTAATTTCACGTCTTTTTAAATGTTTTTCAGTTGTGTCAACTCAGCACTCCATACTGTAACTGCACTGTTCTTTTTCTGGGTCAAAAACAAACCACTCACGGGCAAAGTAAAATTAAATGTCACACAAAATATAAAAATAGATTTTAAGCACACAGTAGCTACCACAAGTTCCAGTCCAGCATCAACATGCATTGCCACCAGACAAAGCAGATGCCCCTTGTTTGGGTTAGCGTTCTCTCAGTGAAATTCATCAGTGCAGATGATACAATGTACATGCACTACTGACAATACATGATGTTAAACAATCTTTATGGACCTCTGTTATATATAACAAATGGCTAACCACCGAGTATACTACTCATCTGTTTATACCAGTTTAGCCTGAATTGCAATTAATGGATATCTGTGAAATCTTCTGTTTTACATACTTTTATTTTTACCAATAAAAATCTCAGTGAGCAGTACAAGATATGGGAGGCCTGTTTTTTTAATATTTGTGCCACTTCGGTCCTGCATGCATGCTGTCTCATACAATGCAGGTCACACAGTAGACAGCTCCTACATCTGTGTGACAAAGCAACAATTTCTCTTCTGTTCTTGTGATGTCATTATGGCTATGGAGGTTTTTTTGCTGAATATATCAACTAAGTAGCGCTCCAACTAACTGTGCTGTTTGCCTAACAGTTTGATCTTATGACTACATGTACTTCACAACAACTTAACATTACACGGTCCAGGCAGTCCGTAGCACAGTCAGTAGTTGCTGTTAGTTAGTTTTTTTTTTTTAAAGACAGTAACGACATACACGTTATTTTCGTTGCTGTTAGTTAGTTGGTTTTTTTTTAAAGAATGTATGGTCCGCTGGTAGTAGAGGTGAAATGATGCCCACTGTTTCTTTGGAGCTCGGTATTACACATTGCACCTTCCAACCATACTGTAAGAAACTGCTGTAAAAAAACGGGAAATTCTCGACAGTAATGTACTGTTCTTCATATAAACAGTTAAATACAGTTGAATATACCAAATGTTCCCGGACCTCTACCATATGTAGCAAACAATCAACATAAAGAAACGATATTTAGACGTTAAATATCATGGATCCGTTATTGTATTTAGAATAGAAGTTAGATTACGAGGAAGAGGGAGAATTGGAGAAGACGGTTTTCACCGGACTCTGACAGAGCACCTCCTGCTGCTTCCCTCCTACAAACACTGCACACCGGCGGACTCAGTAGTCCATCTGGCTGCTGTGGTTTACTGAACAAGGTAACGTTACTTGGTGTTCACCACATGTTGCTAGCATGCATTCAAACACGTTCAGCTAACTTAAGCTAGCTAGCTAGCTACCATACTCTCCTTTAGCTGCTGAAAGGATAACATTTGATATAGATATCTTTCTGTCTAACTTCGTTACCGATTGTGGGAGTGGGCGTGGTCTGCACTCAGCTGCATGGGAGAGAGGTGTGGCAGTGGGCGTGGTCTGCGCTCAGCTGCAGGGGAGAGAGGAGTGGCAGTGGTTCATGGGAACAGTGCCGTTGTGAGTTCAATCAACACAGCTGTAATGTGGTGCTAATTATGCCAAATCTATTTAAGCAGTAGCAGACTGGAGTTCTGGGGGAACAGTCACACACGCAGAACGAGACGAGAGCGTAAAGCCGTCAGAGTGGTGGCGTTCCGGGAATGGTGGACGGTTTATTGGACGTCAAGGCAATTCGGACTAGCGTTTACCACCCACAGACCGATGGCCTTGTTGAGCGCCTGAACAAAACCTTGAAGTCCATGATCCGTAAGTTCATACACGATGATGTCGGAAATTGGGATAAGTGGCTTGACCCTCTGTTGTTTGCAGTGCGGGAGGTGCCCCAGGCCTCCACGGGATTTTCTCCCTTTGAGCTGCTGTTTGGCAGAAAACCACGTGGGGTTCTGGACCTAGTTAAGGAAAACTGGGAGGAGGGTCCGAGCCCAAGCAAAAACGAGATTCAATACGTCCTGGACCTGAGAGCAAAACTCCACACACTGGGGCAATGTTCACGGGAGAATTTGCTCAGGGCCCAGGAGCTAAAGTACTTGTATTACTTCCCTCTTCCAGCTCCAAACTGCTCGCTAAGTGGCAAGGGCCCTTTGTGGTCACACAGCGAGTGGGCGATGTAGACTATGAGGTTGTGCGTTCTGACAGGGGCAACACAAATTTACCACCTCAACCTCTTCAAAGCATGGAGAGAGGCAGAGCCTGTTTCTCTGGTGACTACTGTGAAAGAGAGGGATGAGTTGGGGCCTGAGGTGCCAAATTCCACCAATCCAGCTTCGCTCCGTTGTGAAGACCATCTCACTCAGTCCCAGAGAGCAGATGTGGCTGCGTTACAGCAGCGCTTTGCTGATGTGTTCTCCCCTCTGCCAGGACACACCAACCTCATACAACACCATGTTGAAACTCGCCCAGGCGTGACAGTACGATCACGGCCTTATCGGTTGAAATAAAGGTAGTTCAGAAAGAATTGAAAGCTATGCTGGAGATGGGGGTAATAGAAGAGTCCAATAGTGACTGGTATAGCCCCATTGTTCTGGTTGTCAAGAAGGATGGGTCTATACGGTTCTGTGTGGACTACCGCAAGGTGAATGACGAGTCACGGTTTGATGCCTATCCAATGCCCCGGGTCGACGAGCTCCTGGACCGGCTCGGCACTGCTCGATTTTTCACGACACTGGATCTGACCAAGGGCTACTGGCAGATTCCCTTGTCTCCAGAGTCCAGGGAAAAGACGGCTTTCCCCACTCCGTACGGATTGTACCAATTCGTCACACTTCCTTTCTGGCTGTTCGGTGCCCCAGCCACATTCCAACGTCTCATGGACCGGGTACTGCGTCCACACGCTGCTTATGCTGCTGCCTACCTGGATGATGTTATCATCCACAGCAACAGCTGGGCGGAGCACATGCAGCGGGTGTCCGCTGTGCTTGAGTCTATGAGACAGGCTGGGCTCACCGCCAACCCGAAGAAGTGTGCGGTTGGACGGAGGGAGGTACGGTATCTGGGGTACCACTTGGGTGGAGGGCAGGTTTGTCCCCAGGTCGACAAGACAGCAGCGATTGCAGCCTCACCTCTTTTTTGGTGAGGCGTTTTTTTGGTGAGGCGGTTCTTGGGGCTGGCAGGGTATTACCGGCGGTTCATCCCCAACTTCGCCGACCTAACCAGCCCCCTGACTCGAAAGGGTGTCTCAGATCCGGTCCAGTGGACGGAGCAGTGCCAGCTGGCGCTTGAGAGGGTAAAACAGGCCCTCTGTGGGGAACCTCTTCTCCACACACCTAACTTCTCTCTCCCTTTTATCCTGCAGACTGATGCCTCGAACAGGGGGCTGGGGGCCGTTTTGTCCCAGGAGGTGCAGGGGGTCGACCGCCCAGTGCTTTACATCAGCCGGAAGCTGTCCGAGAGGGAGTCTCGCTACAGCACAGTTGAGAAGGAAGGCCTGGCGATCCGGTGGGCGGTCGATGCCCTGCGTTACTACCTCCTGGGACATCCATTCACCCTCTGTTCGGACCATGCCCCTCTACAGTCGCTCCACCGCATGAAGGATGCCAACGCCCGGATCACTCGGTGGTATCTGGTGTTGCAGCCTTTTAAATTCAAAGTGGTCCATAGGCCGGGGGTGCAGATGGCTGTGGCAGACTTCCTTTCCCGCTCACAGGTGGGGGGGGAGTAGGCTAGGCCGGACGGCTCCCCGGCCTAAGTCGGGCGGTGGAGGTGTGTGGCAGTGGGCGTGGTCTGCGCTCAGCTGCAGGGGAGAGAGGTGTGGGAGTGGTTCATGGGAACAGTGCCGTTGTGAGTTCAATCAACACAGCTGTAATGCCAAATCTATTTAAGCAGTAGCAGACTGGAGTTCTGGGAGAACAGTCACACACACGGAACGAGACGAGAGCGTAAAGCCGTCAGAGTGGTGGCGTTCTGGGAATGGTGGACCGAGTGCAGCGAAGCGGAGCGCACGGCGGTCCACATTTTGTGTTTATTTTGAATGAAATAAATATCCCGTTGTTGAACTTACCTGCTGAAGCCGTATCTGTGTTGGGGAGAACCTACGGTAGTCGAGAGTCGGCTACACCGACATGTTGAGTTATTTGATTTTTATAGCCACAGGATTGAATTTCTCAGCAATCAAATCAACACGCTGGGTTAAGCTAGCTGACGTTAGCTGTGTTAACTTATTTATCATTTGCTATGTTAATTAAATATGATTTAGTTAATGTTACATCAAAGGTCCGACATACAATGTGATCCTCTTTTGATGTGTTATCAAATATACGTAGTTTAAGGGCCTAGCCTGTATTTGACCATTTATAGTGGGGCTTTTGTTATTTCAAGTAAAACAGTTTGTAAGATGTTTCATGCTGCTTTCTCCTCAGGGAAACGGGCTTATCAGCAAGCTGTTGCCAATAAGAGCTGCTGATGGACAACTTTGATGAAACTGAGGGACTGATACTCCTTGATGAGGTAAGTTTTGTTTTTAATGTCTACTCCAACTATATACACTTTCATTTTTTATTTTGATACCATTGTCCATGTTCTACAGATGTCTGCCCTGCAGTCAACATATAGCGCACCATGACCCCCCCAGCGGGTCCATGACTGATACTGCTGGGTAAGTGTCACATAGGCAAAGCATGGAGTATAGAACATAAGCCTGTCTGTGTCATTTCTCCCCCCCAAAAAATCTGATAATTCTCTTATTTTTAGATTATAATGAGAAAACTATTTAGAATTCTTATTTGATGAATCCAATGGGATTCTGTGTTAAGTGCTAATAATCTTAATTTAGCACACCTAATATTTGATATGCTGTCTCTTTTATTTCATTTCTTAGGCCCTTCTTTGGTCTCAACCCTGAAAATGGGACAAAGGCCAGCCAGGGGAAGGTGGTGTCCAAGAAGACAGGGAAGCTGGTCCAGAGAAAGACAGCAGCTGTGAATATCCATGTTGTCACCTTCATAAAAAGTATCCTTGACTATGATAGAGGAATAGCCCAGACCACAACCAGATGTTCCTGTTGTCATTTTAAGGTAACAAGTCTCAGAGTTCATTTCAGTTCAGTATAGTTCCATCTAGTTGTCTCAATTGAGCAGTTCCAGATTTGCCATTTCAAGTGCTTACTATTGCATTAATGATCACAACTAATGTAAAATGGATTTTGAAGGCAGAGTACATGAAGTTGTAAAGAGATTGTTGAGAACCTGTTTGACATGATTCATTTTTCTGTATTTTTCAAATATGTCAAAATTCTTAGAAATTGTTTACTACTGAATATGTTTGATGCAGTGGCGTTATTAAATGTAATTTTGTAGGGCCAACTCTTATCGTAGTTCAAGAACAAAGGGATTAACACTTCCTGTGAAGCTCATGTCGATAATGCATTTTAAAACAAACTTATAATGCATTATAATCTTATAGCACTGTATAATTCTAGTTATTAACACTCTTATATACAACACATTACAAAAATCACCAGAAAACATTAAAATGCATTTAATAACAACTTATGAAGTCAAGTATCATGATACTTCTCAAATGCAAAGACTATTGTGTATTATAATTCCAATAGGTCTAATACATTAGTCTTTTTTATAATGCATTATAATCACTGTTATAATTCATTATGATGTAATTTGAATAAACTCTAAGTGGCCATTTAGTGTGTTGTTTTGACATTTATTTAATGATTTATTTTACTTCACTAAAGAAAACAATTAAAATGTACATAATGATACTTGACCTTTTAAGTCATCGTAAATTGCTTTGTGTTATGATTATCGTTATAAAGCATCGTGAATATTAATTAGTGCTTATAACTATGACTATACACTGCTATAAATGGATTATTACGCAAAAAAGTATGTTTGTAATTAAGATAAAATAAGATAATCCTTTATTAGTCCCGCAGCGGGGAAATTTGCAGGCTTACAGCAGCATAGAGTAAAGTGCACACAAGAGACATAGTAGAAGAAAGACAAGATAAAAATAAAAAAAATCATTATACACATGGGAGTTATAGGAAACTAAATGTAAACTAAATTCAGGCTACATGGACTAGGACACGCAGTTTAAGGACCTGTTCAGCATGATGAATGGTGATTTTATTATTGTATTTTTGCAAAAGTGCTATCACTTTAAAATAGTTGATTACTTAATGTGTTTGATACTGCATTGGCTTTAATAAAAGCTTAATATTATAAGGCCATCTCTTGTCTGAGTGGTTTTTATGCTAGCAATTTTCAGGGGATTTTATTTTGAAATGTAACATTTTAAAATCAGCTTCTAGCAGTGTTTTACTGTAAATATAACAAGACATAAAACAAGATGCAACATCGTTCAATGGCGGACCATGGCTAAATTGTTTTCATCCAGCAGAGAACCGTTAGCATTCTGGAGAGCAAGGAGTAGAGATTGAGAATGGATTCAACCTCTAAAGGTGTCAGGGATTGCCTGTTGGATGACCCTTTTTCCTGCACATCATCTGTCCTTGCAATTAGTGACTAAAATGTTTGGCTTCTGTACCAATACAGTATCAATAAATTGTTTCTACCACAACATTTCCGATTCAAAACAGCATGGCAATTTTGTAACTACCCATCGAAACCTCAATGGTATACAGTAGGCTTCATACTGTACCTTCTAATATACCTTTTGAATGTTCTTGAATGTAATGTTGGTCTTCTTCTTTTGAATTCCCTTATCCGTTCAACATTTGCATTGTACATACAATGTCTCTATCTCCTTTCTCTTGTTTCAGAAAATGCTGAATACAATTTCACTGGGTTAGTCGGAACTCCTTATACCTAAGCTTCGCCTTACAATGATAATCGTGTTCAATAGGACGTTAATCAATATGTGTTTTCTAGAGAGGACAAGTGTTGCCTTACTACTGTTTCCCATAAAAACAATTCTGGAGCACCATAGTACTGGCACTCCCTGAGAGCGAACAGTAGCTTACTCCCTCGACTAGAGAGTCTAAAAGACCAGGTTTAGAGCATAGGGCTCAATTGGAATGACCTAAAAATTGATTCCCCAGCTGAGCCACTGACTGGCTGGTGTGCGTCCCCAAACTAAAGGGGGAAGGGAGCACTCACACTCCAAAGCTGGTGTGGTATAATGAGCCGACCCGGGAACACTGGTCTTATTTCACGGCTAGCTTCTAAAAGGTTAGCCCGGCCCAATTAATTCTGCTAGTTAAAAAGGTCAGGGCTCTGTGTTAAAGGGCTTGGGAAAACTATACAAGGGCCTTTCACTGCCACCTCATTACTTAGGCTTCATCATGCTTCATTATAAAGTCGTACACATTGTTTAAACATGATTGGAGGGAGCCAAGAGGCAGGCTCAGGCTTCAGTGAAAAGGTAACAAACTTTGAGATTTGGCTTTTTTTGCAGTAGATGCTTATTACATGATTGGGCAAAGGTGCTGTGGTTAGTTGAGCCTAATCCTGACAAGCAGCAATGTCCTACCAGGAGACAATCAATATCATGAAAGTATGGCAGTATAGTGAAATTGAACATAGCAAAAACAAAGTGTTTAAAAGTAAGATCATGCTTCAGACAGATTTAAACAAAAGTCCAATCAGTTCACTTATTGTTAACACCGTTAACACAGCGGTCCAAAACATGCACACTTCAGTAGAGTCAAATCATGAGTTTCAGCAGGCCCCAAGAGGCCTCAGACAGTAATCCCATGTATATCAATGGAATTGACGTGTAAATACCATTGTGTGCTTTTTTATTTTTGCATAAACACAACTTGTGAATCAAACACAACCATTTGGTATTTGCATCACGTACCTCAGAATCATTTATGTAGAATAATGCCCAGGGGCTGATATGCTTCTCTTGCTTACTGCATCAGCAGTGCTTCTGGCTGCTGCTCTTCTATAGACGTTGAGGACCATCAGAACAGAGTCAATTCATATTTTTCCTACATCCAAATCCCCAAATCAATACTAATCTTTCCCTATTCCTAGCCCCAAATGTAAGGCCTAGAATTTACCAGTACGCCAGGAATAACCCTGAACTCAATTAGACACAACACAACGGCTTTTCCTTCTCTTTTTGCTCCCAATGGTACAAGCACAACAGAAAACTCATACACACACATTCTTTCAATATAATGTGTAAAGAAACCTGAGGAGACAGGAGAAGTGGGCAGATCAAGGGCCAGCACCTGAGATAATCAAGACTGATCCCTCAACTGTCTGTGAAAATGAATCCATCATAATGAAAACCCCTGCTGGGCACTCTCACAGAGCTCTGCACTCAAAGACCATATTAAAATCAGTAATGCAAGGGGAAATTGGATGGAAAGTTGTGCAAACTGTTTAAGACGTTGTTCCAAATCCCCAAAAATCGACGTCTCAAAAAAAGTATTATTTTCATTAATCATATTTTTGGCTGAAGGAAAAGCGTATTCAAAATCTGGATCCAGTATAGAATGCATACATACTGAGTGATCCTCTTTGATATATAAAGCGTGGTGTCACCATGAAGTGCCCTGCTGCACACAACAGAGCAAAGCAAATCAAAGGCAGATCAGAGGTGCAATCCAAAGCAGTTAATTACACAAGCTGCCTGAGGAAGGTGAGGTGGAAGCGGTCCTGCCAAACCCTCTGCTCTGCTTGACACCTACCTTTTCACCACAATAATTAGCCAGCGCTGCTTAGTGACGGAGAGTGGAGTGCAGGCGGAACAGTTTAGGACCAGTGAGGTGGTGGCGGAACAGAATGCTTGAAGCGTTTGGGCTGCCGTTACTGTCGGTGCTTTACACACAGTCTACACTTTAACATTCTGGACCCATGAATACCACAATCAAACATTGATATTGATGGGTTGCTTTTCATCTTTCTCCTCCCAAAAAGCTGATTATACAGAATTTCAAAATGCTGAAATTATAAACAATACAGACATTTCAGGGAAGAAACAGTGACAATACTATCGTTCACTCCCTCGTTTGTGTCAACAGTGACTGCTTATCCGTGTCTAATCATTTTTCCACAACCATCTATTGTGCAAATCTCTGAAAAACAAAAAGTACTGCAGTATATGATGACAGTCCTGGCTGCTGGTTTCCCAATGAATAACACAGGGAACTGTCTTTGATAAAGCTGTGATGGCAAAATGATCTCTTTTCCAATTGTAAACTGTCACTGTTCATGAGTTAGCGTAAAAGTTAGCAATGTGACGTGTTTTTTCTGAGATGGGATATGTTTTCCATTTTAGGATTACTACTGTGAAATGAAGCCCCTGTTAACTGAAAAGTACTTTTATTAACTGAAGTGCTCCATTATCTCAGATATAGCATTTCTTTTTTGTGTTCAGCTCACTAACATTCAGGAGTGGTTTACCATGTACGGACAGCTTTTCCTAGTAGGCCGGGTTTTGGTCATTTGCGGGTCAAAAGGTGTCAAGGTAAAAACAGTTGCTGTAGATGTCTCACTGTTTGCATTTGTCTACAGTTATGAACAGTTCTACCAAAAATCTTGTTTTCTTCTTTCATTTGAAATAGGTATCAAATTAAAAAAAACTTAAATTCATACAATAAAAGAAAATATTAGAGGGAAGTCTGAAACATGAATGAACCACTCAGATATACGCTTGACTTGTTGGTTCCCAAACCACCATATAGTCACTGTTTTTAAAAAGTATTTAAATGAATATATTTCCTACCTGGCTGCTACACACAAGGGGTTGGTTATTTAAATGTTGTTGAAACAGTGGTTATATGTCTAGTCTTTTGACAGAGGCTTAAACATCCTGGTCCACTTCCTATGAACAGGAATGACATTGTTATATAAACCCGCCTGTCTAAAGGCATTTAAAACCCTTAAAAAATGGTTGTTGGATGGTTGAATATACTGAAACATATGTTATGTGTATTTGAGAAAGCAGACATAATTAAACAATAGTGTGCAAACAATTGCAACAGTGCTGACAAAGCTAACAGAGTTTACATGAGGGTGAACCAGAGGATGGGCACCATCAGTTGTATCCACGTTACCAGCTGTAACTGCCGTAGGAGAGCATATAGAGCAGAGCTAGAAAGTTGGACATAAACATAATTTGGTTGGTTGGTTCAGTGTCTCTTGTTTATTTTTTGACCCTCAAAGTGACGGCAGTGTGTTTCAATCCCCAGCTCCCACTGCCGTCACTGAGTCAAAAAATAAACAAGCAGAATGGAGACAAATGTTCTGCAAAATGGAAAGGATCCATTCCAAGATCTCGGGATTACATCGCTCCTACACCAAGTTTACTTAGGTTTCATCACAATAGAGTACACTTAACAGACAAAGCTAATTCAAAGTGGCCCATGATCAACTGTAGTTGTCACAGTTTTGTGTAGACATTGCAGCAACATACATGTGCTTAATTTGAAAACATGCACTTACTGTCCCACACATCGCTGATGTCATGACATGCCAGTACACACTATTGTCCTTTTACCGGAATTGAGTTTCGGACTACTTGACTCCAACATATTTCTGTGCCGTGTTTCTGATGTGTTCTAAATGACATGATGCTGCTGTCAAATCAGCCAGTGTTTGTTGGACTTTGGACCGTGTATTACTGTAAAAGATGAACAGATTTTATACCAGAAGACTAGAAAAGTGCGATACAAGTAAAAGACGATTTACATTTACCAAGTCCATGTCATCATTCACCCATTCATGCACTGTTGGCAGGTGTACCATGCAAGGTAACTAACTAATCATACATTCTCTAACTCTCATTCTCTAACTAACCCTTTGTACGTATTCACACACCGCCCGCACAGCCTTCGGGAGCAATTTGGGGTAAGTGTCTTGCCCAAGGACACATCGAGATGGACTGTGGCTCAGTGGTAGTGGGTCGTCCTCCAATCAGAGGATCGGCGGTTCGGTCCCCAGCTCCGGCAGTCCATGTTGATGTGTCATTAGGCAAGACACTTAACCCCAAATTGCTCAGTGAGCCAGCAGTGTATGAATGATAAGACAGATCTTGATGGGCAGGTGGCACCTTGCATGGTAGCCCCTGCCATCTGTGTATGAGTGGGTGTGAATGGGTAGATGATGATATGTAATGTAAATGCGCTTTGAGTTCAGTGTACGTTCTTTAAAAGCTTGTTGACAGCACCTTTGCTTTAATATTTATACTTGCATATGAATAGCAGAAGCAGATTTCAGACAGGGTATTTTTTCTCATGTTTTCTTTTCCAAACTTGCTGTCCCAAGGCTGTCACATTTTGCTGCTTTTATTTAATGATCAGTTACAGTTGCACAACTTGCACACATTCACATTCATACAGTGTGCATACTGCCATTCTATGCTTCCGTGAATGCACACACATCCACAGCCTTATCTTCAGAACTGCATGAACCAAATGCTTTCCTTCCGTCCTTAAAGGGGCGCAAGCTTTTAGATGAATTGGCCTGTAAAACAAATATTGAATGATGAGAAGTTGAGAATTGGCAATTCCCACTCCCCACCTCCAGCCCACCCTCAGAGCAGCAGTGATTGCTGCTTTAATCTCCCTCTTAGCCTCAGGCCTCCTGCTGGCCCAAACAGCACCTAGCATTTAAAACAGATCTACTCACATGAGGAACTCAGGTGGAAAGAAAGACGTTGTTCTTGTTCAGAGGGGCGCCAGGGCTGAATGTTTTCAGCTAAACAAATCTTCAACTACACACATGACCACGTTGTGCCATGATGACACACACAGCCTCACTTACAAATGGCTAAGCAGTTTGTGTGGTGGAGCGACAGACAGTCCTGGACATGAAAACCCCAGAAAGCTGATAATACTGATGGTACTGCATTGTTGAAGTCGCCACCGGCCACAGTTATTTAAAATGTTTAGTTATCCTGAGAAAATATTTCCTCTAAAGGTTCATAGTTCCAGGGGAAAGTTCTTGTGGTAAGATAAGATGGTTCAGATTTAAGTGATACCATCAATGGGGTATTCATGTACTACATGATAGTATAAGAAACACATTTCGACATATTGCAGTCCAGTACAACAGCCCCACTAGCTGTCCACACGACTGGCCTAGGGTCATTTCTGTTGCCTTTTATTTCGGTGCCTCTCTCTTTTGTCCGCCCCTTCCTCTCCGCTCTTTATCTCTGTTCTTGAGTCATCAGGAGGAGGCTTGAACGGGTGCACCATGTCTCCCCAGCTCGCTCAAGCAGCCACTATGAGGTGCTTTCCACTTCACAACAGTATTACACATCTATTATTCAGAGGCACTGAAATAAAGCAGTTTGCCTCCTCGATCTTTTAAGGAGGAAAGAGAATTGCAAATGAAAAGACACAGAAAGTGGAGTGGTGACGATTCCAATGCTTGTGCAATTAAAAACATCAATTGTAAAAGATTCAAAGGAGAAAAAAAAAAAAAGTCACAGCCGAAGTGAGTACAGTGTCCTGGCTTTTTTTTTTAGAAGATCAGATGTATGAATTGGATTATTCCTATTCATGTTGCACTTTGTCTTTGAATTAATGATTCATTTTCTCCTTATCAATGCAGCAGGTGGTGTTAAAGCGACCATCACTGGCACTAAGGGAACATCAGCTTTTTTATAACGATAGTACTGAAATGCTTAAAATGAGTTGGAACACCAGACACCAGAAACAACATGTCTTCAGTTTGTCCACTCACAAATTATAATACATTTGCTAATAATCTTAAATTGAATGGCACAATTTTGTTACAGACTGTCAGAGCGGGCTATCCGTTAACTTACTGAGTTTTGCAATTAAAAAATCTTTGTCTAAGCCCTAACCTAAAACAACTTTCAAATACTCAACATCTCACATCTCTACCAAAAGCAAACATTGCATTCAAAATGATCAATGAATGATCAATTTCAAAACTGGTAATTTTGTCACGGATTGCGGTGTGGACCCAAAAGCAGAACGACCAGGAGACGGATAAAGTTCTGGAGCTTTATTCAAAGCTGAGAACTCAGCAGACAGACAGGCAGGATATGACTCACAGAGGGAAACAGGCAGGGGATCAGGCAGACGGAAACCAGAGGAAGCAGAGGCTAAACTCGGGGTCGGGGACAGAAGGCTGAGTCGTTGACCGGGGCACAGGCAAGGCAGGGAAGTCCAGACAGACAGGCAGGGTCGGCAACGGGAAATCAGTCCACGGGAAATTGCTGGAAGGTCTGGCATGAAAACAACGAACGATCTGGCAGCGAGTGTGTGAATGACTGGGGTTTAAATACTGCAGGGTGTAGGTGCAGCAGAGTGAGCAGGTGAGAGGGATGGTGCTGATGAGGTGGGTGTGGCAGACAGGTGCACTGCATGAGGCTGATTAGGTGAGTGAGGGAGAGTGTGGTGAGAGAGAGGGGGCTGGGCTGTGAGCTGAGAGAAATAGTGCAGGAAGAGTGAACAGGTGTGACTGTGACAAATTTTGCATCACAACTTTACAAACATGCACCAAATAAATAACTCTCCACACGCACATCCATTATTATCTAGACCCTAAGGCATTTTCATTTGTAGCATGCTGTTAATTTAAACTGTCAACACAAATGCAATGTGTTTATTCTCAGCACTCATATTGTCACAACAGTACCAGACACATTCCTTTAAACAGGCCCTATTATGCTATTTTCCGGGTGCATATTTTTATCTCCAGTTACAGTTACAACATGTTTACATGCGTTAATGCTCATAATCCTCCTTGTTTTTCTCATCCTGGCTGTCCTGCAGCACCTCTTCTCACCATCTCTCTGAAATGCTCCGTTGTAACGTTTGCTCCTCCCTCCAGAAAGCAAAGTCTGCTCTGATTGGTCAGCTAGCCCGCTCTGTTGTGATTGGTCAATGTTTCACATTTCAAAAAACTCTTCCTCCGGAGCTTCAGCTCCGTCTCTCTCTTTTGTTGTTTGAGGGCCAAACTAGCCGGAAGGAGTTTTACGTCACTTCTGTAACATTATGACCTCATACAGTTACAGAAGTAAAGGAGAGAATTCAATGGAGCCGTTTCAGGAGCTCAGGAGCTTCTGAGGGGGAGGGTAACTCCTTTTAGGGGTGGACTTCAGGTTTTACACTCTACGCACCTTTTACATGTATAACAATATATATAACACACTAAAGAAGAGGGGAAAAAGTGGAAAAGCATAATAGGGCCACTTTAAGTTGAAAATATAACGCTGTGACTCTGTGCACCTGTCATTGGTCACTGATCGAACTTATTTCATATAACACTGCTAACTGTTTTTTTTTTAAACAGGCTGTGTATATTAACATCATGTCAGTGACTGTGATTAAATTGACTTTATTTGTTGAATTAAATAACGCCACTAAATGCTGTTTAGCCAATCATAGACGTCAAACAATTAACATCCCCTTTATTTTAACCTCTAGAGGGTTTTTTTTTAAATTACATAAACATGATTAAGCAAACAGAGCACATTTTGTCGAAACACTAGACACAACTCACACAAACACACACACAAGAAGCAGAACACTTCATTTAAAACCATACAATCATTTATAAAAAACACATACAATCTGTTTCTCTTTGAACCAGTTACACTCTGCTGTGCTCAATCCAAAACACTTCTAACACATTTACTTTTCTAATGACAGAGCCTGGGTTTGACTTTTCAGAGGCATTGTTTGAGTGAAGTACTTCAATATATATAAACCAAACATGACAAACAAGAGTATTTAGTTATCTCCACAATATAAAATCAATGAATACATCATAGAATTTCCAAAGGGTGTCTATCTTTTTACATGTGCTTTATATGTCATTTTAGTATGTCAGCAATTGAACTGTACAAGTCAAAACCTGAAGACATGGAACATGATATAAACAAATTAAAATAATATCCCATAAAGTCAATACCGTCGATACATGTAATTATCTCCAACAGGAGATGAAATGGTAATTTGTGTGACTAAGTGACTAAGTGTGTGTGTGTGCAATTGACTGTGTGTGCAACTTTGTGTCTGTCCAGTGCTAATCTGTCTAATCTTCTACTTCAACAACCGGTATAATGTTTGAGGTGTCCAGTCATGGCTGCATGCTTAAGACCTCTTGCTGTTGCAGTGACTCACATTTTCTCAAAACACCTGTTATTATCTTTTTCATACTTCCATTGATTGACTACTGACTCACTCACTCACTCACTCAGAACCGACAGCAGTAGGGCCTGCTGAGTGCATTGCCTCCCCAGACATGGTTTTTCCGTGCCTTTTTAATAGGCATTAATCTGACCATCATAAGCATTTTGTCGAAATATAGACTTATGGCCTAAAAAAACATCACGATTATGCCAGGGAGTTGGAGATGACCTCCTGCACTGAGCAGCTGCCGACAACTGCCCAGATTTAGATGAGCGTGTATCTCCTGTGCGAGACGAGCGAGTGAAAAACCTGTCTGATACAGACGGAAGCGTTGGGATTGGAGTGCAGCGTGCTTTGAGACGTGTACCACCCAAGGCATCATCCTTCTCAGCCAGACCAGCCAAACGAAACGCCACCGAGGCCGGTCTGACTGCTGTCGTAGAGGGAAGAGAGCCGGGATCATAGCTGGGTACCAGCTTGGATTGTTTTGTACTCAAACATAGTCTAAGTTGATGGAAAGGGTTTTAATGACAATATTAAATGACTTATTATCTGCATTGAGAATTCGCCAGTGTTTTTGTTGGTGCTGTTTGCTTTTCCTCCGGATGCAAATTCAAATAAAAGCACTACAGCAACACATTTCTTTTTTTGTATTTTTGTTTTTCTTGTGTACTGTTAATGGACTTCAACTGTATTTCGTTGTACAACCCTGTGTTGAACAATGACAATAAATTAACCTTGAATCTTGGATCTGGCGTCAATACCTGATCAGAAGATGGAGATATTATGCCATGTGTGCACTTAATTCCATTGATAAACAGGTTTGTGATAAGTGATTTGCTCTCGGTTGACTAGGTGAAACGATTGGTACTGTTAGATTACGTGATTGGACAAAGTTAAACAGGAAGGAGTTTCCGCTTTGATTTCAAACTGATAATAAAGTGGGGATGTTAGCCGAGAGGTATGGCTCAGCAGCTGTAATGAATGAATGAGTTATGAAGAAAGATTGACGTTGTCTTCATTTACTGATTTACTGTTGCTAAGGCCCATTAACATTATACAGTATTTTCCATCAATCCTCGTTGACTACTTCTCTGTCTTCTTGTTCCAAATGATCTGAGGTCTGCTCCAGCATATCAATGCATCAGTGTCATCAGTGACTTGCTCAAGGATAATCAGCAGGGATTTCCTGATACCACGCTGTCAGCTCTGTCACCACATTTTTTTTCTCCCTTCCTTCAACTTATGGGACTCACTATTGGCAGGGCATGATTGTAGACATGGTGGCGTACTCATAAAATGTATCACACACAAATACAGAGTTTTTAATATAGTTCAAATCATTGCCCAAGAGTTGCCCCCAACAAAAAAAAATCCCAACCTATGGCTAAATAATGCATCCAGTAAAGGGCTGGTTACCTGAAATGCCCTGCTTAGATTCAGCAAAGTTGGCCATTTGGGAGAGCTGCTGCCTACTGAGAACCCTGAGGTGTGAAGATGGATATCCTTATCCACTGATAGGGGAACAAACCTGCCAGCAGAAAGCACAGCTGTGACAGCGACAAGGCACTGACTCAGCCATTGGAGCATCCAGCAGCTGCCTGAACTGTCAGTCTCTATTTAGAATTAAGGCAGTAATCGATACAGTAAACATTCAGCCTGCCTCTCATGCTGTCTGCAACTAAATAGAGGGCTTAAGATCTACAATAGCTGAATTTATAATGTTGAAAAGCTGCTTTGTTTATTAAGTTTTTACCTCCTTACTCATCAGAAAATGGCATTCACTGCAATGGCGCCTCAAGGCTGCTACAATTAGTCACTTGAAAAAGCACTGTTCAGGGGTAGATTTATCACCTGTGCTCCTCTTGAAGGAAAATAACTCACAAAAGCAATACAAGTAATTAGTCTGCAGATGTGTAAAGAACAAGCAATTAGTAGTCGACTCATCAAGTGATAGGTAAACAAGGGGGAGACACAATGTGATGGATTTAAGGGTTCTTTGATAAGAATCACAACGTGAACAAAAGCTCTGCATGCTAGTGTGGATGTTCCAAGATCAGAGATGCATTATGATATATACATTTTGCATTTCGGATTCACTGCTGAGTTTCAATTTAAAGGTCCCACATTGTAGAAATGATTTCACTGTAAAGTATTATAAATAAATAATGTGAATGTAGCCTGTATTCTCAAACTGTCCTTGTAACATCACAACCTAATGGAAGTCCTGGCAGCCTGTTATAACTATTCAGTCATCAGGATACGTGCGTAAATAAATATTGTTTGAACATATAGGCATGTAAACATATTCTACTAGAAACCCAAAATACAAGTTTTAACCTGAACATAAGCATTACATGCTCCTTTAAAGTGCATGAAGTTACCATTTCAGTTGCCCAATAAAGCAACCAATCTCATTATAACTGTTGCATATCTATTTGAGACCAATATGTAACAATTTCCAGTAAATCCTCACAGAGATGTTTGAGCTCTGTTTAACAAACACATGGCCACTACAGTGGTAGCGGCTGAACTCATTAACTTCTTCTGTCTATCTTGGTACTGCAGATAGTGCTCTCTAAAGCTGTTCAGTACTTTGAATGAATAATTAACTTTAGGCTTCCTCAATCAATCTGAAGAGAAATAACATTTGTATGCTGAAGTGTAGTATTGGTCCCAGTAAGTGTGCAGTGTGAAATGAATGCCCAGTAAATCATGCCTCTCTTAGTCATACATTGTATTTGTATTCTATTAATTCATGAACTTGTTATTTTAGTATCAGAACTAATAGTACAGTTGTTAGTGGTCATCTATGTTATCTGTTTGCCACCTGAAAAAGAAAGTACATGTAAAAGCATATTTTGTACAACATATTGAGTACTAAAATTGTAAAAAAGCTACAAGAGTTTATATGGAATATATACCAATAGGGAATATATTTATATTGTGTACAGTTTTCATGTATTATTGAAAAAGTGTATTTTTTATTCCATTTAAAGTAAATTTAACTTTAACTGTTTTAAATAAACAAAAACTGTCCAATAAAAAATTTAATATGGTCGGTTCAACCCATCACTTTCACCCAGACCAAGATACTGTATCTGAACTCCACAGTTTGCCTTGGAAATTTTAATATGGTTGCGGAAGACTGGAAATATGATGAAAATTGAAATGTGACAATAACGGTGATGAGGGACAAACCACAAAAACTCACAGAGGAGTAAAAAAGAACACATTGTAGTAGCAGTTTGACCACCCAAGCCAGGTAATTGAATTATGAATGTTCTTTGGGTAAAGGACCCTGATATCTGGGTTATTTAAAAAACTCAAAGGACACTGTGAATTAAAAAAAATATATATTCTTTTAAAAATTACATTAATTATTGTGCCATAATTATCTAAATTATTTTGCATTTGCGCCTTGAATTTTTTCATTAAATTAGAAATGGAGGAACAAAACAGACAGGAGTTGTATGACCCTAGTTTATGAACCCTACCCTACATTAATAAATATACATATATAACATGTACCTTAATTGATATGTAATGCTAAGCTAACATATGTTTAGTTAAAGGAGGAGTGCTTTGACATGTTGGTTTGGGAACTTGTGAAATCAGTTAATGGGAGAGAGGAGCTCAACACATATATGAATAAATTGGTCTTCTATTTCGGTTAATTTGGCTTTCTATAAAGAAGTGTATTGACGAGGCGGACGCAGAGGAAGCATGAGTTCACTTTATTCGGCCATAACACCTTCGGTGAGTTACAAAACCTAGAGAACGACCTTGTTCAGGGAGGTCCAAAAAAAAGTCCTCATTACAACCATATAACATTATCGTGGTCAACATATTACAAACAACTTGAATACTCATGCTAATAAATAAATCATCATAAGCTTATCCATTAATTTACTATGCATATTGGTAGACATATCTACATAGGCATGCTTGCATACCTCACGGGACGGCAGTCAGTACAGGCAAATAAATCAGGTAGAGGAATCTGGAGGAAACATGTAGAGACAAAAACCAGGAACATGAAGACTAGGACATCGCTGGAACCCTTGACACAGAGGACGAAGACGAACCGGCATAGAGACAGGGTATCACAGGGTTTAAATACACTGGGAGGTGTCGGTGATCAGACACAGGTGGGATCAATCAGGGCGGGGCAGACAATCACACTGGCGGGAAAACACAGAAAAGCAGGAAGGAAGTGTCCTGATATGAGAGGAGAGGTAAGGCTGTCTGTCACTGGTTGATCCATACTCCTGGACCCATCAGCCTGAAATTATTCATAACTGTATGCTCACAGACTTTATTGGAAGTTTTATTGTTATTGACTGCTGTCTCCTCACTCCTCTTAACCAGCAGGTAGAGGCCACTAGTCATCAACAACTGCTTTAGTTTAGAATCTTGTCTCCATTAGGGACTATGAATTGTCCCTGTACATACAGTATTTGCACTCCTAGGTCAGTCCAGTAGGAAACCTGATTGATGATGGTCCTAAAAATACACAATCGCGTAACAGTCCAGTTGAATGGAACAAACAAGGTTACAAACACACTAGGATCCATCTCTGCTCAGACAAAAGCCTCTTACCTGAGATTGCATCGTAGTGGTTAGTGCGTTTATTCAAATTTCTTTGTCTATTCGAGCTTCCCTGGTTTGGTAAGCTACGCGGCAAACAAATCCTCCGTACGACAGCAGGGATTTGCTCATCGAAAGTTAAGCAGAATTCTCTCTTCTACGGCCGGCAAATGACGACTTGAATCCTCTTCTTCTGAAGATCACAGGGATTCTGTGAATCTTCCTTCTGCAGGTTAAAGTGGCGGAGCACGGGGTAAGTTATTAGTTTTCTCCTTCGGGATCCGAAACGTCCAGCGAAGTTAAAACTATCACACAGGGGTTTTCTTTAAAAGCATCGTTGTTTCTGCCTCCTTTCATCCAAGTTGCGTCAGATGGGATGGCACAGAGTCAAGGTAAGCCCAGATTTATAAAGCCCCTGTGACGTCATGAATGTGTCACACAGACTTCCTGGTGCTCATTCAATGAGGTACCAGTGTTGCGGTTTGAAACAAATCTCACACATAGGTGAGATTTCGACACCTGATGAGGGTCGGTGTGCTTAAACCCGAATCAGGTTCTCTTTTTCGACGTACTGTAGGCCCCATGTCTTTGTTTCAACCACATGGTGAAGTTCCAACACTTGCAAGTGAAAAATACGTCTTCATACGCTTGTTGTCTCAATGGGGGCACATTTGGTTGGTATTAATTTAATCAAATATTTTTGTTGCAAATTTTTCATTTTGCTTATGTGCATGAAATAGATACACATTTGCTCTAAATTGCACTCCACTTCCTTCTGATGAACGAGAGAGGACAGAATGAATTGGACTAGAGTTTGAAACAGAGTTAATGGCGCATTCACATGCATCAACTTGAAGTTGTTGTTTTCAGAAGGTGCATTCAGGGACATAATATGTGAATGAATGAGGGAAGTGGCCACTCTCTTTCTGAGCAGAAGATCATCCCAGTGTTGATTGGGAAGAAAAGCAGGAGAGTCAGGAAAATGGTGTAACCCGGTTAAAAAGTACCCTACATTGTAATAAAAATGTTAATATAATAGTTATGTTGATAAATAAGATAAACCTTAGGTCCTGTTAAAAGTATGGTTAAGAAAGCAATTTCATACAAAGATTAGGGATGGTTCCTAAATAGATTAAAACTGTAGAGTGTAATAAATAAGTTTGAAAGGTACAGATGTATACTTTTATTTTTGTTTTACTTTGAAGATTCTATGTGGTTGAAGTGGCAGGAAGTTGGAGGGTGTCGTTTACGTTGGGTGGTTTGACGAACGGAGTCGCGACGCCAGCACGTGTGAAATCGGATCGTCATGTGAAAGTTTGTGCAAATAAGTATGTAGGTGGTGTCTAAGATTATCTACTCAACAATCCTCACCAGTCTTCTACATCTAAGCTGTAAGGGACTGGAGATATTTCAGCTCGAAGTTTATCGCAGTTATCCATGTGTTCATGCTGGTTTTATAGCCAACAGAGTGTTTTATTAGCATTCATTAACAAAGTGAATGGACTCTTAGCCACTGTATAGCTAACACAGCTTACGCTATTGGCATTAGGTCATCGTTTTCGAAGTGAAGACTCTGAGGATTCATCAGTTGATGCTACAAACTAACAAGTCAACGTGCAGTGACGGAGTTCATCGGACAACGCGGTAAGGACCACAACATCGTGTTCATCGCCAAAGTGGGCTACAATTGGAAGAGAAATAATGCCTAATCAGAAAATAACTTAAAGATGTGGTGGAGTTTTGTGGTCAGGGTGGGAAAGCTAGCAAAAGAGTAATTTACAAGCAGATCTTGTAATGTCTTTAGGCAACAAAACTACCTGGTTAGGGCTAGGAATAAATTGTGAAATACTTAGGTTTAAGCAATAAAACTACTTAATTAGGTTAAAGCAATACAACTACCTGGTTAGGTTTAGGAAAAGCTTGCCGCTACCAAAGTACACAAATGACATGATGAATAAATCAACACTAGCTCATTTCACAGTGGGAACAACCAGCGACCTCTTGGCTCAAACATCACTGGTAGATGGACCCATCCACCTCCCCTCCTGCCTACCCGGCTTTTGTGTTTTTTATACTTCCTTGTTCATGATTACGTGGATGAAATACAAAATGGTTTCATGGTATTACTACGGATTATGGCGCTATATTATTGGAGGAGTGCAAGATCATAAAATACTGGCATTTATTAGATTAGAGGTCAGCTAATCTTGATGTGAGATTAAAAATCTCAGTTATATGATTTGTATTGTTGAATTCAAACTTAAATTTAAGCATGAGCCCACATAAGAATATATCATATAAGATATGTTTTGACGGCATCATTAGCAAAAGCAGGAAACAACAACATTCACGTCACTTGATAATAAATACAAAAAAATAAATAAATAAAAACATGGACCATAGTAATGACAAAATCTTCTAAATTTGACCACTTCTAAACTACATACTAAGCTAAGGATTAACTGTACCTAATGACTCCCCAAGCAACTAAACTCAATATATTTGTACAGCCGTGATATACAGTTGAAGCATATGTCAAGCCATTCCTTACTATCAAAGGAAAAGGTCAATGACAGTTGCGTGTCCAAGGACTCTCTATCAAAGCCTGACCTTTCAGCATGATGTGTCAGGAAAACCACAAGAGCCTCATCAAAATGTCACATGTTTCCTGACAGTGCCGGATTCCCCAGGCTTTGGAGTATTTACCGTGTCCCCCATCTTTATTGATTCATGTGACCTCCTTCTGACTAATTTACAATTAGTGCTTTTGCATATGTTTGGTAAGGCTAGAGGTTATGAAATTGTTACTCTGTTTGTTTCTTTGAGTGAATATCCTGATTTATTTGGAAATCTTTTCCCCATAGTTCAGTATTTATTATTATGGCAAACTCTATTGGACCAGTCATCTCATACTGGAACCACAAACCTGTTGATCCAGTGAATAAACCATCAATATACAAACCATGTACCTTCAACGTGATTGACGAGCCCTTAAGGCAGCAACACTTCTTCATCCTCTCATGTTGGACGGACTGGACGCTACAGTGACTCGCTGTCGCTTCCAGAGGTACAACTGGTATTGTAGGACAGGACGGGCGGAGCTAGCTGGTTAGAGTGCTCATTTCAGTAGATATCTCTGCAACACAATACAATTATGTTTTTGAAATAAAGTTTTTTTTAAATACTTTCAGAATTTGAATGCCAATGTTATGAATAAAGCCTCAAACTATTCGATATAGCCCTGAAGACAAAAGCAAACTGTCTAACCATGTTTATCACACACTAACTGATGCAAGATGAGGTTGTACATTAGATGCTCCTTTCAGAGCCGGTTACAAACCATACCACGATAACAGTAAAAGGAGTTTTGGTCCTTGGCACGCAACTGTATTCCTCTGTTTATGAAATTCTAGCCATAACCCAACAGTTAGTTTTTAACTCTTTACATTTCTCTCAACTTCTAGAGTTCATGGTTATTGTAGAGTGAAAGATGGTGGTGTCCCCAGGCCGGTCCTTCCTGCGCCTAATTTACACATTTCAGCCACATTATCTAAATGTCTGTTGCTGTTGTAATCAATACAGCTGTCTACATGGGCGGCACAATGGCTCGCTATTCACTCAGGGGTAACAGAAACCCATCCACCGTCTCTGGGGAAAACACATCCCCAAACAAGTTATATATGTAACCACGCCCCTACAAACAACGGATGATCTCCGTTATGTAAGAGTATGTAATAACTCTATTTCCATAATTTGTGTCAGTCAGGGAAAATTAAATACAACTTTTTGCACTCTTGGTTGATTTTTTTTTCTATCCCGTGTTTGAGGGGCTTTGCCCAGATCAGAGTGAGTTTGACATGGCTTGTATAATATGTTTCATCCAGAAGACATCACATAGTGTAATAAAGTTACTATACATACTTAATCAAGATTAAAGGATTTATTTGTCATAAACTCATATTTCTCAATTTTTGCAGTGACATGGGAGTGGCATACTCTCACTTTTTTGCCAGTGGTGATAATAATATGAATTATAAAGTTTGCTTAGCAACTGCATTTCTAAGACTCAGCCTTGTATGGCTTCACATGCATAGGGCAGCACACTCAGCAAGGATGGATCCATCAATGGTTTGAGCTTCAGAAATTACCGTGCAGTCACTGTAGAGATATTGTTTGCCATAGTTTCTATGAAGCTTGTCACTACTTTTCCAGACTCACTGATTTGACTATCTCAAATAAGTGGATCAGAGCAGCAAAAAACTATGTAAAGATTGTGTGCCATATACCAGCCACCCCCACATAGGATGAAGGCAATAAAACAAACCACAGAAAATGTTTTGCAGCTCCAGACAGTCTTGGGCTCCATCAGGCACAGGTGGCCTGAATAAATGGACAAGCTAAATGGCTAAGTCATTAGAGGGAGACACATTGTCATCCCTGCAGAAATGAGTAAGATAATCTTTGAGATAATCCATGATGGGCTTTAGGGTTTTGTTAAGTGCTGGGAAAGAGCTAGCCAATCAGTTTGGTTACACAAAATGTCAGAAGACATTACAATACATGTAGAGCAGTCTACATTCTGCAGAGAAAAGAGCTGTTATCGTCAAGTAAGCTCCCATCAAGAACATGGCAGAGAGTCGCCATGGACCTATGTGAAAGAAAAAAACTCTATAGTGTATGACTATTGCTCTAGATACTTGTAGGTTTTAAATCTGCCAACGACTACTAGTAGTCAGGAACTAGGCTGAAAGCTACACTTGCACGCCATGGCCTGACCTGAAGTGTTAGGGAGTGATAATGGGCCACAGCTAGCGTCATAGTGGGGACTATGACTTTTTCCAGGTTATGTCGAGCCCAAACTATCATCCGAGCAATTGACATGCAGAGAAGACTGTCCAGATAGCGAAAGAGATACTAAACAGGGAGACCCCCTCTTTGCTGTGATGACATTCAGAGCCACACCCTCCTCTTCTACTGGAGCCAGCCCAGCTGACAATTTAAGACTACCTTGCCCACCTTGCAGGACAAACTGGCCCAAAGAGGATGACATGTAACAGGCCGACGCCACAGCCAAACAGAGGCAGGCGTAAGACAGAAATGGCCAATGCATGGGGGCTGGAAGCTTAGCACCCACCCTCCTGTTCCCCCTCAAGCACCATTAGCTATGAGCGGCTGGCTCATGCAACGCTATGTTGAGAACCAATGAGAGGCAATGGGAATACTCCCAATCTGGTATCTTTCACCTTCAACTGCACCTTAACTTCAGTGGTGGCAGATCAAAAAACAGATCATTTTAAGGGGTTCATTTGAGACCCTTTTAAAGAGAACCCAGCACATACAAAATGAGATTAAATGACTAGTCAATTAATCAATAAGTTGAATTGTCAAAAAATATTCAGCAACTGCTTTGAAAATAAAAACCAATTATGATTGTTTTGTAGGTTTTGCTGTCAAAATATCAAATGTTTCAACTTCTCAAATGTGTGCCGTAAATTTCATTAGATTGAACTAAACTGAATCAATTTTAGGTTTGGACTGTTGTCAGATTAAACTGTTTAATTGCCACTCTAATATAGAACAAATGGATTTAGCAATACAAATAGACAGCAGAATAATCCATAAGAAAATAGGCAGCTTTGTGATCCAAGTCCAGAAGTCAAAATTCAATGAAGGATATATGTTATAATTGTAATTTGTCTTCTATCTTTTATATTCTGCTTGAATTCATATTTGTTGAATTTAAACTTCTGAAGAACTACAGTTTAATTGCCAGCTCGGGCCTTTTGACGCAAGTTCAGTGACCTATAGCTAATAAGAATTAAAGTTTCCAAAGACGGGATCTGCTGATCCTGACAAACCATCTTAAAAAAAAAAAATGAATGCATGAGTATACAGGATCATGGCTGCCAACGTCATTGTATCAAGAAAGTGCATGCATCAGAGACAATTGCCAAATAGGTTCCTACCTTGTCAAGTTTAAGTTTATTAGCTGTTGTGTTCAGTGAAATGTATAAACTTTTTTTGTGAAATGTTGTCATGTTATGTTTGCTGAAATTTTGTGATTTCCGAGATGTTGCTTTTTGACCCACAGCACCACGGTAAGAAAGGTTGAAATATATGTAGTAATAATATTTTGTGAAATATTGATTATAGAGATACACCTTTTTTTGTGATGAGTATTCCTAACATAAGGTTCATTAAATGAAGCTTAGCGTAAATTAATTTAGTAAGTATGACTATCCAGATCCTTACTCTTTTTATTTCATGGACGTATAAAGGAAACTGTGTACAGGAAGAGAGCATGGCTTTGAAATGAATTTTAGGTCTTGGCCAAACCATGTAATTAAATATTCGGTGTCCGCCAGGTGATGCCATATAGCCCACAATAAAAAATTTCCCATAGACTTACATTGGAAAAAATGACAACTTTAAATTAGTTTTGAGGTAACTTCCCAGTATGAACACTTAAATGTCCCTATGTCCTTAAAGTGGTAAAAATTATATAATAATTTAATAGCCAAATCCAGAGTTATTTTCCAAGGCATAATAAACATACCCTAACTGCACTGACAAGCTGAAATGTTTGCTCTTTGTTTTGGGGGCGGGGCCTCCAGATGGCCAGCAGTGGCTGGTTAGTACAGCATAAGAACCTTGTTGGATGAAAATGATCGTTCCAGGTATTAGCAAACCCTCAGGCATTACCAGGGAAACCCAGGTGGTTTAATAGCCCTTAAACTTTCTATTTCTATTTCAAAACGTATGAAAATATAATGTTCTTAATTTTGTGTTTGACAAATGACCCTCAGAAGAGGAAATGGGCCAGAACTAAGAAGGACATTTTCATTTTCATCACCCTTGACAGTTGTAATTTTCAGTCCATCCAGGTGTCAAGTTCAACAACCCCCAATATCGTATTCCTCAAAACAGCATGATAATAGTACCATGACATGTGGCACGTTTATTACCCAACATGTTGTAGCGGAGGTCCACCAAGACAATATAAATCTAAGTGTTAATGAGAAGATCTAAACATAACAACTTCCTTCAGGAACTGCTCTCATGACCTGTAAGGGCACTAAGTGCTTTTATCCCCTGTGCCTGGACTATCTGAAGATAAAACTTGGGGTAACTCTTTGGGTGACCCCATGTTTTATGATCCCACCTTTCTGGGTTTCATGAGCATTGACATTCCTGAGGACAAAGACGAGCATCCGATTGTAATAAACAAGTTAAAGAAACCTTTACTTGATATTTTAGTTCTGGTCATAGTAAGTTCTTATATCTTATAATCTGTATTAAAACATCTGAGTTTATAAAGTTATGGATAGTTAACTTCATGATAGTTAACTCTGTCTGCAATTCTCTTAGTTTCCTGCCATATAACCTAATCTCAACCACAGCACAGGACAACAGAGGGGGGAGAGACGTTCCCCCCACTGCCCCTTTTCTTGTGTCTCACACAGAACACTGATGAGTGCTGAAATGTTGAGGTTAATGTTATCCATTCATTTATTATGCATATAGGTAGACATACATGTATATCTACATAGCTCTGTCAGTGTCATGATAACAGTGTCTATCTATGTTGTGTAATTGTTTATTTCATTCAGTCTTTAATTGTACAGATTTTATTCAGTGATTCAAGTCAAACTATTTGGTATCATTGTGCACCGAGTTCAAATATGGAAGAGTTAAAACGACTTTTTAAGTAACTAGTATTAATTCGATAAAGTAAGGTTAAAGGAAATAATCAAGATAGCTCTTAAGATGGGAGGGGCGCAATAGAACTGCCCCCCTTTCTCAAGAAGATAAAGCAAGGAGACGTCAGAGGACTCTCTCTCTTGCTTCGCTCTCTTCCACCGAACATAACTCTGGACGTTGACGCTGAAGGGTGGTCTCCTCCACCCTACCCCCCCTTTGCCATCAGGCCTGGGGGGGGGGAGCACAGCTCGGTCCGTCTGCAGGCTGAGAGGACCTCCAGAACCGAGCTACTGTTCCTCCCGGGGAAGGGTTGCCCGCACCGAGACCTGTCCGTCACCATTGATGATGCCGTGGTGACGCCAACTCGGACTGTGAGGAATCTGGGTGTGACCCTGGACGACCAACTGTTGTTCTCAGCAAACATTGCATCGGTCACACGCTCCTGCAGATTCCTCCTCTACAACATCAGGAGGATTCGCCCCTTCCTCACTGAGGAGACGGTGCAGGTGCTCTACAGGCTCTGGTCATCCCCCGCCTGGACTACTGCAACTCACTACTTGCTGGAGCCCCGGCGTCGGCCATCAGACCTCTGGAGCTCGTCCAGAAAGCTGCAGCTCGTCTGGTGTTCAATCGCCCCAAGTTCTCCCACACAACTTCCCTTCTCCGTTCTCTACACTGGCTCCCTGTAAGAGCATCCAGTTACAGACTCTGGTGCTAGCCTACAGGGCAGTGAGAGGAACAGCTCCTTCCTATCTCCAGGCCATGAAGCCCTACACCCCCGCCCGACCACTTCGCTCTGCTGCCTCGGGGCGACTGGTTGCCCCGTCGCTCAGAGGTCCCTGCGGCCGATCCACCCGGTCACAGCTTCTTTCTGTCCTGACCCCTCAGTGGAGGAATGAACTCCCCACTGACCTCAGGACAGCAGAGTCGCTGCCCATCTTTCAGCGCAGGCTGAAAACTCACCTCTTCAAGAAGTACTACCCTGAGCCTTCCTCGTAGCACTTATTGCATTCGTATCAGTTCGTTGCACTTATTGTATTCGTAGTAATTTGCCTCTGCACTATACTTTTGCTCTGGTTTATGCTTTTAGATGCTTGTTTAAGAAAGGAGATGCACTTATGACTTCTGGTGACTAGTAGTTCTCTTGAATACCTATGTTGAATACATTTATTGTAAGTCGCTTTGGATAAAAAGCGTCTGCTAAATGACTGTAATGACTGTAATGTAATGTAATGTAAAAGAACGGTTCAAGCCGAACCTCAGCGAAGAAGACGACCAGGTTCCGAAGACATCAGAGAAAGCCGAATCAACTGCCACTGAGCCAGAGATGGAAGAGTGTGATTCAAGAAACTACAATCATCCAACCAGATGCCGAGGCCTTCAGAGAACAGCTGCCATTCCATGCAGCTTTACCTCCAATCTGCCCATCTGAGCCGTCAGGTGAAACAATACCATTTCCAGATGTAAACGAGTTTGATGTTACTAGGCAAAGTAAATTTATAAATTTATATTTATATAAATATCTTAGACCAAAAGATCAAAATTAGATTTAACTTAAACTAATATGAAGATGCTTCACAATCTTCCCTGGTGCTTCTCGAACTCTAAGCTGCTGAACGGTGCCTAAACCCTTTGAACTAAATTTAACATAAATCGTCAATCGACGAAGTTGATTAATCAGTCAATGATATGAGTCACTGATTCTACCTGGTCACATTCAATCATTTTCATTTAGTTGTGGTTCATTATTCTGTTTACCTTCATTCGGGGAGGCTGTGGCACATGAGGTAGAGCGCTCGTCCCACAACCACAAGGTTGTTGGTTCGGACCCCTCTACAGTGAACATGCCGAGTTGTCCTTGAGCAAGACACCTAACCCCCAGTTGCTCCCCAGCGCTTCTTAGCAGCCCACTGCTCCTCTGGGATGGGTTAAATGCAGAGAATTGTAATTTCCCCATTGTGGGACTAATAAAGGCTTAATTATTATTATTATTATTCTATTGTTTAATCTTTCCCTTTAGTCTTTTATGTTTAGTAGTTTAGTACTTTTGTTTGTCTAATAAATATTTCATTTATAAAGAACTTGATCATTTGATTTGTGTGTATATGAAGCAATGGGTCAATGTACACCTTGACAAGAACTCCGTAGCAAACCTGAGATTAAGATATAATTGATTAATATCCCATTTTGAAGTTTTCCCTGTTTTCCTAAAATAGGGTGGCGTCCAACTTAAGTCCTATGTCAAATTCTGTTAGGTAAACTAATGGTGGTAAGTTCGAGGACCATCGTTCTTTTATACTAATTTAAGGGTTTCTAAATCGTAATTGAGTTATTCAAACTAGTTACATATCCTGATATTAATTACTTATTATTTATTAAATCTGCTACCAGCAACCACGCTACAATGTAATGTCTCCCAGCAGACTTGTAACTCCCAATAAAGACACTGAGGTCACTTCCTGTTTCATTTTTCTGGTGTGTTTGTTTTTAGCATCCTTGGTAGAATTCCATCCTACAATTGGGAAACTAACACATGGTGGGTATTTTGTAGGCCGATTCCAGTATTGTTTGGCTCAATATATTTAGTTTGGACAACTTTTACACCTCCAATAAGTCTATGAGTGTCAGGTTTCATAGCAAAGAGGCAACAGGAGATGGACCCAAATGCAGACACGCATGAGGAGCAGAGGAATAGTTAAAGGTGACTTTAATCAAAGAAAAAGTGTCCAAAACAAAACTTATATGCAGGAACAAAGCAGGAACACAGCATACATAGCAGACAAACCAACAACCAGCAGACAAAAGATAACAGACAGGACTATAAATATAAAATAAACTAATCAGACAACAAGACACAGGTGGGCAGACATGAGGGCTGACAGCTGATTGGTGGAGAAACACAAGGGAACAGAGAAAGGCTGACGAGACTGATACATCACAGGTGGATTCTATCAGGGGCGGGGCAGACAATTACAAAGGCAGGTGAAGTGAAAACAAGAGGCAGGGAACTTCAAAATAAAACAGGAAACATACTAAACTTAAACCAAAATCGTGACAATAAGTAAATTATTCATCTTACTAGGATGCTGGTGGTACTTTGAAAACACCTTTGGAATAGCTATTATACCTTCTTGTTTGGATGTAAAACCTGCAGTGAATCTTTTATTCTTAACTATGAAAAACTAAATTATTTGTCTACAGCCCACTGTCAGAAACATATTTTTTCTCCATTGACTCATTCCTTGGTTTTACAACTTTTAACAGCCACAGCCACTATATCACAGCTTTCTTCTGTGAAAGTGCAATGTGAAATAGTTGCTCCGTATTGTTGTGAGACATGTGTGTGTGAAATACCTGAGATGTCAATGTACCAGACCCCCTTTGGTGCAGTGCTTCTCCAAGTTACAAAATACATCTTACTTGGATTGACTAGAAAAATTCCATCTGATTTATCATTAAAAGGGATTAGTAATTTCCACTCCATTAGTAAGCTACAGTAATTGATGAATGGCATCATCACAAGAGATGAGAACTTTCATTCACTTCCATTAAAAGCTCATTACATGTCTCTCTCTCAGTCCACACTCCCTGTGTCTGTTGATCAGAGTTGCTCTCTCTTTTCGCTCTGTTTTTGCCTCTACTAAAAAATGTCTGGCTCTTTAGCTGCTAGATGCTTAGCTTTGTTCACCAGCTGGTCGCTGATGGTACGTGTGCACAGGATCGGTCATTTCCACGCTCCCCACCCATCGGCTATGTAAGCAGCCGTTCAAAGCCGTCTAATGCATTCTGGTAGTGCTGTGGTGCTTTTGAGATACAGGGAGAATCTGGGGAATGAAAGCCCGTTAATGAAAGCCCGTTAATGAAAGCGTTCGTTGAATCAGGTGCAGCCAGGAATCGTTTGTGCGTCTGTAGGAGTAAACAGCAGGGCCATGGTGAAGATCTGCTTTCTTCTTCTGTCCATGGCAGAGGTTCCTGTATTTAAATTCCCACTACTATCACTCCAATGCTTGAAATAAAGCCGAGAAATATTAAACTGTGTATTTGTTTCCTGTTTCTGCTGTCTCTGTGTTTTAAGAGCTTTTACTCTAAAAACGGCTGCTGCTACTGAAAACTATGAGAGCGGTGGGAGTGAAGTAAAGCTCGCTATGAGGCTCCATTAACTCGAGGGGAGCTGCAGATTGAGACGATAAGTCTCTGGAGGTTCATCAGGCTTTAACATTGTCACTTTGCTTTCAAGCTGTCATTTCATACATCATTTCTATATAAATACACATTCTATATAAGAAGCTACGGGGACATTTCCTCTACACTCAGACACTTTGAAGTGTCTGTGTTGTGGAATACAGAGGAGACTTTGTATACTAATGGTGTGCTGATTGCCTCTAACTGATGTCTTTACACAAGAAAGTGTCTCTGGTTGCTCTGCAGTTGGAAATCCACAAAAATCCCCCGAAATCCCCTCTTCACACTGATCAAATTGGGAATTTGTTGGAATTCAGACAAAGTCCACTAAGTATTCTCTGATGGGCGATTTGTGGGCAGTTGAACTGATAGACAAGGGCACAACATGCCAAGTCACTAATAAAGCCCTGCTGCATGTACATTTCAACAAAAACGTGTGTGTGTGTGTGTGTGTGTGTGTGTGTGTGTGTGTGTGTGTGTGTGTGTGTGTGTGTGTGTGTATGTGTGTGTGTGTGTGTGTGTGTGTGTGTGTGTGTGTGTGTGTGTGTGTGTGTTGTGTGTGTGTGTGTGTGTGTGTGTGTGTGTGTGTGTGTAGGTCATTCACTGTCCCTCAGGTTGTGGCGTATTTATACATTTTTGATGTACTTTATCTGCCTTGTCTGTAGTATTTTTGATTTTGAAAGCTCATTAAACTCTTTGAAAACTGGGATTACAGGCTTCCATTGAATGTTTTACATTTTAACTTTTTATTTGCTCTCTCTCACACAGACACACATTACAATGTTACCAACATTTTACTATCACACTACTCCAGCCAAGGGTGGTCCTCTGCTTCTGTTAATCTTGAAAAATATTACTGCAAATATGATTTGTTTCTTTGTATTTGTTTCGTAATTTCATTTAGAAGAAATTGCCAAGAGGGGATTTACTTGGACATACTTGGGAGAAGTGTTCCCCTGCAGTATCTGGAGGTCTCCTCAGTGGAAGGTACTGTCTACTCTCACTGTCACCTATGAGTCTCTGTTTACCACAAAGACTTTCTTTCTTTCATTCCCATCCACACACTGATGACAGGCTACCATCAAGGTGCCACCATCAGACTCTAACTAACATTCATCATCCAGTCCACACCGATGGCAAGCCTTCAGGAGCAACTTGGGGTTAAGTGTCTTGCCCAAGGACACATCGACTGCCGAAGCCGGGTATCGAACCACCGACCCTCTGAATGGAGAACTACCTTGCTCTCCACTACGCCACAGCCGCCCCACCCATAACACAACACACACACACACACACACACACACACACACACACACACACACACACACACACACACACACACACACACACACACACACACACACACACACACACTCTGCTTCCTGCTTTGATATCAACATGCCATCCGCACTCTTAAGTCCTTCATGCGCAGAGCACCGTATTCCAGCACTCCCTCCCTCCCTCCCTCTATCTCTCTCTCATATGCCCCTAGGTGCTGCCGTATTTCCCCCGAGGAGTGGTGCAACTCCTTGCCAATTCTTCCCAATCTATCAGTGTTCTCATAAGCACCCCCACCCCCAACCCCGGGGCTCAACGTGTTGAGCAAAGCATACCACAATGACAGAAGCAACAGATATAAATGATCATCCTATCATCAATTTTGACTCTGATGAAGACACAGTGGTTTTGAAACATCTGTTTGCACAATTAGAGCCCCCCCCCCCCAAATCAATCAGTGTGCTCCAGTCCCTTTCTTTTCCCTTGGAAGGTCTCTGTCCTTGAGCTGAAAACAGGCCTGCTTCCAGAAAACAATGACTTAGTCTTAAATTAGTGGGTGTGCACTAGTAGCTACACAGCAATGAAAAATAGTGTGGCCTAGTTGACAGGTTCCGAGCGTGTTCTCATATAAATAATTTATGCTCTAACACAGCTGGAAACGTTTTAAACAGCAGAAGGTGAACACAGCATGTCATTTGTTTTCAGAAACAGTTGGTTCCTCAAAAGCAGCATATGTCTTACATTACACATATCCAGTGTCCCTTCTCTCACAGATTATATTTCAGTCTTTGGACCAAATGAAAACTGCTACATAGCTATTGAACAATTCCAGTTTTTTTCAATTGCTTACAAGCATCGGCAATACTTAAGACACCTCTTCAAAACTCTTACAGTCTGAATTACAAACATGCATCCCTCAAACAGAGAATCTCAGCTCCAAAATCTCACTCAAACCACCAAACACTTCATCCATCCATCCATCCATCCACTGGCCAGAGGAGATATGTAATCCCTCCAGCGTGCTCTGGATCTTACCAGTTGGACGTGCCCAGAATACCTCTTAAGAGAGGCGTCCAGGAGGCATCAGATGCCAGGTACTCCGAACTGTTGTTTGGTGCATAAGCACAAACAACGGTCAGAGACTTCTAGTCTGTGACTCCCGGTTGCATAGAGGAGACCCTCTCGTCCTCCAACACAGCGGCGCTCAGCTGGGGGCTGGTGAGGCTCATCACATCCGCCTGGCACTTCTCCGGAAAAGGATAGAGACCTATATCTTGTTGGTACCGTTCCACCTCCCGCACCAGCTCAGGTTCCTTCCCGGCCAGGGAGGTGACATTCCACGTGCTTAGAGCTAGTCTGCCATGCCAGGGGTCGGCACGCCCAGGTCTCCGGCCTTGCCTGCCGCCTGACTCACATGCCTATCCCTTCCTGTGGTGGGCCCCCATACATGTCTCAATATAAGCTCATTCCACCAGAACACTTGCAACATTTCTCACTCAGAAAGGAAACACTGTCACTCATAACAAATTAATTAAAAAGAACACTAACAACAAGGAACATCACATAAATGATGAACTTTTATCTTTGAAGTTTTAATGATGTGACACATGAATCAGTATTTCATTATGGAAGAGGAAGAACACCTTTTAGCTTTAATTGACTACTAAAGTAAATGGAGCCAGAAGAATCAAAAATGCTGGCTTTTTTATTTCTTCTGTATCCTTGCATATAGTAATTTTACTTTTGCAAAATAAAGATTAGATTTTTTTTTCTCCTGAAATACCAAATCTCTCAAGAGAGACCATGGTTTACAACATGGTCCATAATTGTGGCCTTTACCTCACCAGAGACCATCGCTCTTGGTCTTCCTCTCCCTGCCACTCTTTCTTCCCCACCAACCCGCCTTCTTCATCCATGGTTTTAAACTAAATCCTTGTGAAGCTTTCCCCTTTTGTCTGTTTGGTAACGAGACTAAAAACAGGACATCTTGGTAGGCTTTCAGCTGAAATTGCAATCAGATGTGGAATGACTAACATGTCCTTTTATTGTAAATATTCTGCTAAACTTCTTATATATTTCAATATAGTTGCTGCAGAAATTCTTGGAATTTGAAAGTATTCTTTTTTGAATGTATTTTTTACAGTTTTGACAACAGTGTGTTAGCATTTGAAGAATGTGTTTCAAAAATAATGTTTTGGACGATTAAAGAGAAAATAGTTGATAGATTTTGGAAAATGTGGCCATTGAATGCATTTTGTTTGAAAAATTGAAAAACCATTCAAAGTTTGGTCCACATAGACTTCTGTTTCACTGCCTGTGTGAACAGTTTTGACAATGTGACTTCATTTTGACCAATGCATGTTATCAATAAAAGCCTATTCTTAAATATTGTGGGGGTTTGAAACTGTATGGGAGCAGCTCGCACAGGAGTGTCTATTTTCTTATTGACCTGTAGACAGTCAGACTTCTCGTCACTCCAGAACACCGTTAGAGAAATGCAGGTTTATGCTGCCTATTACTATTTTTGTTCATGTTGATGTAAAGAGGCTATGAATCCCCACCAACCTTGAAAACGTTGTAAATAGTGAAAATGTGTTTTTAACTCAGCTCTCCTTTAAAGTTTGTTAGCCCCAGGTCGTCTGCGTGTATTAAAAGTAAAAAAGTATAATTATATAAGCATATTTTTTAACATAGTTAAATATCGGAGAGGTTACCAAATAAAAAAAGGTAACTACAAAGAAAAAACTAAGAATAAAACAAATCGATTTTTTACAGGGAGTGATTTGTCAATGGTTTGTAGAATACCACAAAACCAAGAAGTCAGATCAAGTTCTACAAATACAAAAGGCTCCTCTGCATATTATATGACTCGGTTCATTGAGTCATTGGGCGGCTGTGGCGTAGTGGAGAGCAGGGTAGTTCTCCAATCAGAGGGTCGGTGGTTCGATACCCGGCTTCGGCAGTCGATGTGTCCTTGGGCAAGACACTTAACCCCAAGTTGCTCCCGAAGGCTTGGTGTGGACTGGATGATGAATGTTAGTTAGAGTCTGATGGTGGCACCTTGATGGTAGCCTGTCATCAGTGTGTGAATGGGTGAATGATATGTAATATACTACTGACTGTAATGTAAGCGTCTGCTAAATGACTGTAATTTCTGTTGCATCAAACCGTGGTGATACAACTGAGACCGGACGCTTACCTGCAGAGAAATAAAGAACATTAGATAAGAATATATGAAAAAAGAACATCATATACAGCCTATGTTTATATTTTGCTTTAGATCATGATATGATTTGTGCCATGATACAGAGATTTTTGGCTGGACCAGTTTTAAACCTACTCAAGGATAGGGGAAGACTCAGCACCACGGACAGCTCCCCCTCCCTCTCCCCCTCCCCCCCCTCTCTCGCTCGCTCTCTCTCTCTCCCTCCCTCTCTCTCTCTCTCTCTCCTCCCTCTCTCTGTCTCTCTCCCTCCCTCTCTGCCTCTCTTCCGGGCGCACACTCGGCAGCTGGCTGCGATACAGCTCCTCCCTCCTGTGTGGTGGCTTTCCCGACTAAAGACCCTTGGACGTGAACAGTTTCGCTGAAGAGCACTTTCTCCCTCCAAACCCACCGGACGGACGGACGGACGGTCACTGATCCTCTGCCGGGCTGAGAGGCGTGCGCTCAGGTGTCGGGTAAGGTCTCCAGCGGCCCCTCGCTCCCCCACATCTCTGTCAGCGATGGAGACTTGGGCTGGCTTCTGCCCAGGCTTCTGCCCAGGCTTGCACTTATCTCTGGGCATCTGGGTGGTGATAGCCGCTCAGACCCTGCAGAATGCCAGGGCCGAGATAACTTGCGCATCTTGTGCGGCGCCAGTTCAACTTCACGTGGAGGAATTAAAGCTGACCCGAGCCCGTACGAGCACTGACCCGACAGAGGAGCCGGACACCCGAAAACACATCCCAGTAGAGTTCACCGACCCACATGCTGGAGTGGACGCCGACCGTGAGCCAGGCGTCCCCGTCGGGGATGTCCCCCCGTCCCCTCAACACGTCCGTCTGGATGGAGTTAGTGCAAAGGAAGAGGACTCGGGGTCCAGAGAGTTAAGTGACCGCGGCAGTGAGAGGGCAGAGGAGCCGGGGCAGGCTGAGGATGCTGCCCCTCGCAGAGCGAAGAGGAGCGGTCCTGAGCACGGGCGGACCGGCCGGACCGGCGGGGATGCGGGCGCTCCGGAGGACCGGGGCTCGTTGTTTGACGGACACCAGCAGGGCAGGTCTGAGTTCAGATGGAACAGGGACGAGGCGAGAGGGAATAACCGGCAGGACGAGCCCGCGCTCAGCGGCAGCACCTTCTCTCTGGCCGGGGACTCTGCGCATAACCACGCGGTGGTCTACTGGTCCGGACACAACAGCAGCGTAAGTCACCGGTTCTCTACACATTCTGCTGTTCCTTCCACACATCCGACTGGACAAAGTGCTTTGAGAAGCCGGGTGAACAGAACTCCGTGACGCACCAGCGGAGACGTTGCGCCCCGTGGTGCCGCTGGTTCTCTGTTAACTGGTTCTCTGTTAACAGGTTCTCTGGTTCTCTGTTAACTGGTTCTCTGTTAACAGGTTCTCTGGTTCTCTGTTAACAGGTTCTCTGGTTCTCTGTTAACAGGTTCTCTGGTTCTCTGTTAACAGGTGCACTGGGAGCTGCTCCACACAGGCCAGACTGTTGCAGACTGAATTGTTTCCAGTCGCGACCTTTGACTCTTTACGCACGAGCTGTTCGATCTGTTATGGCTTGTTGTTGTTGTTGCTATTTAATGACATTAGACATAAACACTTGTTTCTACCCGTGCAGGGTCATTTATGATAATATATGTAGTTTGTTGTGACTTATAGCCTTAGTTGGAAAATATTTCCGAAATAATTGCACTGAAATTGAGATATGTGAATGCATGATTCATCCCCCTAATGATGCCAGGGTTTTCATCCGAAATAATTGATTGGGGAAGGAGGAAGTCATCATTAATTATCTCCATTGAGCAATCCCTTTAATTCTTTAGATTATGCATTTATTGTGTATATATATATATATATGCTGTCATTACATGTGCAAATCCTTACAACAGTAACTAGTAGCACTTCCTCATCTCTAAAATGACACTGACCAGATTCCCGCCCGTTCTGCAGATGAAATGGATGAAAATCTTTCCCTTCTTACACAAGAGGGCCCTCATAGGAAGAGAATAATGAGACAAAATGAATCAAAGTCATTTACACTACCATGCAAGCTCAAAGGGAGCCGATGGGCTCTTCTTTGTGGTTTCACAGGCTTAATTTGTTGTTGTGGCTGCTCCTCTCGCTTTATTCCATCTGAAAAAAAATCCCACATATTCAGTCTTGTCTGAGCTGATTATGACACGGTGCATGAACTTGTTTTTTTATCCTGCAGTGAAGACTGAGGCACTGTGGGGGGAACATGTTGGTGTGGGCACGCACTCGTGTGTGTGTGACTGCATGAGTGTGTGCCGGGTGGAGAGGGTGAAGAGGTTATTTTGTGCCGCTGCCCCCTCAGCCTCAAATCTTTAATAATTATCTTGAAGACTGAGGCCTTTATTTCAAAGTCTTTTCTTCTTTCGTGGCAAAGCAAGGGAAGTCAGGCCCGGCCTCCAGAGCATCCTCAAGAGAGGAGATCTGCTACTTAATCTTCATTGGCCGTTGGTGCTTGTCCTGGTGATGAATGGAGTACAGGGAGATTGAGCTCGAAGTGCTCTAACTAAACTGCAGCAGTAGTCAAGTTAGAGTACGAGTGAGTGGCTGCACAACGGGATGACTAGCTGGTTGGATGGATGACCAGCTTGGTTCAGCCACCTGAAGCTTGACTGTCTGTTCACCTTCCATTGCAGGCTTTGTGAGTGCCTTCATTTTTCATCTGCCTGTACTATAGAGACCATCCTGACCAAAAACACAACCACAAGACCAACAGGATGACTCGGTTGGTCTAAAGTGTGTTACCAAACAACCAACTCTTAGACAAAAATGCCACCCATTCGGTTCCAGCGAGGAACATTTGTTGCAGGACACGCGCCAAAAATGCTCGAAATTATCAGCATACCTTTTTAAAAAAAGGAAGGAAGTCGGGTCGGTTCGGTGTACAAAGTGCTGACAATTAGGCCCGTCAAAGTTACTGATTGTGTTGGACAATACATTTTCCCAGAAATAATTGCGATAAAGGATATTATTGTCAATCATCCTTTTTGACTAGCTTTGACAGCCCTAGTCCCTATCCTAAGCCGTTTTAATTGCCTAAATCAAACTATGACTGAAGAGTTGCCGGAAGAAAAATGGTCGGTTTTGTCAGAAAATGACATCCAGCGTAAGTTGAACTTGTTGTTAGTCATGTGCCCTATACCAAACTTTGACCTGCTCAACCATTTAATTCTTCAACCATGAATGTAAATGAATCTCGGATGTGGGCTGACTGGTCTGCTGTCGGTTGACTGCCACTAAATCAGCCGTACAGTCACAACCTCTCTGGTGTGGAAACTTTCTGCCAGCCTTATTTCAGTCAGATTGGTCGGCCGTGTCTTGTACTGCGACTACCTCTGGGAAGACTTGATGCTGCTGTGGGTTCCCTTGGGGGGTTGGTGGCTTGTCCTCTGAGGCGTGTACTCAAGGCTGATGCACTCTCACTGTCTCTCTGTACCTGTCCAACTGCCTCTCTCTCTCTCTCTCTCCGTGCCTGTCGTTGTGTGTTTCTTCATGTCTCTGCCTCAGGCTTACGCAGGTTCGATGCTTTAACCTTAGATACTAACTGATGTAGATGTAGCCACGGTGAAACTAACTGTCATTTATTATATTCATGGCCATAATTCCATTGAACAGCAGGTATAATACCCCCCCCCCCACAGTCATGAGCATAAGGGCTCTGTGACTGACAGCTTGAATACTAAATGGATAGCACTAGCAGTGCCGCTTAAAGTGTGATCTTGAAGCATTCATCAGGTCTAACGGGACCTTGAGACAGCTATTCAAATGATTTATATTTCTATAGGAAAACTGTGACCATAAATATCGCCATGTTTTGTCGATAGTTCAGGACAATTATTATTAACAAACATTGTAAACATGAGTTTATGGTCTCAATCTCTAGTTTCAAGTCTTCTTCAATACAGCATGATGTTCATTTAGTAAATGATGCTCCATTTAGAGTCAAACAGACCATAAAGCAGGGGATGCTTTAGGGCGGGGCTACAGACTGATTGACAGGTCTCTATCAGAATGATTGACAGGTCGACACCACGGCGTTGTCCGGTCTGGTGTCCGTGTTGCCTCTCGCCTAAACATGTCTAATTCAGCGTTCAGTTGTACTTAGCTCCGCCCTCTCACGTCACTTCTTGTTCCAAAAAAACCAAGATGGCGACAGCCAAAATGCTGAACTCAAGGCTTTAAAACGGCCCACTAAACAATGGGTGACGTCACGGTGACTGTATCCGCTTCCTATTGACAGTCTATAGTACCTTGGCACATGGCACTCATGTTGGATTGTGGCCGAGGAAAATTAAGATGTCGACTGTATGAGCTCGACTTGAGTGGTCTTTTATATTCATGAGAACTCATGCAGGCACAGGTCAGTCATATCTGGCAAGTCATCAATAGAGCTGTGTGTGTTTGAAATCCCGTTTGAGGACCGGAGGAACACATACAGACTCTCAGTAGCGGTTTCTCGAGGTAAAAAAAATAATCTTTCTAGCAAAAACACACAAGTTCCTGAAGACCTGACAAATGCAACTCTCACAAAAATGATGTTTTTGAATACTTAATCAACCTCGCTGGCTGCTATTTCCATGTCATGGTCATCAGCTCATCACCATCCATAGTATAGGAAGAGCCCAGGGCCTCACCAACAAGGACCTGTGGAGGGTCTGCAGCCAGGGGACATGATTTAGGAAGTAGGGCCAGGTCCTGCTCCCACTCCCCTTTCATGAACCGATCTCACTCCCCAGCCTAAATTACTGATGTAATACATTATAAAGTTTTTTTTTTTCTTCTCTCTCGCTACCCTGGCAGCCCTCTGCTCGGGAGCAAAAAGAAAGAGGAAAAAAAAAGAGTTTATCATAAATCATGAAACCCTTCCAGCGGGCCGTTTCTCCCTTACCCCTCGATCCCTCCTCCCTCCTCTAATTAGTGTCTACAGATTTTTTCCCTGTCCCTTGTTGTTTTGCATTGGAAGAATGATGTGGTGGCAAGAACCCATGAGCCACAAAACATCAATGGAGAATGTGTCTTGACTGGCCTTGAGAGCTAAACTCTTGGCTGCAGTGAGGGGTTCGGCTGAGGCTTGCTCCTGACCTCCTGATTTCATGCAGTGGTCTTTTAAAAGCATGATGTGTCCCTTTATGCTTACACTGTAAAGCTTTCAAATTCCATGTGTAGGATGAGTCACATAATGTATGGGAGGTCATTTCATTTTTGATAGCGTAACGTGTAGTGCTGGTTTTTGCATTGCAGAATAAAAAGCTGCTTTAGCACAAAGGTTTTTTGGGGAAAGCAGTTTAACTGACCAGATCGTTCAACAAGTAAAAATACATCAAAATGAAAGAAATGAACATCAGACCAAAACAGACAGCGATCAGAGCCCTCATGACTGCATACACAAAAATCCAGCTCTTTCCTTTAAAAAGGAAGTTAACTAGGTCAGCACAATTTGAGGTCGCATTTTTTACCTCCTGGTAAAAGGTCAGCGGAGGCACTTAAAAGTGTCACATAATGTTAAAAGTGTCCTCAGCGCTCGGCACAGAAACGCCGCCGCATTAAGGAAGCCATTCAGGAAGCCATCCAATCAGGATGCATTGCACCTGCTGCTGAAGCACAACGCCGATCTTGGATCACATCAAGCTGCTAAAAGCTTTGAAGCTACGAGCACGTGCATAGTGTGAAGCCAGCCGGTCGGACAAGAGGCTTTAAGGCTGCGTTCGCCAAACCTAATGGCCTCATTATGCTCCCTGTATGATTGCCACAGTGACGGAGGCGCTGATGGAAGCCAACTCGCTACGACTTCAGAGAGTATAATCATACGCTTGGCCACTGATCCTGTTCGCCGGAGTAAGGGTGCTGACATTATCTGTGAGTGTGAGGTGGAGAGAAGTGTGTGTGTTAATTACATTGGTACACCCCAGTGTCAAATTTAATTTAGTTTTATTTCTGTTCTATTAAATGCCTTTTTCCCATCTGGGGACCACCTACTCGGGCACCACCTCTTCTTCTTCCTCTTTGATGCAGAACACATATGGAATGATTTAAGAAAAATGAAGATTTCAGTTTGAGAGTTCAAAGTCCCTGAGGCAAAGTGCATCTTGACCTTATCCACATTTTGCTTTATTGCTATTTCTTTCGGAGCGATACCTTGTAATGCGGATGTCCCTTGCCATTTCCCAAACATGGACAAGCCCAGCAGGCTGGCCGATGAGCACGTAATAATGATGTCAGACCACAGAGAAGCCATAGGCCGCACGCTGTGCTTCTCTCTCACTGCACTCTATTTCCTCTCTCTCTCTCTCTCTCTCTCTCTCTCTCTTCATCCTTGCCCTCCTTCAGCAGACACTGTCCCCCCCATGCATGGATACATCGTATACTAGGTCACAAAATCCAGGCAACAAGAGACATCCAGAGACACAAAGTCGCACACACACACACACACACACACACACACACACACACACACACACACACACACACACACACACACACACACACACACACACACACACACACACACACACACACCTCAATCATTCTCAGTATCACGTCTCACTCTCGGTCGGAGTGAATGGTGTCGTGCCTGGAGGAGGTTGTCACTGATGGAGACTAATGTTGACACATAACACCCCTGGGACCTGCACTCAATTAACACATTGTCTAATTAAAGTGATCTACTGGTTTATCTATGAGAGATTGAAAGTGGCTGTAAAATGGGTCCATGCCGCATTAACTTTACAATCACAACTGCTGCTTTATTTCTATTTGGATTTTAATGGTAATAACCTGCTTAAACACCCCCCCATTACCAAACGGATTGTGTGAGCATCCTCCATCGATGGCGACGGGAGATGGATACTCATGATTTTTGGATTTCTATTTCCTTTTAATACCTCGCTCAAGCTGCACAAAACACTTCAGCTGCTGCCATACGTGACTGAACTTCTGACTGTCCATAGTATCTGTTGTGGAACTCAGCTTGAAAAGTGCCCTTTAAATAAATCATCCCCTCAACCATATATACAGTCCAAAGTCATTTTGCCTCCCCCCAAGGTTTGCGCTTACTTCCTTAGAATGGGAATCGCAATTCATTTCTATCAAACATAGTCATTGTCTCTTATTTACTCATCCTCCATGCTGAGCTGCTTTTAACGCTCAAATGACGCCGTTTAGAGTGGTTTGTATTGCTTGACGGGTACAGTACTAATATAAGACTTCTTTATGAAGGAGATTGTGAGTGGTCATGGATATCAATGAATTATTAACCGTTTGGGTATAAGTATTTTCCGTGAGTGTGGAACAGAAAGTACAGTGCTCTCACATAATCCTTCAGAGGAAAATACTGTGCAGCGTAAGATAGGCCCTTTAGCTTCTCAATGAATAGAAAAGAGGTGAGTCTCACATTCCATCTGAGGCCCCATGATGAAAATATATGCACTCATGCTAAATGCTGTAGAAATGATTTTCTAGTTCAGACTTGTGTTGACACATTTGTTTGGTGCACATTGAGCCTGTACTTTGTGGAGATGGTGTATTGGGCTGCGTTATAATCAGGCTGTAGTTGATGGTCTATATGTCCCTGCTTCTCCTGAATTCTTTTATTATAGTATATTAGAGTTATAAGTTCATTTATAAGTCTTTTGGTATGCCTGGGCAACTGCATGGTCCTGGGAAGTGATTTACTTTTGGCATGTTTAATTAGCATTTGACCTTTTGTTTTGTTGTGTTTGATCACATCCCCTATATGTTTGCATGAGGCAAGGACAAGGCAAAAATGAAAATGTTAAAAAATGAATTAAAAAAATTCCCACAAATACAGCAGCCCACTTCGATTTGTGATTTGCAAAACATTTCGAAAGCATTCCCGGATTCTTTCACGAATCACACCCTGATTAAAATGACAATACTTTTTCAGCTCATGAAAGAAATCAGCATCTTTCTGGCACAACCGTAACTTCAATGAAAAACAAATGTGTTCCAAATAGCCTTGGAACTGCTTCCTCCGAAGTCAAAATTGAGTTGTGGAGTTCAACTTTTTAAGAGACACGATATAACCGAGGAAACCGCAAAGTTGAAACTTTGTCTTTCATATAAATTACCATGTGAGTAGTAGCTGATATTATCAACCAAAAGTGATATTACTGTCAGTTTGCTCATTTTATGTCCCTTCGCTACGTTTGCAACTGTTGCACTGTGTTTAGTCCCGTTATCCCCACATTGTCTCTTCAGCTGAAGATACAGAGGATTGCTTCAAGCTAAGATGGACGAGACGTCCTTAAAGAAGTCAGAATTCAGCTTGTACTGAATACAAGCAGTAATGAAGAGTAATGAATGGTAACAGGCATGTAAATAAATAAATACACGCAATCTGACACTTTTTACCTGCTCCAGCTTGTGAGCCTCTTTCGCCTGCGTCAACACCCCGGTGACTTTCTGCAGTGTGGCTCGCCGTGCTGAGAGCAGCACATAAAAGGCAGCATCAACGAGAGCTTGTTCTTTTTTTTAATGTAACACTATATCACCTGTTCTTGTCATCGTTGTATGAACCTTTGTGAATATTCACCCACATTGTTGTGTCTTTTGTGGATCGAAAGTGCAGTTAGTCTTGGTGAACCTGGCACATCATACTGCAGGCTGTTTCTCGTCCCAAAGTAGAAGCTTAAACCCTCTAAATCCCAATAATTCTCAGTGAAGGTAGCAACAGTGCTGCCCCAGTCCTGTCATAGAGAGACTGATAGTGGGCCTTTACAATCAATGGTGCTAAGTATCATTCCTGGTGTGTCACATGCCTTTAGGCTACAGTGGAAATAAGGCAGGTACCAGTTCAGACAGTGAGACTTTTTTTTAACTTTCTTTATTTTCTTGTGGTTTAAGGACAGTTTAAACCTGCATTTATCAATATGAATCAGGTGATGATAATGTGGCAGGGGCCAGTTGTAGGGCTGAAATCTTTGTAAGTTAGCTAACACCCAACTCTACCAAAGCTTTTTTTAGATTATTTTAGATCCTTGTTTTATTTTAAAACGTGTACTTTTACTCCAAGGGTTCCCTCTCACTACTCTCATCACTATCTGTAGGCAGCCAAGCAAAAAACAACAGCAACTAGGCAAGCTACTGACTCAGCAGCCTGGTCTCCCTCCAAGGACGTTAAATACCGATGCCTGATCAGTGCCCATCGCCGTCTTCACCTAACTCCAATGTAAACCCATCTGCATCACTATTAGATGCTCGGATCAACGTCACATGACTTGACGTTGATGAGTAACATGACAAGGCATTGCAAAAAAAGTTATTTTAAGCCACACCATGATGTTTTCAGTAGGGGTTTGACCATATCACCATATCAGAACTATAACTAAAGTGAATATTAGACTTTGGTCAGCCAGATGACTAGAAACATGACTCCAACTACATGCTAATGCCTTTCATAATCGTAAAGTGCTTTGTCAACACGTCATGCCAATAAAGCTTATTGATTGGATTTCTGTTGAATTCACTGGATGCCTAAGTATGCAATTGTTGCTAACATTTAGACCCCCCCACACACACACAAACACACACGGCACAAATGGCTCCTACTGACTCACACACAGCATGTTAGCGACGGTAGCCATATGCCAAAGCCCTTTTAATTATTGGGACACATTATCTCAGAGCTGTCACAATATTATAGCAGGAGCATTAGCCTAGGCGTGACCTTTTCAGAATCATGACAGAAAGAAAAAGAAGGAACCTGTAAACTGCCAACATCGATGAGCATATCTTTATTCTGGAAACACCTGGATCCACCACTGAACACTCTCAGTGGTGGTCTAGTCATTTGGCAACCGACAAAACACACAGCGGGCCGCTTCACTTCAGTTCATGTCTGGGCCAACAATACAACTATGCCCTGCGTAGTCTGGGATGACCATCGCTCTCCCTTTAACAATGAGTATGTAATTGTGTAATCTTCAAAAGTAAGTCAGTTATATAAAATTTTATGAATTATGAATAATGGCCCATTTTCACTGTGCGGTCGGCCCAGACGGTATCAATTATCTTGAAGGGGATGGATCTCATTCCAGTGCTGATTTTAAACATGTCAGTCTAAAGACATGATGAAATGGAAATGAGGCCACTCAACTTGAAGCAATGATCTGTTGCTCAGAGAGTTGCATTTGTTGCATTGATTTCTCCCCTGCTATTTGTTCTGTGCATGTAGCTCCCTACTCATTATGTAACTATACATTCACCATAGAACCCATCATTTATCATTCAAAGACCATATCACGCTGATAAGTGCTTGGAATGCAGCTACGAAAGTGGAGGCTTTGTATGATTATTAACAATCGCTGAGGTAGGGCCGCCAGTGAAGGCATCGCTACATTATCCAGACCAGAGAGATGGATGAGGGGACGAGGAAAACTAGGCCTTGTTGGAAAACCCACAGAGTAGCATGCAGCTCTGAAGGAACCCAGCCCAGGTAATTATCACGTTGCACCACTTAAATACAAATGAACATGCTTTCCCACAGCGGAGAGCAGATTAATCAAGTGTGTTTGTGTGCGTTAGTGTGTGTATTTGTGTTTGTCCTCTGCCTGTTCCTGTATACGCATTTCCTGTTTTCTTTTTTTGTGCCTCTTTACACTTTTCCTGCGACGCAGCATAGCACTTGCACTCAGCTGGTCATTTTAATGCACAAGTGTCCGTTTCCTGTGTTCTTGTCAAACAACTGTTCTTCTCAGTCCATCGCTGTGTTTCCCACCGGCAGCCTGGACCGCCATCCAGCCCGTAGCAAAAGGAAGCCGACTCCTCTCGTCATCCTGTGGTCCCACGTTTGCCGCCTGCCTGCCTGCCGGCTGCTCCTTAGGCATTGCCTTTGTCCATCACTAGAGGGAGTGGGTAGCCTAAAGAATAATGAAGTGTAAAATAAGCTGCAGGACAGGAGGACAGAGGGAGAAGTAGAGCGAGAGGGAGAGAACACTGATTATTCATTAGCCTGACTTTAGAGCTTTAGCCACACTGTGCCCTGTACAGCTTCAATGAACATGGATGCTAAATGATAAATATGCTGCACGCTGTAGATCTAGAGCGTAGCTGCATTAATGCCACACACACATCCTGCAAAGACAAATGTCATGATATTCGGCAGATGAAACAACTCTGTGATTGTGATTACAATGAATTCGTATGGGGTTTACTCTGTGTCTGTCTTTGTGTGTGATGAGAGAAGATAGACGGAACACTGTGTGGCGAAGAGACACAGCCGTTCCCATGGATTCACGCAAAGCCGCTAGTTCGGCGCATGCTAAATATTACAGAGCATCTCAAATCTGTTCCTCTGTTGCTCAGAAGTAGATCGGGCCCAGCTCGTCTCTCCCAGCTGCAGCCTGAGCCTGTTTGCTGCCCTTTCACAGCTCACTTGCCACACATGAAAATGTTTATGTGGCCCTAATTGAATTTGGAGCTACATGGTTTACCAGATAGAAAAGCATTTGTCGAGCAGGCTTCTACAAGAGAGATAATCCGTCTAGTAAAGATTTCTCACTTCTGCAGCCTCGCTCTGCTTTTAAGGAGCTTTAGTTTTAGCCACCCCTTGGAGAGGAAATTTAGCTAGAGCCAAATCTTAGCAGCACTTTGCCGTGAGAAGCTGTGGTCTCAGGGAGGCCTCTGATTGTTTGTCATTTCATTCATTTTCCCTAAAGAGAGATGTTTTGTAGGTTAGTCTGTCCGTCTGTTATTCGTCTGTCCAATCCTTTGGTCCAGGGCAGCTATTTATGACCCTCAGAGCAACCGTTCTCACTCCCACCTCGTCAAATAGACGCTTGGTCACTGCCGTTCTGACACGGATGCCCCCTCTATCATCTGTATGAGACACACCGGGCTTTCAACAAGCTGCTAATACTAAATACATCCACATCTTCCATCCAACTGACACAGTACAAAGAGTGAAAAGACTGAGTATGGTGAGCAAAAGTTGGATAGGTCAAACAAACACAGAACTTTCACCCAGGAGGCCGCTGTGAAACCAAATCAATGAGGACTTTTTTTTACCTGTGTTTAGTTATGTAACTCACCTTCTTGACTAACGCCAATTATGTAACAAACGTAGATATTTTTTTAACCAAACCAAAATCTTTGCCTTAAATGAACAAGTAGTTTTGTTTTGCAAATAAACCTAAAAACTAAGTAAACCAACGTTGGAAAGTGTATTTTGAAAACACATTGTATGCATGTAACGAGCAGAGCTGTCGCTAGAGAGAACTTTTCTCAGCAGATTCATGCAAGAGGATAACATTTTCATTTTTCATCCACCTAGAATATGCTGATGAAAATCATGTTCCAGAGAAGACGAAGCAGAAACAAAATAACTAATAAATGAATAATATTTTAAGATAAAGGCAGATACAGCAGTCAAACAGGAGAAACAGTTGTGGTGGGATTCCGTCCTTGGCCAGTGGGGCTCCAGATGTGGAATTTACCACTTTACTATCTGAGGGCTGTTTTATTTTAAGATCTCAGTGCGTTGCCTCCTGACACATGAGTGACAGGAAAGGAGAAAGAGAGAGGGGATGATGAGACGAAGGTTACATCCGACATTCAAAGCCATGAGATAATGATTCCCTGTTTTCATTGCAGCAGTGAGTTCATCATTTAGATTGAAGAGGTGTTGCTGTGAGAAGGTAACAGTCTGCAGAATGATTGGGATTAGTTATCTCAACATGCAATGGGGCTGCTTTTTCTATAGAACGTGGTTCTTTGATCTGTTGTTCCATCTGCATGAAAAATGTAACATATCTGCTGCAGCTATATATCATTTTAGTTATCAGGTATTTTAGGTTTAGGTTTATTTTATTTGCACAATTGAAATATATAAAAACATAACATAGATAAATAATATTACACTGCAGGAAGAGGCACAAAGCCCACTGGGCTTATTTAAAACCTCCACCTGTATAATATACAAATTTCACAACACTGTAACGAATACAAAAATAATACACATATGGTATGAAATATTGTTCAAAAAGCATTTTTACAAGATATGATTTATAATAACAATACATTATAAACAACAAAAAAGAAAGAAAGAAAAAATGAGATGTGTCAAGATGTGAATGTTGTCTGTGTGTGTGTGTGTGTGTGTGTGTGTGTGTGTGTGTGTGTGTGTGTGTGTGTGTGTGTGTGTGTGTGTGTGTGTGTGTGTTCATATGTGTGTGTGTGAGAATAAGGCGGGTTTGATTTTGATTAAGGGGATTTGGATTTGTACCCCTGCATTTACTCCTACACAAAAGTAATGCAACAACCACAGATTACAAATACAAACTGAAACAAGGAATACATATAATACACAATAATACATAAGGAAAGTAATTACAAAACAGAGGTAACATTGTCTATTGCACTGATTATAAGTAGAAGAGAACATTAGAAACAATAATTTCAACAGTCAGTGCAAACTGTTAAAAATTCTAAATGTTATCCTTTTACTTTTTTATTGTCATACACAACTTAAACTAATGATGTATTATAATCTGCTTAGAGATAATGTTAAGAAGTCAAACAGATCATAATTCATCTCTAATATCTATTTATGTTCCTGTGAAAACATCTCCTTCAAACAACTGGAGAAAAAAAACGTTTCATTTTTCAAGATTACATTTCTACACATTATGATGATGTTATCGTCACCCAATAGTCATTTTTACTGAAAAGAGCTTGAATACACCATAATGTAACTCAATGGGACCTCTGTCAATGCTAACCATTAGCTCGTATTTAGTCAAGCAGAAGTGTGCTGCAAACTGGTTGCAAACAGCTAACGTTACCTAGCCCACCTCCTGCCGATTTTAACACAAATTTGTTGTTCAATTACATCAGTGTGTGTGTGTGTGTGTGTGTGTGTTGGGGGGTGTCATATAGCCTTAATCATAGCAGAATAATATTGGCATATTCTACATCCTGTCTGCCATGTCTTAATCTCCTGTGGATAGAATGTCAATACAGAAGTGAGAGAAGTCTTCCAATATATCCCTATGATATAACTTCTCATGTCATCGCCATGCCAACCACGACACGCATGAGTCACTCCTGCAACTTGAGGCGGCTGAGTTGTCAACACAAGGTCAAAGGTCAGAGGAAGCGCAGTCACCTCCCTGCTGCTTGCACACAGATTGATGGGCTGAAATAGGAGGGAGACTGGTTACGGGTCAAACCAATCAATGACACAGAGGGGAGCGTCGCAAGTTAAACGGTTTAATTAATGAACAAGCACTGCAACCTAGTTGTGCATGGACATTTTTGAATAATCTAAATTGAAATCTTCCATGTTTGGTAATAGAGCAATTTAATTTCTCCTGCTCTTAATGTGTAATTTTGATTCTTTCTAGTGATGGTAATGTTCTCAAATGGACTGAATTAGTGCAAAGCATCCACAAACATGTTCAGTGACTGAATAAGAATGAAACCCTGCCAAAGCAGGTACACATCTCAGCACTTTAGTCAAATGAGCATCTTGTGGGTTGCTCTGAAACATTTTGAGGTAATGCTGGTTTTGGTACAAACTCATCGAATGTTTACCCACCTGTGCATAAATGCAGCATACCTTAGGGTGACCTTATTTTCAAACCACCAAACTGGGACCCTAAAGTGTAGCCAATGTCATGCAACATTCATGGATGCGCAAATGCTTTAATGCACGCCCTTATGCATGTACCATAGGTGTGTTATTGCAGGCTATATTGCTAACAGGCTGTCTTAACACGATGCACGGCGCACAACCGAAAATCGACCCGATGCCACAGTATTCCACACAAGACCAGGTACTTCACAAAGCCTCCTGGAGAGAAGAAAATACTGTTATCGTACAGACAGGTTCTATCAGAAAGAGTTGCACCTTTCATATCAACAGGCTTGAGATCGACGCTTTTACACACAAACTGACAAATCACTGTTGAATTCAGATGTGTGGTCTATTGTTTTATGTTATTACGGCGGGTTAGGTAATAATGAGTGAGACCAAACATGACAAACGTCTATATCAGCGCTGAAACAAGTTTATTATTACCATTGTTTTTTCTCAATTTGTTGCCACATAGGATACCCAGCTTGAGATCAGGACAATGCTGACACACCAGGACATCTTGTCACCATAGTACACATGTTGTCAAATAGAAATAATCTCTAAAAAACACGAGGACAGCGTTTTTATTTTCTTATCAGTTAGATATCTAGTAGCCTTGATCCATAACAGGCTACATTCCTGTCGCTGCTTGGGTCTGCAGAATGAGGGGGGGCTCAGGAATCCATTTGAAAGAATCTGAATGCACGGGAGCCCAGGGAGCATCATTTTTTGCTCCGCTGCATCGAGTCATCATGGTGTGGGTAATTCAGCAGAGTGGAAAGTGTTCCATCAGGAGGCAGACAAAGAGCGTGCCAACATGCCAAGCTCCCACTCAGACTCAAACCTTAGATGCAACATCGAGATGAGATTATAGATAATTACAGCAGGAGCGTGACTGGAAGCACTCTGAAATAAGTGCAAAGGGAACAGGAATATCTAATAACTGTTGTTATCCACAGTATATTGATTCTGTAATCGACTAATCTTTTCATGTGAGGTTTCCATTCCACTGTAGTACGTGTGCAACACTTTCTGCAAAGCCATGTGTAGGTGTCTGCACATGTATGTGTGGTCGGAGTAGATAGCATGCTCGCAGTTGCTGTGTTATAGAGAGTGACATGCAGTGTGGGTGGATTCACAATTCGGACCATATCTGCCCCTCAGGCTCTGATGCACATGGTGGGGGCTGGGACTGAAATTACAGAAAAAGCCCACTCAACAATTTCCTGCGCCCCTCGGGGTCTGCCACAGTGGGAGAAAACTTCTCTCTTCACGCCGCAGTGTGTTTCAGTAGGATAGAGTGAAGCCTGAGCAACTGTGTGGTGTTAACTGTAAACTTAACACTGTGGATCTATCACCACAGCGTCGGGGTGCGTTAAGATGTCACCACTCTAAGGCCAGTTAGAAGCAGATGGAGCTTAGGCAGGTGGAGACTCTGCCGGGACCCCTGCGGACTATGTTTATTCAAAGACGGAAGATTTGTGTTGGGGGGGCAGTGGTGTTGGATGGTTTTACCCCCTGAATAGAACACTATAACCCCCACAACCAACGCTACATGTACATATATCTACTCATATATGTACATGCAAAACAGCAAAAGTTTGCTGAAAAAATATATTGACACTCCTTCCTTGCCAGTGTCTAACTTGCGTTATTATGTGTTAAAGAGGGAATTATGAAGTGTAAATACCTGAAGTGAGATTTGAAAGAGAGAGCATATTTAGGAGAGTATATTAAATGTATTTGTATCACTTGTAAATACCAGTATTAATGCCTCATCTGGTCTACTGGCAAATGTCTACCACAACACCAATTTCTGTCACATGCACAGATTCCAAAAGGCCTAAGCGGTGGCATATGTTTCCCTAAATTAAAGGCCTGTGAGAGCATGTGAATTGGCTGCACTCTCAGCGACTCCCCAGATGGATGGAGATTTCCCCAGAGGACAGGAATTTAAACCATCTTCTCAGCTCCTCCACCTCCTCGTCTCCTCTAAGGGTCCTTCTGTCTATTACAGATATCGTGGTCTCACTTTGTGACCTTGAGAGGATATCTCTTTCTCCATTAGACACATATAATATTCCCTTCCATCAATCCTCAGAAGGCACTGGCTTAACCTCAGGGAATGTGACATTTCACCCCAGTCAGAGAGACATTTGACTTTTTTAAAATCTGTCTTTAGATGCGCATTTAGTTCAGTTTTTTAGATAATTTTATCTGCGAGTTGGAAAACACCTCTGTCTCTCAGCAGGGACTTTGAAGAAATTTGCTTCTTCAAAACATTGACATCAAACCTGCAGTTAAATACGTGGTTGATGAATCCACAGCCTTGCCTCTGGCACTCAGGAAGTTCACTTCTTGCTATCGAGACTGCCTTAAAAATGAAAATCTCCCCAGAAGTCACGGTTACATAGCAATTAAAAAACAAAGCATTTATTCCCGGTGGTCTAATATTAAACCCTGGGAGATAAACCCTTGGTATATATTTGCTCCAGCCCTGTGGGAGACAATTAGACATCTACTCCTGTTTTAGATTCATGGTCATCCACATGCACTCAGAAGTGATTTATTGGTATATACAAACAAATAGCGTAAATCTTGATTAGTAAACAGCCTGTGTGGCGACGTTGTCTGAAACCTCGCAGTGAGGGTAGTGGATGGCAGCGCTCCCCCGGCCATTTCTCTTCAGGTCTGGCAGCCCTACGGCAGCTATGGGCTGTGTGTCTGTAGATCCAGTGTGGATGGGGGGTGAATGCTGATCAATTAGAGTACTGCATTAAAACGGTCGGTCCCAAAGAAGATGGCTGATATTCCTCCCTTACCAGATATGAAACAGCTGTGTGAGCTCTGCTGCTAGTAACTTTTTACCCTGGAACTAAATTAAACATCAGTATTACTTTATGATTCTTAAATACCCGGAAGTTGTCATTGCAGAATGATTGAAAAAGACAAATTAAATAGCACAATGAGCTGACAAAATTTGTGGAATAAGCCCAGGCTATACAAGAACGGTTGTGTAGGACGTGATCTCAAGCTGACTAAAATTGGACCATGGGCAAATAGGATTTAAATCGATGTGACATAGAGCCTATGCATTCATTCTCACAGATATGAACATAAGTTTAGGAGGTGTTCCGATGACTTGAAGGATGTCTTTTGTTAGTGACGTACACATGGAATATTAGATTGGTCTATAGAGCTGTGACAGAACTGGCCCTGACCAATTTGGTGCCATGGCAACACCCTTGGCTAAGCCCCGCCCCTCCATTTTCTTCTCGGGGCCCCAGAGGGCTTTGGTGTTTATGACGTGACACAGTGTATTTGAGGCTGCCTATGTTGATTGTATCACGTTTCATCGTCAGTGTCACTTGCCTACCCACTGACTCATGTAAGTCTACGAGTGGCTAATATTAAAATTATTTTGTCCGTCATTCGTGGCGCCCCTATGTATTGATGGGCTCCTAGCATCTCGTGTCGTGCCAAAGGTGGAGTTGCTGCTTTTACAGATATTTTCTACAATTTGTCTCGTAGTAGTAGTTTGAATGATGTATTATCAGCTTCTTAGAGGTTTGTAAGCAGATCATAATTCATCTCTTATGTCTATTTATGTTGTTATGAAAATATCTCCTTCTGTAACGGGTGGTGTGTGGACCCAAGTGCAGTACGACCAGGAGACAGAGTAATGTTCAGGAGCTTTATTCAAAGCGGAACAAACAGCAGACAGACAGGCAGGAGATAGCTCACGGGGGATATTCCACTCTAGAGAGCGCTGATCCGTCAGTGGAGCAGGCAGACAAAACCAAAAGGAGCAAAGGCAAATCTCATGGTCGGGTACAGAAGGCTGAGTCGGTTAACCGGGGCAGAGGCAAGGCGGAGAAGTCCACACAAGTGGTGTCGGCAACGGGAAATCAGTCCGGGGAATAACGCTGGAAGGTCTGACATAATGCGGAGAACGATCTGGCAGCGAGTGTGTGAATGAGTGGTGTTTAAATACTGCAGGGTGTAGGTGCAGCAGAGTGAGCAGGTGAGAGGGATGGTGCTGATGAGGTGGGTGTGGCAGACAGGTGCACTACAGCTGATTAGGTGAGTGAGGGAGAGTGTGGTGAGAGAGAGGGGGCTGGGCTGTGAGCTGAGAGAAATAGTGCAGGAAGAGTGAACAGGCGTGACTGTGACACCTTCAAACAACTGGATTTATTCACCAACACTACAATTTACGAGATTACATGTGAACACATCATGATAACGTCCTAATTTACCTTCCCCTAATACTCACTTTCAGAGAACAGAGCCTGAATGCATCATAATGTAACTGAACTGAACCTTCTTCCTCCTCCTGTGTATTTTAACACAGATGTGTTGTTCACAGTGTAACATTATCAGAGATTGATGACTAGCAAAACATAAATGATGTCCTGAATGCATTTTTTACTGCATATTGGCGGTTAACGATCTTCAGTAAAACTTTATTTGACACTGTGATGGTTAATGTTTAACTTTGTAATTAATCCACCGTTCAAATGTGTCCGTTACACCACTATACAATACCCATGAGCCTCCTCTGCAGGAGATAACACTGCTGTCGTTGCTGAATTCATCCAAAGTTGATTCAGGATCTAATAAATGAACAATGCAACACAAAACCACAACATGTTTTCTGCATGGATTGTATTGTATCAGGTTTCTACAAAGCATCATTTTTTGCTCTTGACTTTCTCTCTCCGCTCGACTTTTGTGGCAGCTTGATAAGCAGAATAAATTCTTTGTTTCCCCCCACTTCAATCTGTTTCTATTCAAAATACTGACTAAATCTGTGGAATGGGCGGTGACAGAGAGGTCTGGAATCAGCTACATTAGTACATTACATTACATTCATTTAGCAGACGCTTTTATCCAAAGCGACTTACAGTCAGTAGTATGTTACATATCATTCACCCATTCACACACTGATGACAGGCTACCATGCAAGGTGCCACCATCAGACTCTAACTAACATTCATCATCCAGTCCACACCGATGGCAAGCCTTCAGGAGCAACTTGGGGGTAAGTGTCTTGCCCAAGGACACATCGACTGCCGAAGCCGGGTATCGAACCACCGACCCTCTGATTGGAGAACTACCTTGCTCTCCACTACGCCACAGCCGCCCCAGTAGTGCACACACCAACATTTTAAGCTTGCCGATTAAATGTTTCATCCAGAAATGCTACTTGGGAGCATTAGTTCTGTTTCTTAAAAGTTTAAGCCTTGGAGCTTTGACTTCATCAAAGAACAACATATTTACCATCAGCGGCTTATCTTTTGTGCTGGTGATTCTACTGGCAGCGTTTCATGCCTATCAAAGCATTGGAAGTCCAATTTGTATGATATCTTACAAAAGGTCAATGCTATTTCCTTTGCGCTTTCCTACAAATGTCCAACTATGCGAGCGATCAGTGCACCCGAACACACCCCTTTCAGTCTTTAGGCAACAAAACTCCTTGGTGAGGTTTAGGAAAAGATAATGGTTTGACTTTCAATAAGTAGGTTTAAAATACTTGCTATAGTTTAAGCTAAACAACTACTTGGTTGGTTTCTGTCTCGGCCCACTCCTCGGTGAAACTGTTTCTAGACTAACCATCCTCCATTACCACCTTACTTTGTGGACTTTGTCGCTCTTCATACTTTACGCAGGAATTGCTACAAACAGGGAATGAGAATGGCCTGAACTGTGCACCTCATATTGTTTATGCAGAAAATAAACCCTAGATGCCCCCCAACAAACTCCCACTAACTCTATTCAAACTTCCACTGTCTATAAATGAAATGTAGTCACCAACTCCTGCGCTTCATCTGTTGATTAGTGTTCGCGGAGTCACGTTTATATGTGTTTGTCAACCCTTAATGGCTAATTCCATTCCATTCCATTTTCCGTAACCTGCTTATCCAGTTAAGGGTCGCAGGGGTGCTGGAGCCGATCTCAGCTGTCAATGGGTGAAGGCAGGGTACACCTGGACAGGTAACCAGTCTGTCGCAGGGCTTAATGGCTAATACCTAACAGTATTTATATTGGAATTGCAAAATCTTCCAAAAACATTTCTTGTGTGGGTGAAGAGGAGTTGTGGTCTTCATATACATATTTTGAAGGCAGTGACACAGTGAAAAAAAAAAATCGTACTACGATATCTGAAAGATCCCTCTTCCTGCTAATCGGACAACAGTATGTATATCCTGTATTCTTTTCACATTATCAGAAAAGTAGTTTTAGATTTTCAACATGATAGAAAACCTTGGAGTTAAAAAGTTTGATCGTTCCCTTTTATTCCCTTCAAAAAAATGGAATCCTCTCTGATTGAGCCGACATTCTCATTTGACCTCAGGTTAGAAGACATGTCCGAAACTGCAAAGAAAACCCTGAGTGATTTGAGTGGACCTTTTTATATCCAATTTAACTGGATCCAATAGTGCGTTATGTCAAGGTCCAGTGTGACCCAATGAGCCTAGCAAACGAGAACCTCTAGAATACTGACAAACATGTTTCAGTATTTTAAACAGCAATCATACAATGTTGATCAGAGTGTTAAGGAGACAGTGACTATACACTTCTTACCAAAGTGAGAGCAGTGCTTTGATTGTGCCTACTACAGACTATGAGTGCTTATTACAGGGTGAGAGGGTGATCCGCACCAATCTGGGGTGATGAGGATGCGATGCGTGACTTGAGCCCCGCAGACCTGATGAAGGGGCTGCCATGTGACAGAGCATGTGGCTGATGGGGTTTACGGGAAGGGGAGAACTCAGCTGGAGAGAGAGCTTGTTTTGAACTGTGGCGGTAATTAACGTCCCTCACGCTGAACAAAGCCCCTCTCTGAGCTTGTCTAATCAAACCCCCCCCCCCCCCCTCTGTCCCCCCTCTGTCCCCCCCCTCTGTCCCCCCCTCTGTCCCCATGTCGTCCTCATGATGTCTTCCTCTCTGTCTTCCGCAGTTATTTGCTCTCTACCTTTATCTTTTCGCTTTTACTTCTTAAGTGGTGGGGGCCAAATGAACATAATGCAGAAGTTTGAACTAGTGACCTTCAATGTTACATGTTGCTGGGCTATCTGATATGGTTTAAAATAACATTCTAACACATACATATTCATACCTCCCACATCCACACACATCACCACTGCCTATACACGAATACAGGAAAACCAGAGTGAGTTTTAATGGCAAGTAAGTTTGCACATACAGGGAATATGTCTTGGTGATTTGGTGCAAAACAATAAACACATGTCCAGATGTTATTCACTTTAGTGTGATTCGTGGCTTAATGTCATAACCGGGTTATGTAACTTGCATAACTAACTTTGCATAATGCAATTTCAAAAATGTAAAATACTATTCTAACTAAAATGTCATTAAAATAGGGAGCATATTATATGATAACTTTTTACACATTATGTAACTTGTTAATGCATTTTATGCAGAGATTCACTATTCAGTACATTTGTCTGGGGCGGTACCTCTTTTATTAAACCACTTTAGTTAACAACTTAAATGCTATGTGGACAAAAACGTCACGCCTTCACCATTCATATGACATTATAGGCCATTTCCCTGTCATTTCTTTTTGACATTATGCTATATAATACTTAGCATATCATCTGCAGTATTACTTTAAGGCTACAAATACACTGAAGACACTGGAGAAAGATCAGGGAGCCAGAAGGCTTTTGCCATTGTGGACATTAAGAACAGGTATACATGTTTTTTTTTTTGTTTTTTTTCTCCATTATACAACTTAGTTTAAAGCAGTGTGACTCCTTCATTGGTATTTACATATTTAGTGATACCTGCAACCATAACAAACCTACAGTATAATACTTGGTTAAAGGAGACTTGTTTTGCTGAGGACTTAGAAAGACTTAGAAATGGAAATTGCAACAGGAAAAATATGTCCATGAAAGAATTATTGTAGGTATTCTCAACTATCTGATCAGCAAAAGGTTTCATTGAAATATTCTATAACAGTTTGCTGCAATATGGAGCACACCTAACTAACTCTTTGTTTCCTCTGCTTCTATTGCCAGCCCTCCATTTACTTTCTGCTAGTATAACTGTATTTCGGTTTTTTTCATGTCTATGAATCATTCATAGACATTTTCACTCTTATTTTTTCTCTGAACCACGTGCAAAAGAATAGACGACTCCTTGAATCTTTAGATGTGCGGCTCATGAGGCTCGTGCACTTCCAGTGGTATCCCTGGGTAACAGTATGTAGTGGCTTAGACAAACAACATGAAATGGAACATCTTAAATTCCATTATAGAACAGGATTTAGCAGAAATGATGAGAACAGATGAACACTCTATGTCTATAGCACTTATAAATGTTCATATACTGCACATACGTTCAATTATCTTGCTATACAATGACTAAGAAACTTTTCAAATACAAACTCCTCAAATAGGGCAGCTTGGTCAGTGGCCCTGAGCTGTTTCATAACTCAAAATAAGTCAGGGTTGACTCTTGGTTTCATAAGGGACACGAACACCAGTCTCCCGGGTGAAAGTCCTGTTTTTGGACCGATCCATCCTGACGATCACTCTATACCTCATATGACTTCCTCCCTTACTCCTGCCATAACTATGGCCACGTGGAGCTTCAAAGTGTGACACATTGACGATGTCTGATGAGTTGAGAGTGAGAACCGGCGTGTGAAAATGTGAAATATGTTATTTGTTCAAAGGAATATTGACATGGCTTTATTATCTGAAACCCATAACCGGAACATAATGTGCTTAGCTTTTTTTTCCTCTGCTGAATATAAGCTTAACTGCTTATGGCTGACTCAACAATTAAGATTTTCCAAGTGTCTCACTTTTTCCAACTGAAATATGGGTGTGAATGACCTGGTAATGTTCCTGCTTTGAGGCCGCACTTGTCTGGACTTTTTGATGGCCAGAAAGCGTGGGAAATAGTACCATCATAGGTTGGTGACCAATCTCAAGTGTACCCCTCCTTTTACACAAAGGATGCTGGGTTCAATTAGGAATTAAGAATTGTAATAACACTCTGTGGCCATTTTCAAATGAAGGTTGGGGTCAACACACAAAAAAGAAAAGTTGGGAACCACTGCTCTATAGGTTTCCAGCTGGGCATTGCCTTTGGTGCCAGCTTCCTACTTTGCTTACCTGAGTACAGTTCTGCCATGAACTGCTGAACTCCGTTTATATTCTAGACAGCATCTTAAGCTACGTCGTGACTCCCAACAAGACAAAAAAAAGTAACTGTTTGTTTATACGCAGCAGGAACAAATATGCCACTTTTGTACAGTTTTGGAATGGCTACTGGAGAAAGTCCATGAATTATACAGTGCATCCATGTTTGCCCATGTTCTCCTGCTCCACTGGGGGTTCAGTGTCATTTTCAATTTGCTATTCTCTTCTCACCATCGACCTATTTTTTTCTTGGTTCCCACTCACTGCCATGCCCCCCAGCGTCAACTTGACCCAGTAACCCCCTGCAACACCTGGCCACTGGCTCTTGGGAGCTGCACAAGGAGTGAGGGTTCAAACTAATATTGGGAAAACACGAGAAGGCCTGTGTTATGTTTGAGAGGAAGTGGGTTATTTGACTTCAATTTCATTTTGCATTGAGAAAAATGGAAAAGCATAAAGTATGCTGTTACAAGATGTTCCCAAACAATGTTGCAAGGATATATTAGCAGAGGTGGAAGTAACTCATTACATTTACTCATCACTGCAACAAGTCCAATTTGTTTACTTTTTGATGAAGTCTACCTGTGCTTTGGCACTTACATTGATAAAGCTACATTTGAAGTCACATCTGATAAAGAACAAAAGTCAGATAACAAAGTCCTGATAAGCTGTGTGAGAATGGAACAAAAGAATTGAGATAAATCATCAGCAGAAAAGAAGCTGCTGTTTTTTAAGAATACAGTATATTTTAACTGGCCTACTTTATACTGCTATCTGAGTACATTTGACCTTTACTTGAGTAAAATATTCTGGTACTCTTTCCATCTCTGTATAATAAAGGTAAAACAGCTGTGTATGCTCCAAACTGTAAATATGCATAAAGCAGAAAAGATTTCTGTTTACCACCGGTCGGATATTCCAGCCTTGATGCTTTTCATCATCAAATTAGGATTCTGGTCTTTTTTCCAATCTGTTTCAGGCTTTGTGCTGTTTTATTTATTGTGTGCATGTCATGCAGCAAATGGATTTGTTTAGGATGTGTGTTCACTTCACACAAAAGCAAACATGACCAAAAATGATATAATTTCTGGTGTCGTCCTTTCAGACGTTTGGCAGAAAACAGAAAGCTCTTTGAGTGTGTTGACAAAAGGACTCTTCAGCTCAGCCAGGTGCTGGATTTAAAAAAAAAAAATATTTTCTAAATGTGAAACTCTTATTCAACTTACTAACCTAAATATCCATCTTCAGGTTTATCGTAACAAATAGTGCTGACTTTGAATAGTCTACCACTCAACGATCTCACAGTTGAACAGCAGCAAACGTGTCCATGTCTCCTAATAATAGTGTTAATAAAAATGTGAAAACAACTCATGTGTTTTAAATCAATATTCTTCTTGTGTGTGAATATATTACCATGTAGATAGAAGGTGCAGCATCCTGGCTGTAGTCTCAGAAAAGATGTGAAATGAGTCAGTACTTGGACGAGCCCCTTCGTTTAGCTCGACCTTCTGTGTGGCAATATCAGTGCTGGGCAACACTTTGGTCTTTCGTCATGGGGGACACATATGGGCAAGGGCACTTATAGATGGAAGGCATGTTATGTCACCAGCTGGATTGATGAGACTAAAGGATGACACAACATAATGATGACAGTCGTCCATGCCAGTTCATTACCTCTGGCTAGAAGAGCAGGGAGGAGGGAGTGTAGATGGGGGGCACACCTACTGCTCAGAGGAAAAATAAGTACATTTGAATATAGCACACACACACAAAACCTGTGTTTCTCTTACGCTTGCCATTTCTTTTTCATTGCAAATTGTTCTTCAGTGAAGCCATTACTTAATAAAGCCACTGATACCATTACTAGTCAGCATATTATGCAGAATATAAAACAATTCCAGCTGACTGTTCCAAACAATAGCTATAGCCAGCTTCTGTTAAACACTATAGTGCTTTGCCTTTGGGGCTTTTTTTTCCCGTCATGTCTAGTAATTTAATTAAATCTATAAACATTCAGTCACAAAATTCCCTCTATGTGCTTAAAGCTCCTCTGTCAACAGTACAAACGTGAGGCTTTGTGTGCTTTAAGCTGGAGGGCTTCTATGCCAGCTTTTATTTTTATTTTTTTCTCTTTGTTATGTAGACCAAGATAAATGAATGCTCCTTAGAGAGCCTTGGCAGAGACAGGATGTGGCTCCTCAGGCCCTGTATCCTAATGACTTGTAAATAAATATATAATGTTATCACTTCATTAATTGTACCATGGATCCTGCAGTGAGTGTGTTTCCTCTCTCATCATGTCACCCAGTCTTTAACTGCGTGCAGCCTAATGTGATCTGGAAGGCGTGAGTCGGATTTGGCTGCTTGTGCGCACATACTCGTAAATTTGGCAGTTGTTTAAGCTAAAATCAATTTCAACATTTATTTCAAGTTATATGACATCCATCAGATGAAATACTTGCAATACTGCATAAAAATAGAAATCCCATTAAATCAGTTGTGTGTATTATCATCGGGGATAAAACAATGGCAAACTCCTAGTCACCATTTGGTACATGTCTGTCATCCCACTTCGCCTTTGAATTAAACATCTCATCCCACAATCTGTTCGTGATTAATGTACAGTATGTTTCCCTTAGACACACACTATAGTGATCCAGGAAGCAGCTTAAGTTTCCTTTCTTTGCCAAGGATGGACAGCCTTTAAATAGCTCAATTAGCATTCTTGGCTTTAAGGCGAGACAAAGCTGGCAACGTCTGTCCCTCAGTCTGGAAAAGTGCTCCTTCATTCAGAGGCTACATCTTGGGTTTCACGGCAGAGCAGACTGTACACACAGACGCAGATGAAAGTGATGATGTGAAGAATTCCTTCACGGAGAGTTGTGGGAAAATCCTCTTTTAATTCAGTCTGATCCAGGGGTATTACACTCAAGGAGGTTTGCCAATTGTCATTCAGCTCAACTTGATTTTCAGGTATTTAGAGAATCTGCATATTCCCAACACAATCAGGAAATGTGTCTATTATACACTTCACATCTTCTGGTAATAAAAATGCAATAATGTAACAGTTTTGTGGATTAGTTTGGTTCCAGTAGAGCTTAGTTTCCATCTTGAGGCATCACAGATACATCACTTCATTTTATTTAGCGGTTCAATCATATATATTTATTACATTGTTTTTCTTAACACAAGGTCTAAAAGCGCTTTAAAACCCTTTCTACTATGTCAGGAACATAATTCTGTAAATCTGTGGCGGTACTGAGTCCCCAGATTTCCGCTGATCATAAAGTAGCATGAGAACCATAACATAACATACATAACATAGAGATAGTTAGCTGGAGTCTTTAAGTGTCTACACAAAAATAAAAAATGCATTTTCAATAACAATTAAATGCTTCTTCTTGATAATAAGGAGATGTGTTTTAAGTATGCAACGTTAGGTTATGGTTAGGCAAGCACAAACTGTAGCAAGAGCTGCACTAAGGTCGGATGCAGGTCCCGTAGTGGACAGCTGATCTTTAATATTCACTCCAGTTGGAATCACAACGCTTAAAATCACCTCAAACTCAAAAGTTAGGGTACTCTCACCCTGAACTCAAACTCTTCACATCCCTTCCCTCTGGCAGGAGGCTGCGGTCCATCAGGACCAAGACCTCAGGCCACAAAAACAGCTTCTTCACTTACATCCCCAGGACACTGTCTTACAGTTAAACACCCTTGCACATCTTTTCTCTATTAATATACACTTGACATTTTGATAATATACTTGCTTTATACTCACTTGTTTACCATATTTTATTGTACATTTTCATATTTGCTATATTTAAATGATGTCTTATAATATTGTTATGTGTTTATTGTTAGGGAGCAATCACCTACCCAAATTCCTTGTATGTGTAACATTTTTGGCTTTCTGATTCAAATTCTGATTGGCTAACAGGAAGTTAGAAGAGTGAAAATGCTACTGTGGTTACTTATTTTTAAAATCTGTAACGTATTCAGTCTCTCTTCAAACTTGTTGTCGACTACAATAGACCAATGTTCGAGTGTTGCTCTGGCGGAGACAAACACAGCACTGGAAACAGGGCAAAAATGTGTGCAACATTTTTCAATCACTCCTAATCGGAGCTGGAGAGGATAAATACCCGAAACTACTGCAGAGTAATTTGTCCCGGAGATGAATATCGGTTGTAAACTTTACCACCAAAGACAAAAGCCAGATGTCAACTGTGGGTTAGTGCTAATGCAGGTCCTTCAGTCAGAGGGTCGGTGGTTCAATCACTAGCTCTGCTAGTCCATGTCGATGTGTCCTTGGGCAAGACATTTCACCCATAATTGCTCCCACAGGCTGTGCCTGTCGTGTATGAATGGGTGTGAATCGGTGAATGACTTGTAGTGTAAAAACGCTTTGAGGGGTCAGAATACTACAAAAACGCCCTACAAGTACAGTCCATTTACCATGTTAGTGGTTTTTTTGTCCAGAGGGGAAGAGGCTTAAGAATTCTATATTCACAGATAAAACATTACGAGCTCATAACCTTCTCATTAGTAGGTTTATATTTGGCAGACTGAAGATCAACAATAACTGGTAACTGGTAGCTAATAATCCTATTTGAGCTTGTTTTTCATTTGAAAAGGTTTGTCATTGAGCTTCTTTAAACAAACATGCTCCTTCTTTACCAAAATAGAATCCTAGAAACTCTAAAGGAAGTTCAGAACAAAGCATTGCATGCAGTCTTCAGATCGCTCCATACATTTTCACAGCGGAGAAACAAGTTTCAGGTTCATTGCTTTACTGGTTACAGTCACTCTATCATCAGCACATCATAAACCCATCCCTTACTTCTGCTGCACTGAGGGATGTTCGTTCAGTTTTTTTCCCATCCCTCTGACATTTTACTCTTTTGACTAGCTTGTGGAAAATATAGCCACAGTAAAATGAATGCATATTTGGCGTCATAATTAAAACCTCCACACCGATAATGAAAATATCTGTTTTTGAATCAACTGAGCCTTCTTTCATTATACATTTTACTTGAAGGGCAGGTCTAACTCCAGCTGGTCATTAGTGTATGCAAAATACTGCATGTTGGCTGCCTCAAGGTTGAATTGATGTTTATTTTACTATTAGCGATCCAACTAGTTAGCAAGGCAAATGCAGTAGATGAAAACCATGAACAGAACATCACTGAAGTGCACATGCTGCTGAGGCCACTGTTATGTATAGCTGAGTGGACATGAAAGAGAAAACATTTTTCTCTCTGTGACCCTGTTTGACCCTCTGGTTACCTCATTGGATTTACATACTTTTCTCATCATGCATGGCAGTGCAATTGCACACAGAGGACTAACTATGAGCAGAATAACTCGCTGGGCTGAATTCTAATTGAATCGAATTCCAAAGAATGATCATTCAGCAACATAATGAGCCATTGTTAGAGACTAGAATTGCCTCATTTGTATCTTAAAATGCCTTTACTCGAAATGTATTATCTTTAGATCTGATTTAGGATCAGGTATCATAGGATCATGTCCCTGAACATGGTCCTATGGCTTAAGATATTCAGAAATCTTTATTTTCAAAAGATTTCCTCTCAATTTGTCCATTTTAGTCCACCAAGTTGCTGTAGTTGGCCAGTATCCTTGGAATTTCATTCATTTATAACAAATCCACTGGTCGGAACTTTATGGTGGATGGGCTAGTACCACATCTGGCCTTATGCATTGAACTTGAGTATGATGTTCTGTCACAGTCCTGCAATAAATAGTTACAGTCAACATTTAAAACTTAATTTCTGAACATGGTTACTTCATGATGCAGAGTTCCCTACTGTGTATGATGTTAAATGCCAATGTGGATTAATGTGCACTGTCCTGAATAAATATATATATATATATTTTAGGCTACAACCAACACTAGCTTAGTAGCTTAGCACAAAGACTGGAAAAAGAGGGAAACAACCAGCCTTGCTCTGTGCAATGGTACCAAAATCCACCTACTACTTTGGGCGATTGTGGTTCATCAGGGTCGTCCTTCAGTCAGAGGATCGGCGGTTTGATCCCCTGTACTGCTAGTCCATGTCGATGTGTCCTTGGGCAAGACACTTAACCCCAAAATTGCTCCCTCAGACTGTTCCTGCAGTGTATGTATGTTAAGTTAGAGTCCTGATAGGCAGGTGGCACCTTAGTAGCCCCTCCCATCAGTGTATGAATGGGTGTGAAAGGTTGAATGATGACATGTAGTGATCAAGCACTTTGAGTGGTTGGAATACTAGAAAAGAGTACAACTACAGTCCATTTACCATTTACCCCCCTAAACATGTTGTTCCATTACAGTGACATTGCATTGTCAACTAAGTTTCAAGGGGAGCATATGTTCTTTTTAACATTTGTTTTTTCCGTATCGCAGGACTTTCACTCAGGAGACCACTGTTTATATCACATGTTAAACCAACGCTTTGACAAGAGTTTGTGGATGAAGCCTTGAGTTCTCTGGCTCTGTAAGATTTGATGTAAATGCTCTGAGTTTCAAAGGATTAATGGGAAAAGTGATCAGACTGTATCAGCATCAGTGCTATACTGGACCAAAGACAGTTATTTTTCAGCTGGTTCACCTAAAAAGAATAGAGAGTTAGATAACTGAAGTATTCGCAAGAACATTTATCAAGTCTTCTGTTGCTAGAAGTGCTTTCTTTCCGAGCATCAGACAGGTTACCAAGCACCCAATTGAACACATTGTACAGAAAAAGACGTGTTGAAACACTTGAGCACCACTTCAGATTAACCATATAATAAATGGTGCATGAGCTAAGTGGCCCAGTCTGTTCCAAGTCTTTTATTGACCTGTTTTCAGGCATTAACATGACACATATTTCTTGATTGCATAAGTATACTTGCAGATATGCATGCCGATGTATTAGACCACACTGTGCCACAAGGCTATGTCAACAAACTCCTAGCTTTCATAGGGAACAAGTTCCCTCTCACCAGTGAAAGAAAAAAAGAGTCGGAATGAGAATAAAGTGCAAATGTTTATTTGAATAGAGATAAAGGATGACCAAAAAAAGAGTAGGAAGCAGACCGAGGAAGACAAAAAGACAGCTAGACTTCAGACTGGTTCATGGGTTCGTGGGCTCAGGCAGCATTTCATCTTCTGTGCCAGCGGACAGCATACAGTTTGGGACTTAACAATGAGTCTAACAAAAGAAGTCTCACTGGATGCTTATAATACAGAGGCAAATCATTTCCCTGCTACAGCTAATCCAACATTATTACAGTGGTTAAACATATGCCATTTAAAAAAACAAGTGTGTGTAATTCTGGCCAATAGATAGTATTTTGATATCACAAAGTGAGAAGAGGTCTTTAGAGATAACATGATTCTGTTTATTAAACGCTTCACACATGTATACCAGCTCTTATTCATACGTTAAAGGATATTGTCTCGGTATATGATGTGAATATGCAAAAATGGGAGAATAATCTTGGAAGATTCATATTTAAGTAAAAGTATAAAAAAATTAAATAAACAAAGTGCTAAGATATATAAAATATAGAACATGACATTAAGGCTCTCTTTTGATAACTGAAGCAAAGAGAGTCAGTCATCCAGCACCACTCATGTATGTCTCAAAAATGCATGGACTAAGCAAGTCTTCGTTAATTTTGCATTAACGAATGGTTATGCAAGAATGGGAACTTTTACTTGACTAGGTCCGAAAAAAAAAAAATGTGGGACAAAGAGTATGTTTGTGTGGGACAATGTGTGTGTGTGTGTGTGGGGGGGGCTTACCAATGCTGAGAAGGCGTCTACAACTTTGATACAATATCAAACATAAAGTGGAACTTCACCCCCAGGTCTTAGCTTAAGTCCACTCACTGCATACTATTGAAGACATGCCAATAAGTGGGTAAGGGGCTGAGAGATGAAATCCCGCCCACATCCAAATCCTGTAACCTTGTCCTGTTACCAGTGTAGCTATGTTAGCAATACACATGGTGGAGTTGGCAAGTTAACATTAACAAGCTAAAAAGACAGCTGCTAAATGAGAGAAAATAAAGAACTTAATGCTTCATAAACATACTCATAGACACATTGCTATCGCCAGTGTCGTGCTATGCTGTGATGATCTTAAAACCAGCATTGATGTTTAGCATCAAAGTAAAGTCGTATCATTATGTGTATAGCTTAGTTTAAGTTGGCAGTTGCTATCTATATACTTTGCCTGAAATCATCCATAGATCAGCTTGTTTATGAACTACCCATTTCCTGTGAGACCCACATGCACTGTGTCTCTTCATGTGGTAGGTTACTTCCACCCCGTTTGAAAGGGAGAAATCAACCTTGCACATTTTGAAAGAAACCTCTAACAATCATCTTTCGCCAGCTTCACCCAGTTATAAGCAATTTCCCAGTCTTTGTTGTCGCTGCATTTCCTTTTCTTTGTGGCAGTTTCCATCACACTCCACCTAAATCTGCAGGCTCGTCACTTTCAAGTGATGAGCAATTTCCAACATGGGATGTAGCGTAGCAAAGGCGGTCATAGGTCACGTAAGCGCATTTGATCCAACACCTTCCTGTGATGGCACCCTTCAGTGCTTTCCTCACAGCGATTGGATAAAAGCCAGATTTTCGAACTTTGTCTGTCCAGAAGTGGTTGAGCTAATCAAACTGAGGGACATTGTCTCAATATTTGGAAAGTGGAACTACTTATGATAAAGCTTTGCAGTCTCACATAAAGCGGGGCACCAGGTCACCCATGTGCATGATCCATTGTTTCTTTGCTAACATTTTTGCAAAATCACCCAAGGTAAGATTTTACCTTCAACCCGTGGACTTGTGTGTCATAAATCACGCAAGCAGCTCTGCGGGGCTGTACTAAGGCACAGCACTGCATTGAAGTAAATGTGTAAATGTATTAACAATGATGAGAGACACATCAGCGTACACACACAAATTCCTAAAGTTATTATTATAATTCATCCTGAGGAGGACATGAATGTCTGAACTATCATGTCCATCAAATCCAATCCATCCACTAGTTTTGGGATATTACAGTTGAGACCAAAGTGCTGGATTATCCAACAGACAGACTTTGCCATCCGTAGAGACATGCCGTTTTAGCCTGGCTAAGAGCATGTGCAGATTTAATGATTGCATGACAGAGAAAGACACCATTTTACATAATCTTTCATTAATATCAAGCCTCATTCGTCATATCAGTTAACTGTATTGGTTCTTCATCCCTTCTCTGTGTTTCCCTAACTATTCATTCAATCTTCTAAGGACTCTGTCCGAACATTTCAGTATGCAACATAATATGCAGCGCACTTTAGCATCTCTGCTTTGATCTTGTCTTTGAGTGATGTGCTTTAAATGTCATGCTGTGACTTAGGTGTTGTGTATGCAAGTTTCCATGCTGAACGTGATGAATGCCACTCAAGCATTTTCCATTAATTGGTTTCTGAGATAAGGAATCCTTATATCACAATGTGGATGATTAAATCTCTGATCTTGGTAGGAAGTTTAAAGAGAATAGAGAAGATCTCCGATTTTGGCCATAATTAATTGCCCAAGGACCCATTGACATGTACTGCCGGAGCCGGGGATCAAACAGAAGATCCTCTGATCCTCTGATGACCCTGCTCTACCACTGAGCCACGGTCCCAAAATCCCTGAACAGCCAGGACCATGGGGAAGTGAAGGCTGTAATGTATTACTACTGACTGGAAACAGATAAATAGAGTGGAAAAGAATGAAAAGACTCCATATTGGCCCGTAGTAGTCTGTTCATTTGCCATACAGTATGATGCTACCTGCTATGCTTCGTTTTGGTTACACATTCCCTTGGTGTGAACTGAGGTACGAACTTCTCTTCTAAAGCAGTTGCAGTTCATGAAGCAGGAAGTCCTTCAACTAGGACTCCAGCAGGGCCTCCTGCAGTGACAAGCTAAAGAATCATCATAAAATGAGTGTTTTTGTAATAAGCAAGTATTTCAAATAAAGAATGTAGAAATGAAATAGACTCTTTATTTGATGTATCAGCTTTGGATTTATATAACTGTCTACTTTAACTCTCAACACGCAACATTTTCTATATCATAAAGAATTTATTTTATCCATATGATGGCAATATGTTATGTAATTTCTTCATCTGCCTAGTGATACATAATGATAAAGAATGGGGCTGTTTCTTAGGGAGTGAGTTCACTTTACGGTGTGTGCCGATGAGGTTTAGACTTTTGTAAAGTTAAAATTGTGAATGTGAGGGGAATAAGGGAGAGGAAAAAGGACACACTGTACATAAAAAACAGGCTGACATGATAAGACAAGACGGTATTACAACAATTTGAATTTAGACGGAAGAACAGGCATTGCACAACCCAAAATGGAAAGAGAATTCCACAATGGGCCACTTTGTGTGAAAAACATCAGCTGACACAAAATACTATTTCTAAGCGGCTTGAGGCTTTTTTTTGGAAGAGATGGTTTAAAAAGTAATTCCAAGAGATAGAGAAGAAAAGTGTTTTGTCCTCTGAATTATTCAACAAAAAGTATGAAAGGTGGTATAAAATCAATGAATTTGTAAAACAGTTAAATGTCAAATTACTGAAGTGCCTCCCAATTTAGCACCTACATAGTTGCAGTCCTTTATGAAGTGTGACTTGTCATACAAATCCAAACAGTGAATCATATTCAACTACTGTTTGCTTAAATGTGCAGGAGCCATATAGCAAAGATCCAAATAAAGTGATCCTCCTGTCACAATGTTTGTTATCACTATTGCTCTGCGTTTGCTGTTACTGCTTTCTCAAGAACGTTCATCCGAACGACTTCACACTCGACACTGCATTCCCTTTTGTCCTCAGCAATACACATGCCAACTTAAGTCAATAAGTTTTTTTTTTGTATGTAGGTAAAATGCATACATACTGTACTTACATACATACATACATACATACATACATACATACATACATACATACATACATACATACATACATACATACATACATACATACATACATACACATTGTGGATAAAGTCTCAAGTATTATTCCATATTCATAGAGTGAACAGTAAAGTTTGAATCCAAGCACTGACTATGACAACCAGCTATTACCAAAACACATATGATGTACAAAATGATCTCAGAAACTGCTCTTTAAAACTATAACAGAGTTTATTTATCTTAACAATACAAATCCAAAATCAACAAAGAAACACGGTTACACAACACACTATGCCTATCTCCGCCCAGGCAATGGCCTCTTACTTGAGATCGCTTCATGTAGCAATCGGCATGTGTTCTTCTGTCTTTGGTTGGGCAGTTTATCCAGCCGATGACGGGAAGGTGCTCTCTGTGGGTTCAGCAGCAAGCTGGTCTTCATATGGCAGCGAGGGAAACAGTGAATGTGGACTTGAGTAGGAAGAGATCAGGGCTTAGTTATCCTTCTCTTCCTCTGAAGATGAATCTTCATTCTGCAAGTTAAAGTGGGGGAGCACGGTCAGGTTATCAGTCCCTACTTAAAGATCCAGCTGTTTGTGACCGTACAGCGCGTTGGGGACTGTTACCTAGGTTATTTTGGGGAACCAATGATTTACCTCCTGTAGAAATGGGGGTGGCAGTGGAAAGGCGCAGTGGGGAGGTGTGCGCCAGTTTTCGCATTTTAGGAATTCGTCTTTTCGTTTCAAATCTTTATTTTGCACAAGTAAATTACTATATGATAGGATACAGAAAAAATAAAGGATATTTAAGCGAATTGTTGCATTTCTGCTTCCTTCTTGTTACATATACTTTAGTACAGTCAATAAGTGAAAATGAGTTATTCCTTTTCTACAATGAAATACTGAAAAGTGAAAAGTTATTAAAACTTCTGTGATGCTACCTGTTGTAAGTGTTTTTTAAGTCAGTGTGTCAAAATTGATACTGTTTTCTTTCTGAGTGATAATGATTGCCAGTGTTCTGGTCGAATGAGTTTATTTTGAGACATCTTTAAAGTGTTTTGGTGGTTTGAGTGAGTTTTGGAGCTGAGATTTACTGGCCAAGATGCATGTTGATAGTGCAGACTATAAGAGTTTTGAAAAAGTGGCTTCAGTATTGACCAACGCTTGTTAGCAATTGAAAAAAAAATTGGTGGGTTCTGGAATTAAGCTTATCAGAGTGTCATCTTTTAATGCTCTTTTTTAAGGGCTAAACCCTAGCATACATAGATTGAAGCAGAATAGTTGTTTACATAAACAGTGAATTTTGGAAATGATTATCTATCTAAAAGTAAGCTGGTAAACATAGTTGAGTTTGTAGTAAAAGAGACAGATTTTTGGAAACAAAAACAAAACTCTTTAGTGAACATCCAAATAAAAGCTGATGTTGCTCAGTTATCCCCAGGCCAATGAAATCACCAACTGCGGCTTTGATATTATGGAAAGAAATGTTTGGTTAACCAAAAAAAAGTTAACATGTCCCATCTTGTGTTCCAAGTTAGTGTTGACTTTTTCATTATTTATTTGAGGCCAAGAACTTTCCATATCTTAACCTAGGGCTTGGAGTTACCTAAACCTAACCATGACAAACATACATTTCCGCATGCTATTTATAGAACATGTAATCATGGAAGCATTAGTTTCACAAAATCTATGTTCTCTTGCAAATAAGCAGTATGGAAATGTCATTGGCAGGAGACAGGGTTGAAGGGGCACTGCTTTTCCAGAGCTTGTTGTCAGGTGTTTACTCCTGTACTAAAATGTACAAAGATTTGTTGTTACCAAACATGGCCATAGCATTTAGCATTTAGCCGCAATGTCAAGCTGTTGACATGACAGTTCCCGTTAGTGTCTTCTCCAGTGTCCCTGTTGTTTATTTCATCCTGCTGAGAATAAATTGCCATGCTGACAAGCTGTTGATGGCCTCAATAAGGAAATCAACTAATTGCAATGACTTTCACATTCTCACAGCCTCTGTCCATATGTCCATTTTGAATTATCCCTGTGGAGTCACAATATGTTATTACTTGACTATTAGAACTTGATGTCACGCTGACACATGCTTTATTGACTTTGGGGAAGTTTCATTGACAAAAATCTGAAAAGGGATGAGGGGAAGAGACAAAAAGTTTTAAAAAGCTTTGGGAAAAGGTGACAGCCATATTTCTCTTTTAGGGATGTGCACTCTTGCAAGAGTTAAGGCCAAAATGTTCATGGCCCATTTAGTCCAGAAGACATCAGTTCCAATGTTCCATCTGTGTGTTTTTCTCTAGGAGGAGAAGAAATCCCAGAGTCACAGTTATGTGACAGGGGGAGAAATGTCCCAGCAATGTTTTGGGAGTGCAGAGCTGAACATAATTAGATCGCAGATATCCTCAGGGAGTTACCAAGCACACAGCTCTAATGTCATCATGACTTGGCCTCTGCTAAGGCCGACAGTAACGTTAACAAGCGGTTTGGATTAACTTTCTAATCTTGTGTTTTTAACAATACTGTAGATGGTAATGAGCTCTCAGAAATCCTGTTGCAAGTCAACTGATGCTGATCAAGGTCAATGCTAGCAGCCTGGATGTATTGATGGCAGCGGTTGGTTAACCAATGAATTGCCATCAACATTTGTTTATATATATATATATATATATATATATATATATATATATATATATATATATATATATATAATGATCCCCAGAGGATGAATCCTACCATCTTGGGTGATACCCTGACTTTTCCTCTAGCGTCACCATTATGTTGATATTTGTGATATTTGTGACTCTGGCTAATACTTTAATTATGTCACTGGTGCCATCATCAGGTAAAATTTCAAATATTTATCTTCATGGCTAAATAGCAGCCTCAAATGTACTTTTTGTTTGGTAGCAATTAGTCCAGCTGACCAGATACAGACTCTGGGTTTAAGCCTGCCATTGGGAGCATTCTTGTCCCCCTTCCGCTATCTATTTTGAAAGGGCACCGCCACAGCATCCTGCACCGCAATTTTGATTGGCATAAAGAAATATATACAAGGGTGTTTTTTATCTTCTGCACCAGAATGATCTGCTAAACATTAGCATGGTGGCATTGTTAGGCAGGGTTAGGCAAGATACTTAACCCCAAATTTCTCCCGTAGGCTGTGCCTAAGGAGCTTCAATGGGTATGAATATTGGTTGGTCCCGATGGGCAGGTGGCACCTTTCATGGTAGCCCATGTCATCAGTGTATGAATGGATGTGCATGGGTGAATGATGACATGTAGTGTTAAAGTGCTTTGGGTGGTCAGAAGACTAGAAAAGCACTATACAAGTAGTCCATTTACTATTTACCATTCTTCTTCTTCCTTTGAAAGGCAAATTTCATTTGGACGGAGACTTTCCTCAAACATTTGATTGCAATTAGTGCCAGATTCAATTTCCGCAAACTTGTTAGTCCACATGAAACGGCAGGAAAATACAATGAACATTATTTTACTTTTGCTAGTGTGTGCTCACTGTTTCATGAAGGTGGAAAATATGCAGCCATTTCCAAAGGTTTGGTGGTCCCTCCCTTTCCGCTACATAGCCATGTGGCAGAGAACACACTTGATTCCCCCTTAGACCTGCATTGATGAGAACAGATTGGGTAACAGTTAGTGGAAACTGTGAGCAGCTTCGCCGAGGAATTGTGGGTGAAAAGGCAGACAAGAGGGAGTTAGAAATAAGGCAATCAGCACCGAAGAACCTTATTGGGGGTGTCTCTGCTTCTTCTGTTTTTATTAGAATGCAAAGTGAAGGCAACCGTATGAGGCCCAGGAAGAGTTGGTGACACAGAGGGGGAAGGATAATAAAAGTGGCAAGAAGAAAAGGAAGCCAAGAATGTCTGTTGAGGATAGGGGACGACATTGGAAATGACAAAAGATCTAGCCTGCGAAATGCTTTCAACTGAATCGGAAACGGGAGCAACAAAATAAGACAGAAAGATAAAGACAGTGAAGGAGAAAAGTGAACTAAGAGGAAGAGGAAGTTGAGTTCATAATAACTATATCAGCTCTAGAAATCACAGTACAGCAATCAAATAATCATTTTATTGTGACATTGCGTAATCCAAAATAGGTGATGACAGATTTGTGTATGTTTTCACTGTATTACTAAGTGGAAACATTTTTGCACAGGTGTTGCACTTTATTTCAACTGACTGTATGACTGTTCATCAAAACTGTCTTTGAAGACTGGAGACAATAATGTAGAACAAAGGGCTTCACAAATGTTTTTTTATCGTGCAACCTCAGGGCAGGATATTGGGAACAATTTCATCACATTGAATTTTAAAAAAATACTTGAATTCATGGGATGTGATGAGTAGAGTTGGTAGAGACACAGAAGCCTTTTTTGTCAATGTAATGCACACTACACTTCTGGCATTCAAGCCCAAGGCGATGTTTAGTCATTTCATTAAAAAGGAACACAAATGAATAGCTTTGTAGTTTTTGCTTCATTAGACCCAGACTCTGCTGCCTACGAGTGCTAAAGATCCTGCCTTCCCTACAGAAAATTAACTGCAGCATGTAAGATTTCTACTGTAGCAAATATATGAATAAATTATGTCAAAATAGATGTGAGTGAGATTAATCATTACCCTCTTTTTTCTGCTTACCTTAGTTCTGTATTCCTCTTTGGTTGCTGATCAATGCATGTTTTTGCAGATAATTTCATGAAGTTGCACATAAGTATGCCCTTAGTACAAAATATCATCTGTTGCTGTCTGTGAATTACTTTTTCAGATCCATGTAAAAAACAAAATGTTCTCACTGCCAACTCATCAAATACAGCAGCTTTGTTAGTGATCCAATGCGTCAAATTTGGAGCTCCACGTACCCTTAAGGTCCAGATTTGCCACATACAAGTTACACCCTTTAAATACATACACTGTCTTTTCAAAATAAACTTTTGTGTACATTGGAAAAATATTTGGTTTTGTTTAGGAAAAGATTGTGTTTAAATAAGAAAGTTTGTTACAAGGAGTAGGTTTGGTTTCAACATTGGTGGGGACGCATATGAAGTGGGGGTCAATGGGTCATTTTTGTGTGTATGGCTGCAGTAAACACCACTGTGTTGTCGCTGGCTAATAGCTGTCAGTTTCAGGTGGTTTCATGACATTTAATGAGAGACAGTGGGCTTTATAACAATTAATTACCGGCCTCATAGCTGGCTACGGCCATGCTGTTCACAGAAGCATATTTCTCTGCAGTTCTGCTCCGCTCTCTCTCTCTCTCTCTGTTCATTCCAAAGATACAGCAAGAGAGTTTGCTGAAATATTGGCAGTGACAATTCTTTCATCCCAAAATATGTGTATAGACATGTCCCGACTGTCATGTGCAAACCACGTAACATAGGTAAGTTTTGTTAAACAGAATAGTAGGTGTGCTCAGTTCAAAGTATTAGACGTCATAATGATCCTTAAACAGGCACCAGTATTCACAGAGTGGAGGGAACTTGTCAGGGATTGAAGATAACAGAGTTAAGAATAGGCCTGCATGATATTGGAAAAAAAACCGACATTGCATTTTTTTACGAATGTATATTCCGATATGAAAAACTGCAGCTATATTCACACTCAATTTTTTAAGTTTTATATTAAATGTATCAATTTGTTGCCCTTTGGGAGCAATATTAACAGACTGGATAAAATAAATGTTTGGTGAATAATTTAATCATAAACACATTAGTGTATACATATGAATGTTGATGACACGGCAAATGCACCCACAAAGGTCAACGAAACAGGCTCCGTGTTTCAAAATTGATCAGTTCACCACATCGCTACAGCCCCAAGTACTGAGGACAGTCCTTCTTGGTAGAGCGTCTCACCGGGAGCAGGTTTTCCGTCCCTCCCCTGCAGGGAGAGAGAGCACAATGAGCCCAGTCCACAGCCCCAGGAACATGAGTTCTGGGCGAGGGGTGCTGTAAATGTCATGGTCGGAACTGAGGTCCACCTTTCCATGCCGACCTAGAGCCAATTGCGGCACACAACCACGGAAGAAATACCAGCACTGAACCACTGAGTTGAGAAGCGGACCCCACCCGCTGAAAAGTATATACAGTTCATTGGGAAACTGTGGCGGGCCGACCTACACTTTTAATTAAGTTAATGGAAGACACTGGATAAGTCATGAAAAATGAGAATCATCAATTTTTCCTTTGGTATCAAGCAACAAAAAAGTTTTAGCAAGATGTGTTTTGAGCTGTTTTGCTGTCATCACTCTTCCTGTGATGTGGCTATTTCCTGTGCACAATCTATACTGAAACCACATATCGTGCAGCTTTAGTTTAGAGCAGGTATTGAACTAGAGAAAAGAAGTTCTTCAAGTGTGATGTTTGGGTCGACAGAGATCTGTATGTTGAGCAGGGCTTTAACCTGCACTTCTGTTTATGCGTTTGCAATACACTGTATTGGTGAGAGCAGGAAACCTGATCTTGAATGATCTCTTGTGCATGCTCTTCATTTTTATTTTTATTTTTTTGGGACCTAACAGTCAGTGCTGTGTAGACTAAAGGAAAGGTGTTAATGCTTTTGGTGATAAAACAGCAAAAAGCTGTTGACAAAAAGCGATTGGTGGCTAAAGGTCATCTGGGCGACTGTGGCTCAGTGGAGAGCAGGGTCGTCCTCCAATCAGAGGATCGGCGGTTCGATCCCTGGCTCCGGCAGTCCATGTCTATGTGTCCTTGGGCAAGACACTTAACCCTGAGTTGCTCCCGAAGGCTGTGCCATCGGTGTATGAATGGTGTGAATGATTAGAGAGACCCTGATGGACAGGTGGCACCTTGCATGGTAGCCCCTGTCATCAGTGTATGAATGGGTGTGAATGGGTGAATGATTAGTAATGTAAAAGTGCGGGAGAGTGGTCGGAAGACTAGAAAAGCACTATACAAGTACAGTCCATTTACCATCTGTACAGAATGACAGGGATTCATTAAAACAACATAAACTTTAAAACTTTCTATTGGGCTGGATTGGATTCATCACCGTATATATATTATATATTTTATCCTCAAAGGTAATCTCATTTTGTAATTGGATTCAAGTGGTGTAAGATGGCAATTAGAAAAGTATCTTGAGTTTATTTGTTTCTAAGTTAATAAACTGGATCCCCATTAGCTGATGAAAACAGTCAGAATAATTAAAATAGTACAGTCAAAATAGTTGGTTTGAGAATTCCATGTGAGAAGACAGCCCAAATGGAAATGTCTAGGTTGTTTTCTTTCCTTCCATTGTACTGGTTGTATGTGGAGACATTCAAAGAATTTCGATGAGATTCTTTTTTTGTAAAAGTAGCAAAGGAGCGCATGAGGCAGAGGCTGCTCAAAGAGGACATATATTTGATTTAATGTGCCAGGACAGTGCAGGCTTAGAGGATACCCTCTGGTGGTTTACAGAGGAGAACAGGAGGACTCTGCAACTAGCATGATAGAAGACTTTTATCAGAGGACAGGGTCAAAGACAGGAAGGCAGAAAAGTGCTGAAGAGGTTCAGAAGAAGGTGTAGGAGGCATCTGGTCAAGCAGTGAAATGGGCCAGCACGCAGACCCTGGGTCACATAAAAGAAGCCTGAGGGTTTGCTGTAGCACAAAGGTTAATGAGCAGAGAGATCCTCTACAGGGGGCCTGATGAGAGAGGAGAGGAGGAAACATGCCTGCATACATAGGCCCCATCCAAAGAAGTCCACAATGAGTAGGACATTCAGCCTGTTGCACCTATTTGGATTGATTTTTAAACTAAGTGACAGCCTCACCACCCTCAGTTGAACAGGGTTAACACTGGTTAATTGAATCTCTAAAGAAATTGTTTTGAAAAACAGTTCAGTCCAATCCCAAAAACATGTTAAATAATGCTCACAATGCTTATGTATGAGAATACACAGTACAACAGTTTATGTCTCATAATTCTGATGTGAACACGCATGGATTACATTTCCTTTTCATTCCGACATTGAAGCTAGATTCAGTTTTGCAGAGCCAGAGTGCAGCATCAGTCACAAAGAGAGAGTTGTCTCAAACGTGTCAATGCCACAACTAAAACAAACGCATTCCCCTTTTCTCTCCTCTGTACACCACAAGGATTGATTAAAACAAAAAGAAAAAGTGAGAAAGAAAAGAAACACAGAAAGAAAACACATCACGCCGCCTGGAAAGATACTCAACCTCTCTCACCCTTCTGCGAAGGTTCCCCAACCGAAGTAGTTGCCAGATTGCTGGAGCATGAAGCACTAACAGCTTTGCCCAAGGCTAACTTCAACCTTTTCCAGGGGAATGGAATAGGAGATGTCTGGTGAATTTCTCATTGTTTATAGTCTCATTTCATGAAGAGATTAAGAGTGAGTCTCTTGCTTGGTGAAACAAGGGAAAACTAGGGAAGCGAGAAGATCATTTACTTCTACCGCAAAATGAGCTTTCCTTAAGCGAAGCTGTGTGTGACTTAAGGTTATATCTGTATTTCAATACAGAACAAATGTACTTTCTTCATTTTTCACTGTTAAAAAGGTTGGATTTTAGTATTTTTTCCTGGTGTTATTAGTTAAACAATGTAGACCAGATTCACAGTTAATTTACAGAAGGTAGAGGATGTATGGATATATGTTTTATAATACAAAGCCTCTGCCCATTAGTGTTGTATCTGAGACTTTACAGGCCTTGAAATATCTATTAGTATATAGTAAACATGTTTGTCTTTCTTTCTGATGAAGGCAGCCATTATTCTGAGTTATACTAATGTTAGAATATGTAACTAGAAAAGGCTAAGTTTGGATAATGTATATGTGCTCGCTGCTGCAACGTATTCTCACTCCCCCAACCTGTCAAATACTGACACGTGTCAGAGGAATCCTTTAACGTCTGTTCGAAGCTTTCAAATAGAAACCCATCCAGGTCAATTTTAAAAGCTTTAGATTAAGTCTCTAAATCACCAAAACAGAGCATTCACCCACATAAGAAGACATTTATATGTCATTGGAGACTCTGAAAAGAGCTGTTCCAGTGGGACGCTTCAGATGGAACTTATTGGATATAAGTGGATGGACTGAACCAATTCATGTTTAAAATACATTGGGACGCAACCAGATCTCAGTAAACAATAAAGACAAGGCATGGACCAATAGACCCAAGTAACATTTCTAAGCATACAAGTGGGTATGATATCGATAGGGATTGATGAAGGTTTCATACTGCCCATCAGATCAACGACGCCTAGAAGGGAAATAGTAGAGAAGTAGTCTAAATTTGTTGACCAAGTTGGAAATGCAAAAAAGGGAGTAGACGAGGAGATGATGACCTGATATCTCTAATCTTATACACAAAGAGAAAAAGAAAGCTACTGCTATCATTTGAGAGGAGGCACACCAGGATGAGCAGGATTGACAATCTTATTTATAATATATAGTATATGACTTTAGGGTTGCGTAGACTGGAGGAAATAAAGTTAGACAAGTAGAAAGCCCTAGCATCCTTAACAATGCTTCTAAATTCAGTTAAAAGGTCTTTATACTGAAGACTGTGAACCTTGAGTTTGGTGGATTTCCACAGTCGCTATATCTTCCAACATTTAAGGTGAAATAAGGAATGGTGTCTTTTAAGTAGGGGAATGAGGGAAGGAACAAGTCTCATTTTATTCAAAACGGCAGTGCAATTTTTATTAAAGAAGTCCATCTGAAAAGCAATGTCATTGTGAGAAGACAATAGTGCTCTTGGGTCAAAATATGCTGATGTCAGCAGCTGAGAGATTTAAGATGCAAGTTACATTACAATCATTTAGCAGACGCTTTTATCCAAAGCGACTTACAGTCAGTAGTATATTACATATCATTCACCCATTCACACACTGATGACAGGCTACCATCAAGGTGCCACCATCAGACTCTAACTAACATTCATCATCCAGTCCACACCGATGGCAAGCCTTCAGGAGCAACTTGGGGTTAAGTGTCTTGCCCAAGGACACATCGACTGCCAAAGCCGGGTATCGAACCACCGACCCTCTGATTGGAGAACTACCTTGCTCTCCACTACGCCACAGCCGCCCCAAGTTAAATGTTTCCTGGGCAATAAATCTAAACTAAAAGACAAGTTGAATGGAATACATTCATGGTCAGTAACATTCAGCTCATTGAACATGGTTAAAATCAGATTTTGTGAATTGGGACTGTTGGAGAACTTTGTTATTTGTTCCCATGTGGACTATTTCTCTTTTCATGGAGGACAGGAGTGATAGCAGTAAAACCTTGAATTGTTTAGGATATCAGAGACAGTGTCACTGCAATTGCATTAAAGAAACTATGATTTTGTTGCTGCGTCTGAGCGGCCCCTGTGGCCCCAAACCACATCCCGCAAGGATGATTACATCAGGAGGTTGGTCCTACGCGATGTGGAGGTAAGAACTGGGGCCTTGGCCCAGCTGAGTCCAAGACCCCAATAGAAAGCTATCTATCTTTTCTGTATCCCATATTTTATACTGCAGCTGCTGGATATACAAAGTACATTTGCAGCAAAATGCAGCTGATTATCAGAGATAGAAATCCTGACTGAAACTTCAGAGTCGCAAGGTAAGCACTGAGTAAAGTTTAAGATTCAGTTGAAATTGAATTGGACCTGAAAGAAATCACTGCCAGTGCCAGTGAATTAACTGAAAGATGATGTCAGTTTAAGTGACAGCTTAAGTTCAAGCACTGAAAGCAGGTAAAATAATGGAAGTTGTGGAAGTGACAAGGGAGTTTTTTTTTGTTTTTCACCGGTAAAAACTAAAAACCTGAAAGAGTGTAAGCATTGAATTGAGTTGAAATGAGCAATTCATATCAGAAAGGTTTTGCTCTTTAATGCTCAATAGTAGTGTAACTGTACTGTACAGCCCTTTAAAGGAGTCATGGGTTGAGTTCTGTGAGTGGAAAAAAATAAATGCATAAGGATATATTTATTTTCATTTATATTGAACTTTCAAAGAGAGATACAATCCTTCAGTTGGGGACTGAGGTATAAGTTTGTCCACTGGCAACTTTGGACTATTTCGTTATGAAAATAAGGAACATTTCAAAAACTTCAGTATTACACTACCGCAAACCCAAACCCAGCTGGTCACAATATGCTATAAAAGTGAAAACCATATATTAGGCTGTGAAATTGAAAATACCTAAATAATTAGAATAATCAACTAAAGCTACAAGCAGCAAAGAACAGGCCCTCAAACCTCACGGTGCATTTACTTCAACCGTTGGACACTACTCGCAGGGCGGGGATTGCATTGGGCTGGAAATGGATGAAAACACCAAGGCTTCCCAATTTAGCCTCCTGAAGGACTTGAGATTCTGCTGACCCTTTTTGAGGATCTGTTGAATCCACTGGGAGGAGTTTTGAAAAAAAATACCTGTGAAGTGCCTAAAATGGGGTATAGCAATCAAATCTGAAACCAATCTGATAAACCCTATTACAGGAGTTTAAAAATGTTTTTGCGCAAATTAGATGGAAAATACACTAAATTCAAAATGGCACACCCCAGGTTAGGCAGAGCTGATAGAACCCGATGTAAAACAAGTCCAGTATGATGAGAGCAATGTGTGTACCAAGTTTTGTGCATGTGGGAGCAACTATGTTCTTTTGGCATGAACCCAATGACTATATATTCTTACAAGTCTTTGAGTATACAAAGAGCATCAAAAATGCATATAAATGCAAACATTTATCAGGGGGTGCGAAGGAGCTGACCTGCCATGCTCAAGCCCAATTAAGACATCAACTAAAAATAATAACTAGTTTGATAATGGGCGCAAAGTTTCATGAGTTTTTCTGCATCCTAAAATCCTCAAACACGTGTTCGTAAAATTTGAATTAATGCATGATATCTAGCATGGCTGACTTCCTGTCAGCAGAAAAATGTTCTGAGAGATTTGTGCAATGATCCCACCACATCAAATTAACTTTATCCCAACCTTGGCACCCATTTGGGGTGCTTTGTAACCCAATGGCGGCGCCGAGCCCAACAACTGCAAAATTTTGCAATTACTGTGAATTGTGAAGCCTGTGCCAATTTTTGTGAGTTTTTGAGCATCCTAAGGCAATCTAAAAAGACATTTTGCAGCAGAGGTTCCTCACACTTTCAGTGCCGCTGAATGCCTGACCCCGGTGATTGGCACATCTGTGTGAAGCCACTGAAAGTGTGTTTTCACGTTGCATGCTTTTCCATCACATCCCCTATAATGGTGGGGCAACACACCGACTTTGTTTTATAGACCATTTCACAGCCATGAAACGTAAACCAAATGTGTCCAGTTCATTTCCTGTTGCAGTGTATATGAATGACATCAGCTCAGAGGAAGTAAACATGGACCCTCGTTGTTGCCTAGCAATGCAAACTCCATTGAAACTGTCGATACGCAACTCTCTTTCCATTGCTGTAGGAGCAAAATGAGAATGACTCACAGGTCAATCCTTGTTTTGTCCTAACCTCAACATATGTTGCCAACAGTGTACTGCAAAAAGTAAAAAAAAAAAAAAGAGAGAATAGTTGTTAATCATAATATGTCATTAAATATAATTCTGTCTGAAAATCTGTGGAATCTGATCTGATCAAACTAGAAAAGGCTTCTTTTTCGGAAGAAAATCGAAGTGTGAAATGTTGCAGTTGAAATATTTGAAAAACTTGAAATGCTGAAACAGTTCAGTATAAATTATATTGGGACTCTAATTACAACTGATAGAAGTTGAAGTATAAGCAGTGAAAGAAGTTGAAGTGTCAATGTAAGTGTAAAAGTTAAGTGAAATTGAAACAGTCAAAATTAAATTTCTCTAAGGTGTTCAAACGGAAGTGAAAGTAAGATAAGATAAGATAAGATAAGATAATCCTTTATTAGTCCCGATGCGGGTTATAATTAATTTGCAGGATCACAGCAGCAGAGTGGATACTGCAAACAAGATGAAAAAAAACAGGTATACTAAATATGTAATCACACAAAATAAGTAATCACACAGGTGGTAAAAGTGATGAATTGAACTTGAAGTGTCAGTTAAAGTGCATAAACTGAAATGTGTAATTTAAACTGCTCAAACGTACTCCGCACAATCTTAAGTAAAGTCTGAATAGTTATCATTCCAGCTGCCATTTTTATTAAATTTTCCATCTAAAATGTAAAAATGCTTAGTTGCTTGTATTTCATTAAATCAGTCATTATTCAGAGACTTGTTACAGCAATAACAATCATACCATAAGATATGATTATATTACTGGAGTTGGGCAATATTTTTATATTTTCCATCTGAACACTGTGATCCTAACAACTGGTGGTTGCTGATTTATTTGCCCAATCCATAGTTCCAGCTGGGAGATGTGTTTTAGTGGCAAGTTCTCTACTTCAACAATCTTTTTTTTGTTTTTTTAGTCTAATAAATAAAGTAATAAACTGTCAAAAAGTCAAGTAAGGATAGAATATTAATAATATAACAAGAATATTCTTGCTCCTATTTTCCTAAAACAGACCTGGCTAAAGTAGCTTATTGGTGCTCTCACTCATTCCAGGCTTTTATCTGGGATACAGAAAAGATAGATAGCTTTCTATTGGCCGTTCTAGCCCAGTCCAAGCAGAAATGCATCCGCTCTATCACCCTCCTTCAGGCTACTGTTGGACAGGCAGGCCATTAATGAATCCAAATAAAATTACAAAAAATCCTTCTGAACAAACAACCAAGGATGTACTCAGCTAATTTGCAATAGCAGATCTATCCCTCCACTTGCCCAACCCTATTTATTACCTCAGCAACATCAGGTATGCAAAGGTCAGCAAATATCAGTGAACTAATTGCAGGAGGGGAAAGTATTAAGTACAATTTTCATGGCAGCCTGTAAGCCTTCAGCCTCTGTCTTTTATCTCAACCACTCTGGCGTGAAAATGAGAATTCCAAATTGGGTTGGCGATCCTACTAAGCTCTCCTGGGACAGGCGTAAACTAAATGGACAATTCATCTCTACACCTCTGGCATGGATCAAGTAGAGTTAATGAATTCCTCAAAAGAAGAGCTGAAATGTGTGTTATTTAGAAGAGAGGGCCCAGAGAGTGTAATGGCAGGGAATCCTTTCTGCTCATTTAGCTGTTTACCGTGTGACAACCGGGCCCTCATCAGGTGTTTGTCTCTGTCAAGGCGTTGAAGATGCTTTTTATCTCAACAAAGGCTCCGAGCTGCTGTCGTATTGTCTTCATTTTGTGGAATGGGTGCGAGTCGTAGTGATGTGGCATATTTCTCCTGATGTTGTTTTGGATGTTTTACCGTCGCACCGACTGTTTGCTCTCAGCGTTGTGAGGCTCCCTGTCTGCCCGTCTCCTAGACATGGAAAGCAGGTGTTTGACAGCTGATGGGAGCGACCGGCTCATCTCTCCTCTAATGAGCTACATGAGAAGGATTGTTTCCTTATCCTTCATTTGACTTTACAACAAAAGTGAGAGTCCTAACAAAACTATTTTGCTGCTGACAGGATATGTTTACCACCTTTGAGGCAGCGCAGAGACAAGTTGCCTCCATAAGGTCTTTGAAGGTGGCTTAATGATTTTCCTAAATTAACGTTTTGGCAGTTCCATCGTCTGGCTGCCTTTGCGCTTCACTCTGCTTTTATTGCACATTTTAGTTGCTGTGTGTTCAGTTTGGAGAATCTGTGGCATTTAGGTAGTGTGAGAGATATTGAGTGTAGAAGTTGAAGAAACATGGAATGTTGATTGTGGCTGCTGCAGTTGGTGTCACTTTGGATAATAGCAGCACCTGAGAATTTTGAGTGGTTATAAAGCAAAAGAGAAGTGCAGCCCATCATTATATTATTATTATATTGTCAAAGAAAACAAATAAAGCCAGCTCAGAGTACAACATAATCCTTCTATTAAAATAGGATAAAAGAACAGCAACACTTACAGATAGATGGTAGTGTGACTAATCCGTGTACATCCTGGGGTAGGAATATGTGATGAGCAGTATATTTAACAATGCATCTGTTCAGAACCACCCCAGGATGATTTTCACTGAATATGTTGTGCTCTGATACCTTCAAATGTTCAATGATAAAGGGATACACAGAGAACAAACAACCTTCAGATGTAGCCTTATCAAATGCATATTATAAAAAAACATATGTATAGAGAGAATTCAGGGTTGTCCTTCAATCAGAGGATCGACCGTTTGATCCCCGGCTCAGCTAGTCATTGTCGATGTGTCCTTGAGCAAGACACTTAACCCCAAAAATGTGTGAATGGGTATGAATGATTAGTTACACTGATGGACAGGTGGCACTTTGCATGGTAGCCCCTGTCATCAGTGTTTGAATGCGTGAATGATGACATGTAGTGTTAAAGCACTTTGAGTTGTCGGGAGACTAGAAAAGAGATATACAAGTACAGTCTATTTACCATTTAATTCACCCTTTACATTTATACACAATATTTATATAGTTACAGCTGTATCAATGATTGATAACTGGTATCTGGTCCATCTATCTATGTGATGTTTATATATATCTAACAAAAGATTAATTAAGATTAAAAAAAGATTAAGTTTACAAATCATTTAACTACCATTAGCAAATACTCCATATAATCCAATCAATGTTGTAAAGTGATAAAATCTGCATCAGCTGTGATGAAATATAACGTTTATAAACTACACAAATTAATGATAAAATAAGCAAAAATGAGCATTAGTAAGACAGCAAAACAAACAAAGCAACCTCCAAACTGTCAATGTAACAGAGAATTACTAGTAGTAACAGTCTAGTGAGAACTGAATTCCATCCATTATCCCAAAAACCCCACCGGCCCCAGAACCTTCTCACTCGTTCCAAATAACTGAATTGTGAATTGTGATAGTATAATAATTTCTTATTCTACCCATTGTTAAAAAAAAGATATTGTAACTAACCATCACTGGTTATACACATATGTCACTATGCTGAAAGGCAGTTCATGCGTTACATCGGCAGCCTAAAAGCCCTTCCCACACACACACTGAATCAGTTATACTATGTTTCTTCCATCAAAACACTTCTATAAATAATGCACAAAGACTTGTTTCTTCTTCTTTCCTTGGCTGAATAAAGAGTTCCTTTCTGCAACATTACTTTTACATTTCTGGCTTATCTATTTCTTAATGAGAGCAAAGTCGAATACATGCAAATCTATAATTGCCAAATCACCACTGTTAGAAGCATCCAAATGGAGTGCAGAAGCCAGAACCATAGAATACAAAATATGTGTTTGGCAAAAAGCAAGTGTAATTTGAAGGTGCTATGTAAACTAAATAAAAAACACAGTCAGAGGCGAGGGCAGATAGAAAGGATCCTCTGTTTTTACAGCCTCTGCTGTCATGTTCTATGGTAACAAAGCAAACATCCCCTTAGTGGTGTGCTCTGTATCTTGTCTATTAATACAAGGGATCAAAAGAACAGGGGCAGGGGAAGTTGGATTCAGAGAGGAGAAATGTTTTGTTAGGGAAACCATATGGTGCACTAAGCACTCATGAAGCCTGAGGAGGCTCAGACACAGCTGAAGATGATGGATTGTAGCGAGCTACAGGCAGGGAACGTTAGAAATAAGTAATAGAAAAGAGAGTGGGGGTAAGGGGTGTTTATGTGCTCACCATTTCATTCCTTTATTCCAAGAGGTGATGGAGCTTGTTATGTTGTTGATGGCATGAGGTATTGCACAAACTCTACTGCCTCCTGGCTCCAGTAGGTGTTTTAGTGGAATAGAGTTGAATTATCCATTTAGTACCAGAGGGGCAGTTCATGACCTCTTCCTCTTCCACTCCCCCGCTCTCCCATCAGCCGCCCACAGTAGCAGCCACGGTCAAGGTTGGCTCTGTGGCTATTCGGCATTTTCTACACTGTTGTTTGGTAAGTGAACCGAGCCAGGGAAGTCTGCCAGACAGGTTTTGCCTGAAAAAAGACCCTGCACAGAGCTGCTTTCAGGGCAAGCTTTCACAATGCAAGCAAATGACCAAGATTTATTTTCCTGTTGCCATGGTGCTGGCAGACTTCTATGTAGCAGAATATCAGAAAGAGATGTTAAATTGCAAAAAAAAAAAAAAAAACAGCAGGTGGGCTCTGGGATTTCAACAGGAACTGAAAGTCCTAAAATAGAATAGAGTTTATGCAGCTAATAAAGTAGATATCAACTCTGAGAAAAGCTGTTTTATGACAGAACTCAAAAACTGGTACTGATAATAAGTTTCAGTTTAATTTTAGTGTCATGGTGCAAAGTTATCTTTTTCATTAAATAATGTAATATTTAATGTCTCATGTCAACACATGGATGGTTCACTGAAGCAGTGATCTTGATTTGCATGTCCCATGGACCCATAGGTGGTCTTTGAATCAGTCCCCAATACAATTTGTGCATTTTTTTTATTGTAATCTTAATCTCCTATTTGACAGTATATGTTTATTTATATATATATTTATATATATATTTATTTGTTTTATAATTATGTTCATGTGAAATAGTATCTGAAAATATATCAAATATAATCCCAAAGCTGAAAATTGTATTTACAAAATAAACTAATAAATGTGATATAGTATGAAAAGTCAGAAATAGTTTTTTTTAATCATTATTATGTGAAACTTATATCACAAGTATGAAACTCTGTATTTAGTATTTAGCTCAAAATATATGTGCAGACAGTAAGAAAACAGTGAAAACGTTTTCTTAACACGACGTGTCTCGTCGGGTCATCTTCAACATGAGTTAATACAGCGCTGATCAGTGACCAGTTTGTAACAAAATATTGAAATGAAATCTGTACAATGAGGATTGGTCTTGTTGCAGCAAAGGCATCTTCTTGTTGGATTATTTCTTTTGACAGTGAGCTTTCTTTTTTTCATTTCTATTTTTGATCAGAATGTAGCGAACTATCTTAACTAAAGTTATGTGACAAGCATAAAAACTCCACCGAAGAAGCGTAATCACAAGGTTAACTTTTGATTTCAGACAGGACATCAACAGCGGTGTTCCTGGTGAAAGTCCTGTGTTTGTTTGGGGGTAGGAATATGTGATGAGCAGTATATTTAACAATGCATCTGTTCAGAACCACCCCAGGATGATTTTCACTAAATATGTTGTGCTCTGATCAACAGCGGTCACCCTGGTGAAAGTCCTGTGTTTGTTTGTTTGTTTGACCCATCCACCGCCCTCCCAGCTACCGTTTGCTGACTCTCAGGCTTTGTATACTCCTGATTATAGTATGGAACTCTAAATAATGGCCTCTCTACATACCAGGTAACATACAATGCTAACATTTATTTCCTGACGACTGTGCTGGGGAAAGTATAGGTGCGTCCTGTGGACATGTCCATAGTGAGTTTACTGCGTCTTTTAGGATTTAAATGAAGCTATAGCGTTAGTTCAGTCAGGAAGATCATACTCTTGCATGCCTAGGCCTGTATTTCATTTTCCTCATACATCACTCCTCACGCACGCTCACACATCATTTCATGGCTGTCTTTCATGATATCAGCTGTTCTGATCAGCACAAAGACACATTAACATCGTTAGCTTTTCATCTTGCTGGTGTCTCTTTTTGTCTCTCTACCTTCAGTATGTCCATGCTGCTGTTACACACCCTTCCATCTCCCCATCTCTGCCCAATATTCACTGATCCGTCAGCTTCATCAACTCATCATTCTATCAGCCTCATCCACCACCACCACCTGGTCTGGACTCCAGGGGGGGTTATCTTGCTGCTGCTCAGGGCAGACACCCCTCGATTACAAATCTCCCCGTAGAGTCCAAGCGCCTCTGTCAAGACTTTATCATCACATATCACATCACTATTAACTTTTATTCATCTGACTTGTCTCTCCTGATTAAAAAGCATCAGAGAGGCAGGACACATACCTATCAACATCGCCGCTGAAGTATACATTAAAATGTGCTGGACCTACCCTAACCTACAGATATCCCATGCCCTTTAGTGCTCCTCACAGTTCACCTGTAGAAAGGTACTACTACCACTGGGAATGTCGCCTGTGTTTTTAGAGTCTGAAAATGTCATTTTTTATGTTGAATCAATGTCACACCCAGGAAAGAGTCTTCTGGCAGTTAATCTAGGCCCCCCTGTGGAAGGCTGGCTGAGTTCATGCTGCTGTTGGTGAACCCTAAGTTTTGGATTGCATTTTCATTTTTGTGTCTATGGCTGGATGAACTTTAGAGTTCCTTCAAATGTAAGCTGAACATCTCAACTCAACAATCACGTTTTTAGGCTGAAAGGTTTGGAATAACCTTTCAGCCCCCCCGTTAACCCAAAGTGTCACCTTTCCATTGGTTTTATCACTTCTCACACTTACAGCTTTAGTTTCCTGAATAAAAATGCTTTTTAATGCGCCTAATGTGCCTAAATTAAGGATAGAGCCCTTAATGAATAACTCAAAGCTGGTGTAATGCATTATATCCATGTACGTGTGTGAAAAAAAAAGATTACAGACATTATTTTTCATTCAGCATTATATTACACATAATGATTTGGTTGATCTTTATTCACAGTGCGCAATGAATAGTGGTGAGGCAAGTATGAATCTATGGCACCTTGCACATGACAAAGTGCAACTAAGGGGGTCATTTGTGTTATTTTAATGGCAGGGCCCCAAAGAACGATGAGAAAGACTGTATTATTATATAATTACACAGCATCCGATACAACTAAGCCCATCACGAGGTCTACATAGATAACAGGCTCAAAGATTCAACATCAACAAGTGATACAGCTGGGCAACACCTCAAAGGAACTGAAGCCACTTGTATCACCAATTCTAACCTAACCATCCACCACAGTCACCTTAAAAACCTATTTTAGGTACTAGAGACTAGATTGAGTCCGTCCTAAAGGGCTAAACCAAGGTCATGTCTCTCAATCCAACTCCAGTCCCACAGTTATCAGATGAAATGGGTACCAGCATTATTCTGATTAAGTGTCTTGAAACATACCCCCCCCCCCTGCCCATACCAAAAGAAAACATTTACCGGTCCTTCACTGCTGTTCTCTTTTAATATGTGGTTTGTGATCACAGTGCAAAAGCTCAGGGATAGCAGCTTTGAAAAGATGTTGCTAGCCCGCCAGTGCAGATGATCTGCCATTAGTGGGCAAAATGATTGATTCCTTAAAGTGGATGTGTGGCTGGAAAAGAAACATTTATCCCTCAGGCAGCGAGGCAGCATTAATAAAACATTACAGGGAATGACTCGCCAGCTCAAAGAAACCAGAGTTTAATGACTGTTTTCCTCCCTCTTTCATATGTTTAAATGCTGTTCATTGAAATTTTAAATCTGCTGAAAGTATGCAAGTTGTGTAAAATAGTGGGAGAAAAGGATGTTAACTTTTCAAACTTCAACATCCGTCTAAAAGTTATGAGTCTAAGGTGGTGTCACAATGTTTGAATTGCTGTTTCATTTTCCACCATGAGCTCCTTTTTTATAAAGCAACTTGTCATTCTAGTCATTGCCAGCGCCGGTTTCAAATGTTTCCATTATAATAGAAATGGTAGGAAATTACTGTCGGTTTGACACATTCATTCAACGCCAGAGGCTGATATTCAACAACTGCTGCATTGTTTACCCAGCCATGATTTGGAGTTAATTAACTGAATATTTCAGATGTAATCTGTATTCATTGTCCAGACTGCTGTCGCTTGTTTGTTTCTTTGCATGACAAGCAGCATCTCATTTCTCACAATGAGAAATGCAACACCTTTTGAAACAATAATTGGATGTTTATTCTGTCCACATTTGATGTCCCTTTGCTCAATCATCCTCTGGTGTAGTTCTAACGAGTGATTGAAATTCTTTTTTAGGACTATTAATGGCTTTCTTTTTAGTTTGCTCCACAATTTATTTTGAAGAGTTCATCAAATAGATCTTCCAAAATGAAGGAATAGGTAAATAAGCAAACCATGATCTACTTTCTAAAGCATATTAAGGATTGGTTTGTAGCTGCAGGCCAAGAAAAGCAGCTCAGACATCTCTCCAGCAACACCCTGCAAGGGATCCTGAGACATCCCCCGGTCAGCTGGGATCCTTCCCACGTGCCCTGGATTTACCCATGGGTCATTTCTTTGTTGGACTTCGTCGCAGAGATGTGTACTGGCACTCCCAGCGAATCTATTCAGGGCATAATCTTAATTGTAGCAGACCCTCTGGACCCCTTTAGAAAAATGGAAACCACCACTCTCGTCCAGCATCAGTCCATAGTTACTGTGCTGGTTCTCTGTGGCATATTAGAAAGGCCTGTCAGCTCTGATTGGCCAACCTTGACTCTTCTCAGGCTTTATAAAATAGCTCAGTGACCTCTGACAGAGAGAGGAGTATAACATCCTCGTCTGAGTAAAGACAGCTGTCACTCTTGGCCTCTCACTCCTAAGGTGGAGTTCTGCTCCAGAGATCTACAGTTTATCCAGCTCCTTCCCACCAGAGGAAGGACCTGTTCCAAATAAGATAAGAAAAGATAATCCTTTATTAGTCCTGCAGCGGCGAAATTTACATCATAAATCATTCCACCATCACAACAGCCGTTTCCTCTGTTAAGGCTGCACACATATCCCTGCAGGTGATGGGTCCAAAGAGTAAAGACCCTACCACGAGGCGCTAACCGTTGAGCTCCCCTGACCCGAGAATGGAGTCCTGCTGTGGTCACTCTGTCCTATTCCAGTTGTACTGGGGGTCTATGAATCATCCACCCAAGGGGTTCTCTTCACCCTGTGGGCCTCCCCTCACTAGGAAAAGGCATTCATGAGGACTTCAACCTGTCTTGAGAGAGAAAAGAAGGACAAACCACAGCGAAGAAAACCAACACAGGTTGATCACAACATAATGAGAAAGTGCTGGAGTGGAAGCTGGCAGACTTTAATAGTGGGGATTTGAGTGAAGCCTGCCATAATGTAAAAATGTGAAGAAGCTGGCGGGATGCCACCTTCATGCATTAAATGAAGTGCACTTGTGTGCCCGCTTAGTGTGTTAGCAAGGCACTCTCAAGTGAAGAATCAACATGCCCCAGCAAGAAACAAACGCTCATTCACATGCAAGTCTTTCCAAAAAAGTCATAAACCTCTCAAACGGAGAAGGAAAGGGCAAAATCGAGCTCAGTACCAGAAACCTCTCAAATGGTTACAGTTCTATGTACATGAAAATGAAATGAAATGGTTTTACCTCATGTTTAAAGTTACATTTTAAATATTTCTCTCCAGAGCTTCTGTCTTTTAAGTAACAGTGGTAGATTGTTACAGGAAGAACTGCAAAAAAAGAAACGCTTTTGTTCTCATGAGTGTACTGCAACTTGAATCAAAGCCCCTATGTCCTGATGGTGTAACTCCTGTTGGTGCAAATTCAACCTTCGAAGTTGTGTACTATATACATGTCAATCATGAAGCCATCCCGTGTTGCATCTCTTTCTTGGACCCTCTTCCACCAGCCAAGTAGACATCCAGCTTCCCTTTAATCTTCTCTGCACCTTCACGTTGGATTTCCCTTTGGATCTCTAGGGCCTGTTATCTCGTGTCCTCTGCAACCTTGTGGACTGTTGCAGTGAGATTCTTGTTTGAGCTATCAAACACAATGTCACACACGATGGAATGCTGGGAAACAGAGTAACAACTTGACTGAAATAAGCAGGTCAGCTGATAATAATAGTGTACCAAGGGCGTCATTTCCACTGGGAACTCACCTACTCTGCTTTGCTTGTTTTCCAGCTAAAGAATATTTCATCTATATTTACAGTTCATATTTTTCTAAAAAGATGGTGAAATCAAACAACATGTAAAAATAAGACAGGCGGGGACAGTGTTCTTTGTAGTAAATATGCAAATACATCATCCATCAAACAGCATCCCATTCGCCAGGAAAAACTGTTGCCATTGTAGGCTTCTGCAAACCACAGATTTGTGAATGTTGATGTTATAAGTTATATTGTATAATAACTAATATAACAAGAGAGAAATTCTTCTGAGGGGTCCTGTGTGAACCCAAAAGAAACGTCAAGGGCGGTTGTTATCTATTTATGGTATTTTGCTTATACCTAACCCATTGTTTCACAACAGCTTTTTTAGAGGTGATTTTGAAGAATGCTTCCATTTTATTAAATTTATCAACACAGTTAGGGGGTCCAGAGGGGCAGCCAGACTAATATTACGGGGGCTGTGGCTCAGTGGAGAGCAGGGTCGTCCTCCAATCAGAGGATCGGCGGTTCGATCCCTGGCTCCGGCAGTCCATGTCGATGTGTCCTTGGGCAAGACACTTAACCCTGAGTTGCTCCCGAAGGCTGTGCCATCGGTGTATGAATGGGTGTGAATGATTAGAGAGACCCCGATGGTCAGGTGGCACCTTGCATGGTAGCCCCTGTCATCAGTGTATGAATGGGTGTGAATGGGTGAATGATTAGTAATGTAAAAAGCGCTTTGAGTGGTCGGAAGACTAGAAAAGCGCTATACAAGTACAGTCCATTTACCATTACCATTACACCATTACACCCCTGCAAGAACTTCAAGTCTATTTATGTTGTGTTTAGTGAAAGCTAATCAGCATAGCCAGCTGTTAAAATCACACAAATATCAGACTGTATATGTATTTTGAACTTATTAACCAAATCAGTGATTGACCAAGGCCTCCAGTGTGTCTGTCAGCTCGCCTGTTTCACAACAGGCAGATTCCCCTCACTCACCAAGGTGGGCGGGGAAATAAAATCATTCATTGTTTATGGAACACAGAGTGGATTTCTCCAGTGAGGATTCCAGTTAGATCCTCATGTGAAGTGTTGCAATGGAGGAAAATAACCGTAGAGTGACATGATTTTTCTGATTGCTTGAGTATCTCGATGGCATCAGCTGGAAGGAACGCCAGGATTCTGCACGCAAAAAATTAACCCACTTCACATTATTATATTTGAAACTGCCAATCAGATTGATTTAATAATAAATGTATCAAAGGTGCCGGAACGCCATTCTGAATCGTTATGGCCGATGTTAACCCCTGGGTTTACCAAAAAAACAGTCCAACAAAGCAGATTACAGAGGCCCCTCTCTTGTTATCCACTAGTCTAGCTGTGCCACTCCGTCTAGAGGCCTGCAGACTGCCCAATTATAAATGGAGCTTCTCCAATTATTGATCCTCTGCACTCAGCTGTTGCAAAGATCTATACGTAACAGCAGATATTTCTAGTTTTGAATGAAACTTCTTCTGAATGTCCACACCTGTGCAGTTTCTGTCCTGAAGACCTGAGTTGTTTTTGAAAGTAATATAAAAACATCAAGGCATTTTTTGTAAAATAGTGAATGTTGATTGTGTGACATTTCCTACTTCACTGCTGAGATACAGTGGGTACGGAAAGTATTCAGACCCCTTTAAATTTTTCACTCTTTGTTTCATTGCAGCCAAGTTCATTTTTTTTCGCATTAATGTACACTCAGCAACCCATCTTGACAGAAAAAAACAGAAATGTAGAAATTTTTGCAAATTTATTAAAAAAGAAAAACTGAAATATCACATGGTCATAAGTATTCAGACCCTTTGCTCAGTATTGAGTAGAAGCACCCTTTGAGCTAGTACAGCCATGAGTCTTCTTGGGAATGATGCAACAAGTTTCTCACACCTGGATTTGGGGATCCTCTGCCATTCTTCCTTGCAGATCCTCTCCAGTTCTGTCAGGTTGGATGGTGAACGTTGGTGGACAGCCATTTTCAGGTCTCTCCAGAGATGCTCAATTGGGTTTAGGTCAGGGCTCTGGCTGGGCCAGTCAAGAATGGTCACAGACTTGTTCCGAAGCCACTCCTTTGTTATTTTAGCTGTGTGCTTCGGGTCATTGTCTTGTTGGAAGGTGAACCTTCGGCCCAGTCTGAGGTCCTGAGCACTCTGGAGGAGGTTTTCTTCCAGGATATCTCTGTACTTGGCCGCATTCATCTTTCCTTCAATTGCAACCAGTCGTCCTGTCCCTGCAGCTGAAAAACACCCCCATAGCATGATGCTGCCACCACCATGTTTCACTGTTGGGATTGTATTGGGCAGGTGATGAGCAGTGCCTGGTTTTCTCCACACATACCGCTTAGAATTAACGCCAAAAAGTTCAATCTTGGTCTCATCAGACCAGAGAATCTTATTTCTCATAGTTTGGGAGTCCTCCATGTGTTTTTTGGCAAACTCTATGCGGGCTTTCATATGTCTTGCACTGAGGAGAGGCTTCCGTCGGGCCACTCTGCCATAAAGCCCCGACTGGTGGAGGGCTGCAGTGATAGTTGACTTTGTGGAACTTTCTCCCATCTCCCTACTGCATCTCTGGAGCTCAGCCACAGTGATCTTTGGGTTCTTCTTTACCTCTCTCACCAAGGCTCTTCTCCCACAATTGCTCAGTTTGGCTGGACGGCCAGGTCTAGGAAGAGTTCTGGTCATCCCATACATCTTCCATTTAAGGATTATGGAGGCCACTGTGCTCTTAGGAACCTTGAGTGCTGCAGAAATTATTTTGTAACCTTGGCCAGATCTGTGCCTTGCCACAATTATGTCTCTGAGCTCCTTGGGCAGTTCCTTCGACCTCATGATTCTCATTTGTTCTGACATGCACTGTGAGCTGTAAGGTCTTATATAGACAGGTGTGTGCCTTTCCTAATCAAGTCCAATCAGTTTAATTAAACACAGCTGGACTCCAATGAAGGAGTAGAACCATCTCAAGGAGGATCAGAAGAAATGGACAGCATGTGAGTTAAATATGAGTGTCACAGCAAAGGGTCTGAATACTTATGACCATGTGATATTTCAGTTTTTCTTTTTTAATAAATTTGCAAAAATTTCTACATTTCTGTTTTTTTCTGTCAAGATGGGTTGCTGAGTGTACATTAATGCGAAAAAAAATGAACTTTTTCGATTTTAGCAAATGGCTGCAATGAAACAAAGAGTGAAAAATTTAAAGGGGTCTGAATACTTTCCGTACCCACTGTATGTCACTGTCCTCAATTAACTTGAGAGAACAAGGACAGAACTTCTTAGTAAATGGGGTATTAGATTTCAAAGTAAGGAGTCAAAGGCTCTTTTGTTTAACCCATCTTCAAGCCTATAAGCCAATTATCACGCTCTTCAATTCCAATGTATTAAAGCACGCATTTAAATAACTGGGTGGAACTCTAATCTCTCCAACAGAATTCACTCTCAAATATGTATCCATGTCACCAAGTGAAGAAATTACACTTTTTATAGGACTTATCCATAGGTGGGTCATCAAAATATTTTTGTTTTACTGTTGTCTCCTATATCACATTATTATTTGCCAAATAAATCAGAAAATCTTGTGCAAATTAGTTGGTGTCTGTTATGTACATATGTAAATATGAAGAGTTTCAACTTGTTTCAGTGTCCTTAAACTTGATCATTCCAGTACAGATGCCCTAAGTCCCAGTTCCCATCACAGACAGACACAGTGAACATCCAGGTATGTCCAATCACATGAAGACAATATGATTAGAGAAGTGGACAAATCAGGCTCTTCAGGATAATTAGGAGATAATGTTGTGATGTTTCATCATGAATTACCTATTAAAAATGTTCCCCTCTTCACTTTGACCGGAGGAAGACCTTTTTGGTTGAAACATTCTATCAGGAAGCAGGAGTAGTTTTAAAGCATAAACTTTAAGTGGTTGTAATCAACATGATGTGACCCACTGGTTTGTGGATTACAGTTTTACAGCCTTGAGTAAGGTATTTTGGCCCAAAGCAGGTGGAGCTAGAAGGGTGGAGCTGCTCTCTGTCAGCTCAGTGGCAGCCTGTTTCTTTGATTTACTGACCTCAGACCAGCGTTCACGAGTGGAGCCTGCTACACTGCGCGCTGATATCTCATCTGTAAATGTTAGCTTCTAGCACTCTATGAGAGTCTTAATGTTAAAGTTGCTCCTGCTGTGAGATCAGCCATGGATAACAGAGCACCAGCAGACCTGGGACCAGCTGACCACCTGCCTTTCAACGCATCATAATTAAAATAAATAAAAAATAGTAAGTGTGATAAATGTATTCAAATGTAACAGAGTAAAAGAGTTTTCTGTCAAACACATGCTGCATTAAGCATTGTCATAAAACTGCATGTTGTTTGGAGGGGTTGAATAGCAGAACTCCTGAACGCTTTTAGCCCCCCGCCCACCTCTGCTCCAGCTTGACTGAAGAATTACTGTATTTGGTACAATTTGATGGACTGCTGAACTGTGAATGTGCTTCAGCCCCGGACAGCTGTCTTGCCCAGAGTGAAATGTGATGGATGGGTAGGAGAGCACGGGGGACATATGGAAATGACCAGGCATGAAGGTAAAGAGAAATTCTGTGTGCCTTTTTTTCACTAACCGCCCCCCCCGACCACACACAGGCATTTCTGTTCTTTTTTTCCCTGTTTTTGCCAGAAAGTGGATAACGTCGGCTTTTTTTTTATTTACAATGAATCAACGTCCCTTATTTCCTTCATATTATTCAGACTAAAATTCATTGGGGAAATGTAGCGTTTCTCTGTGGAGGTCAGTATTATTGATCAAAGTAACGGACGGCTGAACTCATTGGGATGCAGTTATCACGCCTGCTGTGACATCTGCTCCGTCTCCACTAGCAGAGTCAGGTCACAGAGTCAGGCTGGGTGGTACCGCGGTGACAGCATCTAAAGATCAGGATTGACAAAGTGGATCACCATCCAAGGAAGAGTGGCAGCTTAGCATAATTTCCCAATAACTAACCATATTTGGCAACGCCTTAGTCAGCAGAAGGCCTGCGGGCCATCAATCTAATCCGAGGAGATTGATCCACTGAGTGTGTTTGCATGTGACTGTGTGGAAAAAAAAGAGATAGGAGGAGAGGGGAAATAGAGAGCTAGCATCTGAGAGACGTGTGACTGGGTACATAAGGTTGGGAGGATGTTTAAACAGCTTTGTGCGGTTTTTATTGTGGGATAGCACATGTGAGCAAATGAGTGTGTATCTTGTGTGTCATGTGCAGCCGAAGAGAGAAGTGCTGGAACTGGCGCAGCGTCGGGGAGCCTTCAGCAGAGTCTCCACATGCCAAGTTAAGGCTGAGGAGGTGACTGGAGGGAGCCGTGTGTGCTGGCGGTCTGAAAGGTCACTGGCTGCTCCGACCCTGACACTCTCCTCTAACACCGCCCGCTAACCGCTGAAACGCAGCAGGGCCTGACCGATGCTCCTAAATATAACTTATTTACTCCAACAAATAATGATACCTCAATCAGAAGCCAGATTTATATAAATACGTTAAATAATGACTTTCAACAGGTTGAACAGGCGGCACAGAGCTGCTGGTTTGCAGAATCTGAATTTATCATAATGAAAAGAAAGAAAATGCTATTCCTGGAATTGCAGATGAATAAACAAATGGAAAACTAAACAAACTGACTGAAATAACACTGTTCATGTGCATGTTCCTTCTGTATTGCATTGTATGATTTGATGACAGCTGCACTGCTCTTTAAAATATAAAATATGGTGAGCAGGTTGAAAACTTAAATAGGTGATACATTGATACTTTTACACCAGAAATCTATATATATATACAGCGGGTAAAATAAGTATTGAACACGTCACCATTTTTCTCAGTAAATATATTTCTAAAGGTGCTATTGACATGACATTTTCACCAGATGTCGGTAACAACCCAAGTAATCCATACATACAAAGAAAACCAAAGAAATAAGTTCAGAAATTAAGTTATGTGTAATAAAATGGAATGACACAGGGAAAGTATTGAACACGCTTACTGAAATGTATTTAATACTTGGTACAAAAGCCTTTGTTGGTAATGACAGCTTCAAGACGCCTCCTGTATGGAGAAACTAGTCGCATGCATTGCTCAGGTGTGATTTTGGCCCATTCTTCCACACAAACAGTCTTCAAATCTTGAAGGTTCCGTGGGCCTCTTCTATGAACTCTGATCTTTAGTTCTTTCCATAGATTTTCTATTGGATTCAAGTCAGGTGATTGGCTGGGCCATTCTAGCAGCTTTATTTTCTTTCTCTGAAACCAATGGAGAGTTTCCTTGGCTGTGTGTTTGGGATTATTATTATTATTATTATTATTATATTCCTTTATTGATCCCCATGGGGGAAATTCGGGTGTTGCAGCAGCTCAACTACACAGAAACAGATAATAAATACACATATTATACAATAAAATAAAAATAGAATAAAATAAAAAATAAGAATACAAATAAAAAAATGTACAGTATATCCACATGGGGGGGGCTGGTCAGCATGATGACAGACTGTGGTCTCCGCTGTTGTTGTACAGTCTGATGGCAGTGGGCACAAATGAGCGTCTGAAGCGCTCCGTCCTGCTCTTTGGCAGAATCAGCCGATGGCTGAAAGAGCTGCCCAGCTGCCACATGATCATTGTCTTGCTGAAATGTCCACCCTCGTTTCATCTTCATCATCCTGCTAGATGGCAGCAGATCTTTATCAAGAATGTCTCGGTACATTTTTCCATTCACCCTTCCTTCAATTATATGAAGTTTGCCAGTGCCGTATGCTGAAAAACAGCCCCACACCATGATGTTCCACCTCCAAACTTCACTGTTGGTGTGGTGTTTTTGGGGTGATGTGCAGTGCCATTTGACCTCCAAACATGGTGTGTATTATGGCATCCAAAGAGTTCCATGTTGGTCTCATCTGACCAGACTATATTCTCCCAGTATTTCACATGCTTGTCTAAATGTTGTGCAGCAAACTTTAAACGAGCTTCAACATGCTTTTTCTTCAGCAATGGAGTCTTGCGTGGTGAGCGTGCATACAGGCCACGGCGGTTGAGTGCATTACTTATTGTTTTCTTTGAAACAATTGTACCTGCTGATTCCAGGTCTTTCTGAAGCTCTCCACTAGTGGTCCTTGGCTCTTGGACAACTCTTCTGATAATTATTTTCACTCCTCTGTCAGAAATCTTGCGAGGAGCACCTGGTCGTGGCCGGTTTATGGTGGAATGATGTTCTTTCCACTTTTTATGGCCCCAACAGTGCTCACTGGAACATTCAGAAGTTTAGGAATCCTTCTGTAACCAATGCCATCAGTATGTTCTGCAACAATAAGGTTGTGAAGGTCTTGAGAGAGCTCTTTGCTTTTACCCATCATGAGATGTTTCTTGTGTGACACCTTGGTAATGAGACACCTTTTTATAGGCCATCAGTTGGGACTGAACCAGCTGATATTCATTTGCACAGACAAGGGGCAGGATTGCTTTCTCATTACTGATAGATTTCAGCTGGTGTCTATGCTTTCCATGCCTTTTTGCACCTCCCTTTCTTCATGTGTTCAATACTTTTTCCCTGTGTCATTCCATTTTATTACACATAACTTAATTGATTAACTTAATTAACTTATTTGTTTGGTTTTCTTTGTATGTATGGATTACTTGGGTTGTTACCGACATCTGGTGAAAATTTCATGTCAATAGCACCTTTAGAAATATATTTACTGAGAAAAATGGTGTTCAATACTTATTTTACCCGCTGTATACAAATATATATATATATATAATATATATATATAGTTTTGTTTTCAACTCAAAGCCGATTGATGAAGCCTGTTTCACAGATGTGTTGAGGGGTTATGTTTTTATATATAACCTGTTAACATTTTAAGTATATTTCCATTCATTTATCCACAGCCTGTCCGATATCTCGGCAGTGTGTTCATCAATAACTCCTGGAAGACTTCTGATAATTCATCCTGTGGTTTGTGTTCTGCGGATTTTTTTATTGGCACCCTGCCATTTCAAGTATTTTTGATTCCCAAAAATGTTGGATGGGGGTTAGGTCAACACTCGAGTGCTCCCACACCAAAGTGAGAAAACCATTTCTTTATAATAACTTTTTTTGTATAGCACTTTTCTTAATATGGTCACATATAGATATTGTTATTATACAAGTAAAACCTGATGAATGATGATATGAATGATACAATAATAAATCAATTAAACTAGAGACCATCTGGTGAGTGGCATTCCGCTCACATAATCGAAAGCCAGGACTTGCAGTGCTGCCTCAAGGAAGTTAGGTGATGTCGTATAAAGAGTCTCAAAACCACAAATGTCAGCGTCATAGTAGCATATCTCATTTCTGAAGAGGTCAGCTGCAAACCGTCTGTACACGTGGCCGGTGTGAATGAAGGGAGGTTATTTTGTCTTGAAATCTTTGTGGCTAATCTGGTTCACAGGCTTTGAGAGATTGTGTTTGGCAGTTGCACTGAAGCCACTACACTGAACATTTTGTATTGTCTTACTGTTTGTGCACGATGGTTCTGGGAAATATAATCAGGAGGCAGTGTAACATTTTGTTCAATTTATTGTTGCCATCGAACTGAAAAGGCAATATCCACAGGGATGCTTCTGTGCCGTAGAAGTACACAGCAACTTGATAGCATTATATGATACACTGGTTGAATCACAGCAACATTTGATTCATTTATTGTATATAAAAAAACCTGAAGTGAATATATTTTTTAGAATCTAACGGTATATAAAAGCAGGTTTGATTGGATTACAAATGCACTCTGCAACATTGCAGAGTCGAGCAGTTCAAGCACAGTGGCAAGTATGAGAAATGAAAGCTTAAATGAAATATTGATTTTATGGGGAATTGCAACTCTGTTTCAGTTCATAGGGAGACAGAACACATTTCCAAACATGATGCAAGTTTTAACAATGTGCACGTCTTAGCTTTAATGGTCCAGCAGCTTTGTTTAATTGATTTTCACAATGAACATAAGTTCCTGGGATTTAAAAGGAAAATGGCTTTTCCATTGTCGTATAAAGACACGAGGACTCACGGCTCTGAGATTTTTCCCCCACTAGCTACAGTACATGTTGTTTGTTTTCTCATGAACACATAGCTCTCTTGTGTTCACCATAATTCAACAACTCCCCTTTGGGCTACCAGACAGTATTTTAGCACTTGTCCTTTTAGTAGTTGAACACAAATGACTGCAAAGCATGACAATATTTATTTTTTCTGTGGATGTGGAGGCAGAGTTTGTCACTTAGTAAACGATCAGAGGTTGTGGTCTATGCATACATGTAAAAGTCTTTTTGATTCGCTGTTCATATGTCAGCCAGTGTGTGTGCGTGTGTGTGTTTGAGTGAGGTTACATGGGGCTGTTTCCACATGTAAGAACAGATTCTAAGTGCACTGACTCCAGGTCACCTTTTAAATATTAATGATTTGCAACTTTACAAAGTCACATTCTGGTCAAAACAACTTGCAAGGTCCAACCACAGTGATTTGAAGTCTAATCTGTTCTTTGAAAAACAGCCACTGTGTCAAAATGCTGCTGTATGGCGCTGTTGTGGTTTGTTAGTGGATGAGCTGAATGGGTCTCCATGCCTGCCTGCTTCCATTATCTGGCATTAGGGAGAGCTCAATGCTTCACTTTCGTCTTTCCAAAATGGACTGGATCAGCTGATGACTCATTGTCAGAAGGCAAACCATTTATTGTATTTGTGTTGGTAATGCATCAGTGGCCAGCTTTGCACTACAAGCATGTTACCCTGCTTTTCACTCAGCAGAGAGCAACCAACAAGAAAAGAGACAGATTCCCACTTATTTAATATGAGCAAGGAAGTGGGCCACTGTTGTGATGAATAGCTTAAACAAAAGTACACACAGTAACCCATTAATAACTTTAAGCAACATTAAATATTGTGCCGGGGTTGTTCAGCCACATTAGTGCTAGTGCAGCCTGGTCCCACTCCCAGGGCATCAGATACCGATGCTTGTGCAGTGGCGCTTGGCGTCTTTATACCAACACGCAAGCCAGACCCAAAGGCCTTTCAACTCACTCCAATGAGGACCAATCTGCATCGTTGTTGGACACTTGTACGTAAGATTTAAGAGCGAGACAAGTCTGATGTGAGAGTAGAGTGTGGTGGATGGGTCAAACAAACACAGGACTCAGGGGACTGGCGTTTATGTCCAGACGTGACAGCAGGATACGATTGTGACTTAATTACATAATGAATCATACCTATTTTGGCCATGATCTTTTTTTCTAACCCTTGCCAGGTAGTTTTGTTGCCAAAAACCAACCACAATGGTTTTACAATGTGAACCAGTTGTTACAACGTTAACCAAACAGAAAGATTCTGCATCAAGACACTATACACAAAACAAGGTCTTCTGCCCAGCAGCAACATATAATGAGTAGGGATGAGATGATGTTGGCTAGTTACACTTAAAGGAGCAGTGTGTAAAACTTTGTGCCATCTAGCCGTGAGGTCGCAAAGAACATCCAACTGATACCCCTCTGCTCACTCCTCCTTTCAGAGCCTGTTGTAGAACTTTGGCCTTCACATAAAGATTGGTTTGTTTGTTCTGGGCCACTTCAGGAACATGGTGGTTCAACATGGAGAGAACCCATTCCCTTTGTAGATATGAAGGACTCATAGCTTACAAAAAACAAAAATGCTTAGTTTCAGGTGATTATACACTAATGAAAACATTGTTATGCATATTATGTTCAATTTCTGCCAATGAATCCTGTTAAATCCTACACACCACATTAGCAGGTGTTACCTGCTAATCATCAGCATGTCGACATTGTGAGAATGTTAGCAAGCTAATGCCAGCATTTAGCTAACTCACTGCTGTGACTAAGTACAGCCACACAGAGCTGCTGGCATGGTTGCAATAAGATAATTACTGGGTACACTTGCTATGCAGGAACTTTCAAATCAGTTGTCTTGTTTGCAATAAAAAATTGAGAAGTGATCTGGCGTGTGATGGCGTTCCTTTTGTCATTTCACTTGTTATTACTATGAATTTTTAACTTTCCGCCTGTTATTTCACGCTTTGGAAATACAGCAAGTGCTTTGGAAGTCACGTGACACAGCCCACTCTAACCATTTGGCCAATAAATAACACAATTTGGTATATGGCATACAATAAGAGCGCTTCTCTTGCTTATGCGTGTCGTTTGTATGCCATGTAGTCAGTACAGAGAAAGAGACTGTTTATGGTGGGCACGGGGTGAGTTCCAAATTACATATTTTCCTGTTACTTTGTTTCAGTACTTATTTTAATCAGTTTACATACTTACTAACCTACCAAAGAGGCTTTGGTGCCTAAGCCTAACTCTGACTGTTTCAAAAAACTCAAATGCACAGATTTGTCGGAAACGTTGAGCTATCTAAACACCTTCCTGTGAGATCAGGTTCGGTGGCGTAGGTGAGAGAGCGATTAAGTCCATGAAGGAGGAGGTCGGGGTCTATGGATAAGTCAAACAAACACATGGCTTTCACCAAGGCATCCACTGTTGGTGTCACATACCGAACTAAAAGTCAACCGTTGACTTATTTACGCTGACTACTTAACATACTTACGAAACCTAATTTACATACCAATTTCCTAAACATAACCAAGCAGTTTTGTTTGAATGCACAATGTTAAACATATGTTTAAACTGTGAACGTCCATCTGTATGTGAAGGTTTACAAATGACTGCTTAAATTAAGACAAAACCCTAAACACACTTATTTTAGCCGAAACTATAAACATTAACCAGTTAGTTTTATTGCCTCAACATTACCAAATAGTGCTGTTTGAATTCTCAACTCTGTATGCTGATATTGAGGACCAAATCCCTCTTTTAATTGACCACCAAAGCTGTAAAATGAGGTGCCAGATTTAAATGTGAAGAGATGTCAGCTTCAGGATTGGTAGACTCAAATGCAGTGTTCCTCAGAGTCTTGCGAGAGTCAGCAAAGTCAATGAAAGCCTTGAACTTTCAGACAAGATGAAAGAAATGATGGCAGGCTATAGAGATAGGGGGCAGGAAAATGGCCCAGAGGGGAAAGATGGAAGGAAGGAATGCAGGAGAGACGGGAAGGGTAAAGAGAACAGTCCAAGAGAGGGAGACGGTTGGAGAAATGGAACAGAAGATAGATATGTCCCTATACAACTGCCAGTGAATTTTCTATGCCGCTGAATTGCAACTGATCCAAGAAGTGCAGACAGTTCCCTCCTCTGAGGGAGTTAGGGCCTATAATCTTCCGAGTTGATAATGAGAGCTCAACCTCAATGATACATCAGCCCAATGGAGAAAGTTAACAGCAAAGGCATCATTCTTCATTGGAAAATCCTGACACTTTTATTACCTCGCTTTTCTGCGGATCCCTATTTATAGCGTAGCAATGCTCATACAGATACAAAGAGCACAGCAGCCAAGAGAGGCAATGGAGGCGTACCACACAGTGAAGTTCCACTTTTAACATTTAGGTTTAGCTCTGCGTGAAAGAGGAGCATAAGAAATACATGCAGGCTCTTTTCTTATATAAAAAGGTAACACAGTGTTTTCACAGTAAAGAACAGAAGCCATAAGTCTTATTTTACATACAAAATAATTTCTGTGATGCTGATCAATTTGGAAACAAAAGTTCAAATGGATACTCTGTTCCCATGTCTTCTCCTTGATCTCCCCCTCGATCTGTTTCTAACCGTGCTTGTGCAAAAACAACAACAGTCATAGTAGCACAAGCAAGCTTTGCCGTGGTGCAATGGTTTTTTTGGAAATTTCGTCTCAGTGGCTTAAGAAATTAGAGATTCATTTATTGGCAGCATCCACTGTGTCTCAGCGGCTTACAGAAAGAATAAATGTGTTTCTCTTTGTAACGATCAGTTCAGGCCTTCACTATCTCCCTAGCAAGCCCGAAGGAAAGCAAGAAAAGCACAGAAGCAGGCTCTGATCGAGTGTCTTAATGAGACCTAATGGTCCTAATTCTCTGCGTCAAGAGAAAGCCTTTATTTTCTGTCTGCATTCAAGGTAACTTAGTAGATAATGCGCCCACAGCAGGAGGTGCAGAGTGGTTCTTGAGCTGTTCACACTGAGAACAAAGATAACTGCTCAGATTGGAGGACAGTGCTGATTGTTACCAGCAGGGAAGGGTTACACATTTTAAGAATATCTGCACGGTGGAGGAAAATCAAAGGCCCTTTCATCTGGGATTTACTATTACCAACAGCAAGGATTCATTTTGGTCAAAAGCAAACAGCTCACATCGAATTGGTATTTTGTCAATGGTGCCTTTTATTTATTACTCTAAAAACAACCTTCTCATTTTTACTGTGAACTACTTTTTTTTTATTATTATTAAAGTGGCATGACATTGTATGTGAGCAAAAACAGAAACTGATGAAATCTGGTACAGCAGAAACCCAGGTTCCCTGAGATACAAAGTATACCCATTTTCTGAATGTAGTTTAAAAAATACTTCTGGCTGTGTGACTTTGACCTGAATTTAATTATTAAAGGAACAGTATTGTGAAATGCACTTACTATCTGGTTGAGAGTAAAATGTGATGAATGTGGAAATTATCTTTTAATTTAACTTTTGACGAGAAAGCAAAACATTGGGTAACACTTTACAATAACTGCACTATAAAGCATTCGTTAAAGCACTTAATTAATTATTAATAAAGCATTGTTCCTACATTAATACTGATTAGTAAGCCATTAATAAACACACGTATTAATGTTTTATTCTTGATTAAAAAGTTAATCTATAATGTGATGAATTATTTTATTTTCATACTTTATAAATAATATATTCCACATTTCTAAATATAGTAATTACAAACCAATTTTTTAGGAGTTGTTAATGGTTCATAAGATCATTTATAATGTGTAAGTTAATAATTAAGATCTTATTTAGTTGTACATTTATGCACTCATTTATACATATAATGATTTAGACGTGCATTAATGTTTAGGGGGGGTGTTAATAGATGTTTTATAATGTGTATCTAAAGTGAGGACTATCTTTTCCCTACACAGCATGTACAAATGACAGTGAAAGACCAGTAGTGCTTTAAAAGTCCCAAAAGTCTATTTTACAAGTTATCTTTTCATCAGAAAAGGCAAATAGACACAACACAAAGTGATAAAGAACATATCAATATTTATTCCAAGGTGCAAACATTGTACTCATAGCCTTTAGCCATTCATTAGTGTAAAAAAACAAAGACAGATTCTCCTTCTGGAGCGCTTGGCTGGATAGAAAACATGTGTAACTATACAACTGTACCCATGACGAAAAGGAAGATAAACCTCTATATCTGATATGAAAACAAATTTCTGTCAAGTGTAAACATTGCTGTTTAAAAAATTAAAACGTGCATAGGTGGATTACATACAAAAGCCAAAATACCACAAATAAATAAATAAAAATAGTGTCTACATTCGACTAGAACCAATATTTAAACTAAAGTGTCAAAATGATTTTGGATATTATATATATATATATATATATATATATATATATATATATATATATATATATATATATATATACATATATATATACACACACATAATATACATTTCATGAAACTACAAAAACAAGGTACACTGATTCTTTTGAATTTGTCTCACCTTTGAATATAAGTTAAGTAACATTTACTTATTTAACGATTTATTTCATACCGAGCATATTGATCTCCACTGTTCGCCTTTTTCCTCAGTTGCATGCCCTGATGGCTTTTTCAGCATTTGACTTTTGTTTCTAGCATTGTCTTATTTTCAAGAAGTGATCATTAACAAGCCTCTTTAGCCGGAGAATCTGCTCATTGCTTGCAAATGAGCAGACCACCTGCCTCCAGAGGTGGTGGTTTTAGGAAGACATCCAAAAGGTTAGAATCTGATCCGCGAAATAAGAAGTCAAATACGGCTCTCAATACGTCATCAACGTAGGACAAACAAACAATGCTGCTGAGCTGCCTTAACGGCTCATCTGAATTCTTGCCTTCACTTCCGTGACATTATGAGTTAAAATGTCACGGAAGTGAAGGGAATTTGTTACCCTGACGACGACAGTGTTTTGAGCCGCTCATTGAGACTCGCGAGCTGAATTGTTTATGGTGAGGGCCGGGACATTTCCCACGCATGCACATGTTACCGGCACCAGAGCTAGGGGAATCTGGACCGGCAGCAAAGGTTACGCAGGCTAGGAGGCTCTGTGTCACCAATAAATATACTGTGGATCAACAGAAAGAGGACCAAAGTCAGGCCGCTCTCAGGCCAGAGCTGCTTTTATTCTGAGCTGCACACGAGCCGAGCTTGCTCATGTCCCATTTCAAACACATGCTGCCACACAAAGGATCTAGTGCTCACCACATACAGAAACATGCATAAGGCACGAGTAAAGTCTGAACTGTCAATGAATGCAGGGCTATACTTATAAGCTATTAACTTGATGCCCTCATGACACATTTTGTTGTGTTGCAATGGATTTTCTTCGTGGACCAGACTCCTCTTTTCCCTTGTTTTCAATGATAAGCAACTCATGTCTCATGTTGTTGTTATTCTTACAAAACTTCATTATAGATTGTGATCAGTTTTCATCTTCTGCACATTTTGCTTCACACGAAAACGGCGATCTGGGTGCTTGCGAACCATTTTGATAAGTTTGCTCTTTTTATCAGTAGCATTTGGAGACAGAATGAAATGGGAATAAAGTCTCATCTTCTCTACTTCAATGCTCAATTGATAACTAAGTGAAAAATATGATGGTCAAAATCAGAGCATGAACCAATCCAATCAGGCTTTTATCTCTTTTTCTCTTAGGCTACTGTATGACCTTTTCTTCCTCTAATTGGTTTACGGAAAGCCTCTCACAGCTGCATTGAAGCTTGGCTAGATAAGTAAAGGCTGTTTCAAATGTCTTTTTTATTCCCAATGCGAGGACTGAACTTGTAGCAGTCATTCAAGCAATGTCAAGCATGATTAAAAAAGTAATTTTTCATACATCTTGAAAAAGTGTAGTCCTTTCAAAGTTCATTGAGGCTAATTGATTGCTCAGCTTACAAAATCAATCCAAATCAGATATCTTGTGACGGAATTCCAAATGTGGTTTGGTTTGGAGTTAAATGTTTTGTAGATCTAAAGTCCATTAGAGAGGTGCTTTTTGGCAAGACCAGATTATTGATCAGCCGACCAATGATCTCTTTGTGCTTCACATCCGCAGAAAAGGTATGACCATAAAGCACACTGAGTGGGGCTGGACGAAGGGTGTTGAAGCGGTTTCCTCAGTCCTCCCTGAGGGGGGGTCCACAGTGTTATCCACAGTGTTATGTTATGTTCACACTATGGGCGACAAAAGCAACAAAATGGGCAAGTGTGGCCGGCTACATTGTCGCTGAGTGGCCGTTCAAGTGTTGCTCAAGTGCTGGTTGATGTAGTTATGTCGGGACTGGCTAACTGCAATTCTTTAGACGGAGCGGAACATGGTGAAGCAAAAAAGTTGACACCAGCTCAACTCACCAGCTTCAATGGGAAATGACTGTGAAGGACTTTCAAAACCTCTGATATTGACTAATGTATTTTAAAAAAGCAAACAGGCAGTGGTTGGTCATTTTTTACTAACTTTCATAACTCTAAACTTTCATTTAAATTTGCAATAAAACCTCTACTATCTCGACATACACAAACACGACAGTGCTACAGCTATGCTGAGTGCAGGACTTGATGTTGAATCCCATGGCCCATAGATGACATGCTATACCTTCTTTTTTGCAAGTTGAAGCTGCTGCATGTTAGTTGAAATTGAATTGTAACTACTGTGCTGATTATTGAACCATAGGCACACTTAAACCTGTGTGCATTTCCTTTTGAAAGCTGTTCCTAATCATTACAGGTGGCCATGTCAGAAGAGACAAGCAAGTGCACAAACATTGTGAGTTGACTCTGGTGACCAATACTCTCTAATAATCTCTATTAAACCCGTCATTGCAGAATCATGTTTGTTTGAGAATGCAGAAGTCTCGTTATAAGAGACTGCACAGTGAGTCCTCCCTATGGGCCGACCTTTAACTCCCTCAGTGTTTAGGCAGGGTTTTGTTTGGAGACTTGCATACCATGGCCTCACTCAGGACTCTGAGCCGACTCCCAGAAATGACTCATTTAAAATGCCCTGGCTGTGAGGATGCTGGATCCTGGGCATGTCAAAATGAATCACGCCATGCAACACATGGAACCAACTGTTTTGTTTGTCGGGCTACTGTTGTTGGCACAAAGTGATGCCCACTGTCCACAAGCCGCGTTGGCACAGCATGATGAGCTGAGACATGCAGGCTTTCTGAAGTTCCAGTCCCAAGCGTGTCGAGCAGCGCTGTCTCTCTGGAACTTCTCCGCAGTGACAGTTTGTGCTTTCTATGCAACTGAAACACAGAAATGGACTGATACTGTTCCTTGAGTGAAAATGTGGTTACTATTACGCATTTCATTGTTTCTCTTGGAAAAATATCAGCAGTCGATGTGATATCTGTCTGTTAAACATAATAATGAAACAGAACACACAATTAAACAAAGAAACTATGGGGGTGAGTTTTATTTTTTAGTGTCTCTGCATATTGCAAATTATATTTATTCTCAATACTGTGAACCTTTGCACATCCCCTAGAATATATCTTTGCACATTACTGCCAAGCCTTTTCACTTTGAACAAATATTAATAATATAAATAATAATAATGAGTATTATTATTATTGTTGTTGTTGTTATTATTATAAAACATTTGTATTGTCATTATTTGTATTCTATATTTATGTTTCTTCTTTATGCACCCAGAACAGCAAAGCAAATTCCTTGTATGTGAAAACCTGATTACTCCTAAAAGCCTATCTTATGTGGAGTGAAGCTAAAGAGTCCTCCACTTCACTGCTTACACGTATGCATCGTTTTATTCGGGCTGTGCATAACAGTTGCTGCTTGATACGTGATAAGTGTTTAGAGACAATGTTGTTTCTTGGAAATACTGACAATGAAAAGAGAAAGTGGCAGAGCAAAGACAACAGTCTGGCTTCAAATGATTCTCCAAACACCGTGGATCAGACAGGTGGAAGGCGTATGCGTTGTCATGATATAACGGATTGTCATCAGCATGGCATCTGCTAACCCAGCGTTGTCACACAATCTGTGTCCCAATCCAGCGTCTGCAGCCTTCGTGGTCTACGTGGGCCGGGTCCTTTGAACACCGTGAAGGCTGGACCGAGCTGTCTCTGAAATGAGACGGTCTGGTCCACAAATGATTTCCTGTTTACGTCACCAGCTTTTCGCGCCCCCACCCTTTTGCCGCTCCTGTCTCCTAGCAACCAGCTGCAGTTGTCATAAAAGAGTATAAAAAAGTTAAAATATTCAAATGGACGAGCTGCTGTAAACAGCGCAGCGGCTCTCGGTAGCGTTAGCTGGTTAGTTAATAGCGTCACGTCAGTTAACCGATCATTTTAACATCAGTGTGATCTGATCAGGCCCCTTGTTTTTAGTTTAACACTTGTATCTGTAAATATTCACAATATTACATTACAGTCATTTAGCAGACGCTTTTATCCAAAGCGACTTACAGTCAGTAGTATATTACATATCATTCACCCATTCACACACTGATGACAGGCTACCATGCAAGGTGCCACCATCAGACTCTAACTAACATTCATCATCCAGTCCACACCGATGGCAAGCCTTCAGGAGCAACTTGGGGTTAAGTGTCTTGCCCAAGGACACATCGACTGCCAAAGCCGGGTATCGAACCACCGACCCTCTGATTGGAGAACTACCTTGCTCTCCACTACGCCACAGCCGCCCCGTTCAAGTGAGTTAAAACCTAATAATTATACCCAAATAATTCGCCATGTCATAAAAAAATTAAAAAATCAACTTCACCGGCACGCAATGAATCTTGGGATATGTTGGGCCGTGAAGGATCCATCAGTTGTATCCTCTGAATCTGGGAAAAGAAGGCTGCATTTGTCGGCTGCATTAGAAGGAGTCGACGAAATGGGACGGCCTCGTCGCGGCCGCTGTGATGCCATCGGTCTACAGATACACCTCTGAAGGATGCAGCCTCTGGATTGGGACACAGCTACAGATACCAACATACGCAGCCCCTGAGCCGTCAGCGAGCTGGCTTTGTCGAGCCGAGCTGATGGATCAGGTGCTGGATGGATAACATAAAGTCCCTGAAAGGACAACATATTGCAATTTTAATCACAGCCAGCTTTTAGTGTGTCATCGGTGTCTAGCTGGGAATAACTGCATTAGCTCGGTATACGCCATCAGTGACTGGGCAGTTCTTTGACCTTTACCCCCCTCCGGTTTCATCCCTAATGCTACCCCATCAGTATGTACCATCCAGAGGCAGGAGGCGGTGTCAGAGCTCAGGACAAATGTAATCAAGAGTTAATGTCAGAGCCTGGTGTTGATCTGCTCTCCTGCTGCCTCCATATCGTGTCACCTCTGGGAAGACTCGCAATAACATGCAAGGACCCTCTCAGCTAAAGCTCTCTGCCCCGCTTCTCTTTTCTCCAGTGGTTCTTCTGACACCAGAGTGGGGACAATTAGCTCAGAGAGAGGTGTGGAAAGAAATGTGAAGATGAAAATGACAGACTAACTAATTCCTGTCGCTCGTTTGCTGAATAAAGAGCAATATGTCCCTCTAATCAGAAATCCTGTGCCTGTGGTAACACCGGGGAAAAGAGCATGTTCAGCCTTCCACAGGGAGATGACTCGGATTAGATTAGTACTAACTTGTGCTGGAGGCTGTGTTAGGATTCAGCTGTCAGGGTAATTCACATTTTTTGAGATTTAAAGCTAGTCCTTATTGTGACAACAGTATTCAGTGTGTCTCTCCATCTTAAATAAAGTTCTATGAGAAAGGTAGACATTTCCCAAAAGCAGTGGTTGGGTTCCTCTGACTCCATGCTGACACCAGCTTGTGACTCTTACCTCCCTCCACCTGTAGATTTGTTATTCATATTCATTTGCAAAAACTGATCTTTTTTGCCCGAAAAAAAATCAGAACCAGGTAATACAGCATACTTCCCAGTCACAATTCCCAGTGTCCTTTCGCTTGTTAGATATAGACCATCAGCCAATCTGGTTCCCTCTGGTGAGAGGTGTCAGGTGAAAACAAACCAACTTTTTTTGTCCATTTTTCCCAGAACTATAAAATTAAATCTTATTCCCCACATTAAAAAAAAAAAATATCCCTCCTTTCAACACCCACTGCAGAATTTCAAGCATAATCATATACTTTGTATGATCACTTTAGAGTTTTCACTCTACCAGCATTTTATCACTGAAGCACAAAGAAAGAAACTGACATCTTTTATTCTATTTAGCCTGTGAAAACTGTTTCTTACCATCAACCCAATATTTTATTTTGTCTACCATGTTTCTGCTTTTATGACATTATCTTCAAGCGAAAAAGTCAGGAAGACTGAATGCATCAAAAGGTCAAGCAAATAAAACTACAGTTAATAATTTAAAATAAATTACCCCAAATCCCAGGATTCAGAGCTTGACCCATATCATGAACTAAAAGTGAGTGAACCTTGGCCTCTGCTGCTTTGATTTCTGATGTCTTCTTTTTACAATTCATCTCTCCAGTAATGTGTTGGGGATGCTCTTGTAGGCGATTGACGAGGATATCTGAGGACCCTCGTTACAGGTCGTCCTCGTCTCTTCTCCCGTTACCTATGTCCCTCTTAACTGTTACTGTCAAGCTAAACTGAAAATGAATAATGAATGTAGTTACGATTTTGTTGCAATTTCTTGCCTGTTTAAGTCCTCATTTGATTACACTTGGGTTTTGGATTTCACTTGACTATTGAGCTGCACAATGTGGTAAGTATATTGTGGCGACCCAGGGGACATAGAGGCACGATTCACAATAAAACAGGGGACTCAGAGGCAGTTTGTGTGAAACAAAAAGTATTCTTTAATAAAGGGGTTACGGTACAGGGGATGGGATCAAAATCAACTAGGGGTTCCTCCCGTTGGGGGTCTTTGTCCTTCAGCCTACTCCCAATGCAAGGCAGTTCCACTTTCCTGTTCAGGTAGAACAGAGAGAGAGAGGAGTCTTCTTAGTTATCTCCTCTTTCACGCTGCTTGTCTCCAGTTTTTCAGGAGACCCTCCTGGTTTTGTGCCCAGTCTGTCTCTCCAGCCTCTCTGCTGCTGCTTTGAAGCTGGTGGAACATATAGCTGCACTAATTACCTGACGGGCTGCAGGTGTGTCCAATGCCATGTGCCCAGTGGCTGCAGCACCTGGACCGGATAAAACACTCCCTCCATCACCTCCCCCAAACTGAGCCTGGGGATCCGCCCCCTGGGCTGGACCTGCTGGTCTTTCTCCCCTGGTTTGCCACAATATGTACTGAATTATCACAACACAAACTCAGGACATGGACAGGTAGGACAAGATTACTTTATGGTAGAGGAGGATCTAGAAGAGGGGAATGGGAAGAGCGGATATAACGGAGAACAGTGTTGAATGAGGGGTCAGCCTGGAGGCTAGGAGGTTACTGGCAGGAAGACAGGCAGGCGAATGAGTCTCTTAATTTAACTTTAAAATCTACAAGAATGGCTGAAGAGGAGGGGTTGATTTGGCCCAATCCCAATCTTCACACTCGGGGACTCCCGTAAAGTCCTTGAGGGTTTAGGGCTGTCCCATGTCAAATCGTCAGTGTTTGAGGGCTCGCTCTAAGACATTCTGAGCCCTTTATGAACACTTTCTGTACATCACAATTCATAGCAATGTGACGTTCGTCACTGGGTTACCAGGGGAAGCATGGAGACGTTAAAAAAAAAAGGTAAAGAGGACGACACATGAATGTTCAGCCTGGTAAATTACATTTATTCAGAACATTAAGGATTAAAGATGGAACACCAAAACACATGAAATCAGAGGAATGGAAGCAGACATGATATCACACAGATTTATTCAAACATTTCATTTTGTCACTGAAGCCGTTTCAACAAAAACAAGTAAATCGATTATTTTACCTCTCATCTTGTGAGGAAAGAACCTGAAAGACGTCCAAACAGGGAGTAAAAAGTATGAAATAATTACCCACAATTGTGCCTTTGCAGTCTCTTACACTCAACCGTTTACCAGGTAACGTCAGTAAGTCCCTGAGGGTTCAGGTCTTAGGTCTTAGGGGGGACACTGGGACTGGAGCATGAGCTGATGAGAAGCAGGTGAGCAGACTGGGGGAGCTGAGCTGATTACAGACAGGTGTACACGATTAGCAAAACGAGGAAGGGAGACCACGCCCACACACACACACACACACACACACACAGCTGCTTACATGTTGTGTGGCTCATGTTATGGAGGGCCGTTGTGACCTTTTGAGACTTTAAGAGTGTAGCTTCGTAAAAACATCAGACCTTCTCCTGTTGTAGCTTTTCACTATACTGGTCATGTTTAAAGGTTATATGGGACGCACATCCTATCAGTGACAATCGGAGCCATTCAGCCTTTCTTTCAACATAAGGTACTCGTTGCTTCCCATACACACATTACTGTTTGCTAATTAGCGAACATGCAAGGCTACATTGTTATAAACCCTCAGAGAAAAGGAAATTCTTTGAACATCTCCCAGATTGCCACAGTGGGCTCGCACTGAATCAACCCTCCATGTATTAATGATAAGATGGAAAAATCAGATGCAGTAGAACAAAAACAAAACTGGACTGCTTTGCTGCTCTTATGTTTTATCGTCATGAGTTATTGGAGTTTCACATTCTTTCGTTGTAGAATGTCTTTTTTGGGTTTTACTCTGAAGTCTATGTGTCAATGCTTCCACTGTTCCCTATCTGTCTCTGATACATGAGTCAGGCAGTCTACACACTCCTTGTTTTCACTGTTTTCACTGCTTGCTCTGTGATAAGCTTTAACCCTCAGTGCGGGCTCCACGGCCAGCCAGATAGTGTTTGCTTCGCTTGACTTCCTCAAGAGCTGGCCTGAGACACAGATGCACCATGGTAAAAAAAAATAGGGGCAAAATGAAATCTTCGTTGCTGGTGTCCTGCTTGCTTTCAAAATGCCTAAAATAGCAAATGGAGAACATTGAAGTTATTCTCCCATAAACCAAAGACTAGTTTGTGTAAGACAATGTGTATTTTTAGGGTCAGTTAAGCTTTATTAGATGTTAGAATGAGGCTGATGTCTTACCGTGTGGAACTGTTTTTATACAGGAAAAAATCCAAGGAGGATGAAACAAATACCAGGAAAGACCTGAAAATACTCTTTTAAATCTGAAGGGCTGTAGCTGTTTTCTGTTTATAAAATGAATCATCAATCAGCTTACTGAAATAATTCAAAATGGCAGCAAACGTCACACCCAGCAGCTCAAAAGCAGACCTTGCATACAGGCAGCCAGCTCAAGGTAGTGCAGCCAAAAGTATGAGTTAAAGAAATAATTTTCCAATCTCCTTTTGAGGTAAGGTGCATTTCAGCATTTCCATATCACCCGTGCCAGAATATCCTTGCTTTTGACAAAATATTAATCCTCTCTGAAGAAGATAGCAACGGATTTCTCTCGACTTTTAGAAACTGTGGTTCCAGAATGGAGCTGGAGCTGTGAGCGGTTGTTATGGTAACACGCTTCTATCTCAAGTCTCCGAAGCTGATGTAGGATATAGTGTGCTTCCGTGAAATGGTGAACATTTAGTTTTTTGGGGAGAGGGAATGCACATTGTAAAAGGTTATTCCTCCTCCATCTAGAATCCAGCTGAGGTGATCAACAGATATTTACACAGTTTAACCTTCATAGTGTAAATTTAAGATTCCTGCCAATAATCAGTAAAAATAAGTGATCTGGAGATCAGCATTAATGCGTTCTAGTCACAGATCGATCCTAAGTTAAAACGTCATCATGATGTTTAAAAGTCTAATCTTGTAAAATGCATTTTTTGGTGAGAAACTTGAATAAATACGTCTTTTGAAGATGTTTGCAGGATGGTGGTGAAAATAACAGTCTGGAGACGTGTGCACCAGCTTCTAAAACCAAAGAAAACCGTACCGTACCTTGGCTCAGTGACAAGTTATAAAGGCTAATAAAAGTTAGATGGGTCGCTTTTTTTTCTTCTGCTGATTCGATCCGTGACTCAGTCATGGAATGATCCGAAGCGTGAGTTTAGTCATCTGTTGCACCCTTAACTAAAAATGCTTGTTGGTTGTTGGCGCTGACAGGCTCTGATTGCTATCACTGTCTGACAACATAATGGAAGAACGCTACAGAGAAATCTCTGTTTGTGATTGTGTCATGTGACGTGTTGTCTGAAGACTACCCTGGAAACGTGACAGTTGGAGAGAGGAGTGCTGCTGTTGTGTTGGACTGCAAAAACCGTAGCTTAGTGTTATCTATAAGATGTTCAATGTCATCATTGACTATCTAGCTGATTTGAAGAATGTGGATGTGAGGTAAGATTTCAGAACAAGAATTCTTGGAGCGAGACACACAATAACAAACAGACAGGAAGGTTAAGAAAATGTCTTTTTTATTTCTATGGATCTTTCCAGAATTTTGTCAGACCCTTATAACGATGTGAGCCTGTCACTGGAAACAACGAGCACTTTTAGTGGACGTACATAGATGGTGAGGGGTAGCGATTACATTACAGCCTGCTTAGACGCTGCCATCTGCAACGTTGTCCCTCAATACTAGACCAATTAAAAAAAATTGGATTCTATTGAATTTTATTTGTGTAGCCCACTATCACAAAACCCAAATTTGACTCAAAGGTATTCACAATCTGTACAACATCATCTGTCCTTGGACCCTCACAACGGAAAAGGAAAAACTCCTCAAAAAAGGGTTAGAAGTGCAACGGATTCCATATGTACAGAACAATGTTATCATTTACATCATAGGCAATCCATATTCTGTCCCCATTAGTCACTTAGACACGATACCGCGAGAAAATGTGGACCCTGCAGTGTCCTTTAAATCTCACTCTAAGACATTCATGTTCCAGCAAACTAGTTTGGAAGCCAGCCGTGGTCTGGCACGCAACTAACACGCGTGTGATGTGAGACCAGGAGGCTCTAGTGAACATACCTTGTGAATTAACTTTTCACAAGGTATGTTTTTTACGTGTGGGGGAAAAAAAAACATATCCAACAATAATTCTTATGTTTTGTAAACATCTCTCTGAAGATGAATATTAAAGCTGCATTAATACATTGTTCATCACTTCAAGAAAAATAGACACATATGTTAGGGTGAATATGTAGTTTAACACACACACCCTTATTTTCTGGTTATTATAATATAAAACGCTTTGTGTGACTTTTAAACTAACCTGCTTTCACGTTAAGTAGTCGGAGGGCGGTAATCATTTCTGCCAATAGGGGGCAGTAGCGGCTCTGGTATGGTAGTGGTGCTGTAATACTTGTCTGGGAGAAGCATGTTAGTCCAGCCGTAAGAAAGGACAGTCAGGATAGCGGCAGTGAAACAGATATTCATCCGAGACTGTCTTTTTGTTGAATTCACAGGCGAGAGAATTACACAAGCGTCATATACATTATGTTAAGTGTTTTCATGTTTATAAAGTGTTTATAATGTGGTCTGCTCCCAGCAGCCCCACAGAAACATGACAATAAAAACCTGTGCAATACACTGTGCAATAATAGTTATAATAGTTTTTCTGTCTGTAAATATAATATTTCAGTTATTGTTGTTTTTCTACTGTTTTTATTGCTTATTTATAATACTTGTTTTTTTATTTCATTTTTTATTTTTATCTTCTCTTTCTTTTACTATGTCTCTTGTGTGCACTTTACTCTATGCTGCTGTAAGCCTGCAAATTTCCCCGCTGCAGGACTAATAAAGGATTATCTTATCTTATCTTATCTTATCTTATTGTTGACATATAAGGCAGCTAACTAAAGCTAGCATCAGTAGCTAAACCAAGAATGTGGAGCCCGCTGGCTGTTTGGCGCCAGCGTGACGTCACTAACCTAGTCTTATAATTGTGTTGTTCCCATGCAAGCTTGTACACAGATCACCAACAACATAAGAATAATTCATGATTAATATTTGGTCTGCTCTGCACAGTCTTGGTTTGAATCACACTAAAGGGTGGATGGTGGTCCTCCTGTGGAGACACTTCCTGGACCTAAAGGACTGAAGGACACTTGGATTTGCCTTGTTTTTAAAAGATGCCGAACAAATTAATTTGCCACGCATTTCATAAAATATCTAATCAAACAAAAACAAATAATCCACACTACAATCTGAAAATACAGAAGAGGCTGAAAATATTTCAAAATATCTAGAAATAGATGTTGACAATTAAAACATATATAAAAAAGGATTTACTAAAATGATATAAACCTTATTCATTTAATCTTTGTGTTTGCATCATTTTGGACTTGAAAGAACATAAACGTAAGCACAATGTGTGTTTTACTTGTTCTATTTTGGCAGAGTAAGGTTTAATTTAATCTATGCAGTCTTTACTGTGGTGCTGTTCTTTAATTTAATCTTTCTTTTCTTCCTCTAGTTGTCACAATAACAGAAACACAGAGTTGACTGAAGATTCTGTACTAACGACACGATAATCCACTTCACACACACACACACACACACACACACACACACACACACACACACACACACACACACACACACACACACACACACACACACACACACACACACACACACACAGTACGGCTTAAAGTTCGAGAGAGGAACATAAATGTTCTTGCAGTCAAACTCATGTTAGCGCCAAACTAAAATTTGCTTGCCACAGCATTCGACTTAACTCCAGAGCCAAAACATATCTTATATATTTTTAGCCCTTATGAAATACAGGTGGAGTGCCTAAGTAGCACACTTACATTCTTCCTCTTTGTAGTTCAACATCCACTACATTTAAAAAAGGAAAGGTTTTTAATGAGGGATTCTGTCAGTATTCAACTCACAGTTGATGCCTGTCTGTTTTTAATAAGCCAAAACAGACAGAGATGGTGGAAGATGAAACAAAACAAGGAAGACAAGTTAAAGTAAAAGAAGAGAGATCTTTAGGAGGAAGCAACTACAGAAAAAAGGACGGAGTGAAGGTGGGGAGCAGAGTAGGGGAACATTAGGAAAGAAATATGAGAAACTACTGAGAGAATAAAGATTAGAGGTTGGCAAAAAGACTGAGAAAATCCAAGGGAGACCAGAGGGAAAAGACAAGCCTAATAAACAGAGATAAAGTGCCTTTAGTTGGGAGGAATACTCACAGTTGATGCAGTAATGGTGGGGTGAGATGTGCCCGGCGATAAAAAAGGGAACAAGGGAGGACGGCATCACAGTCAGGAGGGGTGGGAGGAGGGAAGTGATTCAGACACAGAGAGCGTGAGAGGGAGAGTGACAAGGAAGGAGGAAGCAGAGTGAGTGATGTCCAGAAGGAGCCCAGTACTGCAGTCTTCTCCCTGGTGTGGCCTTGCTGGGACCACAACACGCCAGCAGCTAGAGTATTTACACATGCAATCTCATTTTACATCTTAATTCACTTTCTCTCATCCCCCAATGGCCTTCATCTCAGAAGTGCTACATGGATTTCATTTGTGCATGATACTGATAAGTTAATTGCAACACTGGTGGTGGAGCTTTAACTCTAACCTTGGGTTTTTGTCTTGCTTTGCTGTCAGCCACGGGAGTTAAGAACGATATCCATACAAGGCGAAAAAGGATGATTTATTCTGTGCATCTTTATAAGCGGTTAATGATGTGTCCATTTACAGAACAGTACATGCACAAGTGGTGCTTTTGCCCAACATATTACCCTGAACTGCACAGCATGATAGAAACATATAGTAGAGAGGCACGTCAGTGTCCGTCACGGTCAGACACTAATGTGATACACCTAGCTCCAGTTCTTTAAGTGGGATCATTTCTCTGCTCAAAATCCTCCCATTCTGTAAGGAAACATGGGAGGTCCATGAAGCAGTTACTAAGGATCCAGACAGATGCTGAATAGATGTCCACCATCTATCCATCCATCCTTACAGCCATACTTTCATCCATTCTTACATCCATCCTCCCATTGATCCATACATCCATCCATCCATCTCCACCATTCCTTGATTGAATGATGGAGTCCTTTAATATGACACTCCCTAGTTCTCCTCTGAACAATGCTAGCTTCCCCTGGTAGGAGTGTAACTACCCAGCTCTCTTAACTTGATATGAAGGTGTGTCATACATGTATTCATCATTATATATGATTTGAAATTGTTTCTTTTTCTCCTTGTACCTTTTATAAGCATCAATAAACTATTGTTAGCTTCCAAGTTTAGTTACAAAGCCATTGCAACATCCATCCATCCATCTTCCGTAACCGCTTATCCAGTTAAGGGTCGCGGGGGTGCTCCCAGCTGTCAATGGGTCGAAGGCAGGGTTCACCTGGACAGGTCGCCAGCCTATCACAGGGCTGACATATATAGACAGACAACCATTCACGCTCACATTCACACCTACGGGCAATTTAGAGTCTTCAATGCACCTAAGCTGCATGTCTGTGGACTGTGGGAGGAAGCCGGAGAACCCGGAGAGAACCCACGCTGACACGTGGAGAACATGCAAACTCCACACAGAAGGTTGTCTAGCCCGGGAATTGAACCCGGGCCCCTCTTGCTGTGAGGCAACAGTGCCACTACACCACCGTGCAGCCTCGCCATTGCAACATTTTGAAGTAAATTCATTCATTTGTGGGTCAGCAGAACCGAACGTGATCAAGGTACTCCAATACAAACACACCCACCTGATTACTAGACGCTCAGAAAAAATGCTCCCGAAGTCAGCTGATGTAGTTTTAAGAGCAACTAAGTGATTCCACAGAACCGGTACAACAACATCAATGAAGTATTCAATTTCCAGAAAAACACATTTCATCAGTTATTGGTTATTTTATGATATGGGCATATAGAGAGACAGAGACAGAGGGAGATAGAAAGAGAGAGAGAAAAAATATATATATATATATATATATATATATATTTTTAAATCTAATTTAAATTAAAAACCTTTATTTAAAAACAACATGAAGGAACAAAACATTGTTCTCATGGCAATAAATAAACAATACAACAAACACTGACTCTTCAATATTTACTTAATAGGGCTGTTGAATGTTAAGTCGTCTGCATTCACACAACATATTCGTCTTTGTAGCAACAATTTTAGTAAAATCGTCAATATTGTTCATACTTTAAAAAAAATCTAAAATCAACCCAAACTGTGGCTTTGATCAGGGGGATAAAACAGGAAGTGCCTCTTGTCCTGTCTCACCCTCCACTCTGCTCTTTGTGCTGATGTAGATCGACAGCTTGCCCCCCCCCCCCATCATGTTGAGCAGCTGCCATTTTGTTTAATTTACTTTTTTGTAAAAGACTCCTCAAATAAGGTTTTCTCAGACCACGTTTCACCAAACTGTTTAAAACCATACTGCAGCGTTAAAAAGGTGACAGTCTCTTACGTTCATAAAAACAGTGAAAAACCTTCTCTGCTGCCCCACTAAATGGACATTCATTAAAAACAGAAGGGTTGAGAACAGAGATAAAAGCATTGACAGCGATAGCACCATGTAAAATCACCAGTTCTCTTCTTTAGAGGAGGTTTGTATCAAACCCTCCATACTGGTTTCTCACCAGGGTCCAGTCTGGAGGGTCTGGAGTTTTCCCCTCCTCTGCTGTTCTGGCTCAGCACCACCTCACCCCCTCCTCTCCTCTCCTTGTCCTCGCCGTCCCTTTCTTTGCCTGAGAGCTTCCACCATTGCTCACAGTTTTTCTTTTCAGACGGGAGACTTTAAGCACCACCTCCACTTCCTCCTCCGTGTCATCACCACATCTTTTACAACTGTTTCCCATTCACACTTTTCATTTTGTTTAACTGTTTCCTGCCTCATACCTGTCTCCACCTGTCCTTCAGTCCTCACCTGACTGTCCTGTTGTACTTCACCCATCCCCTCCTGTCCCCCCCTAACTCACCTGACCTTCCTCCTGTCTCACTCACCTTACTAGCCTGTCTGACCCCACCTGTCTCCTCCTGTCCTCCCTCACTTACCCTACCTATCTGTCTGACCCCACCTGTCTCCTCCTGTCCTCCCTCACTCACCTTACCTATCTGTTGGACCCCTGCTGATGGCAGCTGATTTTTCTCTGGACGTGCTCTTATTAAATGTCCCTCTCTACCACAACTGAAACATTTCATGTAACAGATGTAATTCAGATGTAACAGAAATAACAGAATCAAAGTCATCTACTCTTAAGTTTGAACACGAGGTTCAGATCCTCATTCCTGTTGTTCAGGATCATGTGAAGTTGTCTTCTGTGAGACACGACATGCTTCAGCAGAGGAGACTTACAGCCTGAGGAGACTTTCCTGATCTGAGACGCGACCTTTCCGTCTCTAGAAAGCTCCCTGGTTTGGTCTCCTCTCTGAAGAACGGGGGAACATTAGATAGGGTGACTTTAATCGCCGGTGTAGCGAGAGGCAGAACCGACAGGAACGTATCGTTCACCACGATCACCGTGTTCGCCTTCTCAACACCATCTACCAAAATAACCACAGCGCTATTCATGCTAGCAGCGGACTTCACGCTGCCGTGACCGACAACCTTCCCCACGGCCAGGCTGCAGTCCTGCACCGAGCAAGAGAAGCCCGGCGCCATCGTGTCCTTGTTCGCTTTGAGAAGTCCATGGTGGCGTTACCCTACAACACCCGACGTCAACACACCAACACCGTAACACTTACGTACACTCTGTGATACACTCTATTTACACCATATACCTGTAAAGAAAAGATAGAAATATCACCATCAATCGCTCTCAGACACTCCACACACTCACTGCTCCTTCCACTCAGAGAGAGAGAGAGAGAGAAAAAGAGATAGAGGGAGATAAAGAGACAAAGGGAGATAGAGGGATATAGAGAGACAGAGGGAGAAAAAAAGAGAGAGAGGGACATCGAGAGATAGAGACAGACAGAGAGAGACAGAGGGACATAGAGATAGACTGGCTGACTGCCAGCTCATAGTCCTTCATCCAGAGCAGGTGAGCTGAATCTCTCTGATGAGCAGACTCCTCCCACCAGGCTCCTGGAGGGAGGAGTCTGCTCTGAGAGGTGTGTGCTGCCACTGGGAGCTTTTTAAAGGCCTCACACAGGAAGCAGAGGCCTGCTGCTGGAATAGGTGACAGGCTTGAAGTTCAAGACAGAAAACTGAAAAGAGGCTTGAAAAAGCTACAAAATTGGTTGAACATTTTTTGCAGGTTTGTCGCTTCAGGTGATCCCTTTTTAACCTTTCAGACGGCCTATGAATGGAGCCCAGTTCTTTTTGTTGCTATAGCGGGAGTCCTGTGTGTGTGATACTCTCTCCTGTCTCGCTGCTCATCTCAGCCCTCTGTTTGTCTCCATTTATGATCAGTTCAACAAACTTCTCTGTGTATTTATCCACTCATTCAGTGTCTCTGCCTCCATGGTGGCTCCATCACCACCAGTTGACATCGTGTCTCATAAACAGCTCTCGCCAATTGAAAGTAATTGCTGAACTGTTGACATGCTACTGAGAGGCGTAATCACTTCTAGATAATGATCTGTTCCAGCTGCCATTTTGTTGTCGACTATCCTGACATTTGTTTGCAGACTACTAAAATCTTGTTTTCAGTGCTGTGTGAGACTCTCTATACTGGGGTACCATGACTTTTTGCAGTCGAAGGCACAGAGAGCTCTTTTGTTCAGAACGAAGCATACAAAGTCTTTGAAATTGTCAGAGCTAAAATACAAGGAGCTGTATTAGAGAAGCTGGAATCAACATTACATCTTTTGCTGGGCATTGATTGTTTACTCTGATGCCCCTAGAGCCTTTGAATGGAGTAAAATTAATTATGAAACAAAATGCTGCACAGGTTAAAGATTGTTAATTTGAACAATCGGTAACACTTTCTCTGCATAATAAACTTTTAATGTGGTATAATCTACTTTAAGCACTGTATAATCAGATTTGAGCTCTCATAAATAATCATAATGCTTTTAACAATATCAATACAAGGACTTATAAGAGCATGTATCATAATACTTCATAATTACTGGTCAACCACTGACATTTTAGATTTATAGATTTTTTTCACTTTACTTAAAGAAGCAGTGTAAAGCATCTGGCAGCATCCAGCAGTGAGGTTTCAGATTGCAGCTGAAACTTCTCCCACGTTCCAGGCCTGTAGGAGAACTACAGGCCTGGAACGTGGAGGCCCTCTCTGGAGCCGGGGTTAGTTTTGTCCGTTCTGGGCTACCGTAGAGTCATGGCGGTGCATGATGAAAAGCACCTGCTGTGTATGTAGATTTAATAGGGGCATTGTTAGCTAACGAAAAAACAAGATGTGATTATACACTAATGAAAACATACTTAATCATATCATATTCAACGTCTGCTAACAGAGCCCCCCTTAATGCTACACACTGGCCCTTTAAAGCAAACAAGGACCACTTATTGTGACCCTTAACCATTTTGTAATGTATTATATCTGTCTATACCTCAGGAATTTCATTACTTCAGTAGAAGCCCTGAATGACCACTAAGTATAATCACATTATTATTCATTATAACAGTGATAATAATGCGTTAGAAATATATTATGATGTATTATGACAATAGGAATTATAAAAAATGTGAGTGAGTGACCAGGCATTATGAAGTATTATGATACTTGACCATACAAGTCATTATAAGATGCTTTATAATGTGTTATTATTATTATTTTTATAAAGTATTGTGAATATTTATGTGAGCTGATAGCTATAATTATAGACTGCTATGAAGTTTATTATCATTTCTCATGAACACACATTCATTTACCCACAGGTATCATTCACCATGTTTTTTAAATGCAGTGATAAAATCAAAAAGTCAACTGTGGATCAGAAGGGGAGAGTGCACTTGAAATAGAGACACTTTTTAAAGTGTGCCACAGTTTGAGCGTCCATTACACCCACTGCCTGCTGAACATGGACAGATGAGAGCTAGCAGGTAGATAAACAGTATCAGCTTGAGGTTGCTTAAATTTACCGAACCCTTTTTATTCAGGTCTGTGGCTTATCGCATAAATAGTTTTTAAAGATGGCTTTTAAGGTTTTTTGAATCACATTTATGAGGTTTTCTTAAAGGCATTTGAAGTTTTTCTCTTTTTCAGCTTGAGTACTGGATTCTAAATTCAGGCTGTCATGTCTGGATGAGTCAACTCGTGTCTGTGCGTGTCACCCCCCCCGAAGCAGACAAGAACACACACGAATCTGACATCACAACATTTCTACAGAACACTATGCACTTCCAACAAATATGTACCCCGGAACACACAAAGTTTTTTTTATGTGTTGCAACCACATGGCAAGAATCCATTTTCGTCTTCTTCCACATTGTCCTGTCACTGGCACTGCTTGGCCTGAAACATATGTTCACAGTCTTAGTAGGAGGATCCCTTGGGCATGTGGCACATCTTCCCACAAGAACCCTGGTGAGCGGCTGGCTCGTTCAAAGCGCTTGTGGGGATACCGAGGCTCAGCCAGAGGTGGAGATGTCTTGGAAGTCTGCATGCCTGAGATCTTCAGGACATGAGTAGAAGGGAAGGACGGGGATGCCAGGACATCAGGACAACAGTTATTTTCCTAATCTGCACAGAGATTCAGTTCCTTCTCATGTAGCCTGATTGCTGATCCCTGTCAGAAGAGTCATGGATGCTAATAAAGGAGGAGCAGCAGTGATTTAGGCAAGGAAGGAATCAGTACAGCAAACAACTCCTAGGCCGATGCATGCAAATAGCATTTATTATGTAAAAGGATGGGAGCTCAGTTCAAGTTAATAATTGCCTGTGAACTTTCCTGTGTTTTAACTTTAGCTCGACTACTTTTTTTCCACACACCTCTGACTGCAACCTGTAACCCAGCAGTGAATGTCAGTCGTGGATGGTTCCAGCAGTCTCTCTGTGCGACAAAGTTGCACTCAGAGTGGAGGATCACAGCTGACCACTGATCCTTTCACAGCAGACTTGGCCTTCATGTCTTGCTATTTGCTCTGAGGACTTGCAGTAACACAGTGCTTATCAAAGTGCCCCCCCTGCTGATTATCTCTCAAAAAGAGCAAAGACCAAAGCTGTGAACACACAGACTGTTGGATCAGGCTTGTCCACAGGGGCGAGCATGCATGGCAGCGTGCTCCATCATGAGAAAAAATAAGTTTCAATGCTGTACACACAGCATTGGTTACACAGGAATAATTACTTCCTGAAATGCTATCCATAACTCCCAGAACCCTGTAATACTAACAGGTGTTGGGAAAACGGAGACTTGCTGTTATTACCAATAGTTATTGTTTTACAGGCCTTAAAGCTAGGGTGGGTAGTTTCTTCAAAAGTATTTTCGGCATATTGTGTGAAATTCTCATCATGAAAGCAATCAATAAATCAAATGCTCAACAAAAAGAGAGAAATCAATCAAAACAGTAACTGTGGTCATTTGGTCCGGCCCTAATAAAATGATTGGACGGACTACCCGCCTGCCGAAACTCTGCCTGTGCACTCACTGCTTGTCACAAGAGTCTTTTTGTGTTACATTGTTGTTGTTACATTCTATTGAACTAGAACACGTGGAAATATAACAAGAAAACAGTGGCAAAAAAGGGTCTGAATATGGATTTGCAGCACCTTCAAAATGTACAATAAGTAATCTACCTATTTAACTCATCTGCTGTCCAAACACAAATGTTTTACAGCAACTACAAGAAGTGTTCAGTTCTACTAATAGCACATCACAAGAACTAGTTTAAAGTTCAGTTTGCACACATTGAAATATTTTACAAGACACCCTCTTTACTTTTAAATGAGTTCTTCTTTGAACACAGGTATTATTCCAAGGCACTAATCTGAATTACTTACTAGGGTCCATTCTCAAGACAACACAATGTTTGAGGGCCCGCTCTTTCTTTGCCCCCACCCCACGGGCCCCAGTGCAACCACACTGTCTTTATTCCAGCCCCTGTATAAACCACCACTCTTGACAATGGCATATTCCACTGCTTATCCAGTTGTGGGTTGCTGTGGCAGCGGGCTAAGCAACGTATCAGAAGTCCGTCCTCCAGCTCTTCCTGTGGATCCCAGGGCGATCCATGGCCAGACAGGATATGATATCGCTGCAGCGGGTTCTGGGTCTCCCCCAGGGTTTCCATCCAGGAGGCAACTCAGAAAAGCTGTGTCCCTACTCCTAACTTCTTCCAAATGTCTGCGCTCGCTACCCTGCCTTTAGAAAGCACTGTTTGATGCTTGGATGCTTACCCGTCTTCCTGCTGAGAAGTTCTGAGCCGGACTATGTCTTAGAGAACAACAAATGAGATATTAAGATATTAATACGTGAGATTTAGAAGTACTGGTAGGTAGAATATTTTACTGTTGACCAGAGCCCAGTTAGCTGTTTCTACCTGTTTCTATTATTTTGCTAAGCTAAGCTAAGCTAAGCTAACCGGCTGTTGATACAAAGATTGTAATGGTAAAATTCTCTCTCTTGACAGGTGATCCTGATCCTAACCAAGCTGTATGACTTTCATATTGGCAGCGTCACTGAGAGCACTCTTTGGAGGTGAGTACTAAGCAGATTTTTATTCATAAATGTTTACAAGTTATGTCTTTGAATCCTGTAATGCTGCTCTGACCACCAAAGGATAGCCTTGTGCGATGATCCTGCGATTGGCTTGATGTTTTGGATAATTGTCAGTTTAATATATGCCCCGGTAACTGATAACTATAGAATCTGACTTGGCTTAATGTGAACATATGATGCTCATTTTGAGGTTCATATTTATGTCTTTATGTTTATACTAGAACTTGCTTACATGCCCTAAAGCTCCAAACACTCGTGACAAAGGAAGGGAAGCCAAATCTGATTGGCCTGTAGAGTCACATGTTTACTGATCTCGCCCACAGAAAAACTGACCAGATTATCTTCCTTCACAGTCTGTGGGTTGTGAGGCCATCAAGATACAAAAATCTATGTGCATAAGCACTGGAAAAGTGGGTCTTTTAACAAAATGCTAGGACTTCTTCAACTCTGTTTTTTGAACCGCCCGTCTCTTCTCCCACCTGTCTGCAATCACAATGAGTCTTTTCTTCTTGGGCTGCTCTTTGTTGTTAACAGTGTGTTCTGGTGTCATGCCCGGTCAGACAGGGCACGTAGTGTGGAGGATGCTCTTGTTCTGGGGTATTATCTGATGTACTCCCTTTCCTCACCCCTGCCTGGACTGAAATAAACACGCAAAGCATGCACAAACACTCCCAAAGTAAAAATACACTACCAAAACGGATAGGTAACACATCTCTGATAAGTTGATGCGTGTAACATATTTCCATTGTGGCTTGTGTAACATTAATACAGTCATTCCACGCCACACACATGACAGCGTCCTCCCGGGCAAGATATGACCCGTTTTTCCAAGGAATCAATATACTTTGGGGGAATTGGGTCCTCAGGTAATGGGCCATTTGCCAAACCCCCAGAACAGCGATTGTCCAATCACATAGCTTAGCAACTAGCAACTAATTAGGAACAATAGATATGCCAAGCTTTAGAACTCTGCAGTTAGAGAGACTCGGAAGGTGGTCATTTTCTTTTTTTCCCCTAGCCTTTCCAAAACCAAAAATACAGATATAAATATGTAAAGAATGGATCCAACTGTGTTTTTCTCTGCTCAGTCAGTTGTGTGTGTCATCCGCATATTTTACTGTGAGTAATATGCTCCCACCCTCAAAGGATGTCTATGCAATATGAGCAAAACATGCACCGGTCAATTTAGAGATTCTGACCTATCTTGCTTCCATAACTTCTTTGTTCAGACTAGTGGAAAGAAAACACACATTTAGAAGTTAATTTTACTACTTTATCTCATCATCATATACACAATTTTACTACGAAAAACTTTTTATTTTTATGGCTGTTGACAATATTTTCTGATTTATAGAGTTATACAAAGATATCCTATATTCCCTATGTAAAACCTTTAACCAACACGTCAACAAAATGAAGCAAGAGTTTAGAACATGGCTTCATAATGTTTAGATTTCCGTTCTGGAAATGTATAGAGATTGGCACATATTAAATAAGATAAAGCCACATTTGCATTATTAAACATGACTTTCAGACAACTTGTAACAACAAAAAATGGAAGTAATCAACTTGGGAAGTATCATAGTGATATCTATAATTTACATCTTTGAGCGTATTCTCCTGCAGCGTCTCCTCTTAAAGTGATTAAAGGTAACAACAGGAAAAGGAAAATGTAAGAGATACAGCCTGATGTTGGGAGTAGGTAGGTGAGGAAACAAGGAGACATAGAAAGAGTGGTTTGTTTGTTTGTTTGTTTACTACTCAAAGACATCCAATCCAAACGCAAAAAGTGTTCCATCTGCACCATATTTTTTTCTTTGAGAGTTTCAAGATGACATTTCTTTAAAGCACACAACATTTGCACTCCTCAAGTTTGACAATGATAAGCTGTGCCAAACTATCTGCTAGCCATTTTTGACATTTAGACATCTACTTTGTAATTTGGACCCTGAGGCAGAGACAGAGTTGTGTTTTGGTATTTGAATAAGTGCAAAGAAAATCCAGTCCCCTGATATTCTGCGGTGAGACAGAACACAGCTGCTTAAACTGCTCACACTAAGGGTAATAAAATAGTCTGGATATACTTCTTTAATATTTGTATGATTGCTTTGTGATAAGATTATAATATCTGTATTTCTATTCTAAACCATATCTGTCATTTAGACTCTGGCTACATTCCCCCTGTGTTTATCTGATTATTCATCTAAGTTAGCTTTAGAAAACAGGATGGAACAGTATGTGTAGAAGTTAAAATCTCTTCACTTTGATGATTGCTAGTCCCTGTTGCCCAAACAGCCCCAGAAATACCCCCTATAACAGCCACCACAGATGGCAGTGAGAGGACGTACTGTAGCCTCCAGGAGAGGTGAAAACCAGCATAATGTAAACTGAATGATGCTGAAATATACTTGTGCAAGAAGAAACTTTAGTTCCTCTCAACGCAAGAAGCTTATATTAAAAGCCAAGTTGTGGTAATCAAACTGCAATGGCTTACTTCATAATCCATGATCTCAGCATCTGACATGGTGTCTGTGTGGCACACTGGACATTTTAATGGCTAACGTTATTTGCATAATTCTTATTGTATTAGTGTGTGTTATACCATTATATTATGGTTTTTATAATATAAAATGCTTTGTGTGACCAAGAATGTGGAGCCCGCTGGCTGTTTGGCGCCAGCGTGACGTCACTAACCTAGTCTTATAATTGTATTGTTCCCATGCAAGCTTGTACACAGATCAATGTTTTGTCCTGTGCTGGTGATAAGCAGTGCTTTGTTAGTTAGTAATGTTAAGCTGTACATTTGAGGTTGTGTATTTACATTTCATTTAACCTGATTACAGTTGTATTTAGATAGTTTCACTGATGTGTGGCTGTAATCTTTGTGTCTAAGAGAAGCACGTTAGTCCAGCCGTAAGAAAGGACAGTCAGGAAACAGATATTCATCTGAGACTGTCTTTGTTGAATTCACAGAATGATGAACTCATCTGGCAACTGAATGCACATTGTGATCATTCAGTGTGTGACATCTGCTTCCCCATTAACCACTGTAAAATATGTTTTATTACAGTTTATAATGTTTGTGTTTGCTATATGAACGCATCACTGTTAGCCTACTGCTACCAAGAAAATACAAAACTGACCTGCTTCTATCGTTTTCTAATGTCATTTCCTAATATTTACGGATTACTTCACCCCCAAAATGAACATTTGTATTTCAGTTGCTCACCCTGTGTTACCTTCAATTCTTGAAGAAATAATTCAACCTAATAATTAAGTGTGCATGTCTATGTTTCTAGAATAATGGAGTAATGAGGCCAATTGGTGCTCAATCAATCTGCCTGCTGTGAGTGGTGTTCATTCAGTCATTAAGGTGAAGAAAACCGTTTGGGAGTACTTCATTAAGAAGCTTTGGGGGTCAACTTTCAGGCTGCAGGCTCCAAAGCTACCCAGCATGAGTCCTTTACTAGTTACATAACACACAATAAATACTAAATGAATGGAGAAAGTGTGGTTCAGGTCAAGGCAATGCCAGCATCTGATAACACTCAAAGCTTCAGTGTCTTTGAACAACCACACAAAGACAACCCAGCTAGTACCTAAATGAACTATTTGAAGCTCTCAACAACCTCCACAATATGTCTGAAGATTTATTTTTTGCATACAAATAAATGATGATTGGACTCACATAAACACTAGCACTGTCATCAGAGTTAAATGCACCATGAAAGTGTATCTCTGTGGAGGAGACGTAATCAGGTGAGATAGTTTATCCATGGTGTAGGATCAGGACATCACTGCTGTTATTGGCAACACTCCCAGGCCGCAGCTGTCCATCTCAGTCTGACTTTCCAGTACATCAGTGTCTGAGGAAATGCAGCGTTGTGTATGCATGACAGGGATGTTGGAAGCAGAGGAAAATGAAGGAAAGGGAAACGGACAGAGGAATAAAAAAGGAGAAGGATAAAAGGCCAACAAGCACTATTTATTAATGCAGCCGTTTTCTTGAATCAGCTCAACTGGGGCTGAGAAACCTGCCAGTCTCGTGTCAGCTCCGGCTCCTGACCCGTCTGTCTGTGGCCGGCTAAATGAGATCACAGCTCTGATAGGGTTTGAAGAGGAGCGGTTGGAGGGAATATTTATCAGTTTGCGTGAAGACGTCCCAAATGGAGGGTCTTTACGCTGCCTTCTTGCAAAGGTCGAGGCTGTGGCAGCACCTCAAAGTATCGCCCAGTCAGTCTGTCAATTTTAATGAACATCCTGACCTTAGACAATGAAAGCTGATCAGTCGGTATCAGAAGAAACTTCAGAGCTTAGGTCCAAAGCAAACCGGAGTACACAGATTTAAGGCACAGACTTTAAAAGAAGACTAAGACTAACTAAGCCCCAAAACGCTCCTTTTCTGAGTGCAGGTCAGGCCTTACGATCCTTGTGAGGAGAGAGAGGCACGTTTAACCTCCTCCTTCACTGAGCAGTCAGTCATCATTTTCAAAGGAGCCTTCATATATGCGTGGTTAGGGGGGGGAAATGGAGGCGAGCAGTTCATTGTTGACAATAAATCAACTCGGCAAAACAATTCTTCAAAGTTGTGCAGCCTCTCTCATCTGGCCCCTGGAGTATTGTACTGCTGTAAATCTAACTTTATCAAATATGACAAGCCCCGTACTCATTTGCAGGTATTCAGACGTGGGTAAATTAATGCCAACAACAAAGTCAGGTTGTATTTCCCTCCTATCGCTGAAGGAATTTGACAAATTCTATACTTGTACTTTTTGCAAACAAGCATATGCAGCAGTTGTTTTCTGTGATTTATACGGTGAGTTCATTGAAGTTGGGCTCACGGTATGTTACAGGATTACTGAGCTGATAATGGTAATCTCTTTTTGTACCACTGCAACACACATAAACTAAAGTCTGAACTGAGTTCACTGAGTCATCATTTTCGACGAGTCCGTATCGTTTGACATTGGAGCTCCTGTCACTGGAGACAGAAATATCAGCTGTGATCAACAGTATGTCATGTCCTGATTAAAAACTAGCAAAAAGACAACAAAAGCCACAGAAACAATCACAATGCCACAACCGTGATGCAGATAGGAGCTTACTAAAATACCAATATATCATATCTTAGCAAGATATTTCAAAACACTGAACTAAAAAAGGTGATGTGATAGGCTCATTTGAATTAACATATAATCAAATCTTTAGACTTTAAAACCAAAGAAACTGCATTGCCACGATTAATCTTCATACTGAGCTTGACAAAATAAATCAAATCAGAAAAGGGATTTGAAATTTCCACCTCTATTAAGTATGCTTCATGCTATTCTCATCTTACATGCTGTGACTGTGGTAACTTCTGTTAGGTTAGATGTGGCAGAGCACTGCTAGCTTGAATGCACTGCCATATTCCAAAGGGTGTATCTGTGTTCTTTCTCAAAATGTCTGCTTTAAAAGAGCCAAACGATGTGACGAGGCTTCTATATGATAACACCCTACCACCAATAAACATGTAGCAGCTCACTCTTTCATAGTATCCCCCAAGGAACATTGCTTCGGTTAGTTTGTCCTTTTTCACTAAGCCACATTTTGCACTAAATAATCAGACATTTTAGTCTAATTATTTTAATTGGTCTTATTCTCGCCTTCAGCAAATTAGCGCTGATCTGATGAAAAAAAAGAGCATTCTCTCCACTCTTCTTTGTCCCCTATTAACATTCTGATTACAGTTGTAATGATGTTCGGTATGAAGAAATGTTCATTATGAGGATAACTGCCTGAAATTAGTGTCGCTAAAAATGACAGTGATTATGAAGTATCGGGGAACAGTTAAGACAACTGCTGGGGAGAATTTGTGCAGCAGTAGTTGCTTCAGGTCTGGAAAATAATTAGTAATCCAGAACATATCAAGTAAGAGGCGAGCTTCACCAATTTCACACATAAAGGTCAGTTACTAGTATGACTGTATGGTATTCAGCAGCTTTAGGGGAGAAAACCAGGAGTGAAGATGAATTTATCTGATCCTGTTTCCTGTGGAAAAAACTTAAAGTTCCCTTCAGACAAAGTATGTCAAAATACTTGCTATGACAATAAAATAAATTAATGCATTAAAAAAAAGGGGGCTTGAAGTTCATCTACTCTCTTTTTCATTGGGAAATTTAGGATCTGGCCTCACCCCACCCGCCAACGCTGTTTGCGCTCGGTTGACCTATGGACGTATAAAGGGAACCGGTACAGGGTTGTAGGCGGGACCCTGTTCATTCCTATTCAGTGTTGAACGGAGCAAAAACAGTTAGATTTTCAAATATTTATTTAAGATAGATTTATCGAGATAGATTCTCCTTCATCACTTGGCTCATACAGTTTTAGAGTGAGAACAGTATCGTTTCTTTTAACATCCTTGGTGCAGCCTGGTTCTCAGTTCAATCACATGAACCCCCAGTTGCTCCCCGGGCGCTTCTTAGCAGCCCACTGCTCCTCCAGGATGGGTTAAATGCAGAGAATTGTAATTTCCCCATTGTGGGACTAATAAAGGCTTAATTATTATTATTATGAACCTGGTTTATTCACATTGTTGCATAATGACAATAAATGATCCTCGTATCCTAAAATTCTTGATTAATCTATTAGTGCTTTTACAACTAGTCGATTTACCTTAAAAATACATCCTTGGTTTGGCTACTAAATAAAATTAGCTTTAAAGCTCGGTGCTCTTCCTGGCTTGGGTTAACTGGTTAAAGAGTCCTTTAATTCAGCCAACATACTCAGAAAGGAGTCTGTTGTGGCAGCTGTGGCTCAGCGGTAGAGGGGGTCGATCCCCGGCTCTTCTAGTCCATGTCCATGTGTCCTTGGGCAAGACACTTAACCCCACATTTCTGAATGGGAATCGAATGAATGGCTTTGAATACATACAATACATGCCATCAGTGTATGAATGGGTGTGAATTTTTTGTCTGGAGGTGTCAGGTTTCTTTGCCTGCGTTGTGTCGCACACTGTTTCCCTGACAACATGTCTTGGACAGTGATTGGCTTATGAATTTGGTGACTCAACAAATCTAGCTTGCCTCGGGTCCGTTTGAATCTCAGATTTTCGGGAGCTGCACAGACATCTCTTCCTTAAGTAGAGAAAATAAAATGAAAACATCTCTGAGGTGACAAACTTTGCAGAGTTTTTTGGGGACTGGAGGATCTTTGTAAAATGTGTCAGTTACTAAAACCAAGATATGTTTCTCAATCCAAACGCTTCCTTGCAACTGTCTTAGATGTACTCATTTACAGAGAGAAATCTGGTGTGTAGCAATTCTAAAACCATGGGAAAGTCTTAAATCCTAATGTTTATTAAATTCAGTCATTCATGGCAGAATAAGGACATAAAACCACCTGAGATACTATACAACACACAATCTCATTTGTTCACTAATAGATTATAGTTCTGTGTTTAATCTGTTAATCTAGTTTTTTTGTGTTTTGTGAAATGGTTATATATTTATATTGTAATAATAAATAGGATTAACAAATCTGTTTCTAAAACACTCTTGCTGCATAGATGACAATAATTATACTACAGATTCTTTCATTTGCAGGTTATCCAGTTGAATAAAAACAGGATGCTGAAAGTTGTCCATCTTCAGACTGACCTCTTCATCCTCATCTTCATTACCTCCACTCTATTTGATTTCCATTTCTATTCGATTTTAGCCAACCAATCACTGGAGACCAACGTTTCCGACTGAATCAAACATCATTATTTCCCCCGCTGCACTGATTTGTTGCTAACTTTTTAAACTTTTCCCCTGTTTCCTGTCACGATGCCGGACGAATCAGGGGGTCTTGAACTCGGTGAGGTGGGTGGGTTCAAAGTTCTGGACCCAGGCAACAAAAATGTGGTAGTCAGTGGATTTCTTTTATCTCTCTTTTGAGAGGGCCATCACTGTTGGAGGGGTTCCATCGGAGATAGAGAAAAGAGGAGAGAGCTCTGCCTTATTACTCACTGGCTACAGACTCCTCCTCCCCTGCTGAGCCAGGATGGGGTCACCTGGGGGTGAGGAGTGACATCCTCTCAAATTGCATCATTTAGCTGAGCATGCTCACTGGCTATGTCATATTTCACAGGTCAGTGCCTATAATAAGGGCCCGGCTCTCTCAGAGAGACCTACCTGATGTCTGTGACCTTTTTCCAATTGGACTTGGTATTTCCCTCAAAACCTTGCCGGTCCAGAACTTTTAAAAAGCACTTCTATGAAAGCTCTCTGGGAGGATAAGATTGATACAGCTACTGTTGGCTCTGCTAAAGTGGGAGAAAATGTGTGATGAATGAGAGCAACATCTGGCTGAGCTAACTACAGTGTGGTAAGAGCAGCTCTGAAATGTGTATTAACAATGGAGTTAATGACTCCATGTAATGTGTAAGGTGCTGCTCGTAGTGATGAACCCACAGAGAATCAGCTCACTGTGAGCCGCCCTCAGCTCTACACATTGTTTTACCTCCTGCAAAGATTTGATTCAGTTACACCGCAGCGGTTTTCCAAATGTACGCGAGCCGCTCAACAGCGAACTGCAGGATGACAAAGCTACCGACGAGTTGGTGAACTTAGCGTAGCATTTAGCAGCGAAAGAGCCAGATATCCTTCTAAATACATGGTCCACTTTATAAGTGCGTTGGTTATGTCAAAACAAACTACTATTTCGTCTATTTTTGGACATGAGCTCTGCTAAATATATTTCTCTAATGTTTATGACCGCGAGTAACTACTTGAGTGTGTTTTCATGGGCGGAGCAGATGATTTGATGTAACCCTTTCTCTAACTGGTAATGTTGGTATTGGCAGTGAGTAGTGGGAGAAGAAGTACTCAAAAATAGTAAAAATATTAATCCTGCACAGTAAGTGTCCTGCATTGAAATGTTTCCTTCAAGTAAAGAGTGAGGAGAGACATCATCACCAAGAGTCTGTTCCAGGTGAAGCTTTCCATTCTGATATGACGCTGGATGTTTAAAGAATAATATGAGTTGTTCATAATTCATTTTGTGGATCAAATCTGAATCTGTAACGTAACCAGTAGCATTTCTCTAGTCAGGTAAATGTAGTGATACACTGTTTCCCTCTGCAGTAGAAGTACACACTAAGTAGAATACTGTTGAGTTCCATATTGTTAGTAGTTATTTCAGTGTACTGTGAGTTAAAATAGTAACATAATTCATAATCATTCATATGTAAACATCTTAATAAATCTCTAGGTGTTTGGGGCACCAGGTCCAGGTTTTCTACCTTGTCTACAGTAAAGTCTGTTCCTGGTTGAGGATGGAGGAGCCGGAGGAGCTCTCAGTGAGGAGCACTGGTGTATCTTTGCAGAAATATTCTCAGCACTGAGAAGACTAATAAAAGAGTTGTGACACATCTGGAATAATCTCAACCGTGGCACGACTCTACAAATGTAACAGTTCATTTTAGGTTATTAAATTAAAGAAATCTGAAGTTAATTAAGAAGATCAACCTTTCTGTCCATCACAGTTAGTGTAGCTCCTCCTAAGGCTCAAACAAACAAACAAATAAAATAATGAAATAATGAAATAAATAAAATCAAGTGATATTGGTAAAATATAGTAAACAAATATTAGATAAAATACCAAGACCAAATGAAAATGAACCGATAAAACGACGACATCACATAAAAGCCAATCTGTAAAAATGTGTTTTAAGAAGAGATTTAAAAGAGATTACTGATTCTGAAGCCTTATCTCCTCCGGCAGGTCGTTCCAAAGCCGAGGGGTCCTTATGGCAAAAGCACGGTCGCCTTTGGTTTTCAGTCTTGACTTTGGAACAGCCAGAAGGGCCCCACCTGAGGATCTAAGGCTGCGAGGGGCTCATACGGGTCAACATTTCTCCTATGTATGTCGGGGCCAGACCCAGACGTGCTTTAAAAGTGATCAGCAAAATCTTAAAATCAATTCTAAAACGAACAGGGAGCCAGTGAAGAGAAGCCAGGATTGGGGTGATGTGATGTCGTCTGTTACAACCAGTAAGAAGCCTCGCTGCTGCGTTCTGAACCAGTTGGAGGCGAGAGAGTGACTTGTGGTTAATGCCAGAGAGGAGGGAGTTACAAATGATGTTCATCTGATAAAATACAGTGGTATAACCAAACAGAGGACAGGTGATGCAGTGGTAACACACATCATATTCATCTGACGTCTCTTTAAAACGATGTCTCAATTGTTAAATGACTTTGACTCCGCCTCGCCTGCTATACTCACATCTCCTGTGGGCGGAACTAAGATGCAAGGCGAGGAAAGGATGTACAAACTGGGAAATGATAACGGCCTTATGTCATGGGAGGTGAATTGCTGAGGACCCAAGAAGAACGTGTGTTAAGTGTTTGCCTGCGGTTCTCCAGAAAGCTGGACCAACACCACGGGCCAAGCACTCCGCTGGTTCTGAACAGGCTTGGTTTCTACGGGCTCTGCACTGGTAGTATAGTAGTAGTAAGAGCAAGAAATGGCAGCACGGAATCAGATATGTATTATATACACTTAGTGCTTTAGAACAAACTTCCCCCTGTGCTATACTTCAGGGTTAATACATGAATCACCTCGCTGTCAGTTGTTCTGACCCTTTCTCACATTATTTAAATTCTTACCTTTTTAATTACACACTCCTGGGCTTTTCCCCTCATATCCTGAAGCACATTCTGATTCGTTTCCTGTCATAACAGCAAACGGTGGGTTTCATCAGGAGGGTTTAGTCTGGAGGCAGTGTGGAAATTCATACCACGCCGATTCAAGGGCGTCCCGGTTTGTTTTAGTTTTGGGCTAAACAACTTGGAGTCTCATCATCCATCCAGATGCTGCAGTGATTAACGCTAATTCTGTTTTCTTCCCATTTAGTAAAGTTAAACTGATATTGTTTTGTCTTTAAAACAATTTGTAAACCATCCAATTCACTCTCATCATTGTTTTATTATTTAGATCCTGAACTATAAATCTGACTGTAATGGATTCACATACAAAACCTATTTCACAATGTTCTATGTTTGTCGACAGCAGCGAGTAGCCTGAGAGCTTTGACTCCACTGCTTATCTGAAATGACACAAATGTTTCCACTCAGGACGACATTCTGACATGAGTCGCCTGCAGCGCGGAGCTGGACTGCGGTGGCTGGTGATGTGGCTGCTGGCGTGGCCGCTATAGCTAGGTACATGGTTTGTTTCCGCCACACCAGCTGCCCATGCTTCCACAACAGTTATATAGTCATTACTAAGGTCAGTGCAGATCTGCTGACATTATGGACAGGTTGCTGCCAACTCGGAGAGATGCTGCTGGATGTGTGAGCAGCATTAGAAAGCAGCACAGGAATAAAGTTTTGTGAAGGTTGGAGGAAAGTTTATTATTGGTTTCACCCTCCTTCTACTTACTTACCTCGGTAAAACTTCACTTTCACATGCCTGAGTTATAAGTTCCACATGATTGGCTCTGGAGCTGCTTATCAGAAAGAAGAAAGGTTCCAGATAAAGGCTCTGCAGAGTCGGGAAGGATAGCTCCCACTCACCTTCCAGGAGAGCACTTTTTCCTCTTCTCTTTGGAAATGGCAACAAAACGTGTATTTACCCCTGTGCAGCCGCAACAGGATGCATGCTGGCAAAGAGCAGGCGATCAAACAAGAGACTTTTAGAGTGTGCACGCAGACTTCTTACACCCCTGCCTGGCTTTCATCGCTTCTACTTTACCAAGTCTCCACCAGAGGAACAGCTGGCGTTCTGCTAAACACTTGCGTTTGTGAGTCGCTCATCCCCAGCAAGCAACTTCCGTCACTGACAGAGAAGGAGGGAATGATTTTAAATTGGATTCTGCATACACAGTGCATCATGAGCATAAATCCAAAAGGAGTTATTGCAGGTATGAATCAAAAGTTTGTTTGCAACCTTCAACCGATGGGGCGGGGAAAAAAGGTTTCAGAGAGCTTCCTGCAGTGAGTGAAGCACACATTAAAAAGGGTAATATTTCTCTTTCACTTTTTGCCTCAGCACATACTATATCAGTTTTAAAAAGCTAGCTATGTCCCTTTTTTTCTTTTTTAGAGTAACTTCCCAGACCGGTCATTAAGCTTTATCCAAATGCCAGGGGGTAGATACTTGCACCTGACCCCCATGTCTGTGGTCTACACACCTCTAACATTCTCCCTGTAGGTATACACTGAAGGAAAACGGGACAGTGGATAAGCTTCAAATCAGAATAAATGTAGACTGATTATGTAACCCAGTTGGCAGAAAACATGTTGGCATTGTACGTGTTGGCAAACCACAGGATACGTTTCTGAACCAAAATCCAATCATGTTTGCAGAAACCCACGATGACAGGTGTTTAACGTTAAGGCAACAAAACGACTTGGTCAGCGTTAAAGAAAAGATCATGTGTGATCTGGTTTGTGTTGAAGTAGTACCGTAACAACCTGACTACGATAAAAAAAAGAACAGCCACACTTATTGGCCATTCTTAAATAAAGTTACATTAAAAGCGTAAAGGCACAGTTGCGTTTGGTTTCACCCGGGACCCCAGCAGCACTCTGTTTGACCCCCGACCCCTCACTATTTACACTCATTATTAAAGTACGTACCCTTTATATAACAGCCCCTCCTCCTATGTCCACACTCTGACATGGATAGCAGAAACATACAATTGCAACATTTATTTACTGGCAAAGGGAATTTCCACTTTTGTACATATATTATATAATCTTATACATTTCATACATATAGATAGTTAAAGGCTTGTGTCTATGTGTGTGTGTGTGTGTGTGTGTGTGTGTGTGTGTGTGTGTGTGTGTGTGTGTGTGTGTGTGTGTATATGTGTGTGTGTGTGTGTGTGTGTGTGTGTGTGTGTGTGTGTGTGTGTGTGTGTGTGTGTGTTTGTGTCTATATGTATGTGTGTGTCTATGTGTGTGTGTGTGTGTGTGTGTGTTTGTGTCTATATGTGTGTGTGTGTGTGTGTGTGTGTGTGTGTGTTTGTGTCTATATGTGTGTGTGTGTGTGTGTTTGTGTCTATATGTATGTGTGTGTGTGTTTGTGTCTATATGTATGTGTGTGTGTGTGTGTGTGTGTTTGTGTCTATATGTGTGTGTGTGTGTGTTTGTGTGTGTGTTTGTGTCTATATGTATGTGTGTGTTTGTGTCTATATGTGTGTGTGTGTTTGTGTCTATATGTATGTGTGTGTGTGTGTGTGTGTGTGTGTTTGTGTCTATATGTATGTGTGTGTGTGTGTGTGTTTGTGTCTATATGTGTGTGTGTGTGTGTGTGTGTTTGTGTCTATATGTATGTGTGTGTGTGTGTGTGTGTGTGTGTGTGTTTGTGTCTATATGTATGTGTGTGTTTGTGTCTATATGTATGTGTGTGTTTGTGTCTATATGTGTGTGTGTGTGTGTGTGTTTGTGTCTATGTGTGTGTGTAGTTGGAGGAGCTCAGCCCCACAGAGATAGCAGAGCAGATGCGTGCTGCAGTGTTATATTAATGACATCAAAACATTAAAAAGTACTAATAAAAAGCACCAGTAACATCCGGTCTATTAATACTACGATCTTTAATCATTTGTGCACGGTAACGATCCCTACCTTCAGATAAGGTTACTCAAAAGGCTCTCACCAGAGCTGGTTGGGCTGCTGTCGAAACATGGCGGAGCAAGATGGCGGACTCCGTGGAAGATGACTCACTCCCTATGCAGACATAAAAGGACAACACTACACTTCTTAGTTTCAGGTGATTATACACTGATTAAAACATATTTATGAGTATTATATTCCACATCTGTCACTTATTGCCCCTAAATGTTACACACTGATTCTTTTACATTTATTTCACAACCTGCTTCTTCACTAGAGACATCTCCTACTTCTCTGGTCCCTTTTATTTTTTAACACATTTAGACTTTGACTTCCTTCTGACCCCAACATGTCAGTTATCATCACTAACAACCCTCCACTACGGTGCGCTGCCACTCTCCAGCATCACTCTGTAATAATCCCCACCATTGAATTGCTATTTTCCAGGCCTTCTCATGGCATCAATAATAAATGGAGGAAGTCATTTCTGGTTGTTCCTTGCTTGCCAGCTTCCCAGGGTTGAAAGATATGCTGAGGGGTTTTCCCTCTAAAATCCTGCAATTTGACAAAGATTTGAACCACATACAGTAACAGTATCATCTGTGACAGAGTGTGAGGGAAACAGGTTGTCGGTTCACCTCTGAGAGGAGAGAGCAGAGTAAAAGAGGGTCGGGTTAAGGGACAATGTGGGTCAGGTCAGCAGCTGACGATCACTGTGGAAACAGGCTGGATTTATCTTTTGTGACCTAAATAAAAGTCCTTCTAGACTTCATAAAAAAGTCATCATGTCTGGGGGGATTTTTAAAGTTTTATGCTTTATTTAAAATTCATTATGAAAAAAAAGTCCGGAGCGTGGCGAGCAGGGAAGGGGATGAAGCAAAGATACGTGCCTACCGGCTGTCAAGGTCGAATGGAGAGCCTGGGCAGTGAGTGGGATACACAGATGCCTTCACTGAGAGCCATCTTTGAAATGTCAGCACTTCTGTCCCACTGCGGCTGTTCCTTTAAGGGATTTCCTCAACACCTCATTTACCAGCGCAGTTCAATGATGCGGTCAGGTTATATTTGGTAAGCCCTGAGAGCAGCAGGGATTCTGTGTGTTTCTTCTCTTTGCAATGTTTATGTCGTCTCCCGTCTCCCCGTTCTGCTTTGCTTGTTGTTAACATGTATCACACTCCAGCACATTGGTGTTATGTGAAATCTTTGTTTTGCACCGGAGGATCTTCTCAGACTTTCTATACGCTTTGAATTAGCAGCTGCATGGATTCCAGCACATTTCCTCTTTCTGTTTGTTTCACACATGGGTTGATTTATCTTTTGCTTTCACTAGCTCCCACTAACACAGACACATAGAGTCAGATGTGCACATCAACACATTTCTTAATTTATTGAAAGAAAGACAGACTTTGGTGTACGGTGCTCGGTCTTTTGAGGTTCCATTATTTCCTTCATGCGTCACCGCTCTCCACTCTCACGTGTGTTTCACAGACAACTCTGAACACCTGCGAGTACAGTTTCTTCCAATCTTGATGTGGCAATCCTCCAAAGTCATTTTCAATTAAGCCCCAGTGGTTCTGCATTAGAGGAGAGATTGTACAGCCTGAGGTGAAAACATGGAAAGATGCAAGGGTGTGTGTGTGTGTGTGTGTGTGTGTGTGTGTGTGTGTGTGTGTGTGTGTGTGTGTGTGTGTGTGTGTGTGTGTGTGTGTGTGTGTGTGTGTGTGTGTGTGTGTGTGTGTGTGTGTGTGTGTATGCTTCATTTGGTGTGCTAGAGTGCAGCTCAGGCACAGATAAACTCCTTGACAGCTTGTACATGATGACTCTCCTTGCTGAGATTTGCTTTGCTGATGGTAGCAGTGATTGTTAAAAAGCAGCTGCAAGCTTGCTACCTGCGCTAAAGACCTGCTGCAACACAATCATTCTGGCATGCGACAAATATCAGAATGGGTTTTTCATTTTCCTAAAAGTCTGTATGTTCTCAGTAGGCCCAAACAATTCCATTTACTGATGGAAATGTAATGTGTTATTGCGGTGACTGGCGGGCTGAGGCTGGCTATCAGAGTCTCTGAGTCCGCCTCTCCGGGTTCCTAATCATTCCTCTTTCAACATTAGGGTGTAGGTAATGTGCCATGTTTGCAGGGGTCCAAAATAACTTTTGGGCATAGATAAAAAATCTATTTGCTTTAGTATTATTTAGCATGTCATATTGGTGTCATGTGACTCTGAATCGATTTTATAGTAACTAACTGCATCCAGAAATATGACTTCAACTGTTTTAACAGTAAAGTGTAGGACCTTGATACATTCACTGGAATTCATCTTTGAGTGCAAGAAGACACACTACAAAACATAAACTCACCCTTAAACAAAAAAGAAAATGAAATTCAATATTTTATTCTTGCCTGAATAACAATGATATTTTGAACCAACCTGGTGAGACAGCGCTGCCTTTACCAGTCAACGTTGGTTAACATCTGTTAGTTTGTTTGTGTTATTGTTTGACAGCAAGGTTAAGAGAGAATATTCTTAATACAGAGTACACTTAAACGGATATTGATTCTTTTAGTGTGTAAAATACGTCCACAGCAGAACATTGCTTTGCTCCCGTGCTGGTTCTCCTGTCCGTTTCTCAGAACACCATCTACTTCAGTAATACAGGGACTAACCACAATGGACTTAGCAGATGTTCAGTCAGGAAGAATCTCTCTTTACACTTATTCATTCACAAATCTCTTCTACTCTATCAGCTGATTGTGGCCGTTCACTTTTTCACCAATTTTAACCAACCACATTCTGCCACCTAAGCCAATCACAGAGCTGCTGTCAACATCTTAAAACTCCTCTCCTCTCTTCTGCTGTCAGATGTCATCATAGTTTGAACTGATGCATCCATCCTCCACCTTCTTCATCTCCAGTCTTCATCATATCCAGTGTTCAGTCCTGCTCCTCATCCCATCATTGATCTTCAGCAGCTCCCTTCATCATCATCATGAGAGTCTAGACTCCAGAGGGGAATATTCCTGATCTAATCACAGCATCACTTCCCCTTTTTAATTGATTACGTCATAATGGAGCCCCATCGCCAAATGCTCTTCACTATTCATTTCATAATGCATTTGTAAGAAATTATTGTCTCTCCTGATTGATATTGACCCGTTGAGGGTTGATTATTCTAATATGAAAGGATTTGTCAGAGGAAGCAGCTTCGAGAGGAAACATATGCAGAAGTCTGTACTTCCATAACAGTGAACTATGACATCATTGTTTTTGCCTGAATGATGTCAGGAGTTCCGGCTTAGTGTCGTGGATCAAAGCATTTAGAAAGATATTGGTTGAATAACCAAGTAACAGACTCGTTTTCCCGGGAAACTCACCCTCCATTTGTTTTTCTTTGCCTCTCACAGGGAGGCTGAAACCTCTTTTCTTCACGCCTCAAAGGAAATGGCAGGGACTACAAAAACACCTTACAGTCTACACTGTGGGCAGTTCTGACCCAGTGAGCACTTCAGTTTAGATGAACAGCTAACGCAAGTTTTTTGTCGACATCTAGGTTACCTATAACTGTTAATTAATTAATGGTCCTTGGCAGAGATTCACGGCCTCCAGTTATCCTTGATGCCAATGTGCAGTACCAGGGCAGTTTAGTGTCCTTTCTGCAGTGATCGGGGTTGGGGGTCAGGGCTCTTCAGCTTTTCATCGCATATGAGTCCAGTTCTGAATCTCTGGTCAGATCTTTTTAGGTTGGTTTGGTGATAAATAAAGATAACGCTCCGTTAATAAGTACGTCATGTATTTTTTACTCAGCATGAGAACTAAACCACAGAGGTTGTACTGTGCTGGAGGGGTGTAGGGCTTCCACTAAAGATTTAGTCCCTGCTCTGTGACATTCATCAACCCTGTCCTCACTCTTTTCTTTCTTTCCTTCTTTTTGCTGCAACGGAAACTTACTGGGGGGACTGTGCTACAGCTGCAGAATAAACAAAACCCAATTTTCAGCCTGTTAGACTTGTTACAAACTGTGTTGGTGGCTTAGCAGGTGTTTGTATAACAACTTATTTTTCTATGCAGATGTCTGTAGTGTCAGAAAGAGGCAACAGAGACCATGAATGAAAGATTTGATTTATTTCCATGGGCCTTATTAAATCAGGGTGTTTTACCAACTTGAATCCGAATCCTAAATTGAAGCGGCTATGGGAAGCCCTCCCTTGTTGAACAGCACATCTGTCATCTATGCAGGGGGCCAGACTTTCTCTACCAGCACAGACCTGCAGCTAACATCTATCCTTTTTATTGATCCTAACCACAATCTTTCCCTAACCTTAACCTAGTATTTTATTGGCCTGACCCAAACCATACCTTAACAAATTTGCCATAACCATGATATTACCATATTCTTAACCAAGCTCTATAGCCAGGCCAGACCCAGAGACTTAGTTTATTGAACGACTGTTTTGGAAAGTTCCCTTGGTTTATTAACGAGTATAACTAGCAAGAAAGTCCACATCAAGTAGTTTTGTTGCCTAAACTGAACCATTTGTTTCACTACGTTTACAACGTGGCAGCATGCATTTCTGCATCCATGATACAAGGCTAAAGAGAAACGTATTACTGATTCAGAAAACTAACATACCATGCCAACATTATCTCTGGGCTGGGTTGCATTAGCTACAGTTCAAAAAATGCTTACTTGGGAGGTTCAGATTCGCTGGATTGCATATCATTGAAGAAGGAAGAAATCGTAGCAGCGGGAGAAAACTCACACAAAAATCAAGAGAGAGTATAAATGCCCAGCCGGCCCTTTGCTGGGTACATGAAGGTTAATAAGAAGACTTTCAGCCTGCCCAAATCTGGTCTCTTATTCTCTGTCATCAAATTCTCAGGAGTTTTGTTCTGGTGACAGCTCTGTTTAGTTCTTCCCTGGTCACCCAGACTTCCCTGGATTCTATCCAGGGAGCAGGCTTGTGTTGAGGACCTGTGGCTGGACCAGAGTTTGTTCCTGGAACAAAAGACTGCAACAAGTCAGACAACTGCAGAGGAAAATGTCTGCGATGCGTTCAGGCGTCTCTACCTGTGACCCCTCAGTACTGCATAGAACGCCTCGGTTCACCAACGCTGTGAATGTTTTTCAAGCGCATCACTCAGTGAGCGTTCAGTCTTCAGGCTGGATTTTGCCGCAGGGTTCTCTGCTACGAAACCTTTCCTCTCTCCATTTCTCTCCGTCTCTCAGCCTCTCGTGTCTCTGTGTGAATCTCTTTCTGAGGACAGACAATTGAGTTGTTGCTGCTTCGGTTCAACTCTGACAACCATCTGATGATGCTTTCATCTTCAGACACTTGATGAATATTGATTTGTTTTTTTCTGTTCTCATTGTGACTTTTTGCCTGTTTGTGCGCGCTAGCATTCATCCAAAGTCAGGTTAACAGAGAGATGAGTCAGATCAGTAACCTTTTGTTTTCCCTGACACAATATTGTAAAGAATTCATTTCTCTTTAAAAACCCTGTATGCTTCAATTTGATGTGCTTAGTTTGAGGTGGAGAAACAAATATGATTTAGTTGCAATTTCCATCCCTCAGTCTTTGAAGAACATGGCTTGATTTTCTCTCTCTTCCTCCCCGGAGCATGGTCAACTGTTCTGCTTTACTGACAGACATCTGGCAAAACCTCACAAACATTCCCTAATGCAATTTCCGTCTTCCTTTTTTCCCAAACATTTGTTGTTCACACACTGCACTGTGTGTCTCTGTGGCTCCCCCCCCAAACAATTGAGGACTTAACTTCATGAGTGAAAACAAATGGAAACCTCCACTTTGTGACATGCAGCACATGGGCATATTTCTGTTTCTTTGCAAGAGAATATGCTTTGCAAATTTTTTTTATTGTTTGTTAAACTACTTCTGAATTATGAAGACAGATGTCCCGAGCCAGTTTACACTGTTTATATATTTTTTTAAATGGGCATACATTTATTAATTGCTGCCGCACATATCCATGCTACTCCGATGTTCATTGTTGTAATTGGCTGTCCACTACCAATTCCCATGATGCCTTGGCTGTGTGGCAGCTCTTATCGCAAATGCTTTGTGCAATGGAATATGAGATGGTATTATTACTTAGAAATATAGTGTTGTTGTTGAAAAGTGGACTGAAAGGTTCTATTTTTTTATTTACAGCAGCTATGAGGAACTTTCATTAGGTGTTGAGTCCCTTTAGAAAACCTCTAATTTAGCAGTAGCAGGGTCTGACAGCCTGCTCGCTCAGTACTCAGTCCAGTGGGCCCAAAATACGGCCTGGGTCTCCAGCAGCGAGGCGTCGGTGTTAGCTCCCAGCAGGGAGGAGCAGGGAGGAGAAGATCTGCTCCTGGCAGCAGCAGAGTCTCCTCCAGAGCTGAAGGTCAAAGGCTGCGGTGAAGCCGTATGTGGGTCTGTCAACGGTGGACTGGTCTCTGCTGGATCTGGGTCTGTCCACGGTGGACTGGTCTCTGCTGGATCTGGGTCTGGTGGACTGGTCACTGCTGGATCTGGGTCTGTCCACGGTGGACTGGTCTGGATCTGGGTCTGTGGATCTGGGTCTGTCCACGGTGGACTGGTCTCTGCTGGATCTGGGTCTGTCCACGGTGGACTGGTCTCTGCTGGATCTGGGTCTGTCCACGGTGGACTGGTCTCTGCTGGATCTGGGTCTGGTGGACTGGCTGGGATCTGGGTCTGTCCACGGATCTGGGTCTGTCCATGGTGGACTGGTCTCTGCTGGAGGCCCCGCTGGAGTCTGAGCTGAAGGAGTTTCTGGTGAACCTTCATGATTTCATTTGATTTCTCCAGAATCCGACCCGGTGGCTCCGATGACGAGCTTTAAGAATAACTTTATTAACAGACGATCTCCTCTCTGATGGTCTGGTTTACTGATGAAGGTCTATAGAGGATCAATATTAAACTGAGTTATTGACATTATAAATACCAAAAAGTCTGTCGGAGCGTCTTGGCGGTGATAGTGTTGAAGAACAGAGGGTGATGGAAGACGTTTTTGCAATCAATAATGCTCTTCAAATACCATACTTCCAAGAACATGATTTTGGCAGTGTGATTAGCCTGTTTCATGTTCACAGACTTATTGAGAAAATCTTCCACTCAAGACAGTATGATGTAACATCTTTATTCAAATCTGCCTTATTCTCTTACTAATAATCACAAACAACAGCTGAAATCTTTCACCGCAAGCCTGAAACAGGAAAGCTCACAAACTGCTTGTCAGGTTACTTTTTACAAAAAGCATACTGGAAGTATTCCTCAGGGTGAACAAATAAGGCAGTAGCAGTATATTCCTTTCTTCTTTTCATTCTTCGGTGACCAGCTGAAGATGTCTTGTGCTATATGCAGACAGAGGAATATATCAGACAGGGCATCATATCCTCATAGATCCTCAATCCTTAGAAATAATCAGTAACATTGTAATATCTACTCAACCTTAATGTACAGACAATCATAGATGTACACCACCAACTGTAGTTAGATCAATTTGGGCTTGTCAGTTCCTGAAGGCCACATTTGTCTGGAGCCTGTTACAAAGACGTTCAGTTTGTGTAAATTCAATTGTGGAAAAAGTAACTGTATTCATCAGACATTACAACCAAAGGTTGACATCAACTGAGCTGTTATTTAAAGTTGTTGATTTAATCGTTTCATTCAATTGACATTTTATTGGTATAATTGTTCTTCACTGTACAGTGAACACATTGCAGGTGACAGTAGATAACTGGAGCTTTCATATTTTCACAGTAAATATCAGAATATTAAAAACATCACAGAGATATTAACTGCTGGACGTCTGTATTGTACTGAGTTACATTGTATGCAGGTGTTGCCCTTTAGAGGGGTCCTTTGGAGTTTTGTCTGAAACAAACAAAATACATTCACTGTTTCTCAATTTACACTTGTTGCATAACATTATGACGCTTGGTAAAGTACCCTAAGGGTTATTCATGTCTGCTAGTAACATGGCTACATGCTTTTCTTTTTTTTAAATGCATTCCTGCAAGAGTGATACAAGGCTGATAAGGATCCTATTTTTGGTTTCGTCCTTTTTGGTCAATAAAAATGTTCAGTTGACACCACCTATTTTGTCATGTCCCTCATGGCCTTCGACAAAAGTGAACTTGGGATATGACGTATAAAATTGAATAAAGTCCTTTCCTTTCACAAAAACATCTTTCTGTGCTTTTTTTTAGCAGATTCTTCAGTCAATTATTCCCCCCAAAAAATAAATAATAATAATTGTTCCTTATGTGACATCATCAACTGGAGTCTTATAGATCAGGGGTCACTAACAGGCGGACTGCAGCCCGGGCTCAGACCCAGATGCCATTGTGCCGACCTGGACCTTAAACTGATAGATAATTGAGAATTATTTCATTTTGATGGAGCACTTATTTTTTAACATCTCAACTTTCACATCCGATACGGCACTCGTTCAGTGGTCCAGTAAACACACCAACCAATTGCATGCGTTGTTAACATATGACATGATGCTACTCAGCCAATCAAATATGTGTATTCCGAAAAGCATCATGGCTGGAGTGAGATATACACACACGGGAGAGACGAGGCGGGAGACCAAATAGTCAGAGAAGTACGTGAGTCAGAGTAGTTTTTTTACACGGGGTGGACAGCGAGACCAGAGCCTTTAAACAAGAATGTACAGACTGTTATATGTTCCAGTTCTAAACCAGTATGTCTCCTTTGTTCAGAGACTGTGGCGATTATTAAAAGCGGCAATGTGAAGCGCCACTACCAGACAAACATATTCACTCAAATCCAAAATGAAGGCACATAAAAAAAAAAATCTAAGAGTCCAATATGATCAGAATCTTAACACATTTACTGCCCAACAATTATGTTAACGGAGAGTGGAATAGAGCTTAAACTCTTAAGGTTTTAGTAAATGTTCTGGACCAACAAAGTCTGAGACAGACTCTGGGGGTTTCTAGTAAATATTTAATTCAAAGGGGGAAAAAAAAAAACCAATAAGCACAGGCAGGAAACAAGGTGACAAAAACTCAAGTAGGGAGCGATGCCCACAATGAAAAACACACAAAAAAGGTTGATTACAAAGAACAAAAACTAACATTAATGTGAGAATTACAAAAAGCCAAGGAACTAGAGCAAAAGTACAATCTTTCACTAGAGAGCAACATTCACTAAACCACTACCGAACAAGACGGAATTATCTGGCACAGGAGTGGCTTCATGACGGGGCTTATATTGAGAAGGTGATTAAGGATGATTGACGCCGGGTGTACCTCGTTAACGCTCCGGAGGAAAACCAGCCACGCCTTCTGCCGCACACACACACTAGCCTGTCCCAATCCAGCAGCTGCAGCCTTCGGAGGACCCAGCCTTCGTGGTCTACGTGGGCCGGGTCTTTTGAATACCGTGAAGGCTGGACCGAGCTGTCTCTGAAATGAGACGGTCTGGTGCACAAATGATTTTCTGTTTACGTCACCAGCTTTTCGCGCCCCCACCCTTTTGCCGCTCCCGTCTCCTAGCAACCAGCTGCGGTTGTCATAAAAGAGTATAAAAAAGTTAAAATATTAAAATGGACGAGCTGCTGTAAATAGCGCAGCGGCTCTCGGTAGCGTTAGCTGGTTAGTTAATAGCGTCACGTAACTTAACCGATCATTTTAACATCAGTGTGATCTGATCAGGTCCCTTGTTTTTAGTAACACTTGTATCTGTAGATATTCACGTGAGTTAAAACACAATAATTATATTTAATGTTAATTCTCCCGTTGCTGGTCCAATAGTCGCCATGTCGATTAAAAAAAAAAATCAACTTCACCAGCACGCAATGCATCTTGGGATATGTTGGGCCGTGAAGGATCCATCAGTTGTATCCTCTGAATCTGGGAAAAGTAGGCTGCATTTGTCGGCCGCATTAGAAGGAGTCGACGAAATGGGACGGCCGCTGTGACGTAATCGGTCTACAAATACACCCTCCGAAGGATGCCGCTGCTGGATTGGGACACAGCTATAGCAGGGAAAATAAGAAACACAGAGGGGAGGGGGAGAAGAGGGAGAGAGAAACAGAAAAAACTCAAACAAACCAAACACAAAAAACCAAAACCATGACAGAAACAAGTGCTCTCAATAACCACAGATATAGTCTCTGCACACAATTTTTGTAGATAAGAATGTAATTGTCTTATAAGCAGAAACTGCTTGGTTATTTTCACGATCCCAGTCTTGATACACACACACACACCCCAGAGTTCTAGTTTTAAAAGTATTTTTATATTTTAAAGAAACAGCCAACTCTTTGGTACGAGCAATAATGGAGTTGCAAGTTTAAAAAAATGTACCAGCAGGCTCTTCCTGGTTGGGGAGACCTTCACTTTGCTGGTCATGTGGGGTGCCTGAGTGCTTGTCCGCTGTTTCTCCCATCGCACCACACCAGGTCCTGCTTTTCTCTGCCTGCTCGCTCCTCGCCCCAGCAGCGTATTTATCAATCAGGGTCCAATTTCGCACCTCGCCTGTGCTTGTGTGATGCACCTCAGGTGTGTTTGAGGCCTTCAGGTGCGGTTTCTCCTCTGTGCCGGAGGTGCCAATGGTTGGCTCTCCACTGTGGTGCTATGGGCTGGAATCCAGAGTGGCCTACATGGGGCAGAGGAAGAAGCATGCTCACCTCCGGGCATCTTGTGGGGTAGCGGTTGTTACTCGGCCATTGCGACCTCCAGGTTGAATCCTAGGTGCCGGACTGTCTGAAGAGAGACTGGGTATAACAACAAATGGCTCATGTACCCACCTAGGGCTCAGTTTGCCCTGTACCCACCAGCGACAGTTCTTTACCAAAGCTCTCTCTCCAGGCAGCAGTGGTAGCGCCGTCCGTTTTTTATTACACCTCTACTTATCTCGGGCGTGTCTGAGCGTGGAGCACTTTGACACGGTTAAATATGCTTGCGACAATGTCCGATGTTGCGCTTGGACACATCCTCTCTGTTAGTTGACCTTTGCTGGGATAGGGGCTCCCATCAGCATATCCAAAGGAAGGCAGCGTGCCTTTCAAACCTTACAAAGAAAGGAGAGAGACCACTGTGTCTGCTCCTCTTCTTACAAGGAGCTCAACAAGGTCAGCAGAGTATGATTGAACCTCTCTGCTGAGCCGTTGCCTTGGAGGTGGTATGTTGTTGCACGACCCTTCCTGGCTCCGTACATCTGGCATAGCTCCGACCGCTGATTCAAAAGCTGCTCCCCGGTCTGAATGGATCCTTTCCAGGCAGCCAAATGGCTCGATGATGTGTGTCCACAATACTTTGGCTGTCGTACCAGCCGTCTGGTCCCCTGTTGGTATGGCCCACGCAAACCTAGAAAACACATCCACTGCAACCAAGACTAAGGGGTACACATCTCCAGGCCTCCCAAAGGACAAATAATCCACAGCTACCAATTCAAGTGGGCAAGAGGTGGAATAGAATTTAGGGGCGCCCTTACCTCACAATGTGATTTCTGGTGCCACAGTTCGTTGACCACTGATGGATGTCATCCCTTTCCCCTAGCCAGTAAAACACAGATAAAGTCGGCCTCCATGACAAGGCGTCGGCATTGCCACTTTCTTTCCCTTGGCGATATTTAAGGACATAGTTAAAGTCCCACTCTACGGGCTGGTACTTTTGAGCTTACTGTTTAGCTCCATGTGTCAATGCATGCAAGAGGGCAGCAACTTTTGCAAAGGCAGGGATAAAGCGTCTACAAATCCAAGAAAGGAACGTATGTGGCATACTATAGTGGCTGGTGGCCAATCCATCACCCTTCTGACCTTCTCAGGGTCAGGAGACACTCCCTTTTGGCTCACTAGAAATCCCAAGTAATGCACCTCAGTTTGAAACAGCTTGCACTTCTTTGATTGCAGTTTCAGTCCATGACCTTTAACTTTCTGAAACACTCGTTCTAGGTGAGAGAGATGTCGGTCAAAAGTTTATAAGTAGATTAAGAGGGAATCATTTACCTGTGAACCCAGACATCGCTGTGTCAGCCTTTGGATCGTCCCTGTAGTGCATAGTCCAAATTGCATCCCCTCAAATGCAAACAGCCCCAGCAGTGTGTTGAAAGTGGTCTTCTCTCTGTCAACTGGGTCCATTTCAACCTTCCAGTAGCCACCGGCAAAGTCTGAAGTTGAGTACCACTCTGCTTTAGACGTAGTGTGGTGAGGGACTCTTCGATGCGTGCCAAGGGGTAGGCGTCCTTATGGGTGAGGGCATTCAACCGTCGGTAGTCAACTCAATACGTCCAGGCTCCATCCTTTTTCTTAATCTAAACAACTGATGCTGCACTGGGGCTGCTGCTCTCCTTAATGACCACCTTTTCCAGCAGGGTCTGGAGGAGGGACCTTCATTCGTGGTAACAGTTAGGGGGCACTGGCCTGTACCGCTCCCTGGAGGGAGGTGCATTGCCTGTGGGGATTCGATGTAACACAGCATTACCCTATTCCTCTTCAAAGAGTGTGTGAAGTTGCTGGATTTTGGCAGGAATTGGAACACGCTGTGGTACGCTCTGGTCCAGAGCATCCAGATATGCTCAATTGGTCACATATCTGGTGAGCATGCAGACCATGCAAGAACTGGGATGTTTCAGCTTCAGGGACTTCACAGATCCTTGGGACAAGGATCACCATGCTGCAACATGAGGTGATGGAGGTGGATAGATGTCAAAACAATGCACATCAAGATCCCATCAAGGTATCTCTGTGCATTGAAATCAGCGTCAACAGAATATAGCTGTGTTGGTTGTCTATAGCTCATACCAGCCCACACCATAACCCTCTGATCACCATGCTGACAAACCGCATGACCACACGACTCCATACACGCTGTTAACCACCTGTCGGTTCAGTGAAAACAAGGACTTATCTGTGAAGAGAAAACTTCTTCAAAGTGCCAGACGCCATCAAAGGTGAGCTCTTGCATACTCAAGTTGGTTAAGATGACGCAGTAAGGTCAAAGCCCCTGTTGAGGCGAGTAGCACAGACAAGCTTCTCTGAGAGCGTTTATGTTTGTTCAGATTTTCTGTGGCTATGTAAACCAACTGCTACATCAGCTGTCCTGGCTGGTCAGACCGTATTGCAGATATCGTTTCCTGATTTGGAGTTCCTGGGCTGGAGTGGTTACACTATGTACTGCCCACTTCTTAGAAACCATGTTGAAGATGGCTTATGGTAGTGAAATGAACATTCAGACATCTGTGGCGTTGTGTTGTGAGATAAAACTGCCCATTTTGGACTGGAACTTTATAGTGACAAGCCCAAGGCACATCTGTGTAATGATGCTGTTTAATCAGCATCTTGATATACCACACCTGTCAGCTGGAAGTGCTTATAGAACACACACACACACACACACACACACACACACACACACACACACACACACACACACACACACACACACTCATCCAAAAAGCACACAAATGTTTTATTTTGATGACCTATTCGGTCAGGTTACAACGTTTTAACGTTTGCTATATTGTTGTTAGTGTCTAATGTATATCAATTGTCCTAAAGTGGTTACATAATTAAATCATGCTCACAGAAAGTCTTACAGCGAATTTGAGAGTACATCATTTATTTGTTAAACTGCATTGGTTTATTTAACCCTGTCACACCTACATTTGTATTCACTATTTTTTAAGTTTATGAAAAAGTAATTCAATGTTTTTGTTGACATTTTGAAGTTCTACCACATCTTTGACTAAAACCTATGAGGTCGCTGCCCAAAAGGTGCCATCTACGGCTTTAGTATAGCAAAAGTGTGAGAACAATGAGCAGACAGTAAAATGTCTTGGTGACAACAGACCTGTGTTAGGAATGTGTAACCACTGTGTAACCACTGGCCCATCATGCAGCCTTGCCACTGCCCATCTTGACCATTTCCTCATTTCATTTCCCACTGCAAATATATAATGTAGGTGGGTACCATCCTTTTGTCATTCTGCCATTTACTTTAATAAAATCAGCTAATTTTCATTTTAATATGTATCAGCTCTCTTGCGCAGGATATGAGTGTTGGGGGGGGGGTCACATTTAATCTTGGTCCACATCCGAGAGCTGATATCTGCTGCTGTCTGCACCAGATAGCCCCATTTCCATTAAATAAATCTAATCATATGCATTACTGATGCATGACTAGCTGATGAAGGCATGCCTGGCTCTTGTGCTTACCCATGTCATGCCAAAAACAACATATGTTTCTATGCTATTTCTGAAGTCTCATCTCAGGAGGCTCCAACAGAGTTACGCAGAGGCCAACAGTTCACTGCCCCTGCTCCAAATTCAGGATTACTCTCAGAGCAGCACTTCTCCACACACCTCCACTTGAATGTGCTGTGGAAATGATGCTGTCTGTCGAACTCATATTGTGTTTTGTAATCATGGCAACTACTGTGTCTCTCAGAGGCATTCTGGAATGAATTCAAATGAAAGAAATCTCTGTGCAATTTCACTGAAACCACGTGAAGGAGCACAAGCAGTAGGCTCTGACTAAAAAAGGAATCAGCGTTGAAAGAGGTATCATCTTCACTTTCCTCATAACACTGTGAAGTAGACTGAAAATCCAAATGGGAGTTATGCCACAGTTGTGGGTGGGGGCCTAGGTCCCCACTGAGAAAAAACATTTGAAAATCCTGGGCACATGAATGCAGCTTTCACAGAAAAAAGGGAAAGCGAACAGCCCTGTAAATGCTGTAATATTCTACTTGAAAGCAGATTGGGTAGTTACTAGTGATGATGGATTCATGTGGAGTTTCTAGGGACTAGGCTGGCTAACAGGCTCATTCCCACTGTTAAATTATTAAAGCCCATGAGTTCAGGAACATCCACATGTTTTGGCACTCGACATATTTTATTTCATAGTAGTCATGGGGAGAGAATTAATTATTTACAGAGTCGGGTCCCCAGACATTTTCCAATGGTTCGTTTTTGTTGGCAGCTGTAGATGATTGGTCAACCTTCTCTTGTTCTATTGCCAATGATTTTACACTTGCACAGAGTAACTGAATATAAACAGTACCATACCACCCTGCATGGGCTTGTTGTTTTACCCTGGGGTGTGATATTACATTCTTTTTCATCACTGCAAAATCAATACCATTTGACATGAATCGCACAATGTCCAAGTGATCTTTAGTCTGTTTGTTAACCCTATAGATAGTCAGCAAACGTTCACTATGCTCAGGTTTATCTATAGTATTTCTCTTTTTTTCCTCCATTCAGATCTACTGACTATGGCTCCACATACGAGAGAATGAACGACAAAGTTGGATCCAAGACTGTCCTGAGTTACCTGTACGTCTGTCCAACTAACAAGAGAAAGGTGAGAAGCTGCAAGTCATTGATTTTCAGAGTTTGTGCTGATTCTCTCGCTTATGGAAATACAAGCTGTGTTTTTCTTGTTCAAAATATTCATACCGTGTAAATTGTTAAACAGTGGCCTCACCTGCAGAAGACAACCAGGACTTTTTTAAAACAGGTTTATGAAAGAGACATACCTTTATACCCTTTACAATATTTTAATAAGAAGTCAAATTTTTTGTGATCTGCTTGAATGTTAGTGATGCAAACTCAAAACGGTATACTTGTGTACGTGGAGCCATGATGAATCCAAGATAATACACATTTCCACATCAGTGATTGTATCACGACTACAGAGTCATGTCATACTTTTTATTTTGTGGAAGAGAAATACTGTTGTCTTTCACTGTTTATCTACAACCACTTCCACGTCCCAGTTTCTCTCAGATTGTTGTTAAGCTACTTTAAAAAATGTCAAATGGCATAAGCCCTCCCGTTTGTGGTAGGTTTTTGATTTGATGCTTCACATGCCAACAGGATGTCAGGTGAAAAAGGATAAACAAGGAAAAGGGAAAAAAAGCTGCCTGCACACTGAGCAGATGATTCATATGAGTATGAAGTACAATGACAACACTTTCACAATACACGTAAATAATGCTATTGACTAGCTTTCTTTCAGGGAGTAGATGATATGATCTCACAGCGATGGATATGGAATTGCAGCCTGGTTGTTCCCATACATCAACTGCTCATGTCCTTTGTAAAAGCAAAAGTCAACTTTTACTTGTTTAAATTTTTATCCCTCACTTAAATAACACCACAAACTGGTGCTGTTCATTCTGTACACATTACATTACATTACATTACAGTCATTTAGCAGACGCTTTTATCCAAAGCGACTTACAGGAAGTGTATTCAACATAGGTATTCAAGAGAACTACTAGTCACCAGAAGTCATAAGTGCATCTCCTTTCTTAAACAAGCATCTAAAAGCATAAACCAGAGCAAAAGTACAGTGCAGAGGCAAAATACTACGAAAACAATAATTGCAACAGACTAATACGAATACAATAAGTGCAACGAACTAATACGAATAGGATAAGTGCAGTAAACGAATACGAATTCAATAAGTGCAGCGAACTGATACGAATGCAATAATTGCAACAACTAATACGAATGCAATAAGTGCTACGAGGAAGGCTCAGGGTAGTGCTTCTTTATCAGGGTAGTACTACATTACATTACATTACAGTCATTTAGCAGACGCTTTTATCCAAAGCGACTTACAATCAGTAGTATATATTATATATCATCATGAAGAGGTGAGTTTAAAGATGGGCAGTGACTCTGCTGTCCTGACGTCAGTGGGGAGTTCATTCCTCCACTGAGGGGTCAGGACAGGAAGAAGCTGTGACCGGGTGGATCGGCCGCAGGGACCTCTGAGCGACGGGGCAACCAGTCGCCCCAGAGATGACCAGAGCCTGTAGAGCACCTGCACCGTCTCCTCAGTGAGGAAGGGGAGAATCCTCCTGATGTTGTAGAGGAGGAATCTGCAGGAGCGTGTGACCGATGCAATGTTTGCTGAGAACGACAGTTGGTCGTCCAGGGTCACACCCAGATTCCTCACAGTCCGAGTTGGCGTCACCACGGCATCATCAATGGTGATGGACAGGTCTCGGTGCGGGCAACCCTTCCCCGGGAGGAACAGTAGCTCGGTTTTGTCCAGGTTGAGCTTCAGGTGGTGTGTCGCCATCCACTTCGAGATGTCAGCCAAGCACGCAGCAATGCGTGCCTCCACTTGGGTGTCACCGGGAGGAAATGACAAGACCAGCTGGGTGTCATCGGCATAACAATGGTAAGAGAAGTCATGCGAGCGAATAACAGAACCCAGAGATGTTGTGTAGAGCGAGAAGGGGGCCCAGAACTGAACCTTGTGGAACCCCCGTAGTCAGCATGCGTGGTTCCGACACGGCCCCCCTCCATGTCACCTGGTAGGAACGGCCTGTCAGGTAGGATGCAAACAGGGAGAGTGCAGAGCCTGAGACGCCCATCCCCTCGAGGGTGGAGAGGAGGATCTGGTGGTTCACCGTGTCAAACGCCGCTGACAGGTCCAGGAGAATCAGGACAGAGGAGAGAGAGTTCGCTCTCGCAGCGTGAAGCGACTCTGTCACCGCAAGGAGGGCCGTCTCTGACGAGTGACCCACCTTGAACCCGGACTGGTGGGGGTCCAAGAGGTTGTTCTGGTGGAGGTAGGAAGACAGTTGTTTAGAGACAGCGCGTTCAAGTGTTTTGGATAGAAAGGGTAGAAGAGAAACCGGTCTGAAGTTCTTGACATCAGAGGGGTCAAGTGATGGTTTTTTCAGAAGGGGGGGTGACTCTGGCAGTCTTGAAAGCCGAGGGAAAGCATCCCGAGACGAGAGATGTGTTGATGAGGTGGGTGAGGAAAGGAAGGAGTTCAGTGGCAATAGACTGAAGAAGAGGGGAGGGGATTGGGTCAAGGAAGCACGTGGTGGGGCGGTTAGATGTAACAAGGTCGAGGACCTCGTTAGGGGAGAGGGGAGCAAAATAGGGTAAGATGGGGTGTGGAGAGGGAAGGGGGAGCTGAGGGGGAAGAGCTGGAGAGGGTAGAGAGGGAGAGGGTGGACAGGGAGAGGGGGGCTGAGAGAAGGAGGATCTGATATCGTTTACCTTCTTGTCAAAGAAGTTGGCGAAATCATCACATGACATCTATTGCATTCTGTCCATCCTGGGAGAAGGATCCCTCCTCTGTCGTTCTCCCAGAGGTTTCTTCCTTTTTTCTCCCTGTTAAAGGGGTTTTTAGGGGAGTTTTTCCTGTGCCGATGTGAGGGAAGGACAGAGGATGTCGCATGTGCACAGATTGTAAAGCCCTCTGAGGCACATTTGTAATTTGTGATTCTGGGCTATACAAAATAAACTGAATTGAATTGAAAAACATGATGATTTTATTAAACATGACCAAGTAATTGAATTGAGTTTTTATTTTGATTTGTTTCAATTCACGAAATATTTAAAACTGCGACCTTGATACCGAATCTGTTGCTCTACAGATTGAATTAGTGCTGTGTGAATTTACATTATGCTGAATTTCCTATGGGAGCTTTAACATAGAATATACAGGAAGTTCAACACCTTCTCAAATATATTTTAGCCTTCTTCATTTACGTGTTCAGTGTCTGCATACCGCCTCTTATTTGGGAATTTATGGTACAGCCATCTGGGTGCACGATGGACGTGTTAATTCATGGCATTGCCTCCTTCCTGCATATGGATATGTCTAGAAACCACCAAGTGGGATTTAAGAAGGTTAAGCTACACAAAAAGAGCCAGAAAAAGAGTATGAGCATTGCCAGCTGCCAACCATCTGCCAAAGTCTTTAATCTGCCCGAGAGTTGTTACTCGTCATTTCATTTTTTTTCTAACATTCTAAGAATTTAGTTAACTGATCAGTATGTTGTTTGCACTGCATCTTCTACCATCTGACTCAATCTTCTATCAGTTTAATTTGATGAAATAATAGCCTAACCTTTCTTACTCTCCTGTTAGGAAAAATTCCCATCCTGCTTCCACATTAGCTGAATTGAATTGTGCAGGTTCTAAAGCCCGACGCTGTGATACCCGGCTCAGTATCAGGCAGTAAATCTGATTTGCCCTCGTGTGTTGAACTCAGCTAGTCTGGTGCTCCGAGCAACAATGTGATAGACAAGTGGAACTGTAGGCCATTGAGGTCAGAGGGCTGTAAGCAGCTCACTTACAGTAGGAGTCTAGTCTCTATGGAGACCACTGTTTCCATATCAATGTTTCCTAGTGCACACTATTATGACGGGTTCTAGTGCACGCTGTTATTGATGGGTTCTAGTGCATGCTGTTATTGATGGGTTCTAGTGCACGCTGTTATGATGGGTTCTAGTGCACGCTGTTATGATGGGTTCTAGTGCACGCTGTTATTGACGGGTTCTAGTGCACGCTGTTATTGACGGGTTCTAGTGCACGCTGTTATGATGGGTTCTAGTGCACGCTGTTATTGATGGGTTCTAGTGCACGCTGTTATTGATGGGTTCTAGTGCACGCTGTTATGATGGGTTCTAGTGCACGCTGTTATGATGGGTTCTAGTGCACGCTGTTATGATGGGTTCTAGTGCACGCTGTTATTGATGGGTTCTAGTGCACGCTGTTATTGATGGGTTCTAGTGCACGCTGTTATGATGGGTTCTAGTGCACGCTGTTATGATGGGTTCTAGTGCACGCTGTTATTGATGGGTTCTAGTGCACGCTGTTATTGATGGGTCCTAGTGCACGCTGGTAAGTCGGTCCTAGTGCACTCTATCATGACGGGTCCTAGTGCACGCTGTTATGACGGGTCCTAGTGCACGCTACTATGACGGGTTCTAGTGCACACTGTCATTGACGATGACCCCCCCCCCACCCAAAAGGCTCCAGTGCAAACGCCCTGCCTGCACTGTCTCTATTTATGCCCCTGAAAAGCACTTTGCTAGACACAGTGACATTGAGGAACAATTTTCTTTATATTTATATACTAGAGTTATAGGAGTGAGAGAGTTATCTGTTGGTGCCTAGTATGCAGACCTATAGGATCTCAGCATAATGACCTGTTCTGACAGGTGTGGGAAAACTTTCAAAAAGAAGTTACCCTTGAAATAAATCATCTCTCTAGGTTTAACTAACTGCCTAACTGCATCTGTTGAATAAATAAATATGTGCGTGCCATCAACAAAAAAAAGCATAACTCCCTTGTTGGTTGGACGTGCCCAGGTTCATCAGCCTCCCTTGTCCATGTCCGAGCCAAGGTTTTGACTCTGAATACGTTTGCATGGTGCCGGAGTTAATAGGATCCTGAGACTGTTGAGCTAAACCACGTCAGGGCGAGGAACAGAACAAAACAGATTCCTCCTCATGACTCACTCCTCCTGCCTATCTTATGTTATGCCACATCAAGGGCATTGCAGGATTGTAGTCCCTAAGGGCCTCTCTTTTGCTCATGTCTGTCTTTTGTTATGTCAATTATATAATTATATAATAGATAAACTTAACACCCGCAGGAGGAAAACAATAACACTTTCCTAGATAATAACACCGAGGAACAGTGTAGTTCGGATATCAGATTCACCAAACTATTTTCCAGATATTTGATATATTTAAACTAATCTTTGTTAAAAAAAAAAAAAAAAAAAACATTAATTGCGTGCATGTTACTGTGTAAGTGGGTTATCAAAGGACAGAACCAAGAACTTGTAATGATCTCAGGAGGATATTTTACTCTTATGGTTGACCTCTGGCTCTACCCCTCTGCACCTTATCTCTGATCTAATTATTTCGATTTGCCATCCCATAGATGGATGAAAGTTTGCCTGTCTGCTGGCTACATTCCTTTGTTGGCTCCTTGCACCAGAGTGGCCTTATTTTTCTGTGTTCCACCAGATAAAAAGAGCAGTCTGGGTGCCTAATCATGCAGTGTAAGAGATAATCGTCTGCTGCTCTTTCAGATATTCCTTTCAACCACAATAAAGGAATGTTCACTGCGATGATTCTGGAGGCATATGGTAAGGCAGACTTTTGTCTCTAACATTGTCCGAGAAAAAAAAAGTGGATGGAAGCTGTGACCTTTAAATTGTCACATTATAGATTTGAATGATAGTAATGACATTTAGCGCAAGGCCTCTGAAAAATGCTGCCTCCCATGAATCTTCTTTGCTATATGTCGACGTTTTGTCCCGAGCTCAGTGTGCACTCAGCTTGACAGAACGGCCAGTAGATCTGGTTCATTTAAAAATAAAGACATGAAAATTTAAAATGCCATCGAGGAGGCCAGACAGTGAAAACATGATAGTTAGATGTAGGTGATTAAGTCTTGAACCATGCTTAATGAGCATATTGCGGCGAACACTCTGTAAAAACCTCCCGTCAAGACAGACTAAGCTCAATTGATCTGTCGTGACGTGATTCATGTACTGCCGGCTGTCTCTTTCCTTCCGTCTCTGATCCATACCTCCACTTACCTTATGATCAGACAGCTGCCGGCTTCGATCTCTGTGCTCCAGCTTATGCACAGCTCAACATCAGGCTGATAAAACACCACGGCTATCCCTACAACCTCTATCCAATAAGTGTTGCTACTCTCTTCAAGTGCTTGCTGTGAGGGAAATCTTAATCACCCCCTGCCAATGCTATCAGGCACTATGATTTTGAAAGTGAGTAATTCTTTTCTGAGATTGATTATTTCAGGAGAAATTGGCCAGTATTCCCGCCTTTGTATTGGCTTTGATTTGGTTGTGCGTTCTTTCTGATTGCAGAGGTGACAGACAGAAACTGTATTGTTTAGAAATATGTGTAAGAGTTGGAAATAATGTGTCTGTTTTCACACTTACATGGTGGTAAATGAGTGAAGTGAATGTGATGATTCTTTCTCGGCCTCATTCCCAGTATTAAACAAGTAATTTGTGAGTCTCCATGAATCAAGGCTTGTAAAAAGCACTGAAATTGAAGGATATCATTAAATAGTGGGTATACAGAGGTGGAATAACCCTCATGACTGAGTACAAGGCTTGAAGGGAAAGGCTAGATTTAAATATGAAATGTACATTATGTGCTTACACCTCTTCACTGTGTTTCTACTCTTCTATTTCAATGAAACTCTGACATTTGACTCAAAATAAGGGCCAGCGAAATGTATTTTCTAATTCAAAATAGACTCCGCTGCTTACTACAGTATTACGGAATAGGATTTCTGCTTAAATACATCTGACAAGCTCCAAAGGCAGAGGCAGACATAAGGAGGGCTTTGAATAGCACAGTGACAGGTAAAGAATGGCAAAAATTTGGAGAGGGCAGGCCAATGAGAAATACAGGTTGAGAATGTGCTGCCTGTTTATTGGTGCTTGATGAAAAACTATTTATCTAAATCACCACCGGGGAGGGACTCTAGTTAAAGCTCTGGAAAGAGGGATAGACTTTTCTGTCACTGACAAATGTGCTGCTGTGTTTGTACTTCAAATTGATTTGAAGAGAGAAAACCTGGCCATTCACAACCCTTGTATGGACAAACGTTTAAAGCTCTGCCAGTCCATATTTTCATATTGATAACGGAACCAATGATTCAGTGTTAAGTGAAGGGGTTTGTGACTAACACACAGAGGAATATTACGCGAGTCTGCAGTTCCCAATAGTTCCACGGTTTCCTGGCTCACAGACTCAACTCTCACCAACCTTGTTTCCTTGTTTTATGCAAAGAATTATAAACCCGCTACCTGCCAAACGGAAAGCAAAAGAGTGAAGTTAGTCGCTAGCTATTGTTGCCCTCCCGTCAGTGTGTGATGGCGGGACGCACCAAATAACGGCAGCAGACACCTGAATACAGTTTAAACAATGTGTTAATGAGGGTGCCTGTTCACTGCGTTACACTATTCTTCTGTCTTGCGTTACTGTTGTTCTTCTGAGGAACTTGACACAGAAGCGTGAATACAATGCACAGACAACCCCCCTAGTGGTGAGATGGCGACATCTATTGGCCGTTTCTGATATTACACACATTACAATATAAAATGAGTTACTCATAAAAACTAAAGAAAAACAACGAGTATACAACCGTATTCAGTCTAGATGAATGATGAATTTATATCCTTAACACCATTTAAACATATCTATTTCACACTATCTTTGCAAAGAAAGTCGAACAGATAGCAGATAAACAGATGGATATGTTCTTCTGCAATGTGTGGAGGCCCAAACCAAGTCAAAAAGTGTGTGAATATTAAATATTGGACTTTATCCTGTCATCTAACACTAGCATTGCAAATGTTGCAAACATGACTTAAATGGAATAATAATGTTGCTTTGTGTCTGCTAGATGTGTAAATAAGCCACCCCTTGGTGAATGTACCTTCATAGAATCTTTTGCGTGATATTTTAAGAAAAGTGATTCTGCTATTTTTTTGTGCATTTATCAACAAACAGGCTGCTCAGGCACTGCAGTGTTAAGACAACAAATGACCTTGGTTAGGTTTATGAAAAGATCATGATTTTGGTTCAAATAACTGCAGAAGTGGAGTTATGATATGCATATATAGGAATAGCAAAGAACAATGTATGAGAACAGTCTGGTTTGCTAACATATCTACCATACTAAATGTGTAAGAGGTCTTTTAGATTCTCTGTCTGCACCAAAGTGGCCAAAAAAAATCTTAATTTTAAGGAGACATTAGAGGATTTTGCACAGTAACTTGGATAGAAGACTCATTATGGTTTTCTTACATTCTGTGTGTATTCTGGGTGTTTTTACTTTTTATCTTTGCCTTGTGAATGACAACAAAGGACTTTTAAGTTCTATTCTAATCTTGAAAGGATAAGGAATTATAGTTATCATGTAGCAGAATACTCAGTTTGAACACTTCTGCTGATTTATGTATAATGATGCAAATTGCTGTTTTTACTTTTTAGCCTACAAAAGTGCTAAATAATAAGTGAAATGTCATGACAATGGACTTTTTTCAACATCTGAAATCCAACAACCTTTTAAAATAAATGCATGTATTCAAAGCATATGTCTGATTCAAAATAAATCTATATTACACACATTACATTACAGTCATTTAGCAGACGCTTTTATCCAAAGCGACTTACAATCAGTAGTATATTACATATCATTCACCCATTCACACACTGATGACAGGCTACCATGCAAGGTGCCACCATCTAACTAACATTCATGCAACATCCAGTCCACACCGATGGCAAGCCTTCAGGAGCAACTTGGGGTTAAGTGTCTTGCCCAAGGACACATCGACTGCCGAAGCCGGGTATCGAACCACCGACCCTCTGATTGGAGAACTACCTTGCTCTCCACTACGCCACAGCCACACCTATGCACACACCTCCTCTTTAGTCAAGGAGGAGCTGCTGTGACCATTTTATCTGCTTCCACAAAGACTCTAAATGTCATTAGCTGAAGGAAATATGCATTGTGGAATTCCTGTTCTTATTGAATTCTGTAATGACTGTGATAGCTCTGGCAGAAATATTCCAACCATGAAATTAGGGCTTCTACAACTGAGGTGCTGTTAAATTTGAAATTTGAATTTTATTGGAAGGAGAAATGGTAAGAAATGACATCCTAAAGAACTAGCTGATAAAGAAAATACCATACTGTGTATGCTGATTCATGCATGGCTGCCTAAGCTTGTTTGTACTCAGACTGCAAGCTCCATCGCCTTTCTGTCATATAGAAGGAGTGTTTTTTTCATGACCCACCTGTGTTCTGTTTGGTCACTTCTTGTTAAACACACTATTTCACCTGTTATAGTTTTCAGCCACAGAGCCATGGCAACAGCAGCAGTGAGGCAGGCTCATGAACAGAAGTTGGATGTATGAATGGTTGTCAGGAATAGCCTGATGAGTGCCAGAAGCCAGACCTTTTCTGCTGACTCTGCTCTGGCCTCTAACATCTCTCCTCTGCCTTCTCGTCTCCCTATCTTTCCACCTCTTTACTCAACCTCGCCATTCAATCCTTTCCTCTCCTGTCTTCAAAAACTCATACCTCCTCCCTTGCATGCGTACACTCTCTCCTTCTCATCCCTCTCTCTTCTCAGATTATGGTGTTGACCGATCCAGAGTTTGAGAGCAGCGTGCTGATCAGCTCTGATGAGGGAGCCAGTTTCCAGAAGTACCGCCTCACTTTCTACATCCTGAGCCTTTTATTCCACCCCACTGAAGAGGATTGGGCCTTAGCCTACAGTCACGACCAGAAGGTGAGAGTGTGTCAGTCTCTTTTCTGTCATTGTGATTTACTTTGAGTGGTCTCTACCTTTATGAAACCTGGCGCCAACATTACCCACAATACAAGGCAACCCCCAACAGTTCAGTTGGAGACTCGGCTTTGTTATGCTGGTAGCAGCCAATGTCCTTTAGCCTCGAGCCTCAAGCAGCGAGCGACAAAATGATCACTTCTTTCTAACTCCACATCTCCAGACATTTTTCGCCCGATGCTGACTCAAGTGACATCACAAGGACATTTATCAGACTTCACACAGCTCCCTCTGGAAACTCTAAAGACTTCCTACAGCTTTTTTCACATATGCTGTAGTACTCTCCAACACCTGGAAGAAGACTTTGACGTGCAAAATCCATAAGAGAATTTTATGGAAAGAGCGGCTCCATTTAAACCTAAGTGAATATTTATCCATGTTTAATTAATTATGGGAAACATCATATATAAGTTGAATTGTACCTCATTAAAATACATGTAGCATCAGGAAGCTTAGCATTTAGCTAATTAAATATTCTATTTATATCACTATTAGAGCCACATTACATGGTTCATAAAAAGCAACCTTTCGGAAAAATGATTAATATTATTATTATTTACAAACTTGGTTCTTTAATTGTGAAAAAGGTGATGGGAAAGAGTAATCACCATGACTGTAAAGGAGCTGCTCATTAGTTTATCGGCCCTGGCTTTGTTTTGGACTGGCCCCGTCATTGCCTTAAAGTGATTCCCAGCCTCCCGTCTTACTTCTCCGGTGTCACCTTCACTGGCTTTTGTCACACAGTATGGGGCTCTGCACACCACCGTCACACAGGGCTCTGAGATTGTACCCACCAAAGGTCTACCATTAAGGTCAATGACCCTGACCTGATAGCCACAGCCCACACCCTGCATGCGGGATATGGTGCAGCAGGGTGATGATGGGTGAACAGGATGGAGCAGATGTCAGGTTTCGTCCTGGCAGAGTGGATTTAAAGCATCTAAGAAATATTCCGACATCGGGGTGAACAATAAATATCTAAACTAGAAGTGCACCCCCCCCCCCCCCCAGACTGCAAGCGTATGTATCGGATGTGTTTTTCCTCAAACAGCAGATGCACTCTCATTTTGATCCATGCAGCTGTCTGAACCTGCTCTCTGCAGCTAAACTGAAGTTTACTGTTTGATGCTTCCTCTCATTAAAAACTGTCAGTCAGGCTGTGTGTGATTAGCTCCATTAGCTGTTAGCTCTACACACAACAGACACACTCTACAACAGCTAACTTGTTCTCTCTCTCTCTCTCTCTCTCTCTCTCTCTCTCTCTCTCTCTCTCTCCCTTGTAGTCAGCACTCAGTTCAGTTTTTCATTTGCTTGATGATAAACCAGCATAAAGGAGTAAAAAAAATATCGGGCTAATGGGTCCAGAAGTATGCGAGATAAGCAGTGGACAGAAAGACAGACAGACACAGAGATGCACCCTCATGCACGCACACACACACAATACATAATATCCTGGCGGAGATAATCAAAACATTTTAAGTAGATTCACAAAGAATGCATAAATACATGAACCTGTAGATTGTACATACTAGGTGTTAAGCTTTCCCCCTTTTATTCCTCTTTTTAACTAAATGTATTATATTTAGTGGATGTTATGGCCCGAGCTAATTAAGTAGAAGCTGCTTTCCTCCTCTGAAGTCTCACATCTGCCTCTAAATTTTATTTTTACGCATATTCAGTCAGAGAAAGCAAAAAAGTCACAAGGAACTAAACTTTACTTTGAGCTCCACTACTTTGCTCCAGCTTTAAAACTCAGCATGAAAATGCTGCTATGCTTCTATTTTTGACTGCAAGAGGAACTATTAAGATGAACAAGGCAGCCAGGTTCAAGAAGTTCAAATCCCTGTGAAGTCTGGGTAGGAGTAGTTGAAAGAGAGGTGCTGTGTGCCTTCAGCCAAGGTTCCGGGCAAAACATAAAATTATTCTGATGGATTTCAAGGAGTAAAAACTACTCATCAGTCACTGCTGTTATTTTAATCCAAAACAGTCTTTCCTAATGCTAATTAAAAACAGCCCTTAGCAGCTTACATTATCTGTAAAAATCAAACAAAATATGAGGTGTGCCTTACACACCCATGACATCGACTCACAAGATCAATAACGGTAACAGCTATTGATCTCACTGATTAAATACATCTTAGTCATAAAGGTGGGGTATACATCAACCAAGCAGAGAACCACTTCAAGGAGGTAGAGGTGGATGAGACTTGGATTTGGCTACTCAACATTTACAAGGTAGTTGGGGTAAGTGCATGCAATGAAGATTACAGGTATTTTGAGGATGTGACTAATGAGGCTTTAATTTGCATCCTCACTAGGACACCTTGGCACCCAAAAGCCAAAGGCCCAGGCACGATTATGACCTCCACTAGACCCATTTCCATTCCTCCCCTCAAAGTGTTATCCACATACTGCAACCACCTCCTGGGGCTGTTGTTGCAAATAAAGAATATGTTTGTCATCTAGTTAGTAAAAAGAGGTTAACACAGATATTATTGGTTGCTTAATTCAACCTAAATTTCCCCTCGCAGGCCTCGGCGCTTCATCTCTACTGTTGAGCCAGCAGCGAGAAGCTTTAATATGCTCATTTTCAGCTTATAACCGCCTAATAGTTTTCAGACTGGGTCACTCTGAATCTAATTAGTTGAAGTTGGTGCTTAGCTGTGGTTTTGTGTGGCCCTGAGGACTTCACTTTGAGACAGGGGTGAAACTGTTTAGTGAGACATCAGAATGAATGTCAGGAAAAACAGGCTGCAGTGAAATATTTGATGTACTTCTATTTTATGATGAAACATTCAGTTCAGTCCCCTCCTCGAGTAAATGGAGGTATTTTTAGATGAACCACTCTTAGTGACCTGACCAGGCTCTTATCTCGTGACTGTGAGGGGTTTGTGGAGACAATTACTCATTGATGTAGTCCCAAGTTAGCTTCTGAGAATAAGGCCAATGCTGGTATTGCCAAATGAGTGAGTTATGTAAACAGGCTGCCACAGAAGAACAGAAGAGGCAAGAAGCTCCACACATAGCACTTATTGGAATTGTCTTCCTTTATTCCCTGTGAAACATTAGAGCTGCCAGTACACTGGGTGTTTGGGCATCTTTTCTTTTTGACAGAAGCTCAGACAAGAACAGGGTGTTTTTTTTTCTGAATTCTTCACTTATTAAAGAGAGACTTTCTTGCCCTGTAGCTGACATGAAAGCTACAATATTTTCTGATGGTGTGCTGGCAGATAATTAGTAACATTTGAGGGATAATGCAGATAAATACATGTCTCTGAACATGAAGAAATCAGATAAATATTCCCCTTTATGGCACTCGCAATTGAGTTGTGGAATTTACCAAAGCGCTGCTTATGCCTCAGCAAACTTGAGAGACAAGGCCGTGACTCTCTAATGGACTGTGTAGTAATTACTGTAACTCATCCAATAATTGCATCAGAGACAACAGTCTGGTGCTGCACGCTGTAATCAAACATTATTTGCAATCAGTTAGTTCTGTGAATATGAATTCTGACCTATGACAGAATGGAATACTTCTCCAGCTATTATTTGTAATTAATCATTATTATTTATTATCAACGTCATGACCCCCCATGTTCCTTGTCTGGTTATCAAAGTGCGTTTGTATCATGAGTTCATAAAGTTGGAGTGGCAGATTAAAAGAAGAGTTGTCATAATTGGTGCAGCAGTTTCAAATATATATATATGGATTTCATTTTTTTTTCTATTTTATTCATTTTCTTCCCCAAATTTTCATCTTCCCGTTCTGAAACTTGATATTATCTTTTATCAGAACACCAACTGCTTTCAAACGTCAACCACCCGGTTTGTAACTTAGCCTTTCTTTAACCAAGAGAGTAACAGCCTCACTCCTTTTTTTTTAGGCTTTCGGCTTCTTATGCAAATCCTTTAGGAGTGCTAAATGCTAATGTCAGCATGCTAACATGCTAATGCTTTGCAGGTAGCCTTTAATGTTAACTACGTTAACGATCTCAGTTTAGCATGTTAGCAAGCTTATATTTGCAGCTGAGGCTGATGCCATTATATTTTGCAGTTACTTAATTAAGCGTTGGACAAATTCTGTGTTTTGATCTGATGGTGGACTTAAACATTTTAGTTTCACAAAAGTTATTACACTTTCCCATGAGGGGAAATTAATGCACAGGTATATCCCAATATTGGATGTTTTTGTTGTTTTGTTATAACAGCTGGAATACATGCTCCAGACTATTTTCCTAAGATATATTTTCAATATATTCAACACTAATTTCAACCGCTCTGAAGTCAGTGTAAAAGTGTAGTACATGTGTTGATTTGATTTATCTACATAAACACACAGTTCACTGATTAGGAAATAAAATAATGTATTTTTATTTATGAAATAAATATATCTTGGCATTAGCAGTTTCAATGATGTATTATAAGCTGCTTGATAAGCTATTTATATTGCTATGAAAACATCTTCAACTAACTATATTTATTCGAGTGTCTCGCCAAAGGCTACATTTGACATGATGGCATTTGAATGGAACTGAATGGAACTGAATGGAACCTGGGCTGCACGGTGGTGTAGTGGTTAGCACTGTCGCCTCACAGCAAGAGCAAAACCGGGTTCAATTCCCGGGCCAGACAACCTTCTGTGAGGAGTTTGCATGTTCTCCCCGTGTCAGCGTGGGTTCTCTCCGGGTTCTCCGGCTTCCTCCCACAGTCCACAGACATGCAGCTTAGGTTCATTGCTGACTCTGTAATTGCCCGTAGGTGTGAATGTGAGCGTGAGTGGTTGTCTGTCTATATATGTCTGCCCTGTGATAGGCTGGAGACCTGTCCAGGGTGTACCCTGCCTTCACCCATTGACAGCTGGGATCAGCTCCAGCACCCCCGCGACCCTTAACTGGATAAGCTTACGGAAGATGGATGGATGGATGAATGGAACCTTTGTACATTAGCCATTAACACCGGTGCTGTTAGCGTTACTAGCACTCCTCCTCCTCACCACCAATTTGTTGTTCCCAATGTCACATTATCAGGGATCAGCTAGAAAGAGTTAATACTGATCTCCTGATTTCATATGTTTACTGAATATGGGCTGATATCGAGCGGTGGTAAAAGCTTTATTTCACACTATGATGGTTAAACTGTGAAATTGATCCCCAAAATAAGGACAACTGAGCTGTAAATACATGTGATTTCATATACATAAAGGTACATACACGACATTTCATTTGATTGTTTTAAGATCCTTTGCTGGACCACCAGACTGGCTGAGGCTTAACCCCTCAGGGGTCGTTTCTCAGACTAAACAAAGCCACAGAAGACATATTACATCTGAGTTGTACTTTCAGTGCCTATGATGGTTCCATCATGTAAAACTGGTTGACTGCTCCCTTATTATCCAGCCACTTTTCTCCACTGTCATATCATATTCAATGCATTTTAAATGATTTGGTTTCAGCTATGCCACAAAAAAATATGTGACTAACATATTTTGGTTTTGTGCTCATGTTCTAAAAATGTACCTGTCAGGCACCTGTTGTGACTTCCCAGCAGACCTCAGAACAGCGGGGCTGTTGCATGCAAGCTCACAGACCCAGAAGGGGAGTTTCCTGCTGGTCTGGTCTATGACCAGCCTCCAGAAAGATTGAGCACTGACACTGATTTAAATTCCCCATCCGCACATTTCCTTTAAACCCCAAGCAGCAAATAAAGAAACTTGCACTTTAGAGGAACAGAGAGAAACACTAGGGTATATTCACACTGCAAGTATTGTGTTTTAACGAGGACAGGGGCTTTCATAGTTCAGCTCTAACCTCATCAGAAGTCGTCCGCATGGACATGTATTCCGTGTTCGTGCTGTGCTGCAATTGAATTACCCTAAGACTGAACAAAACAAAACCATAGGTCATGGCAAACATTTAATTTGTGTTTGTATTTCCACTAGAGGTGCAACAATCCATTAACACCGAGGCTGTTGTAGCAGGGAGCTGGTGTCTCAATGGCTGCAGCAGCTACATTACTGAGTGTGAATTTCAACACATACGGGATTCAGACAATGTTCTCCCCGGCTCTGAGCTGGCAACCTGCTACAGACGGGAAGATTAATGTCATTAGACAGGTGATGGATGGCTCAGAGTCAAACAGTAATAATACAATAGATCATGACTAAATGATCATAGGGGGAGCTGTCTTTGGCAGCTTAACACTAGACGGAAGAAGAAGTATACTAAGTATTACAAAGGACAAAAAAGCATTGGTAGATTAGTCAGGGTCAAATCAATTTTGTGAAAATGCATAAGCACAAACAGAGAGTAAAACTAAAGAAAAGAACACAACAAAAAGCCTATGATAGCAGGAGACGTGGTGTGGGAGGAGCATCTAAGTGTTAGTATAAAGCCACATGTCAAAAGTTACGATATGAGAGGGAGAGATGACAGCAGGTCAAGCATGGCTTGATTCGTGAGGAAATGTTTGATTGTGGGTTCTGTGCGTCTTGTGTGATGAAACAGGGAAGGGGGCTCTGAAATCAAAGGAAAATTATGGATACAGTGAAGCACTGACGGCTACATGGCAAGCAGAGACAGGCACAGCAGATGGACTAACTTGTTCTGATGGAATAGCAGATATGTGTTGTCACGCCGTTGTCAAAACAGCAGATGGAGGTGTGCTGCCAAGCCAAAAGTGGAGTGTATCACCAGCAATGAGAAGAAACTTTTCTGCCACTTGGTAGCCTTCACTGAAGTTTATACTTCAGTCATTAACTCTTGATTGCAGAGGAACAAAGTGGTGTGCCATGTAAGGCTGTATTATCAAGCAAGCCACAAGAGTTTGGCTTTTGGGAAATTCATTACTTGCTTATTTGCTACGGGAAAAACCCACTAAAAGTACCCAAAGTAACTAATATTGTGTGCCTGTATTGTAGACAGACTGTACTGACCAAACTATCTCAGGTCGATGTCCATTAATTGGCTTTTAGACTTTGACTGTATCACACGGTCTTCATTAGCAGGTCATTTGCCAGGTTGAAATGGAACAGCAGGCATTCAGTAGCTGTGTCCCAATCCAGCGGCTGCATCCATCGGAGGACCCGGTCTACGTCGGCCGCGTCCTGTAAATACCGCGAAGGCTGGACCGAGCGGTCTCCAAAATGAGACGGTCTGGTCTACAGAGGTTTCCTGTTTGCGTCACCAGCTTTTGGCGCCCCCGCCCTTTTGCCGCTCCTGTCTCCTAGCAACCAGCTGCGGTTGTCATAAAAGAGGTAAAGCTAAGTTAAAAGATTAAAATGGACGAGCTGCTGTAAATAGCGCAGCGGCTCTCGGTAGCGTTAGCTGGTTAGTTAATAGCGTCACGTAAGTTAACCGATCATTTTAACATCAGTGTGATCTGATCAGGTCCCTTGTTTTTAGTTTAACACTTGTATCTGTAAATATTCATAACGTGAGTTAAAACACAATAATTATATTTAAATGTGAATTTATCTCGTTGCTGGTCCACTAGTCGCCATGTCGATTAAAAAGAAAATATAAATCAACTTCACCGGCACGCAATGAATCTTGGGATATGTTGGGCCGTGAAGGATCCATCAGTTGTGTCCTCTGAATCTGGGAAATGTAGGCTGCATTTGTCGGCTGCATTAGAAGGAGTCGTGAATGGGACGGCCTCGTCGCGGCCGCTGTGACGCCATCGGTCTACAGATACACCTCTGAAGGATGCAGCCTCTGGATTGGGACACAGCTAAACAGTCATGACTCTGAGCAGCTCCAGAACAACCATCCATGTTGGCTTGAATGTTGAGGTTAAAGGCTCATCCTTGACCATGGGAGGAAGATCCAGAACAAGCGGTTATTTTATCAAACAGGTCAAGAATTAAATGTCAACCTACTCCTTGACCCCCTATCCCCTTGTACTAATTCCTAAGCCCTGACAGTATGGACAGTATCCTAAGCCTTTTCAAACAACCTGTCCTGAAAAAGATTAATAGTATTGCACCTGTTTGTACTCAGACCCTATAGGAGTTTACATGCGTGGTACGGTCACAAGTGGACAGCTCTACGTACATGTGTGAAATGAGAACCAATCGCTCTGACCACATTCGGAGGTGGTCTGGGCGGTGGTCTGGGCGGTGGTCTGGGTAGCATATGGCCAGATTATTTTAGCAGTGTGTGCACAAACGTTCCTGGGCCATACTGAAGGAAAATTTCAAAAAGCTTAGAGAGAGTCATCAAAATGCATCACACATCTTCGGCAGTTTGTTTGGCCTGGAACTCGCCAAGGGCTAGATTGTTCTGATTTCTTCAGTAGCGTCATGTGACCTTTCCACTAGGTGGTGCTACGGCCCTTTAGATAGCTCTGGGTGTTTTGGCCTGTTCTTGTATTTTTAAATGTTAGTATTTTGAAAGTATTTTGCATGTCACAGGACACACTGAGAGTGAAACTTGTGTTGAGGATGTGATCTTCATACTGTCGTTGTTGCGTTGGTGTTTTTGTTCCAGTGATCTTCAAATCTTCTATCTGAAGCTCTGTGCACCGCCATTGCTGTAACCTTATATGTTCATAAAATGTTCCTGCATTTTAAAATATGTTCGACACTACTTCTACAGCGCATTTGGTCTTTGCAAACGGAAATGATGTGAAGGGACGTACTTAAAGCGTCCACTTGTTAAGGCCAGGTGTACAAAGGGCTTCAGAGAAAGTTCTGATCAGGCATCCTGACAGTTTAACCTTAACCCAAACAAATTAAGACAATTTGCTAATTTCCATTAAACGGTAGTTAGCTAGCATGCACGGTGGCATACCAGAGTGGGATTTCTTTATTGTATGCAGGTCTAGTCTGTTTGCCCTGAGAAACCACCCTGTGTCCTCTGAAAGTGATTAGAATTCAGCGGCTGAAGGAGGCGCCTTTGATTTTTCAACTTCCCCCGTAACCTTTACGTGTCTCCAGTGGACCTTGAGTTAAGACTGTTTTGTCGTTTGGTCTTCAAGAATGAAATGTCAACTTACCACCTAACCCCAATCCTATGAAACGCCAGCATACCCCCTATTCCTAACCACCTCCCTTTGATATTTCAACATCTGTTGTAACCTTTCCTTGTTGCTTGCATGGCCACTGCTCTCCTCGAGCTGTGTGGGCCTGTCAGTCTACTTTTAGCTCTTCATAGAAGATAAACACTGCTGTCAGGTGTGGGAGATAGAGAGAAGAGGCCGGAGGTAAAGGGACTGTTAGTGGGTATGTGTCTGTGAGGTGTGTCAGAGGAAGGGGTGGGGGTGGGGGGGAGAGAACGATAGGGACGAAGAAACAGAGAAAAGGGAATGAACCGATAAATTAACCGATAAATGAGCAAATGAAGATTGATGGATCGTGCTCAGATTCTCATCCAATAACTCATTTCTATCTGATATAGAGGCTTCACTGACATCCTCTTTTGGTGCTGCAACAGTTGAATAGATATCAGTTCATCTGTCTGTTGACTTGTTTATCAGCCTGTTTGCTGGCCTGCTGTGTTTTCCCCTCATGCCAGCCCCGCTGACGCTGCAGCCGAGCCAACCCTGATATGACACACTAGGTAAAAATCACTTCTTACAATCAAACCCTTTATCAACTCTATATTAACTCTTAATAAGTATAAAAGCACATGAAGGGATTCCAAATCAAACAATTGAAATTGAACCTGTGTGAACTGGAATGGTATTAGCATGTCTGGCCACTCCCCTTGCCTCTGTGGCGTCTGGCAGGATGGATGCAGGCTCTTCTCTCAGCTGTTTTCTTACAGCAGGAGTCAAGGTGTATTTTTTGGGCTACGTGGAATCATGACATTTTCACCGTCATCCCACAAGTGAGCCTGTCAGTGTTGAAACACAGGGCAGCAGGGGGGAACATAACATCTTTACCAAACCTTGACAGGAAAGCTCTTGTCACTTCTGTAAGCCAGCACTGCGGCTAACCTGCTAACCCCAACCGATTATTTTTGAATCTAGAAATCTATTCAAGATTATGTTTTAATTCCCGATTAACATATTACATTTTACCCCAAAAAATATGTAAAGTTGTATGAATGAAAAATCAATATTTCATTCAATCATTGTCTCTTAAAGACAAAGAAATGTAAAAAAGAATAGACCCTTTTTGTCAAATTCCTGATCCAAAATAAAATGGACCTCAAATTCAAAATGATTTCTGTAAAGATTATGGTTTTAGCAATCTCAACTGGAGAATCTGTGTTTTTACTCAAGTGCTTACATTTTGACATGGTTATGACTTGGATTGATTTAATCACTGCAGTTATATGCAATAATCAATGTGGGGGATGGGAAACAATTGAAATGATTCACAGTTTGTAACTTTAGTTAAAGCTATTTTCTCACTCATACGTGGCTGTTCATCATTCATTTAGAAAATCTATGTTAAGTGACTACCACTAACCCGTCAGGCTAGGGTCAGGGTCAAGGTGACGGGTTAGTGTTAGGGTCAGGGTTAGGGTCGGGGTCAAGGGTTAGCGTGAGAGCAGCACGTTGTCTGGTCTCTGTCTAAAATAATTCCTCCCTTAGGAATACCGTGGACGAGTTCTTTAGCTGTATCTTGTCTCCTAGGCAACGCATGCTATGATAGGGAACAGTTAATCTTGTGTCCCGCTGACGAGTTTTACAAAACAATGTATTTTTGTTAGCGATGACGTCCATAGATCACCTCGGCCCTGTTGACTGTGTTTGTTAGCGCCAGATCAGGTGAGTAAGTTGTCCATGAGTTGAGATGGTTAAAAATATGTCAACCTACCCCCATAACCCTAAGTCTGACCCTGATTCTAGATTTGAGAAGGACCACATTATGTGTTCGCTTCATTTCTGTGGTGTTTGTCTAATTAATTATGAATCTTGCAACAGGTTTTTTTCTTCAGATAGTGCTTTTCCTCATGCCTGGTGCTGTTTTATGTTGACTTGAAGAAAGCACTGCCTTAAAGACGTACATCAGGAAACAAAAGTCCCAGTTCTCCATAAACACCACAGATTTATGACAGTTTGTAAAATGACTGCCTGTAGTCTCTTTAAAAGATCTGCTCTGCCGTGACTGGTCTGTATACCTGCTTATACGCAGCACTACACCTCTGGTTATATGTGCCAGAACATTTTTGTCCTGCAGTGCTTTATCATGTCAATGGTCATCAACAGGAAGGGCTTTATGGGCTATGGTTTGGTTTCCCAGGAGAGAGATCATTTTTTTCTTCATGTGAATTATTTGCATGTCAATTCACTAGGATCCTTGTAGTTGTTCCTCTCCCTGTGCAAAACTATTCAAATCTTGTGACAGTGTTGCCACCGTCACAGATTTGCATCGCTGCCAGAATGAATAGCTTTAATGTGAATTATTGCGATTTGTCTATTTGGAGTTTTTGTATCTTGTATACGATGAGCCCCGGTGTGCAAAGGCCTTAAGAGTCATCTGAGCAACAGTATCAGTTTTTTTTATGTTAATCAACCCAGGGTAATATACAAGCAGTAGTACAAGTCTTTCTCAGAGATCCATCTCAATAACTCAGGTTCCTTCTGGTTTATTTTGCATTAATGCAAAAATAAAAACATTTGAATGTTTTTTCGAGGGGCATCTTTTCCTTTTATACCTCCTTTTTTCATCGTTGCACAGTTCATTAAGGGTTGTTTGACTAACCTCGAACCCAATCAAACAAAACAAACAAAAGCCGCTCATTTTTAGCAACATTGAGTAAAATCTATTTTTTTTCTTTAGTTAACCAAGTTCCCTCAGGGTGTGACCTGTTTGTTTGTTCTCACCCCAGGAGTTGCATATTATGACATCAGTAATTTACTAATTGGAGTGTGAAATTAGAGGGAGACTTCCATTATAAAATGCCACGGCACAAATAGGGAGGAGAGGATCAAAGATTTATGGTTCAAAAGTGCTGTGTTAGCAGAAAAAAACCTCGGTGTAATTTCCACCTCCTCCCATGCCCATATAGTCTCAACCCCATTTCCCTTTTTCTTTCACAATCCCCCTAATGATCGTAACAGGCCTTAGAGCCCATAAATCTGAACAGTAGGGAAACTAAGTGTCTCATCATTATGGAGTCTCCACCTATCCGCTCAAAGAGCATCCATGTAAGGGCCCCAGGACAGCAGCCGCACTTGTTTAAATCCAATCTCATTTCAGTGAGCTCTTCATCTCCCCTCCTGCACCTAATGACATCCCTGTGCCATATTGTTGCCTTTTATGTAATGGGGATGAGCTCAATTACTCTTCTGCTTGACTAATGGTGATGACTAACTTAAGTTGACTGAGTCATTTTCCGTTGAGGTAATGTTGTTGCTGGCACTGGCTCCCTGAAGAAGTTAGAAAGTCTTCACCTTGGCAGCACTGGGGTTCAAGTGTGCATCTGTTCATGTCCGTGAAAAGATAGAATCATAAAGCCATTGAATCATGTCACATGACAACATGGATCTACTCACATCTCCAGAAGGAGCTTTTAGTTCCTCAATAATGTTTTAAAGGTAAAACGCCTAGGACACCTCAGGAATGAATCAGAATAACCAATGAGCACGGCTCAGACTGGTACTCAAAAAACATTCTCAGTCCGGACTCGCCAAATAAGGCAGCATGGTCAGCGGCCCTACGGGTCAAACTAAGACGCTAGACGTTAGTTAACGATGGCCGGAGTTGAGGAAGAATTCTGGTGACGTAAAGAGCGATAACATCCGTGTAGGGAGGAAGGTTGGGGACAAAAACACAGGACATTCACTGAGGAGACAGCTGCTCGTGCTCTCGGTGAAACCAAAAGTCAGTGTTGACTTTTTTCAAGTTAATCAACGCTACACTGTAAGAAACGTACTGTGAAATTCACAGTTATTAACAGGCAGCCATTGACAAGCAACTGACTGTAAATAACACAGTGTATAACTAGTAGCTATTGTAAAGTAAAATACTGTAAAAATAATAACAGTAAGTAGCTGGCAGCCATTGACAAGTAACTTACTGTAAACAAAAGTCATAGTAGTTACTACCATGTATTGTATTTTGGAATACAGAAGCAGTGTTTTGATTGTGAGATAAAATAAAGTAATTACTGTATTTTTGGTTAGAGTAGTAGTGTTATAACCATACTATAAAGAACAGTAAACTCCCAGTAGTGTCATTATATTGACGGTTATAGTGTTTAAACTGTAAAATAAAACACAGTAATATCAAAATACAAAAATACTTTTTTTTAAACAGTAATGCAGTTTCAGCTGTAAAATAAAAAAATGTAATTCTGTACTTTTAAGTTAACTGCGGGGAGACAGCAAACAATACATTTTAAACTATTTATTCTTGATTGTTGAACAAGGATAACATATTCTTCCTGTGCTCAATGGGAGTATACCGTGGCTTCAACAAACAGAATGCACTAGGAATTTTGTCATCTTTTGATAACCCAATGACAATTGTCTTCCATGTCTTCTAAAATTTGCATAACTGATAAGGAGCTGTAATCTCTAAACATTTTAAATATTAACAATCATAAAACGATGGATATTAACATCCAAAAACATGATTATTGCAATATTTGAAAGAGTGGCAATAACAAATCAACACAAAAATATTAGGCCTTTTTCTTTGCAAATTTTAGAGATGTTCTGTTATTGAAAAGGCACTGTTTGGTGAACACATTACACACACTATTCTTACATAAAACACAACATTTAAAAACACTTTGAATACACACAACCAAATGCAAAAATGGTGCCAAACTATTTAATTCCCCTGAAATCCACCGATCAATCTAAACATTAAGATTGTAGGGGAATTGCAATAGTAAAAAGGTGCCAGAAAACTAAGGAGGAATTTGAGGTAGCTCTATTTAAACTTTTACATTAGATTATCAACAATAATAGTCACATCTTAATAATACTGTTTCCCCTTTACATACAAAGAGAGCTCACCCTATTCCATGGATGAACATAAGTGACTTAACTGAGCAGTGTGGTCAATAGCTCCTTGCCTCTTAGTGATTCCAACACCATTCAGTCCATCAGCTCCATAGTGCATAATGATTAGCACATCCCTGAAAAAACAACAATAGCAAATATGAAATTAACTTTATTAAAGTATATGAAGACCAGGTACTTAGCAATAGTCTTTGACCTGTGGGAGATCCATGTCCCATATTTATCTTTAGTGGTGTGTAGGCAATCTGGCATCCATCGGGTCGAGTCACAAATGTGGGTACAGACCCATAAGAACCCAGACCCATTTTTCCTTAAAGGAAAATTATAGGGGATATAAAACAGACTAAATGGACCACGAGGAACACATTTCTGAAAATATTTTTTAAATACTACCACCTAAAGCCAAAGATCTGAAATGTTACATATCGGTCACAATGGGCATTTAGGTATAAATGTACTCCTCATTTAAAAATCAATCAACTTGGCATTTTTTTGCTCAGTAACAAAGATATGCCTTTTTATTTGTATTTACAAAACACATATCAAAATTATAACTTTGCTGGTTAGGTTTAACCCAAAAATCTTTTTTGGATTTGTTTTTACAAGACAAAAATGTGCAAACTGAATAAAAATAAGTAAGACTGCCCCATATTGGAAGTCTTCTCAGCAAGCTACTGTAGCTATATAAAACTGAACATCAAACTTATATTGTAAACTCGAGAAAAAAATGCACATAAAGAATGAAAAACAAAAAAATATCCCGAGGGAAAACATCAGCACCATGTTTGAACCATTGTTAACAGTTCTTGCGTCTGTTGTGCATTTTACGGCAGTTTAGCCCAGGCCAAATGGTAACATTTGAGACAGTTTCTGTCCTCGGTGAAGCAAAGACATCAATCACATTTTTCACAAAGGGTGGTGGTTGCATTGACTTTGAAAAATTTGAAACTGCCACGCTTGTCACATTTCACAGGCCAATGTGCAACCTTGTCAGTGCGCGCTGAAGAAGCTTGAGCACCAGTACTGAAGAGAACAAATTGTCAGCAAATACTTTGTAGTTTTGGTTTGATGGGAGCGTTTCACGTAGCTTGACCACAATGTCACCCGCCACGCCAAGTAAGGTTTTTTCCCAGTGCCACCTTCATAGACTGCAAAATCAGTGGATTACTGAAGAAGAGCAGCGGCCCCCTCTGTCTTATTGGGCTGTGTGTCCCTCTGAAGGACACCATTTGCTCAATAATGGAGTTGTGCTCCTCTGGGGTGATAGCAAGCCATGGACGGACTTTCCAACACTTATCATCATCTTGCCTGCTAGACAAATCAGTGTTGTCAGCGAAATGATGAGATGCCAGTAGGGTCTGAAAACGGTTGCGTGACATGTTGTCAGCCACCATGGGACCCCTTGTGTCCTTTTCCCAGTATGCACGATTTCCCGGCAGTTGGCAAAGACCCATGCACAGGCCAATCAGTATTTCCAGTTCTTTGACCGTGGCGTTAACATTGCTGTGACGTTCAGATTTTTGTACACTGTACAAAATTGTTTGTTCCTTCAGTAACTCAAGCATTTCTTTATGAAATTACCTTGAAATAGTAACAAAATAGGATAGTTAAATCTTGTTTGTTTGTATGTTTTATTTAGTGATAAGTAAAAACTTTTTTCTTTTCATCAATAATTGAATCAGTTTGCATTATTTTATGTTTACATTTGTTTAGATTTATTTTGAATTCAACAACAGAACATTTATTAATTAAAAATATTTGACTCAGCTAAATCAATTGAGCTGCTCATTACTTTTTTTCTTATTGTGACAAATACGTCGCATCTGTTACAACGATATTTTCATAACTTGTTATATATAAATTCATTTGAGAAATATGGTTAAAACACTTTAGATGTAATGAAGGACATGTTATAAACTAAGGCTAAAGCTGTATAAGGAACTTTCCAGGGTATTTAAAGTGCTGGTGACAACTATGTCACCGTGGGTTCTTATGGGTTAAAATAGTTTTTACATTTAACTATAAGTATACGTTTATTTTATATTAGTTCTGACTTTTCAATTTCATAGTTCTAGTAAGCATTTGCTGGTTTTATTTAGTTTCAATTTGTCAGAAATATTAGTTTTAGATTTGATATATTCAGTTGATAAAGTTACAGTAACAATTACGTTTTCATCTTGGGATATTCTTTCGCCACTAATAAATGTTTCTTGTTTTTTTCCTAATTTTTGTTGTTTAATACTTAGATATCAGATGGCCCTACTAATTTGGACATGTCAACCTCATTGGTTTTAAATGCTTGAGGAGAAACCCCTCATCATAATAAAAAAATGCAACCTAAATGCAAGTTCTGCTGTAATAATCAAAACATGATGTTCAACCTCATTGCACATTTTCAGGAGGTCATTATTTGAGAGGTTATCAATGAGATCTTTAAAATCATTTTAGGGCACATTTAACTTTGTTAAGTCTTCATGCAATTTAGACAAAAGATGGGCTGTGCTGTAACTGTGTACCTCCTGGAACTCTCCAATTAGTGTCTGAATCACACTGGCTGGTAGCAGCATTTTAGCCTGCATTTTAGATAAAATAAGGCCAGACTGTTCATGAAATCTTTCTCATCTACTTCATTATTTGCATTATCATTTCCATCATTTAACTCCTCCAATCTATAATTTACATCACCATTCTCACCATCCAAACCTGTAAGACACATTTGGGTCATTTAATGAGCTAACATTAGCTGTGCTGACAGTGGCGGTACTAGAGGTGCAGGGAGATGTTCTTTTATGTTTACGACTTAAGTGTGAGGAGAAGGATGATCGGACATGACATTTCTTCAAACAGTTATCATAGGGGCAAGACACTTTTTCACATCTTTGATATGCAACTTCAGATGCTCACACAAAGTTGCAATATGCACTGACACATAGCTACACATGAATACATTTGAATATAAAAGTAGAAATGTCTAAAAATTGTTGAAGAAATAAATTAATAGTTGTGATAAAAAATTGGTTTAATAGGCCTACTATTATTTTTGTCAGGGGACTACTACAAGGTTACAAGGTTCATTTATTGTCATTGTACAACAGGTTTGCGTAATGAAATGCAGTTTAAAGTCCCATTTTGCTAAATAAGGAAAACATACAAAAAAACAAATCTATATTTTATAATGCAGGGTGGAGGATGAATTAAGGAGTCTCACAGCCAGAGTTGAGAAGCTGCTATGAAGTCTGTTGGTAAGAGAGCTGATTTTCTACAGCAGACTGTTGGTTACTGTGATTTTCTACAGCAGACTGTTGGTTACTGTGATTTTCTACAGCAGACTGTTGGTTACTGTGATTTTTCTACAGTACTTTGTTGGTTACTGTGATTTTTCTACAGTACTTTGTTGTTTACTGCGATTTTTTACAGTACCTTTTTGATTACTGTGTTTTAATGCAGTACACAATGTATTCCTGTGATATTCACAGTAAAGCATTGACTACTGTAATTTATGATTGAATACACAGTATCTTACTAGTAAATAGTATACAGTACATTACTGCTCACAAACACAGTAAATTGCTGTGGATTTCACGTGCAATTTTTTACAGTGTAAGTATGTTGCTTGCTTAACGTAGCCTACTTAACTATGTAAAATATGTACTTATTTTAACCTTAACCACAATCTTTTCTAAAAACCTAACCTAGTTTCCTGTTAAAACTTTTTTATGTTGAAAAGAAAAGAATGCATGTAGGCAAAAAAAATGCAAAACTGACGCAAGAAGCATTCAAAGAGCTTCATAGAATGAAGCGTAGGGCCACTGAATAAGCTGCTGAAACACAAGTAGCATAAAAACATGGAAAAAAGCAAGACTCATATTACAGTTGTTAATGTCATAACATCACAAAAGGTGATCAATGGAGTGTTCCTAACGCCTGGTTACAAACCTCTGAATTGCTGCTCACATCTCAGAGTCGTTCAGTGATTCTGGTGTTGTGCACACTGACAGCTGTTTCAGTCAGTCAGAGGAATAGTTAACAAATCAAAGCTTATAGGTGAGCTTAAAACTCAAACGATATGAAATGAACTAGTGAGTAGCGTCAAGCATTAAGATAATGAATATATATTATATATATATATATATAATATTTAAGTGTAGATGGAAGCTACTACTCATCATATTGCAAATAATTCTCTCCACAACCCACACGACTGCAGCTGGACCTCTGTAAAAGCCTTGCCCTGCGTGTCTACGGTGGTGTATAAAGAATGGCGTATGTAGTCTTTGTCTTTTTGATGCTTGTCCTGAAAACACTGAAAACAGTTATGCCTTTCATAGCTGGATAGCTAATCGGGGCAAATAAAACAATTATATTCCTTTATTGTGAATGCTTTGCAGGGATGTACAGAAACATCTGGATAAGCGATCAACGTAGATTTGGACCGGGTGTCAGCAGTCAGCATAGTAAGCCTGGGAAATGGGAAAATGCTCTGTTGAGGAAATCAGCAAGTAGCTGCTAAGGTTGAGTGGAAGAGGCTCATGGGACGACTAAAAACACACTACACTGCTGCCTGTAGTTCCCATTCTTTTCATTGCTGCTTTCTTACAAATACACGCTAGCATACACAAAGATATGTGCTCAAATACTTATTCTCTTCAAGACCCAAATACTACTTAAATAATGTGTCTGCGTACTTGCCTCTTATATAATAATCCCCACTACCATGGGAAGCTCACAGCCCACCTGAAATGTGAAAGAACCGGCCTCTCAGAGAGCCTCAAAGTCCCTTTATCCTTCAACATGCAAACATTGTTTGACTTAATCCACTCTAATGATGCAAATTTATGCTGTTAATTATTTCTAGCTGAATTGTATCCTGGCTAAACGTTTTCAGAAATGCAAAGGGGACATCACAGTCAATAAAGTATTCAGGGAGAGAGGAGGAAGACATTATTCAAGATTTATTTTTTCCCCTTCTTTCTTTCATGCTTTTCATTTGCATCTACCCCATAAAAAAGAATTAGCATTTTCCATTTTGTAACATTCCTAATGTGGGTGATATTGTTGTATGTGGCCATAGATTATGGTTTTGAATAGTCCTCTTTAGATGAGCTCTCTTATTTCAAACCTTATTTAATAGGAAGCCATAAGCCTACATCCCAGACTGCTTTGCTTATAGGATCTTTCTCTGTCATTGTAATCCTCAGCTGATACCTCTTTGCCAGCTAAATATGATTCTTTATTTAAACCTCTGATATACAGACTCTGAGTGGATGGCATAGCGTCATACAGAGTAAACTGTTTGTTGGTGGAAAAGGTATTTTTGTCACAGTGTGATTATAGTCAAGAGTGGTTTCAACCAGGGCCAGGTTCTTCTGCCTAAACACACATCATGCTTAAGCGTAGACCTCAGTCTCCTGTCTGGCGCTATGTCTGGCTATGGCGTGGCTCATTCCGCTTTCTGTTGACTAACTAAGTTGACAAAGGTTTCTGTTGTGAGCCGAAAATCAATGTTCAAACAGATATCTTCAGGGATACAACAGTAATACTCCAAGCCTTTGAGTGGGAGAGATCAAGTGAATATGTTTGATTGAAAGCTCGGCATCGCGAGGGCACAGAGGAGCAGTGAAACCAACTTGTGCTGGTTATCGTAAAACTAAGTAATCCTAAATTGGAAATTTGTGTTAAAATAAACTTTATGCGTGTAACGAGAGGAAACTGTACGTTTCCTGTGAACACAGAAGTATACTTAGAAAAGAAAAGATGTTGAATGATGATGATTGATGTCCAAAACTGGCCCCTGATGGGAACCTAAAGCATCAGAGTGTGAAGCATAGGGCCTCTGACCACGTGCTGGTGTCTGATGAGTTGGCAGTGATAACATTCTGTCTATACAATCCAGGTTGAAGTTAGCAAGTAGGTTTTTAGGCTGTTCATTGTACTACAGCAAACTTAAGTTAGCTGTGCACTTTTACCTGGTAGATGTTTGGTGGTTACTTGTTCAACAAACCACGTTGCAGCACTCTGCTGTGGTGTTTCAGCTGTTGTTTGGCTGATTGTCACAGTTCTCTATACAAATGTTTGGCTATATGCCAATAGTTATGTCTACATTGACAGAGAGACGTTGTTCTGACTGATATATATATATATAAAGATGACCATCACCACAAAACGGCAAAAAATACAAAGCATAAATCTATCCCTTTGTGGTACAGATTTTTTCTTAAAGAGCAGATCTGTATGCTGTTACATAAAGAAATGCAACTGTGATTACAGCTAACAAAACAATGTGGTAACCTTTAATTCAAAATGGCATTTTCCTAATTACACCAGAACGCTACCTACAAATCTATCACATTATTTGAGCAGATCCACTTCCCTGTCTGAAAGTTGGTGTTGAGCTCGAGCCAAAAAGGCCGCTGAGCTGCTGCAGTGCATTTCTCAACTCAGTGACTCTCCAGATGGCAGGTATCTTTAGTGCTCAGCTCCCATGTCCTGAGCTGCGACAGCTCTGCCGCGCTCCATCGGTCTGCAGCGGGCCCGCCCTCCCAGGGTACTGTTAATGGACTCTAATTTGAAACACATGATGAAGACAATACAGACAGTGCACTTGCTAGCACAATGGAGATAATAGGGCTCCTTTTCATGCATGTGGGCTTAACAATTCACAGCGCTATTGTTACTATTGTTAATTGGAGAAAAAATGATTGCCTAAAGGCGCAGGTTGAAGTTAGCTACTTTATATTGTACACAGATTATGAATTCAAGAATTGTAGGAATTTTCAATGAACTCTAACAACAACCGATAGGATATGTTTTATATTTCTTAAAAAACTGAAGCACATGTCTCACTGCCATCTCGACAGTACCTCTTTTACTGCCAGGCAGGTGTGCTGCCTGCTACCGGTGCTTATGTAGCTGTAAGACAACGAGATAGCATGACAAGGAATCACTGAGGGAAGCCACAGGAGGCGGAGCGGTATGAAAGTGAGCACAAAGCCGGAGGGAATCCCTTGACTGAGCACACATTAGTGTTTGACGCTGATAATCATACAAGATAATATTTTAATTTGTTGAGCATGTGCTAGCAACAAATAGTTGAACACCCAACCACGCTCACGTTGCAATAGACTTTTTACTTTGTGGAATATCTTAAAGTAAAGACAATTCAATCCTGAAATTCTAAAGATTTGTTTAGCAGTGTAAAAGCTAAATTACACTGTGATAATAAGAACAGGATGAAGGTACCCGATGTGCCTTCATCCTGTTCTACATATTGAATATGTATGATCATATTGGTTGTTAGTAAGATTGGTTGAAAGCTCAAGAAAAGTTAGTTAGTAACTGGACCTTGAGTTAAGATAATTCTCTCTACAATGTTTAAATTGTCCTCCTATGGATCAGATGGCTTCAGGAACTTCCTGTCTGAACTCACCTGATCCCTAAGCAGCTTCCCACTGTCAAACATAAGCAATAGCCAGTGTTAGTATGTAACTAAGTACATTTACTCAAGTAGACTATTGAAGAAATTGTACTTTATGTTTTCAGATTTTTGAACACAAAACAAATACAAATGTACACGTGTGGCACCCTGGACATTTTAATGGCTACAATTATTTGCAGAATTCTTATTGTATTAGTGTGTGTTATTAACTTAAATTAGCAAACAACAAAGAATGTAATGTTGAAAGACACTTCCAGAACAAGCTCACAGCATTTGCTGAAAAGTATCAAGCTGGAGATGAGCGATAAAGAGCGATTTCTCAGCTGCTGCAGCAAACTGAGCAAAGTCAGTGTATTTTTCTTCTCCTCTTCATAAGAGTTTGATATTGTTATAACAGGTAAAAAAGCAATAAAAGGTCTAGAATTGTCTTTATTCTTGTTCTATAATTTCATAAATACAACAAACCATAATTTTTGTATATATAATATAACTATATCTAAAACTTTATAAACTGTGATATCAAAATAGCTTTTGCGGCTCAAGACGAATTTATTTGGTGGAAAATGGGCAAAATGACTCTTTGGATAGTAAAGGTTGCCGACCCCTGGTCCAGGAGAAGCACGTTAGTCCAGCCGTAAGAAAGGACAGTCAGGATAGCGGCAGTGAAACAGATATTCATCTGAGACTGTCTTTGTTGAATTCACAGAACAATGAACTCATCTGGCAACTGAATGCACATTGTGATCATTCAGTGTGTCTTTTTCCTTATTTGTCTATATAAATGCTTCTGAAGGTACGGCAACTGCATGGAATAATGTCAACCGCCCCAAAGTCAATGTAAACCCTCAGAAATTCTAAATGTTATCTTTTTACTTTGTTATTGTCATCTATAGTGGTTATTTGCAGAAACACTTACACAAATGAATAGGAATTGTATTTTTATCTAAATGCTTACTTTGATAGAAAAAGATTGGCCTTATTTGTTTAAATGGTGTATTATAAGCTGCTTAGAGCTAGGAAGTTGAACAGGTCATATTTCTCATAATTTTGTATTTTTGTGAAAACCTCTTCAAACTATTTTTTGGAAAATCTATCTTGTGACGAAAGATTGCAAAGCAACACGAAAAAATAAGACAGACTTATTAAAAAGTGAGTCTGACAATGAGGGTGACTCATTTGACTCAAAATGTTGGGTCTGGGCTACTGTGTGATTTCCTTTAATATGGCTTCCAATTAGGGTTGCAACGAATAGTTATTTTAACTTTAGATTAATGCTCCTGATTATTTTCCTGAATAATTGATTAGCTGTTTTGTCTATATAAAGATGTCTTGTTTTGTAGGACCAACAACAGATTTCTAGTTTACAAAAATGTCAAAAAAAGCAGCAAGTTCTCCAACCGAACACGAGGATGAGCGGAGTTTACATCTATTATCAAACTAGTTACTTCATCTTTTTTTTATCTGTAGCAATACACTGGCAATCATACTCTAAAGTCCTTATAGGCTCTCATTCAGAGCAATCCAGACGGCTCATTTGCATAGCCCTTTGCTATACCTCCCTCTATAGGATCAGCCGTACTGCTGTGTACTTTGCAGGCTCCATAAATTGTGGGGTGTAAAACCAGCCCTCCTCTTCCCTCCCATATGGGATATGCCAAGGCGATGCCAACAGAAGCAGTTTGATTTAGAACACTGTACATAGACGCATCAAGAATTTATAGGAGACTTAATTAGGAGTTATAAAAGTGACTTATAGCAAATGTGTGGGACACAGGGGGCTATAATGCTGCAGTTATCATTTCCATAACTCCCATGTCTTGATTCTTCTTTTCAGAACTTGTGTTTGTGCTTTGATGTTGTTAAGGCTTTTCTGGGTGGCAGAATGTTGCCGCTGCAATGCTGTAGAGAGAATTATGCGGATGAAAAAAAGGCAGAAAACCTATGCTTTGCTTTCTGTTACTGCAGTGTGTCCATAGAAAGGATTTACACACATTAACCAAACATCAGGGCAAAAGCCAAGATGAAATAGGACGCTCGTTTTAAAGCAAAGAGAGATGCAGAACATTTCTGTCAGTAGGAACACGTTCTCTTGGTGTATTTACCTCCGTTAACCTGCCTGTGTTTCATTTTCAAATCACAGGGCTAATCAAACAAACTATGAATGAGGCAGAGGGCTCCCACATGTTGTGGTAATTAACAGCTAATGCCTTCATGTCCTAAACAATGGCATACCTCATTTTCAGTAGACACAGAAGTTCTGAGGAACTTCATGTTTCAGAATATATTGACCATTATTTTTTCAATTTGTCAACCTCACACAAGTTTGGGGCTTTTTTGAGGCAATTCTTCTGTCACCAGTTTTATGGTTGTAGCTATTTTATGACTCTGGCAAAGACAGATTACATTTCTAAAACCGCCAACAAATCTCTGACTGGCTCTGTTGATTTCCAAACAAGGAAAAAGACGTTTGTGACACTGGACAGTGATTCGGAAGTCTGGAATGATTCATCCCAATTGATATTTCACTGACATCAAATGGTATCGATTCATGCAGATAGTTTTGGTTTTATTTCTCCAGATTTTGAGATTTCTGCTTCTACAATCATCACCGTTTTTAATGGAACTAGTTTCTAACACAGAGATAACCCCTGTTAAACTGCTGATAGTTTTCTAGAGCAACAGCTGTTTGTTCTAGCTGTTGAATTTTTAATTGCATTCAACTCCACTGTATTGGGGTTGACGCAGGCGGGGATTTTACCCTTATGCCTCCCTAGGGACATTTAGTGCTTTTTTATTTTATTTTTCTCAATGATTTTGGCTGGCTTTATGCAAATAGTAAGGGGGGGGTTTGATGCATATTTTAGAAGTTGGACCTCAACTGCTATAATAACTCTGTAACAGAATGTGTGGTCAAAATACAGACAATCAGATACGTAAGGACAAAAATGTCCATTGAAACCCTTTAAAACCTCACCGTTTGATCCCACGGCCTTCACAGCATAAAAGCATGCATTCTATTATATTTGGCTTTTGATCTCAAGCTCTGGCTTCAACATTGTACATTTTACTAGTTTCCACCAGATTGAGCCATTTACTCATGTTTGCCCTAAGAGGCAAATACATGCTATTTTCCTGGTTTCCACCAGGGACATTGCTGCTGTATTGCCTGCACTGCACTGCAATGTTTGATGCAAGGCATCAAAATCAAGGCATTATGTAAAAAAAAAAAAAGATATTTTAAAAGTGGTTAAAAGTGGTCTGAAGAGTAATGGTTCAGTGTTTAGTTGAATGTGCTGCAATGGGAAACAACAAAAAAATAGCAGAGAAGCGGAGACATGATCCCTAACATTTCTACCAACTTTTACTTCCCAGTACCTCAAGTAAAATCCATAATGTAATTTTTCATTGCAGAATGGAACAGGCAGAATGTCAATAGAGAATGTTGATGATCAGATCAGCGGGGGGAGTAGCATGGTGCATCTGGTAATGGTTGGAGATCCCACGAGAACAAGCGTTTGCGGGGTCACAGATCAGTCCCACAGAGGCCTCCTGTCACTAATTGGTGACACAGGTACACCACATTTTGTCATCTGCTCTGAGAATAAGGGTTTGCCTCTCTGTCTCACTTTAGCCCTCTATTTCACTGCAGGCTTTTTAAAGCTCACATATTAGTGTGTGCAAGTTTGCAGCAGAAAACTAGCAGTAGGTTGAGAGAGCAGTACGGGCCCCCTAAAACATTGAAAACCCATGTCATTCTGTCCACAGGGGACCAACTCAAACTCTCTGCACCACCACTACAGAGACTAAGAACTTTTTTCCGCATTGATTTCAAAGGTAGACAGCCACCGTAGAGCTGTCATTTACCTTTTATTCTTTATCATATTTCATCTTGAGCTAAAGTACACTTACAACATGCTTTAAGTAGTTGGGTTGCAACAGCAAATGCAAATATGCAAATTCCCCTCAAGCATCTCTGAAAAGAGAAAAAAAAGATATGATGAAATTCATCTTTCAATGGGTGATGTGTGAACTCTCTTGTGATAGACTAGAGTTTGAATCAATTTATTTTACATTTAAGTTCCATCTGTTTTTGGTGTACGTAACTTCCCTGTGTAGATTTGTTTAATGTAAAGCACAAGTTAACGCAAGAAGAACATTTTTTTTACATATACGTAAACATTCTGCAATCCATACCCAAGCTAAAAGCGGAACACAACCTGCTCTTTATGCCTGAAAGTAAAAAAATGACATTTTACTCTCATTTCGGAAGTTCCTTTAATTGTATATTCTATTGTTTGACATGGAGTATAGCTGAGCCAACTGATACATACATTTCAGATCTCAACTTTCTATTCAAACTGATAACCTGAAGAGAGGTAGGAATGGTTACACAGTATGCCTATAACACAGCTGATGCCCATTTGAATAGAGGGCCAACCTGGATGAACATACAATGAGTGTTGATTCGTGGAAAGAAAAACACACAGATGTGGTTAGATAAAACGAGACGAAAAAGAACATACAGTTGTTCTACAGTAAGATAACGAAACATCCAATTTGTAGTGTGACAATCCGGATTGTGGGGGCTGGGAGATGTAGGATGATGGCCCATTAAGTGCAAACAAAGAGGTACCCTGTGAAGCTAATGATGAGCTCTCTTACCTGCTAAGAGAAGAAGCAAATGTCTTTGAACAGTCTGTTTCAACTGTTTTCACTATTTATTCAAACTGCAGTCTACTCAATATACTCTGTTGCCCGGGGAGACACTCACCAGATTCCCTTAAAAACATGCACTGTTGTGCCTTGTTGAGTTAATGGAAACCTTATAAACTTCATGAAACACTATGACATATTCTAAATTAATTTATTGTTCTTTAGAAATTTGGCAAATGTAATCGCTATGAGAAGTTTACTGTGTCTTTACTATGATTTGGTTGTATGTTTTTTTACAGGGTGTGTCATAGGATAAGGTTGTAATGTGAGGTAATTCATTTGTTGTATAAATATGTGTTGGGAGGTAAAAGTTGCAGTAACGATTCTAGGTAAGTTATACATAAGTGGTGTGATTATCCACCACAACATAATTGCGCATAACATTATATTATATATAATGATACAAAAAAAACCAAGAAAACAGCAGAGTGTGTGTGTTTATGAAAGACAGATCTAGTTAGAAGAAAAAAGATTGTGAGGGGGTACCTACCAGGGGGGTAGATGTGTTGCTGTGTAAGTTGTTCAGTAAGAAGTACGGCTCACTGAATGTAAACTGCCACAGTATCTCAAACGGGAATATTCTTGGCGACAGTTAGAGCGATGAGTTCTACTTTTATAATATGTTTGGGAGGAATGATTGATGATAAGTTGCCTAATAAGCAGAGTGATGGGGAGAGCTGGATCCGGGAGATTTATAACAAGATTTTGACCAGTTAATTGAGTAGTTTGAAATTTAAGAGAGAATCTTCTGAATACGTTCATGGTTTTTTGTAGTGAGACTTGTGGGTTCTGTAAGTAGAGTAGGATGTTGTCTGCGTATAAACTGATTTATGGTCTATCCTAGTAGATAGAACACTTTTAATGTAATTGTTATTGTGGACTGCTGCAGAAAAGCTTCAAAATAGAAGGTGAACAGGGAAGGAGAAAGTGAACATCCTTTTACAGTCCACACAATGTTATCCCATTCATTGTGACTGTGGCCCTGGGTAAGTTGTCCAGTGTCTAACCAAGTGGCTAAATGACTCCCCAAACCCAAACATATGTATAGTGGTGCATAGAAATGTCCAGTCGACCCTGTCAAAAGCTTTCTTTGCATCTAATGCAGCTAAGTTTGTTTCCTTGTTGTTCTAAATTACCTGATGAAGTATGTTTATTAACCTTTATATGTGTGCATGTCTTCCTTGGATAAAACCTGATTAATCAATATGCACTATAGATCAAGTGAAAGTTTCAATTCCTGAAGAAAACGCTTTGGTGATGATTTTTATGTCTGTGTTGATAAGAGACATAGAGTGATAGCTAGATGCAAGGGTGGCATCTTTATCAGGTTTCAGTCTAACTGGTGGTCATATGTGGTGGTATTTTACCGGTTTCCCTCAGTTCTTGTGTCATTCAAAAAATCCGGTGAAATGTGTTTTAGTAAGGTAAGGGTCTTCCCTGCTAAGTATTTAACAACTCTGATGATGATTTGTTTTAAACTTTTTGAAGTGGATTTGGGAGAAATTTAGTGGGTTCTTGATACCTTTAAGGGTACCGACCAAAATTATACAGTTCCAAGTATTATAAAAATTGCTACTGTCAGACGATACGTGCAGGCGATCACATTTTGCCTATATTTAGAAAGAAATTACTATTTGTATGGTGTTGCTCACAGCCAAACACTGTGTTACACACTGAATGATCACAATGTCCATTCAGTTGCCAGATGAGTTCATCATTCTGTGAATTCAACAAAGACAGTCTCAGATGAATATCTGTTTCCTGACTGTCCTTTCTTACGGCTGGACTAACGTGCTTCTCTTAGACACAAAGATTACAGCCACACATCAGTGAAACTATCTAAATACAACTGTAATCAGGTTAAATGAAATGTAAAGACACAACCTCAAATGTACAGCTTAACATTACTAACTAACAAAGCACTGCTTATCACCAGCACAGGACAAAACATTGATCTGTGTACAAGCTTGCATGGGAACAATACAATTATAAGACTAGGTTAGTGACGTCACGCTGGCGCCAAACAGCCAGCGGGCTCCACATTCTTGGTTTAGCTACTGATGCTAGCTTTAGTTAGCTGCCTTATATGTCAACAATACGATAAGATAAGATAAGATAATCCTTTATTAGTCCCGCAGCGGGGAAATTTGCAGGCTTACAGCAGCGCAGAGTAAAGTGCACACAAGAGACATAGTAAAGAAAGACAAGATAAAAAAAAAAAATGAAAAAAAAAAAAAGTATTATAAATAAGCAATAAGAAACAGTAGAAAAACAACAATAACTGAAATATTATATTTACAGACAGAAAAACTATTATAACTATTATTGCACAGTGTATTGCACAGGTTTTTATTGTCATGTGTCATGTGTCATGTTTCTGTGGGGCTGCTGGGAGCAGACCACATTATAAACACTTTATAAACATGAAAACACTTAACATAATGTATATGACGCTTGTGTAATTCTCTCGCCTGTGAATTCAACAAAAAGACAGTCTCGGATGAATATCTGTTTCACTGCCGCTATCCTGACTGTCTCCTTACGGCTGGACTAACGTGCTTCTCCCAGACAAGTATTACAGCACCACTACCATACCAGAGCCACTACTGCCCCCTATTGGCAGAAATGATTACCGCCCTCCGACTACTTAATGTGAAAGCAGGTTAGTTTAAAAGTCACACAAAGCGTTTTATATTATAATAACCAGAAAATAAAGGTATAACACACACTAATACAATAAGAATTCTGCAAATAACTGTAGCAATTAAAATGTCCAGGGTGCCACACCAGCATTCTAAGAATGAATATGACATGGGATTGGCCCACTACCACAACAGCTACAACCCATACAGTCGGGATCGGCAGCCTGCACGCTGCTATGAACACAGAAATGTCGATGCCAGCTAACGGTTCTAACAACGATGACAATGGCAACAGTGCAGAGCTAACAGTGTTAACCTGGGGGGAGGGTTTTACACTTGCTTGCACTGTGCCACTGGGGGACATTGTTAACAGCAGTAACCTTTTTTAGGAGCACTGTAGCGTGTGCAGTTCTGATAGCTAGTCAGTGGGACATACACATGATGGGTATCATATGAAGTACTCTAATGCTATCGGTATCACTTGCAAAATGCTTGTGTTTTAGAGGTTGTTTTTATTTGTTATGTCAAACATACCTAATTTATATTTCAGTTTAGTTTATTTTCTTCAGAGGGAATTCTAGTTTGTTTTTGAATGATTTCATGTTCCGTCTGCGTATTTTTCTTTTGAGATGAGCATGAGATTACTTTCCTTTTTTTAATGTTTTCACGCTCTCCCATATTCAAATTGGTTAGCTGTCTGGAGAAACAGTTCTGTTGAATAACACATGTCTTGGCGCTTTCATGGCACGGAACAGAAAGTATAATCAGTAACTAGAGGTGTGTATCTTCAGCCCAGTATCATGGAAGTCCGTGAAATAGGGACAAATTGAATCCATCGGTTTGTGTCTAGGGACATGAATTGTCAGTTTTTTTCGTGTCGCTTAGAACTCAAAGCCAAAGGAAAGCGTTATTCGTGGTGGAGACACAAATTAAATGCATCCATTTGACTAAGCAACAGGCTGAGCAAGTGACGTACTTAATTATTCCCAGAAAAACACTACTCAGGGCGGATGGGAGGGGAGGTGGATGGGTCAAACAACCAAGACTTTAAACTAGGAGACAGTGTTGGGCAGCTTATTGTTGCCTTGACCTAAGAGTTGGTTTTGTTGCCTAAACCTAACCATTTATGCATGAAATCAATTTAACCAGGTGGTTTTGTTACTTAAACCTAAGTCGCTACGGAAAGAAAGTTGTGCCGAGTGACACAAAAACACACAACAGTTTCCCTAAAAAAGAACCAATAGATTTTATTTGGCGACATTTTTATGAATTGCCGTGAGACTGTGATGGTATCTTTCAGCCGTCTCCTAGCCCACTCTCTAAATTTGAACAAGACACCTTTATTTTATGTTAGCTAATGCCTATAAATGGCCCTCTGTAAAAGTGTTTTACAGAAAACTTGAGCATACCATTTTCCCGACTTTATGATAACAAACTAATACTAAAAGTATGCTCTGTGTGGGAAGTTCACACCCTTATACACATCAAATTATGAAAATGTCCAGCGGCAATGGGCTAACTTCAAGTAAAATGGTCACACAACACAATTTGGCCTATTTTAGATAGCATAAAGTTACAGTAAAGTTAAGATGGCATTTTTACTAGGGCTACACAGCTAAGCCAAATCGTATCCATATTACAATATGGCCCACGGGAAATTTCAAAGAGCAACAGGTGCAATATTTGTTATAGGCAGAATGTGTAAATATATAATTTTAATGAAAATGGAAACAAAGATGTTAAAATGATCATTCTTTCTTATATCGCAAATCATATTGCAATTGCAATTTCAGTCAAAATAATGGCAATTCGATATATTTTTCAAAAATCGTTCAGCCCTAATTTTAATAAATATTGACTTAATTTGTCCATCATTTATTAACTTTTTTCAACCTTTTAGTTTTTTCCATTTCAATTGTGGAAAACAAACACTGATCTATGTGTTAACTCTCCACAAATATGTTTTACAAACTCCTAAAAAAGTCCACATACCTCAATTCACAGAAACAAGTCAACCCAAATGTTTTCGAAATCCACCATCATAATTAACAGCTGAATTTATTCAACGTGTGCTCTGCAGTTCCTCAATCACCATCTGAGCTCCTGTCCTTTTGCCTATTTCTCGGTTGTCATGGTCGGTGGCATGGCAGCTGGCGGTCTGGACCTCTGATTTATTGAAGTGTGTGGGAAACTATGAAGCTTACTTTGTGACAGCTCAGAGGCTTTAAAATTTAAGACGTCATTGAACTGATGGATAGAGAGAGGAGAGGCTGAGCCTGCCCGCTGGCGTCATATGTCACTGTCCGAAGTGATGAGGGACTCAGCCCGCTGTCCTGTTACACCCACCCAAAGCCTCCAGTGAGGAGCCTTTCGTGACTGAGGTTAGGCGAATCAGAAAAAACATTTTCTGTGGTCTAGATGCCTTTGGGTACTGCATATTTAGACTCTGTTCGACTTTATAAAGGTTAAGACAAATGTTTGTTCCCAGCCAATATTAGGTGATGCCTTAACAACACAGGCCATTGCCCATCATTGCCAAGAACTCCAAACAGACTACATCTATTGATGATTATATGATGGGATAATTGTATGATAGAGTTTGACATCCATATGTGAAATCCAAAGAAAACGGCAATTTCAAATTAGAAGCAGAATATTGCAAAAGCATGAATGGAACACTTGCTGTACACGTTTTGAGAAAACTGCTAAACTGTCATTTTTAAATGGGAAAATACACCTGCTGACACAGATAGATTTTCCCTTGCGAATCTGACAAAAAATTTGCAGCGGTGTGACTAATGTGTATACTTTTATCTGAGTACCGGTAAGTGTCAGATTTGCTGGGATAAAAAAGCAACAAGGCGGAATATTAGCATAGAGCTCATCGGGGGCCACAGACTTACTGCGCCACAAGGTAACAACAAAAGGGAGCTGTGTCTACAACATCAATCAATACAGTGTTGGGAAATGTCCCCGCTTTATTAATTGTTTGCCCGGGCATCAGAAAATGTAATTACTACATTAAAATTTCACCTCAGTGGAGATATATATCCTTCCATACGTTCATGTACGCTCATTCTGCAGGACCTTTGTATTGATTGGGTGTTGAAGAAACAACAGAAGGCTAAAACCTACTGAATCAAACCAAATGATTTGCTGATCATGCTTAAAGTGGCCCTTTTAATGTCCTATCTATTGCTATTTTAGTGTATTATTTCCATTATGAGCTTTGTCGAAACCCACAGCTCTAATTTGTAGGGGGAGAAGGGAATATAGATGCCTTTATCTGCGACCAGGTGTTAGCTTAAATTGCAAGTTGGTAATGGTGAAAGCAGCTCAGTGCTATGTCAGATCTCAAGATAAAGCTTGATAGCATCAGACTACCCTCTACCCTGGAGTTATCCAGCCATGTCTCAAGCTCGCTCGTCACTGTAACTACATTTAAATCAGCCAGTCTAATTACGAGCTGGACCAATGTAGAGGCATCCATTCATATTGCCAGCAAGACTAACTTTTTTATTCTCCACAGTTGTATAGCTCGGTGGACTTTGGAAGAAAATGGCAGATCATCCACGAACGTGTCACACCAAACAGATTCTACTGGTGAGTCATCCTTTTTTCAAATCCTCACTTTTGCTCTCCTTGTGCTCTGCTCCACTCTTCTTCTCCAAAGTTTCGTAGAAACGGTTTCTCACGTTCCGCGCAACTGATATTGATGGCTTAGAACAACGTGTGCATGTGACTGACTGGTGAAGCTGCTGAAATTCTGCACATTGCATCTTCCCCTTGATACAATCAGGAAGAGATTAATCTCCTCCTTCAGAACACACTTAGCATTCAGCGTCCGGAGCCATGTCGAATTCTACTTCATTTCTCACACACATCCTGCTCATATCAGGCATATTGCACACAAGTATTAAATTATTATTTAAATTTTTTTACATCAACAATAGAAAGAAAGAGTGGTGGGTTTTTCTACAGATGCATACATGCAGATACAGCAGCTTACACACAGTTTGAGGAGCCATGACTAATAATGGATCCGGGACGACCCTGTCACTTCTCATCCAGTCAAGTCTGCTGCTCACTCCCCCTGCAGTGTACCTACTATGTCGGAAGTGCACACTCATCACAAACAGCTCATTGCTCCTCTCCCCCTCTCTGAGGTGACTGGGGTGTGCCTGATTGCCGGTGGCTATATCCACTCTTACTTGCATAAACCTAGTTCCACTTCCGTGCCATTGTGGTTTAATGCTAAATATTATGTTCAATCCATTGCTGGCTTGCCCTTCAGCGCCAAAGCCCTTTCAAGGACATCTAAACACCGGATGGGCCTCTAGCAATGGCTAGGCAGGCCTCCAGTTGGCTGCATTAAGACAATGGCTTCATCAGGCTTCCAGGGATATGAAAGAGTGCCACAATGGGAACGTTGCGTTGATCCACTCTAATCCGCAAGCAATGAATGAGCAAGATTTTACAAAGAGATACACTTACAGTCAGAAAGTGTGGTTTAGAATATGAGGGAAACATCCTAGTACTCATCCTAATGTAAACAAATGAATAAAAAATAAAAACAGGAGCAGAATGCCCCTGCCAGATTATTGTCCCTTTTTTCTGTTTCCTCTTCCAACCTTACTCTGCACTGACAACTCTCTGGTCTTCTTTTTTTTCACCATTTACATTCTTTTCTATTTACTACCGTTATGGTAATGTATTCCTCCACGGTCTATCATTCTCTCTAAGGTCTGTCTCCGGCCTCGACAAGGAGCCAGATCTGGTCCACATGGAGGCTCATACACCAGATGGAAGTGAGTGTCTCATACACACACATGCACATCAAAGAAAAGTAATGAACAGGTCTCTGTAGAAATGTAAAAGAAAGCATCCCCTGGGAAACAGCACTGGCTCGCCCCACCATAAACCCGGTGCATGATTCTTGATTAATATGGCTTTCCTTCTCTTCCCTTCCACCCGTTGAATGTCAGCCCTATAACTCTGAATGGCAGTAACACCAAGGTTCTCCACAAGTGACATAGGGGAAACTGTTTATGCCAGTCTATGCATTCCTTTTTATCATATAACCGAGGTTTGACTGACAGGCCGAGATGCTTGTTTGTGGTATCTACACATGATAAGAATACATCTGCCACTACACAGAGAGGCAAATTAATTAAAATGTCAGACTGCAAAGACGGGTGGGGTACAACCCTATACAGTTCAAGTGACAGGCATAAATATCAACCGAGCACTACTTTAATTATCTAAAGCTTAAAATTGAGAAAAAAACGTTCAAAGACACTCTCAATATATCGTGGTATGGATAAGGTATTAATCCTGCAGCTCCACATATTAAGTTGTACTATAAGAAGCATACAGTAGTCATAAAATGAATGTTTTCTGTTTCTCTTCCTATGTGACAGATGTGCAGTATGTCACATGCAGAGCTCCGATGTGCACAGAAGCTAACAGAAACTACCCATTCACTGGATACATCGACATTAGCTCTTTGGTGGTTCAAGATGACTACATATTCATACAGGTATGGCTCTAAACAGCACCTATCGGATATCACAGTATCATATCATTAATCAGCTTATTTACTCTACAAAGGAACAACAGCAAGATGTGTCTCTCATACTCGGTACATCCTGCCCGATCCGTACTGCACATGTGCAAACTAGTACTACAAATCTCTTATTAAACGCTCTCCATGACAACGCTACACAGTCATTAACAAATCAGTGTTGAAATCGGTAGGAGGAGAGCTAGTTAATGGCGAGCTGCACTGTCCCTCTTGCCTACATAACAAAGCCAACAGCTACAGTAATAGAATTAATAGTAATTAAGCTACTCGTAACCACGATGGGGAAGGAAAGACTGAACAAAGTCAGAAACGCAATCTACGAGCAGCTTTGAGGAGTTTTGGCTAACGTGTTAGCAAACAGGGATTAACTTAAATGTAAAGAAGACGCAAAACAAAATGAGCATCCAGTTTTCTGACCACCAGGAGAATATTTTATGCTAGTATTATTCCAGTCTATCTATATACACTGGAAGTTGCTCAACGCTGAGAGTTGGCTGTTAATTCAAAAGTTCTAGCTTCCAACTTCTCATATACAGACACTTGGTCAATGCCCCTTGGCAGATTCTCCATATGCACCGAGGCACCCACTTTCAACTAACTGCAATGTCAACCCATTAGTGTACGTTTTAGACGTTCAAAGCAACTGACATTGTATAAATGGCAAGAAAGTTCCCTTTGGGGGGAGGTCTCAGCAGTCAACAAGTAAAGAAGTAAAAACATGAAGAGGTAGATGGTTGGGTAAACTCAACCATCAGCTTGATGTTGATGAGGAATTGGGAGCAGTGCTATGGTCAGATGGTTATATGTCGCAATTGCAGATAGGGGGGCCTATGTTGAGCACAAGTACGTGAAAAACAAAGTACTTTCTCCCAAGAGATTGCTATAGGCTTGGCCCTATAAGGGTTGCTGCTATTGGGTTTATCCCTGATCGCATGCACAGTCGTGAATATTTTTTCATGCCCTTGTGCTCAACAGAGGTACCGCTATCTGCAATTGTGACATATAAAAGCCGTCAGACCATAGTTCTGATCCCGTTTCTTCTTAAGCGTCAACAAGTGAGGAAGTAAAGAAGATGAAGAGGTATGGTGTCTGTCGGTGTTTTCGAGGCCTGATTGGCCACTTCCTCCCGTCAGACCTTCCTCCCAGCTGCCAAAGCTGCCACTGCATCGTCCACACCGGGCTAGCTAGCAGCTACCCCACAGGCCGTCTGTCACATATGGAGGAGCTGCAGCGTCTAGCGGAGGACTTCACAGCGCTTTGTGTTGATGGGATCGCAGCTGGGCAGATTGGCAAGATACTTTGCTGACGGATGAGCTGGACATCTACAATTGCAACTCCCCGGACATCTCGGGTGAGGACTGCTCTCTCTCCTTCCCGTTGCGAGCACTGGATGCTCATGATGATGAGCGATACAGACCCTCGCATTCAAGGGCTTTTCCCCGTCACCACTATGACCAGGAGCGGCTCCGGATCATTTGCCTGATGCTAAGGTGTTTTCCTTTGGACCTGCCAGGAATGATCAAAACAGTGGCAGTTATGAGAGGCATAAAAATGAAGGCAGCATCTTTGATGTCCACCAGCAAGAGCAGATCATCCTCTGCTCTGACCTGGCTTCGGCCCTGTTTGGAGGCAGCTTTTTCCAACGCGGGAAAACTACTGCCTTCAGCTAGGGACCAGGTTCATGCTTACCTGACTGACCGCTCACAACAGTGTGGCTCTCTCCCAGGAGCCAGCCATCGACATTGGGTAAGCTATGACGGCTGTCATCCTTACCCCTACAGCTCATGAAGCTGCCGAGGATGCAGAGAGAGTGAGAAAACACACTTTCTGGAGTAGCACTTCAGCCTCAGCACCACAGACAACTAGATGCTCAATCTGCTCCAGCTCAATTGCCTCATCCCCTGGAGCAGAGTTATCCTCCTCTGGTGGCTGGTTGCCCCCAGCTAGTCAAACCCAGCCGCCTAACAAACAACCGCTTCAGCGGCGATGGCAGGATATGGGAAATGCTAGCCCATCTCAGCTGAGCTACGGAGACACAAAGGCCCTTTTCTAGTCCATCTACTTTCCTCTGAGGAGCATTTTTTCTCTCCGACAGTTTGCTTTTGATCCCGATGAACAACACACCAAAGAGAGGCTCCATACCTGCAAAACTCATAAAAGGTGAAAAAGGTGACAAGCACCCGAACCCGAAACCCTGTCGGGGGTGCGGGAGCATGCTCCCCCGGGATAATTTTATTTTAAATATGAGCTTTAAAATGTAGCATTCTGGTGTACTCTGAGAAGAAAATTAAGTGATAAGACAACATTTACTTTAAGCAAAAAACTAATTTATTATTCGGTTATTAATCTTTTTTTTTTTCAGCTCTAGTTGAACAGCTGACTAGTTAGCTTTTTTTTTCAATCAATATTATTATTATTATTAACTTTTATTTCGACAAAATCCAGATAAAAACACAGATAAAATAAAATAAAATAAATAAAAAGAAGAAAGGCAGTAATACAACAACCATGAATAAAACATCTACACGATTCAAACAGCCCTGGAGTCATGACGCAGGAAAGGGCTTAAGGTTTTGTCTGTCTTAGAGGACCTTATCCTTAGAGTCCCAACCAGGAGAAGGCTGCAATCTTCATCTTGGAAGTCGTACAGCATCTAAATACATTGGGTCTCACCATAAGCTAGGAGAAGAGCTCTCCCCTCCCAGCCCAGTCATTTACACAGGTGTGGATATTAATTCATTCACTATGAGAGCAAAGCTGTCTCCAGCCAGTCTGGATACAATAACCTCTCTGTTGTCACACATTGAGCCAGCGGGTAGGTGAAGGAGCAGTCAGTGAGGGCTTCCTAGATACACAAGCCATGTGGTTGTCCCCCTGGAGGTGGTTGGCCGCATCTTCCGCAATCTAGTTCGGCAAAATGGTGAATGCTGATCATCCTTCCCTCACTGCAGTCAGACTTGGCATACTGGAAAACCCCCCTTGTTCCATCATCGGGGTTCAACTTGGAGATATTGAACCCCGATGATGGAACGAATATACACAAATGTGTCCCTCTCTGGATGGGAGTTGCTAGTCTCAAGTTGCGAGGACAATAGGGAATCCTCCTTCCATACACACAAACTGTCTTGAGCTGTCCATGGTAACAAGGCCAAATTCCAATCTGGCCCATACACCCTCTCCCTACCCACTTCCACTCCGCTTGTGCGTTCATGTGAAGAGTCTACCATATAACATGCCACCCAAAACCAACAAGCAAGAAGTGGAAATTGGTTATAAAACCCTCCAAGAGTGAGACAACGTTGATGCTGACTAGCTGCCTTTACTGACCATGTGCAGTATTTATTCGGTGTACTGTGTTTTTTATTGTTTGTGTACTGTGAATGCTATGTCTATTGTTTGTGTTTTGTATGAGTTGATTTAATAGCAAATTAATTTCCCCATTTGGGATCAATAATGCTTTCTGATCATTATCCGACACTGTTTTGTGTGTTAAAGTTCAACCAGGTGAAACTTTGGGCGTAGGGATGTGCGCTGAGCCCAGCGGCCAGCTCGGGATATACCCTGTGCGTTGAGAATGAGTGATGACCTGTGCTTGCTGTTGGTCTCGCCAACCTGCCTTTCTATTAAAGTGGATGGAAGCCCAGTAACTTTGCAGCCAAATCTCTCATTTACACATAATAGAACATTAGATACGTATTGTAACTACAGATTATATCAGTATAGGCATAGCCCTCTAAGCTGTGGGGTCCTTTACCTCCATCTAGGCCAGTTGAAGAAATGCTGGTTTGAATTGGGAGCGGATCTACGGTTGAACGGCTGTTGTTTTTTGGAATTTCAGACGTAAGGTGGGCCAGTGCAGAGCACAAGATCATGAGAAATATATCTTCACAAATGGAAAACTAACAATTGTGTCCTTTGTCAAAGTAAGTCAACGTTGACTTATTTACCTTACTTTTGTTATGTAACTTACATTTGTTTCATTAGTAAAGTACGTAAATTACAAACAAATATAATCGAAAACACAGAATTAAACCTAAAAAATACTAAACTTATGTAGAAATTGACATTGAAAAGACGTGTGCATGAGCGGAAAGTGTCAAGCCCTCCCAGAAAAGTCCAAAGCTGACGATAGAAGGGTACCTAGAGCATCAGCGTTTGAAGCTAGGGCTACAAACCAAGGAGTTATATGTCTCGATATTGTAAAGAAGATTTATTATTAGATCATCTTGTTTTCTTTGCTACTATTCACCTGTACTGCCACAATATCACAGAGATATGTTTTCAATGCAAAGATCCCGTATTAATAATCTCATGTAAAAGTTTGGCACAAAGGGAAGATATGAAACTCATTTTACTTATACCTAAACATTTGTGCTTTGTTTTGCTGTAAAAGCAGTCTAGTTTTAATATTCAGCCCAGCCACTGCCCGTTGTGTCATATTAATCATGATTTGTGCGACAGAGAAATCTGAAATGGTAATGTCCTGAATTCCAAGTAACACAGATGCAATTAATGGGATGTATTTTAATAATATCTCTACAGCATGAATATTATTTACTCTGACACTGTGCAAATGAAGTTTCATGCATTTAAAAGTCAACAGGAAAAGTCAGCATAATTACATGGCTAGTCCATAACAACTGCGATTTTATTCAAATTTATTTCCAACAATTGTTTTGTTGCTTTCTATCTGTTAAAGGTGAGCACCCGTTTTTAGGAATAAAGGTTATGTTATAACAGTCTGGTTATGTTTTCCGACTACCTCTACAAAATGTTTCTCCTTCCAAAGGTTGCTCTAAGACCAACGCACCGCCTCCAACAGTATTCCGAAAAACTTCACTATATTGAAAACCAGCTGCTCATACCTTTTTAAATTGTTACAACAAACTGATAATCATTTTCATAATATTCCACTCTCACAGTCAACCAAGTCTCAAACATCAGCAGGTGCAAACCTTGTATAACCTTACTGCTCTAAATGTATTTTTACAGAAAATATATGTATTTTAATAATGTATTTAGGACATTAAACTAATACATTCTGCTTTTAGTTATGAAATTCAGTAGTAGCAGTTAAGGGTTAGAAAATAATGAATCACTTAATTTTTGCAATATCATGTTACTGTAAATATTGTACTGATTCTCAAAAAAATGTTTATTAATAATTTAAATGCAAGTCATAAATATAACGCCTTGTTAATAGTTTCCTAATGTATTGTAATATATTGTAATCCCTCCCTGAAATGTACTGCCAGCGTTTTGCCAATACACAGCCCTAGTAGCAGTTGTACTGTAGTTGTAGTTGTAATGGTGCTCTTCCAGCTGTTTGATCCCACTAAATGTTTCATTCAGTAGAGAAGAGGGATTCTTTCAGAAGCCTACTTACCTGAGTCCTTCCTGCAGAGCCATTACCGGCCTTGGCAGCACATTAGACAATGAGATAGAGTTGTTCTCCAAAGATCCTTCAATCCTGTTTGACCTCTCCGTCGTCTTTCAAGTAAACTCACGAGCAGTCAACCTAAACCTCCTCTTCAATTCTAGCACACCCACATTTAACACGTATGCGTCACAGACGAAAGAACCTGAAGGGATGGGAAAAAAAATCAATCATACCAATTCCTCTTAAAGTTCAAACCGCCTCTGGTTACCCGGCCATCGATCTCCTGCTCCTTCACTCGATTGCATGTGCACTGCTCGCTGCTAGTCGGCTATGTTTCCTCTCTGAGCTTGTTTTCTCTCTTCAGAGCCATTCAGAGCACTTACAAGATCAGTAAAAGAACCAGCCCTGTCATTCAACATTAATACATATATCGCTTCTCTTCAGCAGAGAGCTACAAGTTTGATTTGAAGGTTTCCCTGTAATGAATTTCATGTTATTGATAGGAGGGGAAAGTGTGTTATGTGGCTGCAGTCTCCCTTTGCTCTCTGTGTGTGTGTGTATAAAATGCTAGGCTTCGCTGGCCTTCAGGCTAATGACACCCACCGGCCCTGTGTTTTCTTGCTGCATAAGCTAACAACTAACAGCTTGGTGTGTTTGCAAAGGGTCTAGACCATTATGGAGGATTTCTTTTTCTCTTAGCCTGTGGATGCGGCTTGTTAGGCAACTTAAAGATTTCTCTTTACAAAGAATAATGAGACTATTGATTGTCCTACAAGATATTTACCAAGTCCACTTGGAAACCACCAAGCTCATTGACACCTAGAGAGGGGAGCATCCTCAGAATGCAAGTCAGGAGATCACTATGAATGGCCAGGTTAAAAAAGAAAAGAAATACCCTGTGTATCCAGCAGAGCCTTGAAAACCAGAGAGAGATGGATGTGTGCTTTCACCATACACTTTCAATGATTGGAGAAAATATGATATTGTGTCAGTCATGAGGCTACACATGACGCCTTGATACACAGTATCCCTTGCATTTTCTCCGCTACAGAGCTCCATCACTACAGTGCTAAGAGGAATAGTGAAAGAGTAACCCATTATCGCTCCAGACTCATCTAAGTCACCCACTTGATCGGTGGCCCTGGTCGTCTGATACCGACAGACTGAGGCACCCTTCATAAACCCATCACCATCATTATTAGACAGTCAAACAACTGACAAAGAATAAAGAGCAAGAAAATCTGAATAGGTTGTGTGGGAGTAGAGGTTGAATGGGTCAAGCAAACACAGGACCAAGGAGACCTCTGTCGGTGTCCCATGTGAAACCGAGTCAATAGTGACTTATTTTAGCTTAGTTTGATTACATAACTGGACTTTACTAGCGCAAGTTACCTAACAAGCGTACCTGTTTTAGGACAACCATGCTCACTTTTATTCTAATGCTAACTCTGTACTTTTGTAACCTAAACCTAATCAAGTAGTTTTGTTGCATCATGGTGTGAAGTGTATGGCCACTGACCAAACGCCGGTATTTGAGAAGTTGGGAGAGAAAACTTGTTGGAAAGACAAGCATAATGCTGTTAAAACAAGGCTCATATAAAACCAAATCTCTGGTTAATACAGGGGAACCTTGTGTGTAACATTTTTTTTAATGAATTGTACTTGATTTGTTGTAGGTTCCGACATCAGGACGAGCCACCTATTATGTGTCCTACAAGAGAGACACATTCATACAAATCAAATTACCCAAATATTCCCTGCCTAAGGTAAGTTGCAGCATTATTTTTACTTTCTAGGACTCAGAAATCTGTTCTAAAGGCACATTTTATGTCACAGAGTTAATTAAGTACTAACATTCCTATTGCTGAGATCTTTTACATTTGAGCTGTCACAATAGGGGAATTTGATATAGATTGGCTAAAGATGTGTTAAGCTACAGGAATGTGGCCACATTCTTGTTTCAGTTTGCTCCCCCTCAAAAACTGGCAGACATGCCCTTTTAAATTCATACTTTTGGTCATGGAACCACACTGGGAGTTATCCTCAATTCAATACAGTATGTCTTCAAACATTTCTATTCACACCACAGCATTGATCTCATGACCAGTCCCACGGGGTCAGCATGTTCTAAACCGTCACCTCTCCACTTCCACTCATAACTCCTCTTAATCTCCCCCCCGCTCCCTGATAGGATTTACACATTGTCAGCACCGATGAGAAACAGGTATTCGCGGCGGTGCAGGAGTGGAACCAGAACGACACCTATAACCTCTACTTGTCTGACACAAGAGGAATCTACTTCACCTTGGCCATGGAAAATGTCAAGACCACCAAAGGCATCGGAGGGAACCAGATGCTGGATCTGTACGAGGTAGGCACCTGATGAAAGTGGTCACTCTGGGAGGATACATACAGTAAGGTTTGCATTGATTGAATCTATGGAGGGCTCCAGGGACTATTCATTTCTCACTGCTTCTAAGATCACCCATAAAGTACAGGCACAAGTATGTGGCAACACACAAATAGTGGAGCTTCTGGGTAAATGTGCGTTAGATACAGTTCTTGATTTGCCATTGGCCAAAAGTCCCATGCAGTCTCTCAGAAGAGTGCATCAATCGATACCAGTGACCCAACAATCCCTTTGCTGCAGTATGTCTGGAACAAATACTTCCAACCCACATTTAAAGGCACACACATTTAAACTCACATTTAAATCTGGTACAAATGTCAACCAGACATTCAGCAACAGTCACATTTCTGCTGATCATAGTTCTGAAGATTTGTTTTTTTTGTCACGCTTATTTAAGAATGCATTTCAATATATAAGATGCATAGTTTTACACATAGTTGCATAGTTTGCAACCTCGGGCCTATTTGATGACATTGATTGAGCTCTCTCCGCTGAAACCACTAAGTCCACAGCCCCGGGAAGTGACGAGGTCCAGATGGGGGCTGCTGTTAAGCTCCCGTCTGGACCTTAAAAGCCAAGAGCCACATTTACCCCGGGACCTTCCAGGCTGGGCAGATTGCGCGGCCCCGCTGAGAAGTGTATCAATATGTTTGGGTCATTACGAAACGGGAACGGTTCCTCATACAAAGTCAGAGGATTTCCTCTTATCACGATTCACCTTCAGCTCTGCTGTGAGCGACACCTCATTCAAGAAGGAGGCAGGGTGGAGATAGGAGGTTTTGTCTTCAGTTTGAGGATCAGATGAGAGAAACGAGATCTAGTCACAGGCTCTTTTTAATACTTTGTATTTGTGAAATATTTGTAAAACCCACAGGAGGACATAGGGGGGGCAATAACATTGACCAAATATGGAGATACAAGTTTTCTGCCTCACAGCTCAAATAGTTAAGGAGCATTGTGGGAGGAAGTCTGATATCGGGGGGGCCACACTGCTGCCTCACTGAACTGGATGAAGATGGTCATTGCCAACAACTGCTTTAAGTCATGGGGTAATGATTTGCCACTGTTAGCTTACTTTCTGTAGAGTGTGTGTTGCAGAGTCTTGTCTTAGACGCAGGTTTGCATTCCAGGCTGTCGTCGTCCGTCTTCCTGACAGCAGACATATGCAGTATAAAGATCACGCTTAATGGGGCTCACTGCCATGCACCTCTGGACTTGTAATGCCCTTGTTAGCTTACTGGCTAGCCACTGTATGTTTTTGCATTAGCATTCATAGCAGGATAGTAGATTTCCCTCCTTCTTCAGTCCCCGGTGCAGCCAGTTTATCACTCCTACACTGACAGGTGTGGCTGAGAGAGTGAAGGAAGTGAGATATCGGCCGGCCGCTGTGGCAGCAGTGCGGTAATTAACAATGCCATTACCTCTCCTGCACAGGATGTGTGTGCAGCTCCCCTAACCATGCAGCAGTAAAGGCATTTCACCGTCCAGCATGAAATTATGTCGTTCTTTAATTACATTTGTCACACGGTCACAGCTCCGTTCTTGATCGGAACCTAAACAAGAGATAGATGACACACTGCTGTCTCTGATAAATCCGACCCATTACACAGGGTAAGATATATGCTGTGGAACTCATCCCATTTATTGCTGTTAGACCCTGACAAACTGCACCTCACAGGCCTAATGTTCCAGAGAGAAGACACAGCTCCACTCAGACCAGAGGGGAGACAGCAAAGTATGTGGAAGTTGTTTTGTTCATCCACTTAGAAGTCTCAACTCTCTTTCCGCTGTATCCTCCTCCCTAAAATAAATTATGCTATTTCCACGCAGAAAATTGCACAATCATCTCCTAAATTAGAGGAATTATTTCATTGTCAATCATACTGGATAAGGCCACATTCTGTAATCATGAGCCTTTGTTGTGCAAACGAATTATCTGTTGACATTGCGTCTCTACATGAGAGGTACTTTAGCAGGTGGCTCTCCTTACAATTATCACTCTGATTGGCCCCGGTTCACTGCATCAAAAAGCATTAATGTTTCTTGCGAGTCGCTATTAACAGCTCTGAATGATTGATTGACAACATGAAGTGGATTGTTGTCATTGAAGAGTATTAGATGATCTGGATATGCCGATACTTATGAGGATGGGAGACCTTTGTGTTTGTGTTTTTTCTGTAAGCACCCTTAAAACTCACAACGCTGTGATTCAACAAACGAGCCATAAAATATGCTGTAAAATGCTTAATTGCTCCATGTTAAATAACTGCAGATTCACTGCTGTTCCATAAAGGTTCTCCACCTTACTGAATAGCAGCGTTTTCAAATGGGAAACTATGTTTTAATCTATTGAACATTTAGAAATTCACACATTTGAGAGGCCTTTCTCCTCATGTGATCATTTCAGTTTTCTGAAAATCTGAATCTCTTAAAAGAAAAGCTGCTTACCACCACAACAGCAACAAGGCGCTGGATGGAGCACTTTGATGTGGTGTCTATATATTTATTTCAAATCCCCCTCAGTTTTCAAAATGAAAAATGCAGTGGCACTTGGTAGGATACAAGTTTAAAGCTGCATCAATCAATATTTTATTATCAGCAATGGCTCAAATTACCATGTGTAATATAAATGGGGTCGTTTGTATTGACCAATGCACAGAGATCAATCACCGTGTTCTGTAGATCCCTCAAGCTTTACAGAGCTTTTTAGCCTCTTTTAGCATCATTTAGCTCATTGGTTTGGTTTGATTTGGTGATCACCTGACTGTATGCTACCGCTCATCACTGAACAGCAAACAGACAAACAGAGCGACTGGCTGGTGAACAAAGTGGACATCCAGATATTTCCTTTAGGAATTGATGGAGATCAGAACGAAGCTGGAAGGAGAATTAATATTGGACTTATTTGTCATATCGACACAAACACAACTCCAATGCTAATATTGCCTTGCTTGTGCTATGGGAAAACTCTTTGTCAATGTTAGGAACAACAACTTCATATGGTCTTTGTAATGTCTTTGCTTTGTTTTCAGCTTTTTCACGAGTGGCCCCAAAAAAATCAATTAATGAAGCTTTAAGTACAAAGTGGAGCTGAAACAGATAATTCATTTTATATAATATAATATATCAATTCTGATAATCGACTAATAGGGTTGGTCATTAATCAGACAAAAATCCTCAACATTCTGTTTGGGATTCCGGCTCTTTTAATTGTTTTTCTATCATAAAGACTGAATAGCTTCGGGTTTTGGACTGTTGGGTTGACAAACCAAATTAAAGATGTCAGCTGGGCCTCCAGGAACTTGTGATCAGTACAGAGAAAAAATGAATAGCTACTGGAGCCCCTGATAGCCATTGGTACTGAATGAGGGGGAAATAAATCATTTTAAAGAGGAAAAACAAAATGATTTGAGTAAGATGGCATAAAATAGTAATTCAAGGCACCAAGGCAATGGTTAAAGGGCTAATGTATTCTAAAACATACCGGCACACTGTGACTTCTGAAATTAAGCAATACAAACCGTATTGTAGAAACAAACTAACAGTAGATTAACTGAATTGAATATAACAGAATTTTTTTTCCGGTTCACTGATTCACAAAATCATGAATTCAATATTGATTGATGATTCCAGATGATGAAATAAACTGCAACATTGCTGGTTGCATTATTTATTTTGAATAGATGTGGGTATCTGAGGCATGTTTCCTGTGCAGTAAATGATGATCATTCAAGTCACCCCCCTTCTGTGTTATTTCAGAATTCCCTGCTGTATGATAATAGGACTGAGTCAACAGGGCCCATTGCTGTTAACTGTGACAGCAGATAGAGATGCATGCTGGGAGTAGATCTAAACAGAGTTTCAGATGTGTTGTCCTCTGCATTGAAAAGGTGTTGCACTGCTGACCACTTGTATGGTCAGAGATCTGACTGGTGCTTCACTGAAGGTAGCAGAGATTATTGTAACTGGCTGGCACAATTTCATTCCTTTTTTTTAATCTCTACTCACAAGTATTCAGCAAATGGTAGGATTGCTTAATAACGTCATTGCACCAACGCGGCAAAATAATAAGTGAAAAAGTAGAAGTATTCCTTTAGTGCTGCATCGCTGAGAGTGTTCCCTGCTGTAGGATAGAGATCTATGCCTGCGTCCTTCACTTTGTTGTTATAAAGTAGTGTGTGGGTGGCGGGAGTGATGGATGGAGAGAAATGTATGCTGGTTGGGAGGCGTGGTGCTCCTTGTTTGTGTGCAGATGTGTGTGCGTGTGAATGTGATGGAGGGGATGCAGTAAATAATTGACAGCTTGGGTTGGACGAGGATGTGAGGACCCTCGTTAGCCGCATCCATCCAGAACGCCATGTTTCTATGACAATGTCAAATGTGCTGCCTATTAGTGCCACTTATACGGACACGCAGCCTTCAGGGAGGGAATGCAGCCCCTCACTATGGCAACCATTGGAGTGACTCTGTCCTTACCATTGCATATATCAGGCCTTGGTTTGGTTGAGGGATAAGTCTAAAACCTGAGAGACAACTAGCAGGGAGGATTTTGGAAGAGAGGTGTGTGTCTATGTGTGTGTGTGTGTGTGTGTGTGTGTGTGTGTGTGTGTGTGTGTTTGGACTGAAAAAAGACAAGGTGTCACTTCTCAGCGGTCATGATCCTGTACTGTCAGGATTGCTGAGATGTGTAAGGATATAATTACAGATAGCACTCAGCACAGAATAAAATAATGCAGCCAGCTCTGCTGATGTTGTCTGCCAGATTGTCAGCTGCAGCAAGAAAGGATAAGCACACCATTTGCATTTAGCTGAGCTTGTATGGAGAAGATTGCTACCTCACTACACAAAATGCCCTTTCTGATGTGAGCACTGGGTACGCGTTTCATCTGCAATGGAGGACTGAACTGTAATGGGCCGTTAGTGTAAAACATACTGTGCTGGTTTGCATTAAGAGGGTAAAGATGAGATTCAGCCTGTGATGTGTGTCTGTGTCTGTCAGGTGGCAGGAATTAAAGGCATGTTGATCGCTAACAAGAGGCAAGACAACCAAGTGAAGACCTACATGACCTACAATAAAGGCCGGGAGTGGAGGCTTCTGCAGGCTCCGGCCACTGACCTGGATGGAAACGACATTCACTGCATACTGGTAAGAAACTGCACGTTTACTGTAGCTCAAAGGCCTTCCCTGCTGATCTTTAAAAAGAAAAAAACTGATATTTAACTAAGAAAAGTCTCTGTTGGTTGATAGTGGTTGAGAGACACTTTTGAAGGGCAAACCCCCCTAAATTAGTTATTCCAACATGTTATTTCCATGGCTTAAGAAAGTTTAGTCAATATTAGTGAACATGAGGTGCTCTCTCTCTCTCAAAGCCAGAAACCAGAGAAGTGAGTCTCAAATATGAATGTTCCGCTGTTTTTATTGTCCTTTAATGTTCCTAAGTCAACTTTATTGAACTGTAGTGTTGTCAGCTGTGAAACAGAAACTGTTCCCATATACTCTAGAATATCTCTCCCAATTCACTGTCTATGGAGCAGTTCCCCATTGTATACTTTATGACACACATTTGAGTTTCAGTACTCTAGTTTTGGGATTTGGGGGAGAGTTGTTCACTTGGTGTTGTTACAACCCGGCCCTCAGACTGCAACATGAAGGAGACAAGACCAGTGTATATGTAATAAATAGGCTCATTTATTTAACAGATTCTATTAACAAATAACATTAACTAAACAAAGCAGCAGCTGGGTCAGCCAAGGAAGAGCCCCAGGAGGAGAGAGAGACGAGATCCCTGTTCAGGTGCTGAGTCTTTATGACTGGGACTCTACGATACTCAGGTGTGGCTCATGAGCAGCATCAACAACCTGGAAGACAAAGAACCAGCAAACAGGACTAGTGGAAGGGAGGGGTCATCACAATGTCTCCATCTTTTTCTTGTTTGTATTCCAATAAAACGTTTGCTAACACTCTCTATGACAGCCATGTCTATAATGCATCACAAACATACTGATAATGCATTATAAGCTGATTGTAGTTTGTTGATGTGATTTCATAGCTATAAGCACTGAGATGTCTTCACCATCTTCTTAAATAAAAGTGCTGAAATGTCTAACAATTTTTTTAGATCAACTTCAAAAATACTATGATTAACCTGACAAGTTAAGTGTTTGCCTAAAAATGCAGGAAGTGGTGTCTTACCATCACCAGTAGCTTCACAAATGTTCTCTTCATTATTGAAGAAACTGTGTGGTATTATGCCCAAGAGTTTTTTGTAACACCACAAAGTGGGAACTATTGTGAGTAAATATATACATTTTTTATTTTTTTCATAGTTAAATTACCTGGGCAGTTCAGGGTGAAACTGTTAGCTCTTTAGTTGATCAGGGAGATTCTTCTTTGGACTGTTGTACCACTGACCATCTGGAAATAAGCTGCAGGACATCTGGACAGAAATCCATTGATTAACACTATCCATACCAAACGATACATTGATATTTTTCTGTAACTAATTTAGTATCCACCGATGCAGTCTTTATGAAGGTTACGGTATTAGAAAGTAGGACTGAACTGGCCATGCACTATACCGCTTCAGTCCCTTCCAGTCATATAAACCTGCATAGAAGAAAGAAGCTGATTTTAAATGGCCCTATTATGCTTTTCCACTTTCTCCCTCTCCTTTAGTGTGTTATATATATATTTGTACATGTAAAAGGTTCGTAGAGTGTAAAACCTGAAGTCCACCCCTAAAAGGAGTTACCCTCCCCCTCAGAAGCTCCTGAGCTCCTCAAACGGCTCCATTGAATTCTCTCCTTCGCTTCTGTAACTTTATGAGGTCATAATGTTACAGAAGTGACGTAAAACTCCTTCTAGCTAGTTTGGACCTCAAACAACAAAAGAGAGAGACGGAGCTGAAGCTCTGGAGGAAGAGTTTTTTGAAATGTGAAACGTTGACCAATCACAACAGAGCGGGCTAGCTGACCAATCAGAGCAGACTTTGCTTTCTGGAGGGAGGAGCTACAACGGAGCATTTCAGAGAGAGGGTGAGAAGAGGTGCTGCAGGACAGCCAGGATGAGAAAAACAAGGAGGATTATGGGCATTAACGCATGTAAACATGTTGTAACTGGAACTGGAGATAAAAATATGCACCCAGAAAATAGCATAATAGGGCCTGTTTAAAATATAATGTATAAACTACTAGAATACAATTCTATAAGAGGTTAGTATTGCCTTTAACTGCAACATACTGCAGTATGTGTTTCTAAATGATAAACGCTGGCAGATCTAGATACACTGCATGTGTTGACGGCGTGTCGCTGCTCATTAGAGAGCCTCCCTCCGTCTCAAACTAACAGAGTGACTGTTGGGAGGAATCATGTTTGAGACATTAGGGCGACTCCGTGCTGTTTAAGAGGTGATTTTGCTGCGTGTGGTGTGGCTCACAGGTTTCCTGTGATTGTGCATTCATGTGACATTTTAATTACCGCCGTAGATTCCGTTTGATTACCCTGTTCAGTCCCGCTGCCCTTGATGTCCTGACACCAGTGTGACACGCTGTCTGCTTCAAAGATAAAAGCAGACACAATTTTGTTTCCTGCTCTGTGAACAAATGTAATTGTGTTCGTTTGTGCGCATGCCCTGGAGACTTGGCTTCATTCAAAGCAAATTCCATGCCTCTTTGTATTAATGACAGATTAAACGCAATTAGCAAAAATGTATTAAAACACAGTTTGTTCTGTTTGGGAGACTAATGAATCAAGCTTGTTCTGTCATGGTTTTGTTTTTGCTCTACAATTGTGTTCTGACCCTATCATTTATAAATGGTCATGGATTTCATGATTCACAATTTCACAGCAAGAACACAACTGATTTATATCATATTTACTGTAAATATAATTCAACATAATATTTCACCATTTAGACAAAGTGATGTGCAAGTTAAATGAATATGCCACTATTTTAAAACCTGTCTACATCTATTTATTTTCTCTTTAACTAAAAAGGGACACATGTTCATTTTCAGGTTCACACTGTCCGTCTGAATATACATGAATTCAACCTCTGTCTCCGTTTTAGCGCCTGTATCTTCAAACCCCTCAAGAAAAGGCCACTCTGATTGGCTTGTGGGGGAAATATGGTGTAGTTCTCAAGGTGTGGGTGGAGTCAGGTTGTAGTGAGTCTGCATGTACGACAATAATCTGATGGTTTATTGAATCACATGTTTTCTGATATTGACGAACCACAAAAAAGTGAAGGGTTGTCGTCTTTCACAGTTTGTGGGTTGCTCTCCAGATACCCAAATGTATGTGCACAAGCACTGAGTTTTTCATTTGCATTCACAATAATCTTCTTCTTCTGCAGCCCTTCTGTTCACTCCATCTCCAACTGCATATGTCAGAGAACCCTTACTTGTCAGGAACAATCTCCACCAAGAATTCAGCACCAGGGATCATAGTCGCCACAGGTAAGAGAAAAGACTCACAACAAACCCTCTTCACATGTTTTTTGTTTTTTGTGCCTTGCTTCTTTTAAAGTACAAATGGGCATTTCAAATTACAAAAGCAAGGTATTTTGGAAGAAGAGTAGTACTATGATCCTCCAGTCAGCTACGAGGGAGCCTGGACATCGTCTCACTTCAGCTTCTGTCTCCGTGACTCTTTGAGCCACTCTGGGCACAATGCACTGCAGTATCTCCACTTCTTCCACAGTCAAATATATTTGGGATCCCAGGTCCACCTGTTTTGATGCCACATTGCCCAGACAATTATGCCATTGTGAGAAAAAAGCCACAATTTGTGTTGTGCAGTGTCTGTGAACCTGCTCAGGGTAAAAACATTTGAAAGAGTTGAAGCAAAGAAGAGAGATCATTTAAGTTCAAATAGAATTGTTAGCACCCAGTGGCAGCGTTAGCAGTCAGCCTTTTGCTGTGTGTGTGTGTGTGACTGTCTTTGGATCTGTCTGCTTTGTCCTGGGTGTGTGAGAATGCTGAATAAACATACATCTCCGCTGATATGCTTGCACAGTGTGTCTTGGTGTGTCTGCGTGTTGCTGGCCGGGCCTTTGCTTTGGCACCCTGATTCACTTTGCCCACTGCGCCTTTAAGACGTCAGCTGGTGCAGAGATCGTCTCACCAACATGACAAACACCATCCAGATCAAACACATGCCTATTTACTGAGCCATGACCAAGATAGTGGAGCAGACCAATGGAAGAAGTCAGTCCACTCACTGCACACTCGCAGCTAAAGAGCTTTGGAGGCAGTGTGTGTTGTAACACTGCAAACTGCCAGAGCGAAGCAGGCATCCGCCCTCCTCCATATCTCACATTATGTTGCCTAAATTGATGCAGGCATCCGTAGGAATTAACCTAGGGTCTTCTCTGTATTATTAACGCGGATAGAAGACGACAAGCTGAACTGGGTATCAAGCCAGAGGAATGAATTAATCCCAGAAGCAGTGTGATTGGCAGCAAGTAATTAAAAACACATGGCCCTTTGTCTGTGTGATCTGCAGTTTTGTTCTGTCATATTGTTCTGTTGGTATTTCCCCTGCAGGGAATATCGGAGCAGAGCTGTCTTACAACAATGTTGGCATGTTCATATCATCGGATGCTGGCAATAGCTGGAGACAGGTGAGCGTCACACCGGGATCAATCAGATTCAGAAATTGAATCAGAATATGGTTTATTGCTAATAAACCATATTTTATTAGGTTCAAATAAAATACCCCTCAAAATCAAGTGATATGCTTTGGTGATTCAGTGCATGACATAAAATGACATGAAAAATAAAAGCAAGTATTATAACAATCGAGAAACATCGAACATAGAGGATAAAACATTTGACAACAATACCAACATTTACGTACGATATACCTGATTTGAAATGGAAGAGCTGTGCAGTTTTTAGAAGTGGCTGTTAAAGGGATATGCAGTGTACAGAGATATACGTAGTCCCAAAGATGTATGTTATTGTAGCACAGAGGTAAACCGTTCTGTCAAAGCCACCTGACAGACTCGTTGACTTAACAGCAACTGGCTTTCCATATGTATATTTCATTAAGACGTCCTGTTAAACAACCCAGTTGACACTTTACACTTTTGTGAACACAATAGCTGGTCCTGGTATTGTACATGCTGGTATAGTTATATTAGTATCACCTGTGCCTTTCCGACTATACCCATGTGGTTTAACATTGGGTTTGGCAAACATTGCACATCTTCCCCACAGCCAGTAAATAGCAGGACAGACACGCTAACACTAGCCTAAACTATGGGTTACATCCAGGACTAGTGAACTAGTGAACTATGCCACAGAATAATACCAAGCCTGCATACAATAATGTAGCCTTAGAGGCCTTAGAAGCAATGCTAGGTGACGACTGTAGACAGACAGTATGTTAGGTATGTTTGTATGTTACTTTAGAGCCGTTAGCCATGTTGCCATTACCATACTGTTATGCATATTTTGAAGTATTGCATAAGAAAGCAATGGACATGGAAAATAAATCAATGAAATGTCCTAAATTGCACAAAAAAAGTAGTTATACTCCCTTGGTATGTTTTTGCTTTAGTCAAAAAAGAGTTGTAGCGTTAAATAGATCATGGAAGAAGCTTCGCCGAGAAAAGTCTAATCGTTTAACTCAGGCAAGGTGCAGTGGTCCAGGAGAAACTAAAAGTTAACATTGACATTTGTCAGTCTTTATTCATGTGACTCATGTGCAGTAGTCATGTATGTAGTCAAGTTAACGTTAACCATGCTCTTTTCCTAAAACTATAACTTCCACTGAATACAGGAGTTTATTCTGAAAAGACACTGTTCATATATCAAGCTCACATTGTCACGCCGTCACTGAGATGTGAAAAATTGACGCTTTAAGGGAATGAAGAGCCACTGACCAAGCTGCATTATATGACATGGGAATAAACTGAGGTAAAGAAACATAAATAGCCATGTCAAATAATTTGGAACAAAAACAAAGGAGAAGGAGTTGCCCGTACAAACAATGCGGTCCAGTGATTGGTCATTAGGTTAGGGTTAACGACCCTGCTCTCCACTGAGCCGCAGCCGCTGCCTCCCTTGTATATTATGAAAGTAATATTTTGCCTGTTGCATCAATAATGTAATGAATCATTCCTGCATGTGTCCGTTCAGATTTTTGAAGAGGAGCACAATGTGTGGTTTCTGGACAAAGGAGGAGCCATCGTCGCTGTCAAACAGCCGTCTGTGCCGACCAGACACTTGTGGTATGTCCGTTTAGAAACTTTTTTGGACACTCTTCTTTTCTTAAATTGCTTTTTCAATTTGCTTTAGCTGTTTTAAGGCTCTTTCTACCCCCATGGTTTATACTGTATGTGACATTTGATCCAGTTAGCGATGCACTTCGACTGTGGCTCCGTGCAAAAAAAGTCCTAGGCAGTCAAATTTGAGAATTTTTTTTTCAAGTCACTTATCATTAACAGCCAGCCGTCTGAGCCCCCCCTTTTAGTGTTTTCATTAACACATTGCCTTCCTCTTGCCAAATCGGTTGCCTACGCTTTGCCTCAGTGCAGACTAATCCAAGTGAGACCAGATCTGTTCTCCAGTCGCTTTTGCAACAATTCTGAAATTAGTTTTAGAACCAGTGAAGTGGAGCCTGCTGTTTTTTTTACCCCAACCAATTTAAGTGTGGTGGTAGGAGATGTGAAAAAAAAAAGATAGAAAGAATCCTGTGAAACTCCAAAGCCAGTGTGCAGCAGCTACGGAGCCGTATAGCTTTCTTAGCCAGTGTTCAGTTAAACACTCCCCCTGCCTGAACCTCCTAAAAGGTGCATGTCAATGCGTTGTCAGTGCTTTTAGCCAAATCAGAAATCAAGGTGTGTGCTTCCAAGCACAGGCCTCAGCAGTGTTTCAACCCGTGTCACACTCAGGTACTCCTAGTTGTTCTCACTCAAGCACTGATGTTGATAAGCTGTCAGAATCAATAGAGCCTGGTCCCGATGATGAAAGCTGTCCAATATTTTTTATTTATTTTGCTGTCTCCTTCTCCCTCTGCAGTTTTGTAGTTCAACATGAATCAGTTCTATTCTGGTCTTGTTTTTTTCACCCCTGTGCAGACCAGGACCTGTGACGTTTCTCTTTTCCTTTTCGGCATATTCTCCTAAAGCTGTGTTGCTTCCTTTGCTTTGATAAGCAGACAGTCTGTCTCTTAAATGTCCTTTAATGCTCAGCCTTTTGATATTTAACCAAAGCTACAGTAGCTAATTGCACAGAGACTCTGAGACTCCTCTGCTGAGACAAGCCAGTCATTCTGATCACCACCTAAATCCCCCACCCCCCATGACCAGGCTCTAATACAGAGCGTCTGTTTCCGTGCCATCGTGGTTGCTGGGTTTGTGATGGGAATGCGTTCTGACTCACATACACAGGGTCAGCTTTGACGAGGGGAGGCAGTGGACCCAGCACAGCTTCTCCTTGGTGCCTCTGTTCGTGGATGGAGTCTTGGTGGAGGCTGGGGCTGAGAACCAAATCATGACGTAAGTCCAGAAAAGATGAATGACATATTTCTTTGTCCTTTTCAGGGGTATTGTGGGCTGAGTGAAAGGTGAATGGTATTTTTTCTATTCTGGTCAGCACTCTGGGTTCTCAGCAAAAAGGCTAGATGGATGGAGGACCTTTAAGGAAGGCGTCCAGCCAAGCCTCTGTGGAATTTAGTCTTTACTAAGCCACATTTCTGAGGGGCAGGTAATGGGTCATGTAGGCCTTTGTGGATATTAGGTCACTTGACCAATGGGTGTGTTTATAAGGAGCTCACTAGTTTGATGGGAGTGCTGTTGTGACAACATTAAAGCTCCTGAAAACATGGCTTCAAATCTTAAATATTTCTCTATAAAATGATTTAATCATGATTAAATGAGCATTAGTTATAATAGCTTATGGTTAGTGATATTTGAAAAAAAATCCATCCTATGTTTTATTTTTTTATTAAAAACTCATCAGAATTGTGTGGTTCTGATCATGTTTTTGACAGGGGCCACACCAGCCCGCAACTGTCATCACATTTAGATTCAAATATTACCGCATAATGATTGGTGCATTGACATATGTGACAACAGTCCTTTTAAAATCCGGCCCACAAAAAAAAAATAACAACCCAAAAATCTTTTATAGTGTGAACTATAAAAATTGCTTTGGCAAAAAGTGTGTGTTCATGTAGGATCCATCATTTATAATAAAACGCTGATTTACATGACACGTTTTGAGGGCCTTTAAAGGATCAAGGAGTTTATTACAACTTGAATTGATAATAATAATATTTTGGACTGTCTTTGACTGTTTTTAACAATAATAAAATGATCATCCTAGTCCATCATCCGAACATTTCTGCTTCTATTTTGACCTTCCATACATATCCTAGTTGTGAGTTCACAGATTTCCTATTCAACGACTGTGACTGACATTATGAGTGCACTCAGTGTCTTTCACCTCCAAGTACAGAGCTTTAAATCAATGTTATCCAACCGATTTTGGCTTCTGTCCCCTGAAACTGAAGCTTGTGACCACTCATCACAGATTATGACTTTGTTGTGAGTCGTTAGCAATTCAACCATTGTGATGCCTTATTTCTTTTTCAGATTGTGATGAAGGTAAAGGATCTTCAGAGGCCTTGAAGACACAATGAAATGGAAAAATACATGTTTTCTTGTTCTAATCCTGCTGTCCTGTGATATTTGTCCGTTTGTCTCTGGTTACATGCTAAATACGTGTCAGATCAAACCCCCTCTCCTCCGATACTATATTCACGGTCATATATTGTTCTCTACCTGATGCGTCGTGAACAGCGTGGTGATATTCAGAGGGAACTGTGCCTTGTTAATTTGAATTACTGTGTTTTTTATTTTAATTTCTGTGAATTGTGAGCACATTTTGATATAAAAGTAACTAGCTTTGTAAATCACCAAGGAATTATTTAGCAGTACCTCTGCGGCCCACCAGGGGCCTCGGCCCACTGGTTGAGAATAGCTGCTTTAATGTACAGCGCTGTGGCACATTACTTAGGCTCTTTGATACACCGACATAATGCCGTTGCTATGATTTAAAGTATTTTTATCATTTGCCTCTGCAGCTTTTTTGGACACTTCAGCCATCGTTCTGAATGGCAGCTCATCAAGATCGACTACAAGTCCATTTTTAGCAGGAAATGCACAGAGGAAGACTATCAAACCTGGCACCTGCACAACCAGGTAAGAAAACATAAGAATATCATTGAGGAATTTGTACCACTGACATTGAAAGAAGCACCAGTCACAGTATGTGTGGTGCTTGTTGTGCCAACAGGGGGAGCCATGTGTGATGGGGCAAAAACAGATTTACATGAAGCGCAGGCCTGGAAACTACTGCATGCTGGGAAAGGACTACTCCAGAATCCTTTCAGCTGAGTCCTGTATTTGTCGAGCTCATGATTTTGAATGGTAAGATGATGTGTTCCTTTCTACTAAAGGAGTGTTGTTTCATTCCCATCCGTTACATTTTTAAATGTGTTATTACTTTTATTGTTTTTTGTTTGGCAGCTGCCAAATGTGAATGTTTGTAACAGTATGCATCAACAGGTCTTTTATTAAAATGCTATGCCCAGTCAAAAGCTCCTGTATTTAAAGTCAAAGTAGAAAAACAAACTAAAAAGGGAACTGTCTTCAGAGACAGCTACCCTTCAGCGGCCGTTTGTTATTTTCAAATGCTTCCAATAATATCACATTTATTTACTATTTGATGAGTCTGGAGTGAGATCGGTTGGGGCGATCTCACTCCAGACTCTTCAAATAGTAAATAAATGTGATATTATTTTGAGACTGTATGTATGTTACTTTCCTGACAGATATAAAACTGACACTAGAGGGATACGTAGAGCGTCATAGATTGAACCGTAGGGCCGCTGACCAAGTGTCGGTGATTGACCAGTTGGGGGTAAGAATCTTCAGTCCACTTGAATATGCAGCTCTTTGGGCTGATCTAACCTCCCGACTTCAGTCACAAACAACTCCGCAAAACTACCCCCACCCCCCCAAACCGACCAGGTTCTGAAGATATCAGAGAAAGCCGAACGGTGCCTAAATCATTTAAACTACATTTTACGTAAAACCTCAGTCAACGAATTAAATGTATCGGTCAATGAGAACAACCCAAAGTGATTCACTGATTCAACTTGGTCAGATACAATTCTCTTTATTTAGATGTGGTTCATTATTCATTGTACTCTTTATCCTATTCTTTATTATTTCCCTTTATTCTGTTTACTCTATCATTTAGTCATTTATTCTATGTTTAGTTATGTAGTTTGTCCAATAAATATTTACTTTATAAAGAACTTGATCATTTGATTTGTGTGTATATGAAATAGAAGGTCAATGTACACCTTGAGAAGAACTCCGTAGCAACCCTGAGATTAATATTAATTCAATTCAATTCAGTTTATTTTGTATAGCCCAGAATCACAAATTACAAATTTGCCTCAGAGGGCTTTACAGTCTGTGCACATGCGACATCCTCTGTCCTTCCCTCACATCGGCACAGGAAAAACTCCCCTAAAAAACCCCTTTAACAGGGAGAAAAAAGGAAGAAACCTCTGGGAGAACGACAGAGGAGGGATCCTTCTCCCAGGATGGACAGAATGCAATAGATGTCATGTGTACAGAATGAGCAGCATAACAGAGATACAACACATTCAATGTATATGACATAAATGATTCATATAATAAGACTACTTATAATAACAGCAGCAATTATTACAGTAGAATTATAGTTATGGAAATAGGGATAGTAATGTGATTAATAATAATAATGGAAGTAGCAGTGGGTGTCAGTCGGCTCACAGCAGGAGGCACGACTACGGTCCAGGTACCACAACGATTCATGGAAACCTGCAGAACGAGAAAGCAAAAAGGGCTTCAGGGTGGGAGTAAAGCTAAAATGCTTAATGGTACAGGTAATAGTAATAGTAATGTGACTAGTAATAATAATAATGGTGGTAGCAGTCGGTGTCAGCAGGGCCGTAGCAGGATGCACGACCACGGTCCAGGTACAGCCACGATTTATAGAAGCCTGCGAAACGAGAAAGCACAAAGACTCCAGGGTACAAGCAAGTCAATAAGCGTAATAGTACAGGCAATAATAATAGTAATGTGACTAATAATGATAGTGGTAGTAGTAGTGGGTGTCAGCAGGGCCTCAGTAGGTGGCACGATGACAGTCCAAATATAACCCTGATTCCTGGGAACCTGCGAGGCGAGAAAGCACAACTCCGGGGAAGAAGCAAAATCAGTAATGTGCATAAATAGGAGATTAATACATAAAGAAGGAGGGAGAGAAGAGGAGAGAGGAGCTCAGCGTATCCTAGGTAGTCCCCCGGCTGTCTAGGCATATAGCAGCATATTTAGGGGCTGGACTAAGGCGAACCTGAACCAGCCCTAACTATAAGCGCTATCAAAAAGGAAGGTCTTAAGCCTGCTCTTGAAAGTGGTGAGTGTGTCTGCCCCCCGGACTGAAACTGGAACCTGGTTCCACAGAAGAGGAGCCTGATAACTGAAGGCTCTGGCTCCCATCCTACTTTTATATACTCTAGGAACCACAAGTAACCCTGCATTGATGGAGCGCAGCTCTCTAGTTGGGTAATATGGAACTATAAGTTCCTTAAGATAAGACGGTGCCTGGCCAGTTAGAGCTTTGTAGGTAAGTAAAATAATTTTAAATTCTATTCTTGATTTAACAGGGAGCCAGTGCAGAGAAGCTAATACTGGAGTAATATGTTCTCTTTTCTTAGTTTTTGTTAGAACACGTGCTGCAGCATTCTGGATCAACTGTAAAGATCTAAGAGACCTATTAGAGCAGCCTGATAATAAGGAGTTACAGTAATCTAGTCTAGAGGTAACAAATGCATGAACTAGTTTTTCTGCTTTGAGACAGGATTTGCCTGATTTTCGCAATGTTACGTAAATGAAAAAAGGCTGTCCTTGAGATCTGTTTTATATAAGAGTTAAAAGACAGATCCTGATCAAAGATAACTCCAAGGTTCTTAACGGTAGTGCTGGATGCTAGAGCAATGCCATCCAGAGAAACTATATCGTTAGATAATTGAATTCGAAGGTGATCTGGGCCTAGTAGGATAACTTCTGTTTTTTCAGAGTTTAACATTAAAAAGTTACAGGTCATCCGGTTTTTATGTCCGTAAGACATGCTTGAAGTTTAGAGAACTGGTTAGTTTCGTCTGGCTTAATTGATAGATATAACTGGGTATCATCTGCATAACAATGAAAGTTTACTGAGTGTTTTCTGATAATATTCCCCAAGGGAAGCATATATAAGGTAAATAAAATAGGTCCAAGAACAGACCCCTGTGGAACTCCGTGACTAACCCTGGTTTTCATCGAGCTTTCATTGTTTACATATACAAACTGAGATCGGTCTGATAAATACGACTTAAACCAGCTAAGTGCGGTTCCTTTAATGCCTATTAGATGCTCCAATCTCTGTAATAGGATTTGGTGATCAATGGTATCAAATGCAGCACTAAGGTCTAGCAATACAAGTACAGAGACAAGTCCTTTGTCTGAAGCTATTAGAAGGTCATTGGTAATTTTCACCAGTGCCGTCTCTGTGCTATGATTCACTCTAAATCCTGACTGAAAATCCTCAAATAGACTATTGTTATGCATAAAGTCACAGAGCTGATTTGCTACTGCTTTCTCAAGGATCTTAGAGAGGAACGGAAGGTTAGATATAGGTCTATAGTTAGCCAACACCTCTGGATCAAGAGTAGGTTTCTTAAGAAGAGGTTTATTAGAATGATTAATATCACATTTTGAAGTTTTCCCTATTTTGGAAAAATAGGGTGGCATCCAAATAAAGTCCTATGTAAAATTATGTTAGGTAAACTAATAGTGGTAAGTCCAAGCACCATCGTTCTTTTATACTAATTTAAAGGTTTTTAAATCATAATTATTAATACTAGTTACATATCCTGATATTAATTACTTATTATTTATTAAATCTACTACCAGAAACAACACTACAATATATATATAAATAAATATCAAGAGGGATGTAAGCTCTTGAAGGAATAATGCAGAGGTGTTTTTTTTTTTTCAACAGAGCAATGAACTGGTGCGTTTTACAGCAACACAGATTAATTATAAAATAGAGGTCACATGTGGTACAAAAGAAATCTCTGAAGGACAGAAAATATATGTAAAGTGAATGATTTATTCATTAGCAGTAAGACAAGAGTGTCTTCTTCTGTGATCAGAGAATTAAAAGTGCATCAATTAAAGCATGCAGCTGACAAAAGAGGAGTTTCTATACAGCCACCATTTCCACTCCTCAGCTGGAGGCCAATTTTCAACCATTTAAGTGGAATCCATTGCATATGCTATTCATGTGTCCCATTAATTTACTCCATTTACTGTGTTTCCAATAATCTGATAAGTTTGGGATCGTTTTGCACGATTTGCTCATAATGTCTGTCTTTCTGCGAGCTTGCTATGCTTGTAATTCTGTTGAGACGATGTGTGTGGGTGTAAATAGTTTCAATTTGTATGCAAATCCCAAATGGTTGTATTTTTTATCTTGTAATAACAGAGAGTAGAAAAAAGCCATCCCAACATACAGCAGTTAGTTTTTGTAGAGTGCTGAATGTTTCCCATGTAAAGTGACTTCTATTTTCTTTCTGTGACTAGTCCGATTTCTGGTGCTGTCTTTCTCTGCAGAGAATTACGTGAAGGTTACTTAAAATTCTACAATGAGGATTTTAAAAGCCGTCAGTGAAGAAAAAAGCTCAACCCTTTAACATAGTTGGAGGTGTGAATAGTCTGGCTGCCACATGGTCAGCTATAGTACATTCTCATTGGTCTCAGATGAAACTATGCTGCTCTTCAAGGTGGAGACCTGCCTGCAAAAACACTAAATAATCTTATTGTATGTACAGTACAAGACGCTGATTAACCAAAGATTAAAGCTGGATGTCAAACCTCCATGCCTTTTGAATACAGACCATAATATTGCTGAAACTGTCAAGTGCTGAAAGTTGACATTGGATGCGCAATCAGGTCAGTTATTCTTGTGTCCTACTCCATGAGGTTTGGCAACACAGTGAGCATACTAGAGCTCCTTACAGACATGCTGTATGGTGATGGCCTCATGTGTTTCCTTGGTGCAGACCAAGTGAACAAGCCTACAGGTGTAAAAGCAACCTTACACTGTGTTTTTATATAGCAAACGTCTCAAAAAGTGTGATATTTTAGTCACACTGAAAAGGGTTGTCTTCCAGTCAGAAGCTCGCCAGTTCGATCCCGGCTCCTCCAATCCATGTTCCTATGGCAAGACACTTAACCCCAAGTCGCTCGTGATGTTCATGAGACAGCTTGCATGGTGGTGTGTGAAATGCATCACGAGGAGGAGCTTTGGTTGAGGAAACATTGTGTAGCTTGGCAGTAGTCTTTTCAGCCTCGATAACAAATTAAAGAGGCGTGACACATCTGGAAAATCCTCAACCATGGCAGGACTACAAATGAAACTGTTCCTTTTGTGTTATTAAATTAAAAAAATCTGAAATGATATAAGAAGATCAACTTTTCGGTCCATCACAGTTTGTGTAGCTCCTACTAAGGCTCTGTTTTAATCACAATCAGCTGATATTAGTTCTGTTGTTGTACTGAATGTGGGTTGTATCCAATTCAACTGATATTATCCTGATATGATGTTTATAAGAGCAAACAGTCATATGTCCCTTTTGTATAGTATTTTCACACAAACATTTAGCTTCACACAATAACATATATAAAGCCTTTAAGATGCAGCTGTGACACGTCATTTTTAATTGAAGTTGCTTTTAAAAGACGCTCAAAGAAAAGGATCTCATTCGTTAAATGCCTCTTGCCTTAACAACGCTCTTCGCGCGTCTCTTCCTTGCCTCCTCTCCTCTCATCTCCCATGGGCGGGGCTAGGAGGTGTGGAAAGGAATAGAGGAGGCACAACATTTGGAGATCAGAAAGACCCAAAGTTCTAACAATGCAACAACTAAGACAGAGATGTGATTTTTAATGTTAGGGAAATCCAAATGATGTGTGTACTCTTATGTGTGCACTCTTATGTGTGCACTCTTAGTTTTCTGATTGCTGTATTTTCTCTCAAGCTATGCCTTTTAGCTGTTTTGTCCCAAAGACACAATACTCAAGTTCTACTTCTAAATCCACAACAGCTGTGCAACCAATCTGCCTTGACAACTTGTTAATGAATAGTTCACACTGTCGTAGTCACAGAGTCAAACTAGCCTATTCAGCCACTGGCCTTTTTGGTTTTGTTATTCGTTCTGGCTTGGTGAGTAATTGATAAATCAATGTCATGACCAATATTAGAACGGACACTTGCTTACCTCACTTTGTCTGATGTAAATCATGTTCTGATTGCAAACGCAAGCAGCCGAGTGAGAGTTAGTCATCCCTGAGTGTGAAAGAAAAAAAAACTCCACAGTGTGTTTCCATACACTTTGCGTCACACTGCTGTGGCACATTTGTCAACTGTGCCCTTAATCAATACATAATAATGGTACATCTTTGTGCCAGACATGCCCCTGGACACCATCTATAAAGAGATGGATACAACAGGGATGTGGAACACACTGTATGACAATATGTGTCTTCTCACATATGATATTGATCAGGTGCCATGTTGATGTGCTTTGTTGTCCAATAGTGATTATGGATACGAGCGGCGCAGCGACGGGAACTGCCGGCCTGCCTTCTGGTTCAACCCCTCCACTGTCTCCAGAAGCTGCAGCCAGGGTCAAAACTACCTCAACAGCACAGGGTGAGGACTGGGTCATTTATGTATAATGGTACATGCATTCATGTGCATCTTTTTCTTCACAAACATGCAACAACATGTCTGTTCTGGAGACTGGTTCTTGGATGCTCAAGCAGGTTTAATATGATTAGAATTTTACTGTTTGGCAAGAAGCGCGAGTCACAATCTGGTTTTAACATGTTGGCTAAGAATGTGGGCATCCAGAAGTCTGATACATCCATAAAAATAATCCTGCAAAAGCCCATTTGTTAGCAGTGTAAGAAATATCCTGCCCGACCACATCCCAAGTCCCACAGCAGCTAACAGCATCACCTGGAGTCTGCAAGGAGCTAGAAGCACATTTATTCAAATAATATATTTCAGTACAATTACTACCTTTAAAAGATATACACTGCACTGACTTTACTACATTTATTAACAGCTACAGTTACTTAGATTTTTCATAGAAAACATTCTCTATGAGCAAACCTGGCTGTAGTTATGGATGGAGTAATGGAGAAAGTCAGGTGCTGTAGTATGAAAAGCAATTAAGTCTATGTAGGTAGGAGGCCTGGGTGGATGGATGGGGGACTTTCACCCAGGAGACCGGTGCTCTTGTCATGTGTGAAAAGACAATGTTTGCATGTAACAATTGGAAGTTGACACATGCAAAAATGACGCCTGAGGGTCGGTTGGGTAGGGCCACTGAGATCTACTTGAGGTTACAATATAACTAATATCTACCCATAAGAATCATAAAGTTTTAACAACGTGAGAGTATGTGAATCTGGGTTTGAACAGGATAAGAAAAATATGATCTTTCAAATCTTTCGACTCCATAATTTAATACCCTGCAAAGCAATATAATGTCTGTAATATGAGAACCCCTTGTATATTAACTACATTTTTTTATTGCAGGACTTGTAACTTGAACGAAAGACAATTTTATTTGAAGCAAAATATGTATCTTTGTTGATAAGCTGCCACTGTGGTCACACATGGTTATTACAGGATAATGTCACAGTGAATCTGTCTCCTATTTCCCAATATTCTCTTGAGTCAGTTGCTTTAATGATATCATCATGTTTATCTGTGTGATGCATACAAGCAGTGTAACAATGGCACAAGAAGACAAGAGCACTAAAGTCAAAAAATGTTGTTTGGAAGCATCTAGTTTAACTTTGCTAGCTTTGGCTAACATTAGCCTTGTTCTGAAAAATGACCTTGCTTATTCATCCTGCAATATTCGTGTTCTGTGTGAAAGTAAAACAACATTTCCCCAAAAATATATTAGCATGCAAATTAATCACACAACAAATTGAAATGGCTGAGGGGCGACATGCATTCCACTTTCCAAGCTCACATGCACACCTACTGGCAATTTATGTCTTTAATGCATGTCTTTGGACTGCGGGGGTAAGCAGGAGAACCTGGAGGGAACCCACGCTGACACACAGAGAACAGGCTAACTCACAGAAGGGCCATCAAGCCCGGGATCGAACCCTGTGAGCAACAGAGCTAGCCACCACACAGCCCTGAACAATGTTCAAGTCATGCTGGTTTAGGTTTTTGAGCTACTTCACGAACACTGTATCTGATCGACTGTGGACCACCAATCTACTATGTAGCAACAAATATTGACCGTTTTCTGTTCCCCTTTAAATTGATTAGAGCATTGCTACTTTATGATCGCTTTGTGATCACTTAACTCTACTGATTTTATTTCAATAATCAGTTTTATCAACACATCCCTAATGTTGAAATTATTACCACTGCAGTAGACAATGTAGGTATTTACTTTTGACTTTCTGTCCTGCAACCTAAGATATGAGGATGGAGTTGGAGTAGAGAGACGACATGTGTGACCAGTTAACAAACTCATTTTAAACCAATAAAAAGCTAAAGCTTTTCTGGAGATAGCCGATGGTTGTGTCACGGATGGCATTTTGGCTGATGTATTCCGTCTCTTTTACTTTTCACAACGACTATTTACCTGCATTCAACCCATGCCAACCAATGTGTTATTGTTCAAAAACTACTCGGACTACAAACAGAAACCAGAGCACCTTCGATACCAAAATCTTGCATATGAAAGCAGAATCTGTTTATAGTGATTATTTCATTTCAATTCAATACAATTTAATTCTATAGCCCAAAATCACACATTTGCCTCACAGGGCTTTACAATGTGTACAGTATACGACATGTTCTGTCTTGGCACGGAGACCCTCGCATTGGAAAAGGAAAAACTCCCGAAAAAGAAGTGCATTGGTGTCCTGTGTACATAATGAACAACATCATATAATTACATTGTTGATCTGTATGATAGAAATTATAAATATGATGACATAATTAATAGCAGGTGTAGCACTAGTAATAGTAGAATAATAGAAGCAAAAGGATGACTACCAACAATAACAGCAGCAGTGGATTTAATAGAATACTATTGACAATAAAAGCAGTAACAGGCATAGTAATAGAAATGTGACTAATATTAATAGTGGGTTACTGGCACGACCACGGTCCAGATATAACCTCAACCACAGCCTCTGGGGAAGAAGCCCGGTTAGTGATGTGCATCAATATAACATAAATATATACAGATGGAGAAGAGATAGAGGAGAGAGGAGCTCAGTGTATCATAGAAAATAATAATTATATTCCTTTTTATACGGGCAATAGAGTCAAATGTCATTCAGTGAGCCTGTAGCACTATCGACAAGATGGTCAATCTGGGACGGACTAAAGTTAGCATAGGAGTCCTCTGTTATATTGAGCAATGGTAATGAATTAAATGCAGATGGAATCGCTTCTTTAAATTTAGCTACAGCACTATCAGATAGACATCTAGTGTAGAAACTTTTGCCTGATGGCGTACACTCTGGTGGTAAGAATTCAAAGGTTATTAGAAAATGGTCCGATAAAAGAGAGTTCTGTTGAGAGACAATTACATTTTCTATTTCAATACCATAAACCAGAACAAGGTCGAGGACGTGATTAAAACAGGGAGTGGGTTTATGTACACACTGAGAGAAAACAATCAAATCTAATAATGAAATAAACGCAGTGCTAAGGCTATCATTATACACATCCACATGGATGTTAAAATCACCTACAATAATTACTTTATCTGTTTTGAGGACTAAACCTGATAAGAACTCTGAAAATTCAGATAGGAATACATAATACAGACCTGGTGCGCGGTACACTAACTAATAGAATTGGCTGTAATGCTTTCCAGGTTGGGTTTTCAAATGAGTTATAATTTAATTTAGGTTTAGGGTTTATTAATAGGCTTGAGTCAAAGATGGCTGCTACTCCACCTCCTCGGCCTGTGCCTCCAGGAATATGAGTATTAATATGACTTTGTGGAGTTGCTTCATTTAGGCATATAACATATTCTTTATGACACAACCAGGTTTCAGTTAGACAAAATAAATCAATATGATTATCTGATATTTAAGAGATATTTCTTTGCCCTGTTGTTGTGATGGTGTTGATTTGTTTTAGGTTATTTTTGATAAATACTCTTCCATTTACTTTTTTAATAATTTAATTAATTGAAGTGGCCGTGGGCAGACACGGTCTCTATAGGGTTTTGGGAGGGTAACTGCTCTAATGGAAGAGCAGAGAAGTGTGTAAGACTGCAACTCTGCTTCCTTGTCTCAAATAAGTTGTGAAGGTTTAGGTCCACTTATAAACTGGGTCAGATTCCTAGAAGAGATCCTTCCAAAGTAGGATGAATGCCGTCACTCCTACTCAGACCAGGTTTTGCCCAGAAAGTCTGCCAATTATCTACGAAGCCCACATTGTTTGCTGGACACCACCTCGTCAGCCAGCGGCTCTTGATTACACTTAATAATACGTGCTTCATACCTAACAGTTTTTTTTTGTATCTGTGTTGTACTAATTTTCTTTTCATTCCATTTTTCTCTCCAAAAGCTTTGTTAGATTTGAGGCTCCCCAGGGGACAGACACCTTTCAAAGCTTAATCACAGTGTTTTTATTCCCTCGTGCTGTGATTAAGCTTTGCAAGGTGTCTTAGTCTCTGACACAGCATGTGTTGTCAGTTGTCATCTAGTTTGTTTTTGCAATTGGAAGGCACAACAGCTGTACTGACACACCATTCTGCTGAGTTCAACAACATTGTTTCTAACCCAAAAGCTCATGTAGCACCTGGGGGATTCATTCGAAAACTAAAGGAGTGCAAAGACTTCAGTAGATATGAAAAGTCATATATTGGAATAAAGTTAAAGTTTGTTTTTTGGATCTCTCGAAGGTACCGCAAAGTGGTGTTGAACAACTGCACTAAAGGAGTTAAAGAAATGTACACGGCCAGAAAGCAGCAGTGCCCCAACAGACCGCCTAAAGGACTCCTGCTCACCACCAAAGACGGCAAACTCACCGCCAACCTGGGCAGCAACGTCACCTTCTTGGTTCATCTGGATGAGGTGAGAAAAGACAACATGGCTCCTTCACTAGTCTAGCTGAATACCCTTTTCATTTCCTGGGGGCACTGATTTATTCAGTTGATTTTAACTTAAAACATGTTTTATTTTTGTTTTTTAACAATGGTCCATGCTTATATTCAGCAGATTAAGTACCAAAATACTATTTATTTGGAATTGTGTTTCTGGCAGTGCTATGAATAAACATGCAAGTCCAATATTTACTCTTTTTAGCTCGGTTTTGTTCTCCACCACCTGTCGGTTGATGAGAGTTATGAGACTGAGTCAGTAAAGTTAAGGACTGTTTAACTTAAACAATGAGCTGAAAGAAGCTACAATGCTCCGTAGAGCTCAGGGTAGCTGCAGAGTCAGGTGATAATTCTCTGAGGCTTCATCACTGGGATCACAATACACACACGGGCAAATTGGCAAAGAATGGATTGCGGCCACTGATTGCGCCATGTGTGTGTTACTGCGCATCTGCTCCGTCTTGAGGTCCAATATTCAAAAGATGTTGCGGGAACACGCTCATAAGGCAGCTGAGTGAAATGTTCCCTTTTGGGGTCTGATCGTGATTACCCATGTGGCAAAGTATTTAGGTTGACTTTGCACCAACAACACATTAGGTAGAATGACGGCAGAGAGAAAAAAAGAAACATAAACTGTCCAGAAAGCAAGCTTCAGTTCCTGACTGAAAAACTGCAGAAAGAATTCCTCAAAATGTATATTTTTTGTGTTATTTGTGCAGGTTTATTGGCAGCAAAAGCAGCAAAAATATGTTTTGCTTTTTATCACGTTAATTAAAAAACATTACTTAGTGCAGCCATGAATCTTCTTTTTAGCAAATTCATGTATTTATCCAAAGCAGGATATGCAAAACTATTCATATTATGTGGCATCCCTCATGGCTCGATAATGGGTCCCTTGTTGTTCAGTTTCCTCATGTCACATATCTGGGAGAGCCACATCTGTACTCATAATTACACTGTACTTGTCCCTTGGATACCTTAACCCTGTTAAATAACTGGTTTAATGTAACATAGCTACAAATGATTGTATATTCGAAAATTGACTACAGCTCAACAAAGACAATATCAAAATTGTTTCCAATCTTTGACCAAAAATAAAAGTTAAAAAAAGCAGAATTCACAGACTCCTGGAGCAGGAATGCTGACGTCTGATTTTCGTCTGGTGATTTCTAAGAAAGTAACTTATTCCAAACACTCTGAAGTGTTTAATGGAGTCAAATGGCTCCAAATCACCCATGCAATGCAGAGTTCTGAGCCAGAGGCAGAATTAAAGGACCTCACTTGAGTCCCTGTTAGTGAGTGAGAGATGTTGAATTCACAGCCAGGCCTGTAAGGTTTACTGGTCACTGGGAAAGTGCCTCACATGTTTCTCAGGCAGAATATGGTCCATGGATAATACCTGCAAGCTTTGAAAGTGATTTCTTGCCACTGCTCAAGGTAAGTGTGTGCAGCCCAGGGTTTTGTCAAGACGCAGTTGTCATATTACTGAGTGATAAGTTGAGGAATCGAGGCCGGTTTTAATTAAGAGGGGGTTGCCTGAAAGGGGAGTGGGGGGATGGAGGGAGGGGGTAGCAGAACGATGTGATAAAAGGAGAGAAGGGCGGGGTAAAGAGTCCTTGTGGCATCAATCCTATTTGAGAAAATTCTCAAGATGAATTCAAAGTTTAATTTATATTCATGAAGGCTGCGATGAGTGTATTTCTTGTGGAGAGCAAATGCCCTTAAATATTTAGTGGGTAAAAGACTCTGGGGCACATTCACAATTCAAAACCTCCAAAAATGACACATCTCACATTTTGGGATATGAAAACATCATCACCACCACATGGTACATTTTCCTGGTTCGAACTGGTTTTATTGGTTGAGAAACCTGTTATGCGTCACATTTTTAACAATTGCAGGTACAGATGGGCTTCGTCCAAGCGACTGACTTCTCTAGAAGCAGTTGGCAGAGAAGTGATTGGCTTATGCCTAAATGACATCAACCAAATCCTAAACAATTTACGAAGAATGTAAATGCCCTTCCATATTTAGCATCAAAGGAGGGAGACCCAGGGAATTTGAGGCACTTGCATGTTCACTTTATTTTCTCTCTGCCAGTTAAAATGGTTTGGTGTTAACAGAATGCCGTGTATATATGAGATAGAGACAGTAATATAGCATTGTTTTAATGCCATGTCTGAAATGCATAAGCTCATCTTTGTTCCAGATACTCATAACTGCTTGACAACATAAATACAAATAGCTGCCTGATAGGGGTGACCCTGAATAGTCAACTATTTGGTGATTTGATCTAAGGAGCCTGATTCAGCGGCCAATCTCAAGGTCAAGTTGCCTCAGTGCCTAAAAAATTGGGTAATGAAACAAAGGATCAATCTCCTTATAGTGCATTGACAAATCTCCATTTACACAAAGGTACACTATCCAAATATGCAGGACCCTCGGAGCAGCATCTTGGCTGTAGCCTCAGAAAGGTTAAATAAAAACACAAGGCTACTGTTTCAAAATCAAGGAATACATTTATTAATCAGAGCTCTCACATTAAAACATAGCACTATCAGAGTGCTAAATATATGAATACTTTATGAGTGATTCTCTAAAAACAGCCGTTTGCTCAGCTCTCTCTCTCTCTCTCTCTCTCTGTCTGTGGTTTGCTACAATGGGCAGTGTAATTATGACTAAAACTTCACAACAACAGTACAACAGATCACTTCAGATGGTGACAGAGTAAGCACTTACTTCCCTCCTGGTTCACTGTTGTCATGAATGAGATTTGGCTTCACTTTCACTGGCACCTCTTAAGCAAGCCTCGCCAGCTCAGGGCTTAAGTTGCAGAGTGGACACTGAGGAGAGCATGCTTCATTTTTGTGCTTTCATCAGAGAGACATTCATTGGTTTTCACAGAAAAATTCAGGAGATGTTTCCGCAGTTCTTTTAGGTTTTATAACAGATTTCTAATTGTCCCTATAAGCAATGAAAACTGTATTTATAACTATTGAATTGTCTTAATTTAGTCAGTTAGTGTTTGTGTGGCCATTGCCACGTTACATAGCTTCCCCAGTTCAATAATCATCAAATGTGGTAAAACTCAGAAGACACACAGTCGTTCCGTCTCGGTTAATAAGCTCCATGTGATCTGCCCAACAATTGTTTTGTCAGTTTGAATTTTTATCAGCCTCTGCTCTCTTCACACTCATGTCACATTTGGGAGAAAATGTTCTACAGTTGTTCTTGCTCATGTTATCTTTTTGTGGAACTTATTTCTGCCCCAGTGGAAAAGCTAGATGGAATCTCCTGCCAGCTAACGCTGTGATCAAACATGACAGGTGCAACCACTGAGGTTTCCCACCTAAAATATTAACTGCAGTGCTCATCTTCAAACTTTGTGTTGTCATAATACTAGAAAGACTTGTCCTGACTTGTTTGGCTATCAGTTCATAAGAGCGACATACAACGTAACATAATTTACTCCAACTTCCCATAAGGGACTGGCAGTGAGCTAGACCTATTTGTTAAGGGGTTTTCCATTTTCTCAATCATTCCAGTCCAAAATCACCAACATAGTCTAGTTAATCGTCTGTAGAAATCAAGAATGTAGTGTAATGCAAATTTCCCCGCTGCGGGACTAATAAAGGATTATCTTATCTTATCTTATCTTAATGTAATATTTAAACGAGTAGAAAACGCATTCACATTTATAAGATCCCCTCACAAATCATTTATAGCGAACATGTTAGCAAACACATGGCTTTTAACACATACAGAGAAACGTTTATTTGTTGTGTGTTTCTGGCCACATATTGAATGTTAATCTTTTTTTCGACCTGGCCTTAATTAAACTTCCCTACTTGCAATTGGATGGCCTATAAAATCACAATGCAAATAATATTCTCTCTCTCTTTAATCTTTTCTCCAATTTTTTGTGAATAGTTCACTTATAACCGAAACATCTTCTTCGACTTAAGACACCAGCTGATAGTTTGTGAAGACATATTTCAACCACAAGACAGCAAAATGTGGGCAGAGCCAAAATAGATCCATCCTATCCTCAATATCACCTTTACAAAGTGTGTAAAATGTTCCAATTTGTAGCTTTGTTATGATGGATTTAAATTTGTACTTTAAAAAAAATGATTCAACTGAATCCCTGCTGACATAAGCTTATATCTGGTTAAGTTAATCAAGTTTTGCTTCTTTTTTAATGATTAAAATACATAAATTTGATTTGTTCGATATTATAATAATGGTTAACTTGTTCTTAGTTCACAACTAAAAATCAGGTAGTAATACAATCATTTATTCACAGGAAAATTTGAATTTTGAAAAAAAGTTCAGGAAAATCATGTAAAAAAATAAAAATTATGAATTAATTTTATTTTTTATAAAGTTATGACTTTTTTACTTTTGGTACTGCTTTATGGCAGTGCAGTAAGTAACTGTGTATACTTTAGTTCCACACAAATATTAAAGTCAAACTCATAACAGTCAAATACTCTTTCTCAAACTATATTCTTTTCAATGTCTTTTTTGATGAAAAAGTTAAACCTTTCACATTACACAATGCCATCTGGCTAGTATTATAAAATGATATATTAATTAGATTAATTAGTGAAGCTTCAGTAAAGGTGTTTTATTCAAAGTATTTTTATTCCTTTTGGTATCGGGCGGCTGTGGCTCAGTGGAGAGCAGGGTCGTCCCCCAATCAGAGGATCGGCGGTTCGATCCCTAGCTCCGGCAGTCCATGTCGATGTGTCCTTGGGCAAGACACTTAACCCCAAATTGCTCCTGCAGGCTGTTCCTGCGGTGTATGTGTATGTATGTTAGTTAGGGTCCTGATGTGCAGGTGGCATCTTGCATGGTAGCTCCTGTCATCAGTGTGTGAATGGGTGTGAATGGGTGAATGATTAGTAATGTAAAAGTGCTTTGAGTGGTCGGAAGACTAGAAAAGCGCTACACAAGTACAGTCCATTTATCTCTTATAATATCCATGAAAAGCTCTTGACTGAATAAGAATTCATGGTCAGTGCATACATGTATCTTCACTGCTCTGTGGAAATAACAAACTGACTTTCCAGAATTATTCACAGCTGCCGTGTCTTTTGTTTGCCGCCCATCACGTCGACATGGCGGTTTCAGGTTTGACACACACCTGAACAAATGCTAGCCCTGTGTATCAAAACCCTTGTCAGCCATTATAACTGTGCTTTCATTGCAAACCCACAGCGATGCCCCGCCTCAAGGCTCCAGCCATGACGTGTTCGGATCTGTTTAGCCCTTGGAGGTACAGCACACAAAGAGTGACATTTAGAGAGACGGGTCGGCACCAGTCTCATGCAGATAAGTGAATCCCATTGTGGCTGATATAGAGAGCAAACATGAGCGCAGAATGGAACTGACACCGAGAAGAGCTGAATGACATTGAGTCCTGTTTGCATGCCAACTCATTACAGCCCCTAACAATGCCGGCACTGTCAGGCCCTGTTCTTAGCTGTTCCCTTTTCTTTCCAGCCACTTATCAAGGATATCATTTTCCAGGGAGAGTGACATGACATATTCCCAGAAGCCTTAACCAAACCTCCCATGATTTCACACTCAGTAGCTCACAAAGAAGGGTCTCAGGAAGCGAGGGATGGAAGGAGAAAAAGAGCAGGGAAGAGAAAATGAACAATAGGTGTATTACTTTTGTTTTATTGTGTGTTTTGGCGAAGCTGGCATGCAAATGCGGTGTTACAAATGGAGATCCCAGAAGCATTGCGCTACAGTGTGCCAAGGGGAGGCTGGGAGTTTGCATTCCCAGGCCTGGGGCGATGAGTGCAGATTTGGTCGCCGTTGCAGCTGGAGCCACCAACACTCACACAGTGCATTGATCCTCGGATAGTGCCAGATGTGATTCCCAGAGGAGCCGTGCAGGCAGCTGAAGACCTGCACACCGTGAAAAAGTCAAAACAAGGTGGTGGGCTGCCTATACACAGACACTTCTTTCACTACCGCTGTGCGACACACACACGTACACTGCATCGCTACACTCCTTATCTCAACATTGAGGATATTAAATAATGAAATAATCTTGACATTTACGGACAACATTTAGAAAAAATCAAAGCTGACTGCAATAATTATTTTACTACTTACTTTTTATAGTCTACCCCGTCTCCAGGTTAAGTTCATAAAAGATATTGCACTATTGATGATCTCTCTCTATTAGTGCTGATCTTTGTGAATTGGAATGTTTTTGGGATGGGCTTATTTGCACAGAAAGGGGCCAAATATTTGCCTATTACCAAATATGAACATGTTCAAATGGCAGAGGACCCCTCTTTTTTTTTTTTTTTTTTTTTTTTTGTGCATGTTTAGTCGCCATAAAAGCCACGCAATCCCTTTGCTATTTGGCCCCTGGGTGATCCCTCACTGCCAGTTTTTAATGGCAGTTCTTTCTGTCTACCTTCCTCGTTTAGGGTAAATCAAACTGAAATCAATTGGTGCAGTAAATACATTCTTTGAACTGTTTCGGGTTAGCTGCTCGGCCATGATAAGCTTCAAGGATTTGTGAAAAACTACTAAGCAGTTTTCTAGCTTTTCAGTATGCAGTGCATTGTGACCATGTTGCCATAGTTGATAGTTCCTGTAAAAGGTGAAATTTATTTTGACATATTTTAGTGTATAAAGCTTCATTTAACTGGCTGAATCTGGGCAGTTGGTGAGTATTCCTTTAATAGCCACTCGTCTTTGCAGACAAGGATTTCTTTTCATGAAAGAATCATGAATCAAATAGTTCTTCCTGTGAGACGTAGTGCTCTATTATTATTATTATATTCCTTTATTGATCCCCATGGGGGAAATTCAAGTGTTGCAGCAGCTCAACTACACAGAAACAGATAATAAATACACATATTATACAATAAAATAAAAATAAAAATAGAATAAAATAAAAAATAAGAATACAAATAAAAAAATGTACAGTATATCCACATGGGGGGGGGGGGCTGGTCAGCATGATGACAGACTGTGGTCTCCGCTGTTGTTGTACAGTCTGATGGCAGTGGGCACAAATGAGCATCTGAAGCGCTCCGTCCTGCTCTTTGGCAGAATCAGCCGATGGCTGAATGAGCTGCCCAGCTGCCACAGTTCCTCATGGCCTCTCCATGAGGAACTGTGGCAGGGATTGTCCAGGATGGCTCCGAGTTTGGCCTTCATCCTCCTCTCACCCACTGACTCCAGACTGTCCAGCTCCAGACCCACCACAGAGCTGGCTTTCCTCACCAGCTTGTTGAGTTTGTTGGCATCTCCAGTCCTGATGCCACCACCCCAGCACACCACAGCAAAGAAGAGGGCGCTGGCTACCACAGACTGGTAGAATGCCTTGAGCAGTTTATTGCACACATTGAAGGACCTCAGCCTCCTCAGGAAGAACAGCCTGCTCTGTCCTTTCCTGTAGAGGGCGTCAGTGTTGTGTGTCCAGTCCAGTTTATTGTTGATCTGCACCCCAAGGTACTTGTAGGACTCAACCCTCTCCACTTCCCCTCCCTGAATGAAAACAGGGACAGGGGGGCTTCTGTTCCTCTGGTAGTCCACCACAAGCTCCTTGGTCTTGCTGATGTTGAGCTTCAGGTGGTTGTTGCTGCAGCATGTGATGAAGCTCTCAATCAGTCCTCTGTACTCCTCCTCGTTGTCCCTGGTGATACATCCAACAATGGAGGAGTCATCGGAAAACGTTTGGAGGTGGCAGGAACCAGAGTTGAAGCGGAAGTCCGAGGTGTAGAGAGTGAAGAGGAACGGTGCCAGTACAGTTCCTTGGGGTGCTCCTTTAGTTTTGTGGATGGTCCAATATATGTAAATGATTGTTTGGATTTTGATTGGTTGGGCTCTCAGGCAGCAGAAGGTTTGCAGCATAAAAAAAAGTTATGAAAACAATATTCACACAACATAACCTTTTCAGATGACAAACAGTTGTGTATTTACACACCCAGCAGTTACGTAGCAGGTGATTGTCAACCTGCATCACAAGGGAAATTACATTTGTTGACTGACAGAAGTTTCTGCAGCACTTTAATACTTCTGATGAGTACATTTATGAATAAATAGCTGATTAGAAGCATTGTTAGTATTACTTAACATGTTTTGAATAATGACTAACAGGTAGAGACAGGATTTTTCAAAAGCCCCTTAGCTACTAGACTAGGCTGGTGCTAACATCGGTGAGCACATGAGGATTGTCTTGTTCAGTAGTGATTCAGGGATCATTACTGAGGATCGCCCTCACACACTTTTTAATGGACATAATGAGTTGACAAAGTGTTGGATACGAGCACAGCAGTTTGAACAGCTTTTGACCGATTAATCAGGGAAATGTGGTTGACTTACATAAACGGGTTATATAAATGGCCTTATACAGATCAAATATGAGATCTCTTTCTGAACAGATTTCATGATAAGCAGAAGGTTTTATGAGCAGTTTAGCTTTTGAAGCCATGTTAAAATCATATATCTGCGGTCATAAGTCCTGTGGTCGGTTCATTTTCTTTCACACCACAAATAAACCACGACAAAGTCCGCTTAGAAGCAAACCGTGACCAATGGTGTTACGTACAGTGTCTTGTATGTATACATGTTGTAGGCCTACATGTATTGTGTTCTGTTTTGTGTTGTTGGTTTGTGTTGTTGTTCTGTCTCCTCCCACTGTTTTCATTCTCCTCCTTCTCAGATGTGCGCACCTGGTTCCAATCATTGATCATCACCACACCTGTTCCAGATCTCCCATCAGCCATTCCCCTTTAAATAGCCCCCATTTGTGTTAGAGAAGGTTGTTGCTTTTTGGGTTGAGCTGTGGCAGAGCTCTGGTTGAGCTCTGGTTGATTTTGCTTGGTTTTGCTGGTTCATTGATGAACCTTTAGTTAAAACACCTTTGTTAAAACCATTTACTTTAGCAGCCTACTTTTGTTTTGTCTTGTGTTAATTCTTTGTTGTGGATAGGTAAGATACCCTGGGTATACATATTACATGCACGTAGGTTTACCTTTTGTTAAAACCCCAGATTAGAGTGAGCACCACCCGCTGTACTTTTGGGTGTTTAGCACCTGTCAATGGGGTGGGTTTATTTCTGTTCTTTTCTTTGGTGCCACTGACAGTCCTCTTTGATCCCTGTGTTGCTTTTCTGTAAATAAATACTTTCTTTAATTCATATTGGGTCCTGGTTTTGTGTGACTACACCCTCACTTGCTCAACCTGGTGCATTATGTTACGTCCTTCTACTCCGAGCCACCAAGGGGGCGTAACATAAATTGGGGGCTCGTCCAGGATCTTTGATCCTTTTAAGCACCGGGTTTGGTGAGTGTTGGTGTGTAGTGCACACGTCAAGTAGGCTGGTAGTATTGGTTAGGTTGGTTGAGGTTTGGCTTGAGGCTGTTTGAGAAATCATGAGCACTTTTGATATTGAGGGTTTTCTTAGTGATCCTTCTGTGGAGCAGATTGACCGCTGTAAAAAAAAGGATTTGTATGCCATTGCGGCACACTTTGAATTGGTAGTTTCAACTAGTCTGAGAAAAGCCAAACTGAAAGAAGCTGTGGTGCGTATGTTAGTACACAATAAAGTGCTTAGTACGGGCAACAGTGTGACTGCTAGTGAGCCCGATATTCCAACCCCTTCCTTGTCTTCTAGCGCAGAGAAGGACAACAGGGATTCAGTTCCTTCAGATGGGGCCTCTAATTTGGAGCTTAAGCCTCCTCGTACTGTGCCCCGATTTTCTCCGTTTTCCTGTCCTAGGGTAAGCGATGATGCCCGCCATAGGCTACGCTTAGCGCGTTTGCAGATTGAGGCGCAGGAGAAAGAGAAAGATGCTGAGTATAGTCACCGGTTGGCTATACGGAAAATGGAATTAGAAATGGAGGCGGACACCTCCAACCGCAGAATAGAGTTAGAAATAGCAGCGGATAAAGAGGTGAAGATGAAGCGCCTAGAACTAGAAGCTGCTGCTAAAGCTGAGAGTTCAGGTCAATCTCCTGGTCCTACTAGATCCATACATACTGGTCCCTCCGCGGCTGCGGGAGGTTTCGATGTGAGTAGAAATGTAGGGTTGGTACCTCAATTTCGAGAGGCGGAAGTAGACTCGTATTTTATTGCTTTTGAGCGAGTTGCTACCTTCCTGAAATGGCCAAAAGGGGTCTGGTCTATACTGCTCCAGTGTAAACTGACGGGTAAAGCCCAGGAGATTGTATCTGCTCTCTCTCTGGAAGATAGTTTGTCTTATGAAGCGATCAAGACAGCTGTGCTTCGTGCCTACGAACTAGTGCCTGAGGCATATAGACAAAAGTTCCGAACTTATAAAAAATCGCCTGGTAGAACTTTCATGGAGTTCGCCCGCGAGAAAGAGTCTCTGTTTAATCGATGGTGCAAGGCAAGCAACGCGACTAATTTTGACGGATCGGCTAGTGACTTATCTCAATGAGCAAAAAGTTGGGACGTTAGCGCAAGCTGCTGTGCTTGCTGATGAGTTTGTGTTAACGCACAAACAAACATTTGGGACTCCCCGATATGAGAGTAGGGTTTTTACTCCTTCTGCCCCGGCCAGAATGCCGTCTAGTCCACCACGCCAGGAACGGGAGTGTTACTATTGTCACCAAACCGGACACATCAAGGCTGACTGTTTTATGTTAAAACGCAAGCTGTCACAGCCAAGTAAACGACCAAAAGAGGTTGGTTTAGTGCACACGTTGGTGGGTCCAGTGTCACTAGCCCCGGAGATGGAGGGTGACACTTTGGAACCCTGTTACGCACCATTTATGTTGGACGGGCTGGTTTCCCTCAGTGCAAATGCGTTGAACCAGTGCCCAGTGCGCATACTAAGGGATACTGGAGCAGCACAGTCTTTTATATTGTCTGACGTGTTACCTTTTTCTAATGACACTTTTAGTGGCTCTAGTGTGCTGGTGCAAGGCATCGAAATGGGTTTTGTGTCTGTACCTCTCCATCAGATATTTTTAACCTGTGACTTAGCAAATGGAGTGTCTTTGCCTGGGTGACGCAGTTGATTTGTCGGATACCTTGTTCGCGACTGAGTTGACTGGCCAGACTGCTTTACCACCTGTGTTTACTCAGTCTACTGCTGAGCCGAGTGTCCAGCTTAAGGTTCAGTGCGATACTCCCACCTCAGAGACAACTAGGTTACCTATGGTTCGTAGTCGTCTTATTGCTGCTCAGAAGGAGGACGTTACTTTAGCCAAGTGTTTTACTGCGGCTCTTGCTCCAGAGAGTGCTAAAAATAAAGAAATGGCTTATTATGTGGAAAATGATCTCCTGATGCGGAGGTGGAAATCTTGCGCTAATTTTGATAATGAGTGGAGTAATGTGTTTCAAATCGTTGTGCCTACAAAATACCGACAGTCCGTTTTATCCCTGGCTCATGACCATCTCTGGTCTGGTCATCTAGGTATTACGAAAACCTATGACAAAACCTGCGACATTTCTTCTGGCCAGGTTTGAAGCGAGATGTGTCTATGTTTTGCCGTACGTGTCATGTATGTCAGATCACGGGGAAGCCTAATCAGGTTATTAAGCCTGCCCCTCTTCACCCGGTCCCGGCTATAGGGGAACCGTTTGAACACGTATTGGTTGATTGTGTTGGCCCTCTGCCAAAAACGAAATCCGGCAACCAGTTCCTCTTAACAATCATGTGCGTAGCTACCCGGTACCCTGAAGCTATCCCTCTTAGGAGAATAACATCTCAGTCAGTAGTAAGGGCCCTGATCAAGTTCTTTTCTACTTTCGGCCTCCCTAAGATCGTGCAAATCGATCAAGGTACCAACTTCCTTTCTGGAATATTTGAACAGGTGTTAACATCACTGTCGATATCACACAGGATCTCTAGTGCTTATCACCCGGAGTCGCAGGGGGCACTCGAAAGATGGCATCAGACGTTTAAGTCAGTGTTGCGCAAATACATTATGGAGAGCGGTAGGGAATGGGATGAAGGCGTTCCTTTGGCTCTATTTGCAGTTAGGGAAATAGTGCAAGAGTCACTAGGTTTTAGTCCAGCAGAGCTGGTATTTGGTCACACCGTGCGAGGCCCTTTAAGAGTGTTGAAGGATCAGCTAACGGGCGAGAGTTCGCCCACCCAGCGAAACGTGCTGTCCTACATGAGTCGCTTTCGAGAACGACTGCACGAGGCTTGCAGTATCGCTAGGGAGAGTCTCTCTGTGGCACAACAGGGTATGAAGCGGCAGTTTGATAAAAAAGCACTTCCACGTTCTCTACAACCAGGTGACCTGGTTTTAGTGTTACTGCCCATTCCAGGTACTTCAATGAGTGCTCGTTTTTCAGGACCTTACACCATTGACAGGAGGTTGAGTGCTACCGATTATGTTGTCAGGACCCCTGATAGAAGACGGAAAACCAGAGTGTGTCATATTAATATGCTGAAAAATTACTATCCTAGAGGCGACGTCCAGCCTGAGACACGCAGTGCGCCCCTTGTAGCCACTGTTGCGGCTGCGGTGTCAGTAGCTGTGAGTTCTACTACTTCTCTCACAGTGACTGATGAGGATGGCCTGAGTTTACGCACAGCCCAGCAACAGACCCCTCGGTTGTCCAATTCAGAAATGTTGGTGAAACTTACATCCTTAATGCATCATTTAAGCAGGGAGCAGGAAGCTGACCTACTCTGCCTTGTCTCTGAGTTCCCCTGTCTGTTTGGAGATGTGCCTACCCGCACTACGGTGCTACAACACGACATAGATGTGGGTGAGTCCAGGCCTATTAAGCAGCATCCCTACAGAGTAAATGCATCTAAAAGATCTCTGATGAAAGAAGAAGTTGATTATTTACTGGAACATGATTTAGCACAGCCCAGCTCCAGTCCATGGAGTTCTCCGTGCTTATTGGTTCCGAAGCCTGACGCAACCCATAGATTCTGCACAGATTATCGTAAGGTAAATCATGTCACTGTGCCTGACTCGTTTCCTATGCCCCGTGTAGATGATTGCGTGGATACAATAGGATCAGCTCGCTATGTCACGAAATTAGATTTATTGAAAGGATACTGGCAAGTGCCCCTTTCACCTCGTGCTTCTGATATAAGTGCTTTTGTGACTCCTGACAATTTTCTACAATATTCCGTGATGGCTTTCGGCATGAGAAATGCTCCAGCCACTTTCCAAAGGTTAGTCAATATTGTGTTTAGTGGTGTGCCTAACTGCACTGCGTATTTGGATGACGTAGTAATACACTCGTCAGAGTGGCCTGCCCATATGGACTCGCTAAGGACCGTGATTCAGCGACTGGCTGATGCGTCCCTGACCCTGAACCTGGCAAAATGTGAATTTGGGAAGGCGACTGTGACCTACTTTGGTAAACAGGTGGGCGGAGGCCAAGTGCGTCCCTTGGAAGCCAAGGTCGCAGCCATAGCATCTTTCCCAGTGCCCACTACTCGGCGGGAGTTACGCCGATTCCTCGGAATGACTGGTTACTACCGAGGGTTCTGTAGGAACTTCTCTTCCGTTGCAGCCCCAATGACTGACTTGATCAGTCCATTGGTAAAGTTTGTGTGGTCGGATAGGTGTCAAATCGCCTTTGAAAGCTGTATAGCACTCTTGTGTAATGCCCCAGTACTTAGTGCTCCTGATTTTAGTAAACCTTTTTCCGTTGAAGTCAATGCGGGCTGTATTGGTGCTGGTGCGGTTCTGACTCAGATGGATTCTGAGGGTTTGGTTCATCCTGTAGGCTACTTCTCAAAAAAAGTTTAATAGTAGCCAAATGCGCTATTCCACAATAGAACAGGAGACGTTGGCTTTGCTGCTCGCGCTCCAATTTTCCGAAGTCTATGTTGGATCTAGTGCGGAGCCTGTAGTTATCTACACGGACCACAATCCGCTGGTGTTTCTGCACCGTATGCACAACCACAACCAGCGACTAATGCGTTGGTCTCTGATGATTCAGAGCTATAACCTGGTAATCCGCCACAAAAAGGGCACAGAGAATGTATTTGCGGACGCTCTTTCTCGTGTTTAATTCTTGTTGGTAAGTGGTTACTGGCGGTGTTTATTATTATTGTTGGTGTTATGGGGATGGTTTGAGGTATCGTCAGCCATGGGCTGACTCTTTATGGGGGGGGAGTGTTACGTACAGTGTCTTGTATGTATACATGTTGTAGGCCTACATGTATTGTGTTCTGTTTTCATTCTCCTCCTTCTCAGATGTGCGCACCTGGTTCCAATCATTGATCATCACCACACCTGTTCCAGATCTCCTATCAGCCATTCCCCTTTAAATAGTCCTTGTTTGTGTTAGAGAAGGTGGTTGCTTTTTGGGTTGAGCTGTGGCAGAGCTCTGGTTGAGCTCTGGTTGATTTTGCTTGGTTTTGCTGGTTCATTGATGAATCTTTAGTTAAAACACCTTTGTTAAAACCATTTTCTTTAGCAGCCTACTTTTGTTTTGTCTTGTGTTAATTCTTTGTTGTGCGCACGGGGACAAACGAGGATAGGTAAGATACCCTGGGTATACATATTACATGCACGTAGGTTTACCTTTTGTTAAAACCCCAGATTAGAGTGAGCACCACCCGCTGTACTTTTGGGTGCTTAGCACCTGTAAATGGGGGTGGGTTTATTTCTGTTCTTTTCTTTGGTGCCACTGACAGTCCTCTTTGATCCCTGTGTTGCTTTTCTGTAAATAAATACTTTCTTTAATTCATATTGGGTCCTGGTTTTGTGTGACTACACCCTCACTTGCTCAACCTGGTGCATTATGTTACGTCCTTCTACTCCGAGCCACCAAGGGGGCGTAACAAATGGGTTTTTTTTTTTTTAAATAAAAATCTTGCAGACCTGAGTTTGTTTAAACTGAGCCAAACAGGGTTTGTGTGAAAGAACCCAAAGTCGAATCTCATTTAGCTCTGTTTTTTATCTCCATCAACTCCTGAGGGAAATATCCAGCTCAGCAGCTCAGTGCAGCTGCTAAATGCTGTTCACCAACATAAACATAAATGTTACAATAGCTGGTTTATCAAATATAAACAGAGTGCCAGGGAAGAATCCCCCCGGACCCAGAGGTCTGGGCTAATGCCCTTATGTCCCAACTGGCCCCTGGCTTTCTGGCATTTTCCCAAAGTGGTCCCCTGGCAAAGCAAGTTGGTCTCTGTGGCGGCGAAGGCGGCTTCACGTTCAAAAGTTATGTCAGTGCATAGTGTTTATCTGTGGCTGAATGAAGCCCTGCTGTGTTTCAGGGTGACTCTCTGCGCACCAACATCCAGCTGGATTTCGGCGATGGCACGGCCGTGTCCTACTCCAACCTGAGCTGGACTGAGGAGGGCATCAAACACGTCTACAAGTCTGCAGGAATTTTCCGTGTCACAGCTCTGGCAGAGAACACGCTGGGTCATGATTCCACAACACTCTTCCTGCATGTCATATGTAAGTGCTGCCACAATTTTGTTAATAAGTCAATTTGTTTGTTGTATGTTAGTTTTTTGTTGGTTTACTTGATTGCCTCTCAGGCTACATACAGTCTGAGGCTGCTCTTCCTTACTGGTGAAGGTTGTTGGGACTGTATGGCATCTGGAAGGATTGTTGCAGACATTAGGCCTACTCAGGGCTGGAAAAGAGGAGCCCAATGTAGTTTTTGGTTTAAAAACACATTTGACCAATATTTTTGTATTCATTGTTAAAGGTTCTATTTACACGATTCATAGTTTTAATAACTCGACAAACGACTACTTGCAGTGTAACGATATAGTGGAGCTAATCATACCAAGAGCCTTCGCTGGACACACCTTTATTTTCCTATGGTACGGTGGACCAGCTGCTCACTACTCTCTTACGCCGCATGCAGGTTAAAACATTCTCAACTCTTCAGTGCCAGTCACAGAGTCGCACTGCTTGTCGATGTCACAATGGGCCCAATCAACCAGCCAATCAAATCAAGACAGTGGCAGACTTTACTGCTTTTCATCTTCCCTCTTGTTTTGATGCTGGTAGAGGTGGTAGGGCTAGCTAGCTAGTTAGCTGTTTAAATGTGAGAGAGCTACAGAGTATGTGAGAGGGAAAGGGGGATTCACATTTCATGTTGTGAATATTTCATGTAGACTTTGTGAGCGAGACCTCACATTTTTCCGTTAATCACTTTGATCCCCTGGTTGTCCCTGCAGCCGCGCTCCTCCCGTGACCCCTAAACTTTACCTGAGCACAGATAAGTGCTGTGTTGTAACCCGAGCTTCTCTGTGCTTTACATCGCCGAGGCAGTCTGCGCGTGACTTTTAGCGCCTGCAAGTCTCTCTCTCCGTTGTGTCCTACTGGTTAGCTAATGGCCGCCGCTCTGCACTGCACTCATATGGCAGTCATACAATGCTTACCGCTGACACCATCCCAACCAACGGTGTCATGTGCGGTCGTTAGCTCTGTCTGCTCAGTTATCGCTATTAGCACTGTTAGCCTCTAGCTGCCGTCTAAACTGTCTCCATGTTGAGTTCCTTGTGCAGGCAATACTAGTGTTCTAGTGAGGACGTTTAGTCACATGACTTCACGTCTCCACTAAGCTAAAGGAGGACTAGTGTTCTAGTGAGGACGTATATTCCTCTCATTTAGACACTTTTTTAAGACACTTCTAAACTCACCAGAGGGGTATTTATGACCTATTCAATAGCTTGTGTTAAACATGTATTTTAGGCAATTTAACCAAAACACATTCATAAAACACTTTGTCTTCTAGACATGGGAAATGAAGGTGCAAATATGTCATTTTGGGGATTTAGGACTCATCCATGCACCACTAGGGCACCATATTAAAACACAGAGCTCTTTGTAATAAAGACATCAATGCAACATTATCCATAAAATGATAACTATAACTTCCATTAGGGTTGGATTTTTTGCAGGACTCTTGAATTAGACTTTTTACTATTGCAACAAGTGGCTGTTTGAAAACTACTTGATCAATCAGAAAATGAAGCTCTTTTGGTTTTTCGTTCCCTTCATAAGGGAGACAAACATTAAACTAAAAGCAGGAAAGTGTTCTTTTTATTTGTATATGTTAAATCATATGTATGTTCCCTAACCCGGCTGCCTAAAATGTTTTCTGCTGAATGACAGCCACACTGTTGATCCATGCTAAACTCATTTGAAGTTATCTCTTATACACAGGATTGTGTAATAAAGCAGCTGTGATAAACACAAACAACTTTTGGGAGAAAGGTCATAACCAACTTGCTTGTGCAAGGTTGCACTGAGGGCAGAGACTGAGATTTGGTCTGCAAGGCCAAATTATCTGAGGAAAAAAAACAGAACAATGACTGATTTTAAAGTGGAGCAGCTTTTACAGAGCCACTCAACAAATCACAGCATCGTCATGCTTTCCAGCTCCGTTCAGACAGCAATTAAAAAAAGTAGCATTTTAAGTTTCCAAGGTAATAACACATGTTCCTTAACATATGTGTGGAATCTTCTCTGTCTTGTCTGTTGCTCTTTCATTGATTCGTTCAGTCTATTTTAATGTAACCACTTGCCATGCTGATGTGATTCTGATGTGAAAAAAAGATTCTTTGGGATTTAATCTTGTGTTTGATTGGTTCTTAAAGGGTTGTCATGGACGTTAGTTGGTGGTCGTCAAGGAGGAGAGGATGTGGGGAGAGTGTTCTGTATTTTTACATTTCTGATGGCAATAATTTTAGCTGGGAAAATGCCAAAAACTACTACAATGATTTCTTGGCTTAGCGTATTTAATACCAAATTAATCTCCTTTTCACACACACACACACACACACACACACACACACACACACACACACACACACACACACACACACACACACACACACACACACACACACACACACACACACACACACACACACACACACACACACACACCAAAGTGGGGATAAAGATTAGTTCTGGTTAAAGAGGATGAGAGCTAACAGAAGCCTTGGCGAGACGAACACCCCGAACCACAGCGCTACACAAACCTTTCGTTGGAGTATTTCCAAGAAAGTAGTGTATCACATCTGTCCACAGCAGGGAACTTCATCCACGAGATTTGTGTAAAGAAACCTAGACCCCCATCAGGTCCTATTAGAAGGTATCAGGTGAAAAATACATGGCCTCAACATATTTTCAGCATGCAACTTTTTTTAGTTGCCACCACAGACGGACATTCTATTGCTGTCACCACTTAATACTGTGAATCAACGTCAGTTGTCACGGGTGTGGTGTGGACCCAAAAGCAGTACGACTGAGTACGTTTCAGAAGCTTTATTGAAAGCTGAGCACGCAGCAGACAGACAGGCAGGATATGACTCACAGTGGATATTCCTATCGGGAGCGCGCCTAGCCGTCAGGGAAACAGGCAGGGGATCAGGCAGACGGAAACCAGAGGAAGCGGAGGCTAAACCCGTGGTCGGGGACAGAAGGCTAAGGTGGCTAACCGAGGCAAAGGCAAGGTAGGAATCCGGTGGTCGGGGACAGAAGGCTGAGTCATTGACCAGGGCACAGGCAAGGCAGGGAAGTCCAGACAGGCAGGGTTGGCAACGGGAAATCAGTCCACGGGAAATTGCTGGAAGGTCTAGCATGAATGCAACGAACGATCTGGCAGCGAGTGTGTGACTGACTGGGGTTTAAATACTGCAGGGTGTAGGTGCAGCAGAGTGAGCAGGTGAGAGGGATGGTGCTGATGAGGTGGGTGTGGCAGACAGGTGCACTGCATGAGGCTGATTAGGTGAGGGAGGGTTGTGTGGTGAGAGAGAGGGGGCTGGGCTGTGAGCTGGGAGTGGAACTGGGAGTGGCCGGAGTGAATTGAGAGACAGAGTGACAGGGGAGTGAGAGAGCTAATGACAGGAGTGTATGGAAGAAGAACTGTGACATCAGTAAAATATCTGATTGTCTGTCATTTAAATTACTCAAGACTACTTTTTAGTTAATACTTGGGAAATAATACAATCACTGGTTAAATGAGTCACACTGGACAGTTTATCACAGAGCTAACACGTAGAGAAACAGTCACACTCTCATTCACACTTATTTATCATTTCACCTGAGGTGCAGGTCTTTGGACTATGGTAGAAAAACCTGAGTGCACTAAACTGTCACATAAGAGGGATGGTGTTTGGAGTATTTCTCTTCCAGAAGCAAGCTTCACATGTACTTAGATTTGTGATCTTGCCAATTGTCTTTTTTCCTATTTGAATGAAAAGCCTACTATCAATTGGGCCTCATTAGAAGTCTCCATGCATAATATCAGTTCCTCTGTGGGTTTCTTTCTCAGGTCCAGTGGAGCATGTCCGGCTTCTCACTCCCTTCGTGGTCATAAAGAACAAGGAGGTGAACATCACAGCAGTGGTCTTACCCAGCCACTCACGTACTGTTACTTACTTCTGGTGGCTGGACAACAATACAGAGGTAATCCTTCCAGGACAAGGCTCATTAATACACATTTCAGTCTAAAGTTTTTATTTCATGCTACTGTATGTTGGCTTCTATCTGTGTAATTGAAATTCATATATTTTATAAGCGAACTATTATCAAGTCATTGTAAAACATCACTTTGACATGAAAACAGCATATGCTTGAGAAGCGTATCAAACTGTGAAAACATACACACCGACCAGTGTGATTATTTAAAAATAAAAACATGGAAATAGAATCGGAGTAGAACGGACATCCAACAGTTTCTGACTAAAACCAAATAAAATGGCAATTATTGCTACTTATTATGCTGACAGCAGACCTCAGTAGGACGGTAAAGTGTTGTTAAAGTCTACCTTCACCCCCATGTCTGAGCCTAAAATATGCAAAGAAAAGTGGCCAAGGGCCTAAGAGATGAAACCACACCCACTTCTGTATGCCAAAAGCCTTGTCGCATTGATGACAACGCTGAAAGCTGTAGTACCTTGGAAAATGCTTGGCAACATTATGTGCTGATAGCTTCATTTACAGTCAGCAAGGAGACAACCGGTCCGTAATGAGGATCTGTAGACATTTAAATGTGCAGTTAGTCTGTAAGTAGAACTGGGAAAATAGTGTTGGGTGGTACATAACGTTTGGGCTGCTTTTTCAACATTGAGTGGGGTTTAAAAAAAAAAAAAAAAAATGTTTACATGTTATGGTCAAAACACAGATATTCAGTAACCCTTCAGTAATCCACTCCCATATTATTGACTCATTAATCTGAGAAATGTTTGATTTACATGATTGTATTCAATGGTTGTTTAGGGTAAAGGAGGACCTAGAAGTCATCATCATTGACATGGACATGTGGACATGGCAATTTGTTTATTTGGTTGTCTGACTGCACTCTTTGTGGATTGCAAATGTATCTAACATTTGATGAAGATATGAAGCTTTGTGTGCCTATGATGTTTTTCTATTGCACATGTTATGTTTTTACACTTTTACACTAGTTACTGGCAAGGTTACGAGTGGAAACTGGAAACTGTCAATCTGATCTGGCATCACTGGCCACTGCTCTGACCATCCTGCCAGTGGATTTGAATGAGAATGTCTGTGCTTTTATTCAATCTTGACTTCATCAGTGTCCAAGGTTGCTTCCACTTGCTTCAGTCATATGACTCATAGATGCCTGTACTCTTTCGCCCACTACCTTTTCATGAAGACTAAAGTAGCTTTCAGCTGCCTGTCCACCTTGTATGAGTTCATCATGCTGTGAAACAGAGCGCAATGACACAATCAATAAAGCAAAATTCAAATTTGACCTGATGATGACGTTAGACGTGGGATTGTGGTCAAGGCCTTTTGCCAAAGAGATCTGGACACTCATAGACGTCCGTTTGTAAACAATTATAAAAAGTAATCCGCAAAATGAGGTTGATGTCAAAGATAATTTATTGGGCATTTTCCCATTTACTTGACTGATAACAGTGTAGAAATTAGGGAGAGGCAGAGAGAGGATGAGGATATGGAACACAGGTCCCAAAGCATGTCCTGTAACCACTCGGCTACCAAGGCGCCTCAACACACTCACACACACTACTTGAACCAAACTACGTATTGCTCTCCTACAATATCTACAAGTCACACAACTGATGGATGGACTATATATGAGGAAACAAGAATGAACCTGGAACACCACCCTGGTGGAGGCGAGGTAGCCAAAAATGTCTGGTGTATAAAGCATGCTCAATGAGCTTGATAAGTGTAACATGTTTCTGTCCCTGAACCTTTTGCGTCTGCAGCCCGTGATAACGCTGGACGGCAGTATCTCACATACCTTCCCCAACGACGGAATGCACACCATCACTGTCCAAGTGGCTGCAGCCAACAGCATACTGCAGGATACCAAGACCATAGCAGTCAAAGGTCAGTATTTATTTTCTAATTGTGTCCTGGAGCTTATTACTGTAAACATGATGTTAGTTTTTAATATCTTCAAAACACGCAGTCTTATGGAAAGCAGTTAAATATTTCAGAATACATCAATTTAGTGCGATACTTGTACCGTCATTTTCAGACTCTGCCGTGTGAAAAATGTTTTGAAATAAAACTGCTCCTCCTTGATTATCATATATCACATTACTGTTAGAACCTCTAAAGAATATGTCTTCATTTGAAATGAAGTAACCTGGCAGCAAGTATCTGTAAAGTGCTATGATTTATTACCTGTGGATGGGTTAGCATAAAACTGTGACATTTTCTAATTATCTAGAAGTGCATCTGGTACATTTAGCCAAAGGGAAGTGCAGTGGATTTGAGAAACCCTCCTCTTTTCATCAAGTGTTAACTACCTGAAACTCAACTTGAGCAAAATGACAGTTGGCACAGCTCCCTGAGAATAATGCCTCTGGAACCCAGTGAATTAATGGCTGATTCTCCCCCGACTCTCCTCGACAGATTTCTTCAAATCTCTACTTTTATCTTTCTCCCCTAATCTGGATGAGTTCAACCCCGACATACCCGAGTGGAGACAGGATGTGGGGAGAGTAATTAAGAAGGCTTTGCTCCAAGTGAGTGATTTCATTTTCTCTGTCCTCTCTTCTCTTCCGTCCATCCTTTTGTCTGTCTTCAGCTCCTTTCCTCTCTGTCTTTTTTATCCTCTATTGTCTTTCTCACCCTAGTATTTCTCATTATATCCTATGCTCCTATTACCTTTGCTGCCAAATACTCAGTGGTGCGGCAAGGTACCGCCCTCGGGCCACCCAGTGATTCATCATCAGACAGGTGTGAAGACACATCTGCTTTCCTTCTCATCCAAGATGGCGTCATGAGCGCTAATTCTTTCATTTAAAAAGTCACAAATAAAATGATCTCAGGTGGGGGCGTGGTAGGGACATGTGAGTGACTATACCTGTGACTGATGTGTGTGTCTGCATGTGTGTTAGTGTACTTGAACGTAGGAGGGGTGCAAGTGCTCTCAGTGTGTGTGGGAAGCTCACCCGTCCCTGTTAAGTGCTCCTCATCTCCCCATTCACAGCTCATGAATAGCGGACTGCGTTTGGATGTGCTGCGCTCTTGGCCATCTTACCAATATATCAAGCATTTGAGCTCCAGGTGGGCGCTTTTGGAGGAATATTTAAATGTGTGAAGAGGATCTCATAAATATCCTGGACAACCCAGACTCAGGTCTATGCTTCTGAGCTGAGTGATTTGCTTTTTCCTGGACTGTGATGCCATTGTAAAGAAACTTGACAGAAAAACAAATATTTTAAGTTTTTCCTTATGAGACCAGAAGTAACACGTTTCAGCTAAATGATTTGAATCAAATGGATGGTAACAGCCCTGTAGACAAAGTGCTTGTGTTTATTTGAGCTCAGTCACAGAGGGTGTAACATGAACCCTGAGCCACAGCTCATAACATGGCAATTAGGTTTTAGTTATAATTTACAGTTTGTCTCAGGGTGGCATACTTTATTGCAGTGAAGGTAACATGTTTCAAGCCACTGAAGTTTGCTACTTTCTATTTTAATCACTTATAATAATAATAATAATAATAATAATAATAATAATCAATCCTTTATTAGTCCCACAATGGGGAAATTACAATTCTCTGCATTTAACCCATCCCGGAGGAGCAGTGGGCTGCAATGAAGCGCCCGGGGAGCAACTTGGGGTTAGGTGTCTTGCTCAAGGACACCTCGGCATGTTGCCAGTAGAGGGGTTTGAACCACCAACCTTGTGGTTACGGGACAAGCGCTCTACCTCATGTGCCACAGCCGCCCCAAATGATACATTTGATAGGTGAATTTGATCTAGACCAAGTAGTGGTGCATACTATCATTCATGTGGTAACACCAAAAATAAGCAATTAGACAAAGTCTGTCTTCAAAAAATACTCATTCTTTTTCGTTATTTTCCTTTCGTCCGTACTGAGCACAAAGAGACCCACTCCTAATCAGGGTTAATAGTAGACTGAGTTCTTGCCGTTAGTACCTCCCCATCCTTCACCGCCTTATAATATTCTCCTCCAAGCCCCAGCCGCAGAAAGCTGCTGTCTCCTCTTCCCACTACGGCTCGGAATATTTTAGTGGTACAGAGTACCGGACTGTACCGGCATATATATTGACACCTGGTCCTAACACAAATGTGATACACTTTGATTAGAAACATAATTGTGATATGTCAGAAACAAAAAAATTCTGGGAAAGAAATATGTTTTGCTCAAATTGTTATTGATATTGCAGTTTAGTTGTATGTAAACGTATCTTTTAGGGGACTAGGCTGAACTCTCCCTCCACCACAGATTAGCATGAAGCACTGCCCATGGGAATAACCTGGAATAGGAAGCCTTATGATGTGTTTACACCAAATGGGAAGTAGACTTTTCAAGAACAAGCTCAATCCAAAGACGCAAATTAGTTCCAGGCGTTGCAAACACATACTTTGAGTAATTTGGGTGATGCTTCGTCTTGAAGCCTGTCAGCGCTGAGACTCTCCTCCTGTCAACACTGATGTTGTGACAATGTTGAATCAGAAATGGAGGAAAAAATGATTGTAGCTATATGTGGTCACACAGAGCTCTGAGATAGTCCCTCATATTTGTACAGAGGCCCGTCAATACTCTGTGTATTATATACAAATCAAGTAATCAAATATATATTCCATTTTTCTTTTTTTTAGAAGAAACATTCCCTTTGTAATCCCTCGGACAGCCTTTCCTTGCTGCTGTTCAGTGGAAGGATAGTAACACAAAGAGCTCCATCACTTCATCATTTACATTGAAACTCATGTGTGGGTATAATATTCAATTTGATTCAAAACCAATGAAATACCTTGTGGGGGAAAAAAAAATCAATTCTGTACAGGGCCAGTTATAATCACATCAACCAAAACATAGGAAAGGTTATGGATAGAGTGGATTTTAGCAGCAATGTACATTTAATGGGAATTAATATTTTGCCAGGCTATTGTATTTATTTGAATACCTGCCAATAGAGGTACTACTAAAACAATTCACAGAATGGGATACATTTATATCTTTATTTGGAGAAGAAAGAAAACCAGAGTCCAATACTCTACACTCAAGTTGACAAAGGACATAAGTATTGAGGCATATTTCTACGCAGACCGTTTTCGACCACTAATTAATTGGTGTCAGGATAGCTTCATAGCTAGGTGGAAAGAGATTGAGACTTTCATCCATGGATACCAGATCCAAACACTCTTTGGAGAAAATGCACTTACTGGACATATTGTGAGTATTACTGATCCAATATCAATATCTAATTTCAAAATCTTGTTAAATCTTACCAGATATCTAACATTGAAAAAAAGGACAAAAAGTGTTGCAATGGTAAGCTCTGGATAGTAAATTACTGTTGTAATTTACAACATTTCAAGGATGGATGACAAAAAAAGGAATGACTAATTTTTTCTGTTAGTGAAACTGGAGATCTAAGAAGTTTTCAAGATTTGAAGGAAAAGATTTATACTTCAGACCAGGAAAAGGTTTTGGTCAATGCCTATCTGCAAAATACATTGGAGATTATTTCTAAACTTGATCATGGTTTAATGGAATGTCAGGCTAAAACTATGTTTTAAGTAAAACCACCAATCCAAATGGGAAAAGGAATAGATGCATTATAGATATCTGCAAAGTCACATAAATGGAAATAATTTAACTGGGGAAAAAACATTTGTTTCTTTAATACGCCTATTATAAAAAGCAAACAACATCTAAGGCAACAAACAAGTTTGAGGCAATATGGCCATACATCTGCAAATCATGCACATACCTTGTGGAGTTGACCAAAATTGTAGATTGCAGTCAGTATTGTTTGAGGTTTTAGTATATATTATCTCCAATAAATGTTCCATTATATATCCTGGCAATATAACTAACTAGTGCTTAAGGAAAATAATGACTTAGCTAAGGTCCTACTCACAGCTGGTCCATTACAAGAAACTAGCTTGTAACACACTGACCCAGACATAAACATCGGCTATATATAGTAAAGGAAATATTGATGGCACGGTGGTATCGTGGCTAGCACTGTCGCCTCACACTCTGTCTCCATGTGTCAGCCCTGTGATAGCCTGGCAGCCTGCCCAAAGCGCAGTGATCGGTTCCAGACCCCCGCAACCCTGACGGATCATGGATGATAGATAGCAGGGTTAAAATCCCTCTGCTTCATGTCGTCCCCTCTCTCTCTGCCTTTCCTGACTGTCGCTATCAACATAGCTTGTGTGGATGAGGACAACAGCCGTTTTATAGGAAGAACCCTGATGAATTTGAATGGGTTCCTTCAGGTTGTCTGAGGACACCCTGGTCTCCAGAAAATAAATTGTACGTTGTTAATCAAGTTTTTTAAGGAAACATATTTTCTCATGGATTGCATTTGTTTTTGATGTATCACACATAAGTTTCTCATCATAGTCCGTAGAACTCCACATAAGGAGGAGGTCGAGGTGGATGAGTCAAACAAAGGACTTTCACCCAGGAGACCACTGTTCATGTAAAACCTAAAGTAAACATTGACTTATTTTAATTTAAGTCTGTAACTGAAATAATGTAACAAACATACGTATTTAATGCGTTCCTGATTTGTTCAGCAAACTTTGCCAAGAAGTTTTGAGGCATGTTTGTTTTGTTTCAATTTACAATATTAACCATGTTTAAAACTGCGACTGTAGTCTGGGATAAAATGTGTTTTTTCTCGCGAAGAATTATCATAGAACTAGATTTACAATACATAACCATCATTGATGTTAAGTATTAAATGGAACAGGTGGTGAAAATTCCAATACTAAACTTCTGGATTGTGGTTTGTTTTCATTAATTCACATTAGAGTCTGATATCAGCCGCTACGCACGCACAAGGACTGTAGTCCACGAGGCATGATGTTCTTTGTCAGACAGACATTTGTCCATGTGCTGTTGGGAAGGGTTATTTTTCCTCTATTTTGTTATGGTTGGGAACTCTTGCTCGAGACAGAGGCCAGACCACAACTGATGTCTTTTAAACAGAGTAAACAGCTCCACAACAATAAAATAGGAGATGAGAGTGGGGACAACTTACAATTCCAATCAAGGTCCATTTAACTGAGGTACCGTGTTGCCCTGTTGCTCAATCTAATAAGTCACGACTTTGTACTCTTTGATGTGACTCATTTTGGTGCAGCTGCCTCTACTGGTCCTGAATGCACATTCATTAATGGAGGTTATTTCATTCCACCCAGTCATATTCCCATAACGATTTTCAGCTCAAACTCATGCAGTTTACATTGTTCATATCCCTCATAGCGTCCCTTGAAGGTTAATGCAAGCTACCAAGCCATCATCTCCTTATTGCTTCCCCAAAGCCACCAAAATACTTCCTCATCTGACTGATGCATGGTAAATCACTCACAGTTGTGTGATATATTCATCTTTTCTCTCTGTTAAACAATTGTATTGTTGATAGTTAACTTACTCTCATATCGCATATCAGGATTTAAGTTATTCCCCTCACAATTATTGAAACACAATCTGGATTCCAAGTAATATTAGGATTTTATAAATACCTAGGCTGGGGTTAGCACTATATTGGCTTAAGTGATTAGAGATTGGAGGTAGTGCTACACTGTACAGCAGCTTACAGTTTGAGGAACTTTATTGCTCGCTTACCTTGCACAACCTGGATTCTTGCAATATCAAATGCGTGTGCAGAGTACAGCATCAGAGAGCTGCTCACAGAGCTGCCAGCATAGCATGGCTGTAGCTATTTTGTTGTTGAGCATTACCACTTAATTATCCAGATGAAGTATTGCCTAAATATCCCATAGAATTGCATCTGGTACATCTCACAGGGTTGATCCGTATTAGATTTACACTATAATCTACACTATACAACCTCTGTGAGTGTCTCTCCTGCTTGCCATTCCAATCTGAAATTTGTTTCCAGCAGTAGATTTTCAGAGCTTCAAAAGACAGCACTCCAAAACAGCTTTTTATACTAATGACGGATTGCAATGAGAACCAACATGGTCAAAGTGTATTGATTTTTTGCCGGGGCTATTGCCTCCTCTGTCATCCTATTCACTTTATGTCCCCCTCCGCCGCGCCTTCTCTCATTGTGAGTCATGCCCACGGCTATCATTTGTCCACTACTTTGGTACTCAAATAGTGATTTCTGTGCTTGATAATTGATGTGCTTTGGCTATACCCACTCCATTGTTCACACAGGACACACACAAAAAAAATAGAAGCATCACAGGCTGTAAAATGAAGAGTGATCACCACCCAGGCTCTGCCTCCCTGGCTCGTATACACTGGTTTGGATCTAAGGGCTCAAGAACATTTGTTTGTTTTCACCTTTTTTGTCAGAAGAAAAATAAGGTTTTGGCATCCTTAGAAATTCAGATCAAGCCAGAAAACTTCCATCAAATTGTTTTTATTTCTTTCAAATAATCTAATTACATATCTGAAGGCAGTACTTTGAGATCCATGTATCTCTAAAATGTCTTATTTTCAGATTTGTGACAGTGTATTCTCAAGCTCATCCAAGTTGTTGTGGATGTTGCTTGGATGGTTTGTAACATTGCTTAATAAGAGTTTTCTTAACCCACAATGAACAACTAAATGCATTTTGTCAACATCTGTTGTATCCAATAAGAAGAAGTTTTCACTTGGTTCATCTCACTTCAATCCATTTAAAATAGGCCTTTAGCCAATGAACTTAAATATTTATTATCAACTTATTCATTTAACTTTGTTTATCTATTATGGGGATTTGCATAAAACACACAATTCAAATGATTAGGAAATAACAGATTGTATTTCAGGTCATAATTCATTTCTCTAATATCTATTCTATATCTGCTTCAAACAACTCGATTTATTCAAGTTTCTCACCAAAACTATATTTCACAAGATTACATTTGAAGACATCATTATAACGTTATAATTTACTACTGTCCAATATTAAGTTCTCTGAATGGAGTTTGAACGCATCACTATGTAACTAAACAGAAGCTCCATACAGTTGCAAGTTGTGTTTGCTGTCAGTGTTAACGTTACTAGCTCTCCTCCTGATTTCATTAAAGGACTTGTTGTTCACATGTATTATTATCAGAGTAGATAGCATCAAGGTCGATCTTCAGATTGCATGTTTCTACTAAATTTAGGCCGATGACGATCGTCACACTATGATGGTTAAACAGTTTAATTAATCTGACATTCACATGACTCCTTGGTATTTTATATCCAAAATGTTCCATCACTGCTGATTTAAAGCACTTTTGCACAGGGTGAATATAAAGCTGAAATGTTGGTTCCCTCTGAAATGTTTACTGCACACTTCGGGTGAGTAGCATGACTTTAAAACACACAAAACAAACCGGTGCACACCGATTGTTAACTTGACTACTAAGGAGGAGATTTCAGCGCACACACAAACGTGTCTCAATGCAGGAAACAGTACAACATAAATATCGTAGCTTTTGTCATGGTTAGGAAACCATGACCTATGACACTGCAGTTGCTCGTTTAATCCCAACATTCCTAACAATACATTTAACTTAATAAGTGCTCTTCAAACTTAAAAAATGGGTTATAGTTTAAAGATGGATACTTTGGCATTCGTGTATCTATACAATATTGTTATCCCCCCACCCCTAGTTTTTACAAAGCTGATAATTATAATCATTAATGATAATTATTTATTATGGTGATCCAACTTGCAATCCTCCAGAACGCTATCATGCTTCATTGCAGAATATTGGCACTGAAACTTCTGTTTGATTCAGTTGAACAAGTGCATTTTCCAAGTTTTTAAAAACAGAAATACCATCCAACCTAACCAGCAACTCAAACAATATAAGAATCATACTATAAATGTGATTTCAGCTATAAAACATAAAAGAGGCCCTAAAATGCTGTTCTACTCTTTCCCTCTCCTTTAGTGTGTAGTATATATATTTTTTTTTACAGGTAAAAGTTCCTTAGAGTTGTAAAGCCTGAAGTCCACGCCTAAAAGGAGTTACCCTGTCCCTCAGAAACACTGCTCCTGAGCTGACTGAAACGGCTCCATTGAATTGTTGCCTTCACTTTGGTGACATTATGAGTCATAAACAAATAGACCTCCTACCGGCTAGTTCAGAACACCCTCAAACAAAGCCAGAGAGACGGGAGCTGGAGCTCCATCCAAAGAGTTCGGTTTGCGACCGTCACGTGGAGAAGACGCAGTGGTCTGCTCTGAGAAAGGAAATGTTCTTTGTATGGACCACCAAAAGAAAGATGACCTGAAGAACAAGTGGATACACTTCATATTTAAATCAATTCAACTTTCAAACTGGACACAGTTCACAGATCTAAAGACTTACTGCTGAAGGACGATGCTGAAAGTTCAGGATCACAGCCTGTAAGTATGATTTATTATTTGTAGATGTGTAATGTTTAAAACAACCGAGGTAGCTAACGTTACTGTGTCCAATGGCTTTGCTACTCAGCTTTAGCCCCACTGCTAACACTGTGTAGAATGTTTTATTGAATATTTAGATCTTGAATAGAGTTCGAGTGAGGAGGTGGGTTTGTGATTAAAGCTGTAGTGTTACATCGGCTTTCCACTCCAGTCCTTATGACTGTGACCCCTTTGTCATGAGGCGACTGTCATGGAGGCCGGTCTCTGTAACCAACAGTGTAGCTGTTCTGGAGCTACACAGCCGGGCTGTATTTGACTCTTTGAACATGCACAGTCCCCACTCCTAAATGCCTCTTCCTTTTGCAACTTTATCTGCCTGAGTTTAGCTGTGAGCCGGGGTTTTTCGTTAACTCAACCTGGTGCAAAAAAAAAAAAAATCACATCTCAGTTGGAATGACAATTGATTGGTGTAGTGACTGCTTTTATGGGCTGCTGTTTCACACACTTTTTTGTAATATTACTCAAGGGTCAGTTGCAAAAAGGAGAAAATCCTGGTCAACTAGAGGGTTGTGAAGAAGTCACCTCTGACAGACATCATCGCTGGAGGCCTTCCACTGCTTCATCCTGCGTTTCGCCCCCAAGAATGAGGTTTTCACTTTCATGGAATGTTGTTCAGGTAATACATACACTTTACATAGATTATATAACCTCTTATAACAATGTGACTATTGATGTGTTACAATTTGATTCTATAATTCTAGGTTGTGCCTTTTCATTTATTATAATGAAAATGAGGACCGTGAGCAAGCAACAGCATCTGCAGGGACAGCTGTCTACAAGGTTGTGTTCCCCAAGTCAAAGAATTGTGAATGCACAAAAAATTGAACATGAAATGTGAATTACCATATACATATAAATAAGGAAAGAAGCATACTTAATTCAAAACAAAAAAAGTGACTTTTTAAATGCTAGGTTTTTACAGATACATGAATAAACTGATGAGGCTGGTATTTGAGGAGGTGTTTGAAGACCCAACTCCATTTGTTGAGGTGTTGCCAGTATTGCCTGTATGGAGAAGATCATACATCATTACCATTGCAGCTAAAAACTATCTGTACAGTATAACAGTTTTTTTAAAAATATATTTATATATACACACAGCGGGTAAAATAAGTATTGAACACGTCACCATTTTTCTCAGTAAATATATTTCTAAAGGTGCTATTGACATGAAATTGTCCCCAGATGTCGTTAACAACCCAAGTAATCCATACATACAAAGAAAACTAAACAAATAAGTTCAGAAATTAAGTTATGTGTAATAAAATGGAATGACACAGGGAAAAAGTATTGAACACGCTTACTGAAATGTATTTAATACTTGGTACAAAAGCCTTTGTTGGTAATGACAGCTTCAAGACGCCTCCTGTATGGAGAAACTAGTCTCATGCATTGCTCAGGTGTCATTTTGGCCCATTCTTCCACACAAACAGTCTTCAGATCTTGAAGGTTCCGTGGGCCTCTTCTATGAACTCTGATCTTTAGTTCTTTCCATAGAGTTTCTATTGGATTCAAGTCAGGTGATTGGCTGGGCCATTCTAGCAGCTTTATTTTCTTTCTCTGAAACCAATGGAGAGTTTCCTTGGCTGTGTGTTTGGGATCATTGTCTTGCTGAAATGTCCACCCTCGTTTCATCTTCATCATCCTGCTAGATGGCAGCAGATCTTTATCAAGAATGTCTCGGTACATTTTTCCATTCATCCTTCCTTCAATTATATGAAGTTTGCCAGTGCCGTATGCTGAAAAACAGCCCCACACCATGATGTTCCCACCTCCAAACTTCACTGTTGGTCTGGTGTTTTTGGGGTGATGTGCAGTGCCATTTGACCTCCAAACATGGTGTGTATTATGGCATCACAAGAGTTCCATGTTGGTCTCATCTGACCAGACTATATTCTCCCAGTATTTCACAGGCTTGTCTAAATGTTGTGCAGCAAACTTTAAACGAGCTTCAACATGCTTTTTCTTCAGCAATGGAGTCTTGCGTGGTGAGCGTGCATACAGGCCACGGCGGTTGAGTGCATTACTTATTGTTTTCTTTGAAACAGTTGTACCTGCTAATTCCAGGTCTTTCTGAAGCTCTCCACTAGTGCTCCTTGGCTCTTGGACAACTCTTCTGATAATTCTTTTCACTCCTCTGTCAGAAATCTTGCGAGGAGCACCTGGTCGTGGCCGGTTTATGGTGGAATGATGTTCTTTCCACTTCCGGATTATGGCCCCAACAGTGCTCACTGGAACATTCAGAAGTTTAGAAATCCTTCTGTAACCAATGCCATCAGTATGTTTTGCAACAATAAGGTTGTGAAGGTCTTGAGAGAGCTCTTTGCTTTTACCCATCATGAGATGTTTCTTGTGTGACACCTTGGTAATGAGACACCTTTTTATAGGCCATCAGTTGGGACTGAACCAGCTGATATTCATTTGCACTGATAAGGGGCAGGATTGCTTTCTCATTACTGATAGATTTCAGCTGGTGTCTATGCTTTCCATGCCTTTTTGCACCTCCCTTTCTTCATGTGTTCAATACTTTTTCCCTGTGTCATTCCATTTTATTTCACATAACTTAATTTCTGAGTTTATTTGTTTGGTTTTTTTTGGGTTGTTACCGACATCTGGTGAAAATGTCATGTCAATAGCACCTTTAGAAATATATTCACTGAGAAAAATGGTGACGTGTTCAATCCTTATTTTACCAGCTGTATATATATATTTGAAAAGAAATAAAGGAATTTCAAGGTAAAAATTACAATTCTAATTTCTTCATTAGTTCTTATGATCTTGGGTTGTAATGAAACATTTGTGTTCAGATGTAGTTTACACAGATTTCATTCTATGTAATAACTTACTATTCTTCTATTCTAGGCCTCAAACATTGATAGTCAGCTCTGTATATGTTGTGGATAATCTGAAGGTTGTATGGATTCACACAGGTTGGATCGAGGACAGGATGGTGAACCATGCATGTAAGAGGGACTGGAACCTGGTTCATTCATCTCAAAACCTGACGACAGAGGATGAGGAAAACAAGACACTGATTTACAAGAAATACTGTTATAATGAAGCAAATAAGGACTCAGGAGGCAACATCAGTGCACAGGACAAATATTGATCCAGGAAGCAACAATTTTCCTCCAGATAAAACGGTGTGATCATATTGTTGATTACAAACATAATAACAGCCAGGAGGGGATTGTTAAATGCAGCTACATTTTGGCAGAAAGGTTACAGTTAAGATGACATTTTATTGTTCTGTTGTTGTTACTGTGTAGTGCTAGTGTTTTTACTGTATACAACACAAATCTGTAATCTCTAAATCTGCTGTGCTCTACATAATATAACCAAAGTCACTAATAAAACATGTTTGTATTTTAACAAGGAACATGTGTTAGTAGCTTACTTCCAGGCAACATATGTGTTATTCTTAGCTTCTTAGATAAAGAGAAGGACTGTTTTACAGCACATCATAGGCCTAAAGTCTAACGGTGTGTGCTACTGTTGGTGTTAGTTATATAGCAGATATTTCGCTAGATACATATTGCAGTAATGTATTATACTGTTGGATACCTCTCGTATTTCTTGGCAGCAGACGTTTTCAACTTCTTTCCGTTCTGCCGCATTTTCTGCATTTAAAGATCTAAATAAGTAAAGAAAGACAAAACGTCCGTCAATCACGGATGTTTGTCACTGCGATGTAAAGAAATCAAAGTTATAACGTTACATATCAAATATAAGACAGCAACAACATAACAACTTACCACTGTGAAACGTCCTGTTCCAGTCCTGGATGTGATGCTGGTTCGGGTTTCTATAGCTGACTCGTGTTCATACTGATACGGCAGGACAGATGCTATCCTTAATCTAAACTATGACCGTGTTTTTGGCCGCGCAGTGAGCCTTCGGAGCTGAATTCTGTTTATGGTTAGGGGCGGAATGTATGTATGTGGGGAAGCTACACGTAGTAAAACATGCAAAGTATTAAAGCATCAAACCTCTTCATTTCTGAAGATGAAAATATACAAAGATAATCTACAACGTCTGCACCTTTGCTGTTTTTAAGTTTAAATGCTGAGTATAAAATCACTAAGCCAATTATATCTTGACAGAGTTTGATTACATAATTGAGTACTCCCACAAGATTAAAAATTACCTTTTCATGCAACATTATAATTATTCTGTAATCTCAGGTATGGATTTACTACTTGCATTTTTATGTAAAGCATGAAACATTTACTTGTAATGAAATATGCTGTATGAATAAAGTTTTCTAGTCATGGCTTACAACAAGACATACTGTATATTCATCATTTTCTGTTTGGTAACAGTCGTCATACATAAACTAGCCTCAGTGTTTCTGCAGCTAGCCAGTTTCATAATGAAAGGCCCGGGGTGAAGGTGGCTGGTGGCTCGCAGCTTCGGCGTGAGCTTCTCATCTCCTCTTACCTGGACCTTGCCGCTTCCGGGGTAAATTTAGTTCCCTGAAGAAATCAGTTTCCCATTGTGTACTTCATTGATGGAATAAGCTGGTCTCTCCTACTGCAGAACCAGGCAGGCTGTGCTTACATGTACCAGAATGCATTGGGCGCTACGTCTGATAAAGAAATCAAACTCACAAAATGGCAAAATAACAAAAATCAGCAACTGCGGTTCGGTCTAAATAAATCCTTAAAAAACTACACCAGCTACAACAAGAGCAGCAATGACCTTCACTTTTACCAAAGGACTCTAGTGGCACTCTCTAGTTCTTCTGTATACCACGGGGACACAGAAGTGTGGGAAACACTGTAGCCTGTTTTGCTGCCGCACTAGCCACACACCAAATGTAAGGAAGCCTGAGAGCAAGTTCAGACAGTCAACTCATATCCGCCACTACACTCATATTCAATTCAATTCAATTCAGTTTATTTTGTATAGCCCAGAATCACAAATTACAAATTAGCCTCAGAGGGCTTTACAATCTGTACACATGCGACATCCTCTGTCCTTCCCTCATATAGCATACTCATCTCACTGCAACAAATATCCAACGCACTCTTTCGATTTTGGCAGTGTATTGAGTCTACGTTCCTCTAGAAGGGAAGTCATCTATGTGAGCCCCCTTCCCTATTGTGCTTCTTTTTGCAAGCAGTACAAATGTGGTACGTGTATTTCATGCTCAAAACATCCACTCCAGGTGAGTTGGCTGACTTGACTGATGTAATCATATGACTTCATGGGCACAGAACAATCCACATATTTTTAATTGATGAAGCTATTTGTAATAATCACCGTCACAGGTCATTTTTTCTGCCTTGTCACAGGTGTCTGACTTCCCAGAGGAGCAGCTCTTGGTAGCGGTGTTCCCAGGAGTTCCAACAGCTGCTGAGCTCTTCCTGTTACCTCACAAGAACCAATCGGAGGGCAAGAAAAAGAGTGAGGAGGAGCTGGAGCAGGTATGGGTGACAAGGATTCTATTTTATATCACAAATGTAGAAATTATATCGAATAAATCTCTCTTTGTCTGTCAACACCATGTTGTATGTGATTAACAGGTATCCGATATAATTGTAAGCGCGCTGAACCAAAACCTGGTGGAGTTCGAGCTGAAGCCTGGTGTAAGGGTGATTGTGTACAACACACAGTTAACACTGGGTAAGAAACATTTGCTTTCACTGCTTTCAATACTGAAATGAAGTTATCAACCATTAAATTCAACATGCACGGGTCATTTCAATAAGGCCTAATCATTTACTGTTCTTCATTTTGAACTGATACTGTAGTAACTATGTTTTGACAACAAGAGTTTTTCTTTGGTCCACCACTTAATATTCCTGTCGGTCTGCCTCCTTTCCAGGCACCAGAACACAGGGGAGTATGGGGGGAGGGGGGATTTCAAGTGGAGCTCCTTGAGACGATCTTTTATGACCGCCATCAAAAGCTGAACATCTGTTCTATTTCTTCAATCACCATCCAACCACAAAATGGGTGTAACACTGAGTATAATTATGTTAATTGTTTAGTCCTTGAGAAAGAACACTGTACAATTTAAGGGCAGAAACAAAATTCTGAATTGCTTAAAGAGTCAGTCCTTGGATGCTGAAATGGGAAGATTGATCGACATTCGACAAACTTAAAAATGCTGTTGGAAGTATCAAATCAATGCTGGATTCCTGGATTCACCTTTATTGTAAATAACGTGGCTGGTCTGGACAGCTCTACATTTGTATTGGTATTGGTAGTCCTCAGCACTCCTGCGTCCCACTGCTGGACAGATATACTTAGGTTAAATTATTCTCTAGCCGGTTTCATTAGGCACATAGTCTCTGGAGGCACACAGCCATGAGTTGTCTGAAGCTCAAAGTATTTGCAGCCTGGCATGTGCTGCTCTGTGACATTCTGTGGTGTGCTGCACTCTAATGACATTGGAGGTGTACCCAGCTGGATCCCTCTTTATATTTCACCTCCCAAGAAAAGGTCTAAAAAGCCTTCAAGCTGCCTGAGAAAGGTCAGCAGCATACGCACCACTGTCTCTGAGCCGAAGGGCTCGGGAGAAGCACGGAAACGTTGGAGAATGCTATGTGATTTCCCTCCAAAGACACAAATGAATGCACTCTTCAAAATAATGATAGGAATTTAAGGTGGATGCCTTAGAGCACCTAATAAGTGCTTGTTTGGTTGGCTTCTTGTTTGAGGTGAATGTAAGTGCATTTAACTGTTTCAAATCCACCTGGCATGGAGATTTACCTGCTGCTGTCATCTTCTTTGTCCATCAATAGAAATAGCAATTACTTATTACAACTTATGACATTTGAGATATTAAAGATAAGTGCATCATCATCTCATAATGTATTATCATCATTCTATATATAGCTGCACGGTGGTGTAGTGGTTAGCACTGTCGCCTCACAGCAAGAGGGGCCTGGATTCAATTCCTGGGCTAGACAACCTTCTGTGTGAAGTTTGCATGTTCTCCCTGTGTCAGCGTATATATTTTCATCTCAAGTTACAGTTACAACATGTTTACATGCATTAATGCTCATAATCCTCCTTGTTTTTCTCATCCTGGCTGTCCTGCAGCACCTCTTCTCACCCTCTCTCTGAAACGCTCCCTTGTAGCTCCTCCCTCCAGAAAGCAAAGTCTGCTCTGATTGGTCAGCTAGCCCGCTCTGTTGAGATTGGTCAATGTTTCACATTTCAAAAACTCTTCCTCCGGAGCTTCAGCCGGAACGAGTTTTACGTCACTTCCGTAACATTGTGACCTCATAAAGTTACAGAAGTGAAGGAGATAATTCAATGGAGCCGTTTCAGGTTTCTGAGGGGGAGGGTAACTCCTTTTAGGGATGGACTTCAGGTTTTACACTCTACGGACCTTTTACATGTAAAAAATATATATAACACACTAAAGAAGAGGGAGAAAGTGGAAATAGGGCCACTTTAAATGTACCAGATGTAGCCAAATGCTTAATTAGCAAAACCTAGTAAAAATGGTTATAAAACGGCTTTCAACACTTTAACTTCAATTAAATCCTCACATACTTGACTTGTTATCAGGGCTAATGTAGGCCTACATCCATTTACATCACATTTAACCAAATAGCTATTCGGGGGCAGGTTGAGGCAAACGGTAAAACCAAACAAAAAGGCAGACAACAACATTAAAGCATGTTTTATAATAGCCAAATGGTTCCTGTCCTCTCTCCCACAGCACCGTTGGTGGACTCTAACCCCCGACACAGCAGCTCCGCTATGCTGATGCTCCTCTCGGTGGTGTTCCTGGGCCTAGCAGTGTTCCTCATCTACAAATTCAAGAGGTACCAACCTTTATGATTACTTCGACCTGCTGCACTTAGAAGGCTAGTATATATCTATTACCATAGTGTCCATTATTGATGATACCAGATGAGCAGAGTCTGGCACCAATCAATCAGTCGTGTTTGGATATTTGATTTGACAAGTCCCCATCGAGGTTGTAGACAGGCTCACACACAGCAAGCAGTGATAAAATGCAGAGAAAACCACCATCAAATGGTTTAATATGCGGTTGCTGTGCCTTGGCTGTTATTTGCTGAATAAATTATTCATACTCAAAATGATTCTCTTGAAGAGTCGCAGGGAAATGGAAAAGCTGTCATTAATTATGGATATGAATTTTTTCCCATTAGTCTAAAGCGCATGCATTTTTCAAGAAATCTCACAGTTGACAAAACAGACCAATTAATAACCAAAATGAATAGTAATTGGAAATAAATTAGATAGTGACTAAATAAAGATGTATATTAAGTGTGACAAATGCAGATGGGAAAATATACCAATTTTACTGTAATTTGCGTAAAGATCAGTTACTGAGGTATGACTTTAAAGTTGGAGAGCCAGTAGCACTGCTGTCTTTGAAGTTAGTAGAGAATTGAGGGTTTGTCATCTCAAACTTATTTTGTTCCAGTTGTGCAAACATATATACAAAAATATATACATATTTCTTTCATTCTAATAAAAAAATGTATCCACTAGATGGTTTCTAACATAGTCCTGAGGCTCATTTGTTCATCTCTTCTTCTGTAAATCTTTAGAAAAATACCTTGGATCAACATATACGCTGAGGTGAACCAGGAGAAAGAGCAGGAGATGATTGGCTCGGTGGGCCAGGGCGACAGCACGCCGAAAATCACTCTGAGTGAGTTCTCCACATCCAAAGAACTCATGGAGAAAGAACTGGATGCCAGGGTGAAACGTAAGTGAAGAGCTATCGTATTCAGGTGAAATGGTGTGTGGAATCAAAACGTTTACTGGCTGACATTACTGAATGGGATTTTGGTCTGGTCTGATACAGAACATTTGTCAGCATAAAGTCAGAATAGGCAGAATAAATGTGTGCAGAGTTGGCAACTTAATCTCCTTCCAGCATTGTTAATTAAAAGGAGAAGCAGCCGCAGAGTAGAGACCTAGTGGAGCATTGCTGGAATCTATCCATCACTATGTTAAAACCCAACCAGGAAGGTTTTGACATATTGAAGGATAGATTCCAGTAAGGCTTGCAGTACTGAGAACAATAAATAATTAATAAAACCAACATATTTAAGCCTGCAGCCCTCAGATTCAATAAGCCAGAAGGAGCACAGAGGCCGCGACCTTAATCACTTAACTATTTGGTCAAAATATAACTTATTTAAAAATAATATTTCAGTCCAGCACAAAGAGAAAAACCATGAGCCCATTGGCTGAATGCTGCTTACATGATGCACAGAGTCTGTTTTGTAGCTTTCCCAACAGAAAGCAGTACAGGTCATCTGGCTCAGAGATAGCTGATGTGTTCACATTCAGAATAACAAATCACTGAAACAGGTCTTGCATAGTAGTGGACCCTCAAGCACCAATATCATCAGTATTTTGCTTTATTGCAAGCTTAATATTTCCATTAGGATAAATACCCATTGTTTTGATTTACATCCAGCTGTAATCATCTTCAGATTAGCAGCAGCAGTAGTAGTAGTAATATTAGTAGTAGCAGCAGCAGTAGTAGTAGTAGTAGTAGTAGTAATATTAGTAGTAGTAGTAGTAGTAGTAGTAGTAATATTAGTAGTAGTAGTAGTAGTAATAGTAGTAGTAGTAGTAGTAGTAGTAGTAGTAGTAGTAGTAGTAGTAGTAGCAGTCAGTTAAGCAATCTTGGAACAGCTTGACCTGATGACTGAAGTTGTGGCTCTTACTGAATAGAAAAATGTAATAATAAATGGTGAATAGAGTGCTATACTAAGAAGGTAAAAAATACAGTACTCTGAGTATAATTTGGATGAATAATTTGAAAATATACACTGGAAAAACTATTAATAGAATAGAGACAATCATTTCATTGCTTTAATACATTTGTTCTAACAAGCTTACGGAAAAAAAGACAAGATTTAAAAATGTCAGTAGAAAGGAAGCTTGCTGCAAGAATCAATAGTATATTTAAAAATAAAAGGTACCCTATGGAGTTTTTGACCATTAGTGCTATGAAGCTTCACGTTTGGATGTGTCAACTTCGGAATCAGCATTTCTCAATATTTTCTAAGATTTTTTTTGACCAAACAATTAACTGAAAAATCATATACATTAAAGGGTTAGGGGTTGGGGTTAGGGTTAGTGATTTGGTATTGCACTTCCATAAAGTCATGGCGGAGAGATCTTGGCAGGAATGGTCGTAATCAGTGCAGAAGAGGAGAGCTATCCTTAGTTTTAGTCCTCTATCACTGGGCACTCCTTTCCCATAATGCAACTCAAAATTGTCTTTCATTAGACCCTACCTGCCTAGCAAAAGCCCACAACTTTCAAATTCAAGCCCCAGTTCATCATGCAGGATTTCTTACAAATTTGTGGTGTCCAAACCCAGGCCGATATAACCCTGATGACATCATATGTGCAAAATCAGTGGAGTTCCCCTTTAATCTGTGGCATTGATTCTGTTCATTCATTTAAGCCATAAATATTAACAGCTTCTCACTTGTGCCAAATAATTAATACATTTCAAAACTGAAAGTTATTCCTTCTGTACGTCTGTGTGTTCAACTAAAGGCCTTTACACAGCTGGAGCGTTTTCTACATGTTATTTAATTCGGACGTCAATGTATTTTTAGAACTGTTGTTTTTGTTGACAGTACTTTCCCACATAATGCAAATATTACTTGACAAATTATCTAATTTTCAGAACAATGTTTTTGCACCACGAAATGAGGCATCAACCAGTCGCTGTGTGCAGATTGGGTTGAGTCGCAACAAGTATTTGAAATTCAAAGCAAACTGAAGGCTCGCTATTCTGAACCAAGACAGCACACTTTGTTATCCTTCCAATTTTGACAAGGGCAGGACAGACCAGATCCACTTCTCCGATCCTAGCCTTTCACAATAAAAGCCCTAGATATATAATACTCGCAGGCGAGTATTTGGCATTTTTGTGTCATTCATCCGTAATGTCGGCAGTGTGTAAAAGCCTTTAAAAGTGTTATAAAAAAAGGCACATTTTTAGTTATGCCCACTTTTGTACTTCTCTGCTATTTCACAGCTTCACAGCCTTTGATAAATGAACATTTCAGAAATTAACATGAGGTGTCAATGTCAAAGAAGTTATTTATGTTACAGGCATCAAAGTGCCAACACATAACTAACTATCTTTGTTCTTCTTCTTTGGTTTCATCCATGTCTGCTCAGGAGGAGTTGGAAATGCCTGCGAGAGCACAAGGGAGATTCCAAACTGTACTAGCGTGTAAAGCCGGAGCAAAGTATTACAGTGTCGGGGGTTTCTCTTTTTCTGTTTTGTAATTCTCAACACAGCTGATGTTAATAGTTTTCTAAGGGACCTCATTTATACAGACTTGCACGGATGCCTCGTTCAACAAAATCCATGCAGCAAATGTCAAGTTACTCAATGAGATCATTGTATTTACTGGCAGTTTTGTGGATGTAAGCTACATAACGACATTCATTTGCAGATTGAAATATCTTTCGTCCAAACCTATGAAGAGTTATGTACATTTCCTAAGGAGTTTGTTTTGAAAGTTATTTCTGCCTATATAAAGACTATAATGTCTGAGTCTTCATTCAAACAGGGAATATTATCGAAATGTCCAATATTATCATCTGTTCTGTTAAATGTATATACTATTACTTTCTACATGCTCGTAGTCTGAGTACCATGGCGACAACAGAGGATCTTACAATGGTGTGTTTAAAAGTTAAACTTAAAGAAATCAACTTTGTTTTTGCTAAGGTCCTGTGCATGTTCTTATTGAGGACACACTTTCTGTGTTGTAGATAAGCAAGTGTTGTAAATAGTTATTTTCTAATCATTCATCAGAAGAGCCACATGGACTTTGCCCAGACTTCTGTATTGCTCTCATTTTCCTCAGTTACTGTTGGCCGATATGTATCAAGTAGAATAGGGTTTGTATGTTAATGCAGCTCCAACTGTGTTAGCAAAAAACATATTCAGCTTCACATCATTTCCTTTGGAGTGAAATGCATAGGATCAACATATTCAACATATAAATATTTGGGTTAGGAATATGCAATAGATTGACATACATTTTTACACAGGTGACAGTTTTCAAACAACCTGAACTAAACGTTACTTGCCATTGGCTCTGGTAGTTCTGATTTGGCCTCACAGCAAAAGCTGTATCAGTTATTAGGAATATTTATTTATTTATTTGTGGCTACCACTGATCAAATTCACAATATTCAAGTGATGGGAGAACCATGATGACATTAATTCCACATAATAAATGCTGATATTAATGGTTATGTATCGATCCTCTAAAATAGCAGTAGGCACAGGGTTAGCTTCTGATGGTCTGCTGGTTCTATTTTGGAACAGTTTCTGTTTGGCAAAATACCAATCTGAATGCAAATATGAATATTTTTGTTATTTATGAATACAGTTAACTTTCAAATGTTTAAGGCTACACCTACTGCATTTGAAATCCATCCCTCAGAAAGCCCACAGAGTATAGATGTTTTAACATTGCTCATGTTATATTGAATATGGCATATGAAAAATAGCTCATTATTCTGTTGATACAGGGATATAACAGTAACTTGGAATGAACCCCTCAGTGCAGTGTTTCTCCCTTGGTCCTTTACACAGAGTTTCAGGTTGTCTGCTCCATGCAGCCTGAGGAGTGTTTTAGATTTGATGGCTAAAATTGTCTAACAAATATTTTCATTCATTTAAAAAGAAAAAAACTAATATTGTCTCTAAATATGAAGACTGGAACATTTATATACATATACATGTCAAAAAATTCACAAAGAGAATTTTGGCCGCTGATGGCACCATAAACTGCCCGACACTTTCAACCCCTAATGCCCCCTCTTAAGGTCTGATTCACTAAGATGTTGACGTTATGCATGTCACAGCACAAATATAGCCATCATATTTTGCCACTAGGTGCAATTAGCCCTCTTTTTGCGTCTGATTCCAATTATCTATGTGGCAAAGTATAAATGTGCTTGAGGCCAATGAGTCTGTGTGAGGCCATATAGACCGGGCTCTGGTCGGACACATTGAACCCGTCTCCTTTCATAGGGCCCATATACGCCTCAGTGCTGCAGAGCACACATATGTGGGTGGTTGAAGTGATACAAAATGAATGAGGAAAATATTAATTACATTCTCTAATTTTGAGACATTTTTGATTTTAATTATTACCTGCAGCGATCCCATGACAGCAAAGACTAAGAGAGACGCTGTGCGCATCTATGCTTAAGGCACAGCAGTGTAACTTTATTTAAACATGTAAAAACTTGCTTTTAAACATGACACATAGGGGTGCTCTATTCATTAAGTTTCCATGACACACCTGTCCCACATGATTAGGGATCGCTGCATGTATTGAACAAACTCTAAATGTTTCAAATGTGTCAGAAAACTCTTAAAATAAGACAATGTAATTATTATTTTCCTCACTAATGAAATATATCACCCACCTGCAACAGTGTTCTGCAGCACAGAGGCGTAAATGGGCACAGTTTGAATCATTCCTGGCTCAGACTGTCACCCGTCACAACCAACGCATTCCGTTTAGTTTAAAATGAGGGAGTATCGTTCTCCCAGCATGCAACTGTCCATCAGCACTGTGTTCTCCAGGACCACAAAAGTTGAGTGGCCACGGGTTGTCTCCCGTTGGCCTCCTGGTATCCAGCATGATGATAATCAAAGGAAGCTGGACAGCTGAGCAGAGGATGCCTCGTGCGGAGCTTTCCCACAATGCTCAGCTCAAGTAAACAGCAATTGCAGGAGAAGCGAGAGGGGCAGGGGAACACTGCACAAAGACACAGGCTGTCACATCACACATGCATTACCTCAAACAGAGGGTTCTCAATCCCAACAGCCATGCCAAGCTTTGTTACTGCAGACGGAATACACATTGAAGAAAGATTGTTTTATAGCTTTGTTGTTGTTTTCAACTCAGCAAAGAGTTTGGATTTTCACTTTGTTCCAATTTTTATTAGCAACACAGTATTAGGAGAAACAGTATAACAACCATCAAAAAGTTTGTGCTGCTGCAACTCAATCGTACTTTTATTGTATTTTTTTGTGACCCTTTGAAACTGTAAAAGAATGTACAAAGACTAGACTGGTTCACAGCCAGGTCATAATGCTTTGTAGCAGCTGTTGCTGGGTAAGAATTTGGAGCACAATAAAAGTGTAAACAAAGTGGAGAATAGCTAATAAAAATGTTATACTTCATTTCTGCTCAGACATATTGGAACTGTCACCAGTAAAATAAATGAATACATGTCGGGTAATTTCCTCATTGTTCATTCAGTCACCACTTGGATCAATGGAAATTGCTGCCTCTTCTGATATCTTCAATGCCATATTATACTGTAAGAGCCAGATCTTCGTGGGTCCATGATGGAAAAATGAAAGAGATTCTTGCTTTGGTCATATTTCAGAAGGCATAGCAATGATCTTCAGTGCACAAAAATCTACAATGCATGCATCATCAGTAATGTTCTGTTTCATCTTTATTTCAATATTTCTATGGTAAGGAAACTGTCATTTTGAAATTGTTTCAAATAAATGTATTTTTGTACATCAACACATTTGTTCTCTGGGTCATTACATTTCTGTGAACTGAAGGGTGCAAAGAAAATGATGCTCGCTGCAAATTACGCTGTCGACAACACAAAGCACCAGCACCAATCTACAGTCAAGAAGCTCACACGGAGGTTAGAGAACCAGCGGCTCTGCTCCGGTCTTCCTGCTCCTTCTTCACTCATAGACCAAAAGCTGCAACCAAAACTCTGTTTAAACAAAAAGGTCAAAATTAACATGTGTATTTACCTATTTTCCATATTTTTTATCATTATCAAGACAAAGGGCAAATGCATAAGATAATGGCTAAGTGAACAGCTGGTGCACATATCCTGATATGGTGTATAGTAATATATGCACTTGTGTGCTGTATAAAAACAAGTGAAAATATTTGCCATGTGGGATTAGGATGACACTGAGTATGACACCTCTCCAATGAGATATGTCAAACTTGAGACGACTTTTAAACAGTCCATCTGAGCCCATCAAAAGCTCTTCTTGTTTTATACATATATATCTGCATTCAAGTTTATTACAACTTGGGTCTTATTTAAGCTAAATTGCTAAGATCTGGGAATGTGTTTACATTGCTAAAATTAGGTCAAGCAGGAAACTAACCACTAGAGCCAGCAAGAGCTAAAAATAAAGTTGTGACCGAAACAATTTTACAAGAGTTGTCTGTGCCCAAAGTTTTTCCTGAGCAATGTGGGATTGATACATTGAACATTTTGTGTGCGCTTAATTAGTTATATCTTCAAATAAAGTGGTTTAGACAGCCCGTTCCCTGTTGGCAATAAAAATGTTGGTATTTCGTTTCTGCAAACCTCTGATGAATGTCAATGTTTAGTGATATAGTTTATTAAACGACTGTTGAGAAGGTTACGTGATATTATATTGTAATATAGTAACAAGTGAGAACATCTTCTGAAGGTGGGATGGATGTGGCTGGTTGGTTCAATCAAAATCAGGTCTTTCACCTAGGACACCACTGTTTGTGTCCCGTGTGAAATCAAAAGTAAATATTGACTTTGCACTCGTGACATAAGGTTATTATGGTAGTTATATAATATATTGTTCCCTAAGGGCAGTTGTTATTTTCCATGCTAGTTACGTTTTGTCATGTAGTTATAATTTGAATAAAAAGTATTAAAAATAATATTAAGTATCAAACCTTAACCAAGTAAAGGTTTGATAATTAGCTTGTTTAAACCTGTCTTATCATCTGACTGCTGTTTCTTTCCCTTTTGCCGTGTTCCCATACCGCCGAAATGACTGTACATTGCTGGGTAAAAAGTTGATAGAGTGATAGAAACAAGTTCCAAAACTGCAAAAATAAGTCACAGGATATAAAATAAAACGTTACTCTATGACCATAACACCCACAAATGTCATCATATTGGAAGCATCTGGGTTAATATGAACCACTCAGACAGAGAGAAAAGAAATGGAATGAGAAGAAGATTGAAAATGAGATAATTTCACATATGAACTAGCTGTTATTCTGTGAGCTTCATGCAATAGGAGGATGGGATTTTCCTTCCACATGTGTGTCCTTCAAATGTGTTGAATCAGGACTTATGCGAGTGAAGGAAAGCTCCTTTTTTTAAAAATAATACTGGTTAATTATTTGGGTTTGTAGTTATCTACAAAGCCAACCTCTTGAGGAGTTTATGATATGAAGGTGTATATACGAGTGTCTCAGAGAGTAGGACTGGTCATCCATCAATCAGAAGACCAGGTGGCACCTTGCCATCATTGTATGAATGACATGTAGTGTCAAAGCGCTTTGAGGGGTTGGAAGTGTAGAAAGGTGATGTACAAGTACTTTTACGATTTTTTTTGCCATTTTTGAAAAGAAGCGCTCGGATAAAAAAAGTGGATCAGTCATAAAGAAAGTTGCTGAGTGCAGCGCTTTTTCTCTGTATGCAGCTGCATGTGGCTGCATAGGCTCCCTCCACTGGTGCTCAAAAAACAAACACTATGTGAACACAGGCTCTTAAACTGCCTTTTTTGGCCACTTAAGGGGCAAACCATTGACATATTACCTTTGAAGGTATGTTTACCTTGTCAGGAAATATTACGAGCAGCCCCTTTTACATTGTCACATTGTTTTTTTGTCATATGATACATTGTTATACATTATGTTTTATATGATATTCATTATGCCAGCTTTAAAGAGCTCACATAGAGATATGGCCTTACCGAATGCAGTGCACAGTGCTTTGTGACCCGTATAATTTTGATATAAATATGTTTTCTAAAGTTTCATTACTGGCCGCAGTCACTAGCTTTGCCTACAGTTCAGAGGAAACTATGAATTTAAGATAAAGTGTGAAGCAATTTGAACTACAGACAATTACCCGATCCAGGAACTCTGTTAAGGGCATTGGCGCCCATGTGGTATGCGCCCAAAGCACTTGGTTTTTGACAAGACTCAATAATTATAATGCTATTAAATTATATCAAGAAAATATTGAAATAAATAGCTCCTATGTCATGATTTAAAAACAATTATACAGTACTTTACATCTGGTGATACAAATGTCACCCGTAGATGCAAAAGTAACCCCCAATAAAGCTTCCCCCACCATGGTTTAAAAGGTTTTAGGTGCTTTTTAATAGCAAATAAATCCCTAAAAACACTCAAAATTCAGATTCTGAAATTAGCAAAGAGCTGGTGGACTAATTAGGACAATACAAAGCCAGACATTTCCCTCAGAAGTTGGTGGTGACCAAAAAAGAGCTCAAACGAGAGTGAAAATTATTCCTCAGGTGACTGCAAACATGACTCCAAAGAAATGCTACTTATTTATCATTTGACAATATTTGACCACATTAACTTTATAAGATCATAGATGATATTTCAATGTTTTGTTTACAGCTTGTTGTATGTCCCAAGTTGTCAAAAATCATTTAGGCAGGTTTAAGTTCATGTTGCAGCGGGTAATAATAGGTTTATATATATCATTCATTTGCTGCAGTGGGCATCCTGAACTTGAGGGTTAGGGTCAGGTGTTGATAAAATCTGGTCCAGCCTACATAGACATTTACTAGTCACATTACTATCACTATTACCTGTACCATTAAGCATTTTAGCTTTACTTCCACCCTGAAGCCCTTTTGCTTTCTCGCTCTGCAGGTTTCCATGAATCGTTGTGGTACCTGGACCGTAGTCGTGCCTCCTGCTGTGAGCCGACTGACCCCCACTGCTACTTCCATTATTATTATTAATCACATTACTATCCCTATTTTCATAACTATAATTCTACTATAATAATTGCTGCTGTTATTATAAGTAGTCTTATTATATGAATCATTTATGTCATATACATTGAATGTGTTGTATCTCTGTTATGCTGTTCATTCTGTACACATGACATCTATTGCATTCTGTCCATCCTGGGAGAAGGATCCCTCCTCTGTCGTTCTCCCATAGGTTTCTTCCTTTTTTCTCCCTGTTAAAGGGGTTTTTTAGGGGAGTTTTTCCTGTGCCGATGTGAGGGAAGGACAGAGGATGTCGCATGTGTACAGATTGTAAAGCCCTCTGAGGCAAATTTGTAATTTGTGATTCTGGGCTGTACAAAATAAACTGAATTGAATTGAATTAAACATAGGATGGCTTTGACCTTATAGACTCAGGCATGATGTATCTGAGGGTAATGGAGCAGTTACAGCGATTATTGATTGGGTAAAATCTTTGATTTGATGGCTCCTGCACAAGAATCCTGCATGCAAATGTCCATTCAGCCAAGAGCAACGTGATTGGAGACTGAGATATTTGTGGTGCTCAATGAAAGATTTTTCTCCAGAGTGAAAACAGCACTGTCGTCTCAGATCCATCATCATCGCTCTCCCTGCTTGGGATTACTTCCACTAGAGTATAAAAATACCCTGTCACTTTATAAAAGTGTATTCCACTTTTTTCAGTTTTCTCTGGCTGTGGCAGATGAGACTCGGACATGAAAAGGAATTATTGGAGTTATCAATGCAAAATAGCACAGCTGGCACAAACAAAAGCCATTTGTCTTTATTCACTGGGGAAGTCTTAGAGCAGCCTCGTTATACTGTGGCTTGAATTAATCTTGGGCCCTTGTCCCTCCTTTTCACCTTGGGAGTCTGATTCGATGTATTACAGGGCTCTTAGAATCCTGAACACATACACTAACCCTTGGTGCAGGTAACCGATAGACTAACATGTCAGGTGGAGGACAGAGGCACATAGCAACGCAGCAGTGCAAGCTGAATGTGGAAAAAACAGTTTAAAGCTGGGTTTCACTGACAATATTACAGTTTCTGCATGGTTTGATTTTTATTACATTTTATTACAGAACAGTAGAACGGAAGTCAGATCAGGAGAGACTAGAGATTCACACATTCATCAGTAGAAATCAGTTAGCCTTTGGCTTCACACAGGACACGAACGCCAGTCCCCTTCGTTCTTAATTATTCGTGCTCTTAGTGTCTAATACTGATGCAGGTGGGTTTATATTTATATTTTCTAATGGATAAATCGACATTAGTAATAGTTCGACATTAGCTTAAAGTCTTCCTCAGTGCTGAGCTAAGCTTACCATCTGCTATTTGTGTTAATCTTCTCCAATAAAACTCTAAAATAAGCAAATGTAGTATATACAGTAACCTTGTCTTTGATGAAGAAATTATAAAAAATAAAATAAAGTAAAGCCTCAGCCTCGGGTTAGGTTTAGGTCTTCAGCAGTTGTAGGTGGGGTTTGATTGATCAGGCACGACCAGGATTCTGGTCTCAGTTCAGACCTGTGAAGAACACTCCTCCACTTTCTTTTCTGAAATCACACTCGCTCTGATCACCAGGCAGATAAGGCCATTGTAAACGGTACTGTACTTGTATAGCGCTTTCCTAGTCCTACAGCCACTCAAAGTGCTTTAACACTACATAAGATAAGATAATCCTTTATTAGTCCAGCAGCGGGGAAATTTACATGTCATCATTCACCCATTCATACACTGATGGAAGTGGCTGCTATGCAAGATCAGGACTCTGAGCCCAAGGGCACATCGAAATGGACTAGCAGAGCCGGGGATCGAACCGCCGATCCTCTCATTGAAGAACAACCCAGCTCTACCATTGAGCCACAGTTGAGGAAAGTAGGCATATGAAACACATTAATAAGATATTTATAAAGTCATGTTTCTTTTTTTCATTTCAGTGTAATTACTGTGTATTTTAATCTATTAAGTCGTTTTGATTGATTTCATTATAATAAATAACAGTCATTCTAGCATTAAATAAATCACATTTGATTAGCTATAAACAACAACATTGCCGTCAACAATGTCTCCACATTACCTCATTACATTAGTTTATGAGGTAACATGATTAAACTTGTTGAAGGTGAGACTCTGATGCTAAGCCTGTTGGATCTTACTATTTAGAGGAATGCAAACTCACCACCTGTGCAGGGTGGCATAATTAACAAAATGTCTACATTTAGTAAATCTGTCAGTTTTAGCAAATTTTTGGAAACTCATTACCAAGCGTAGGGGAGTAAGTTTGTTGTTTGGCACGGGACTGGTTCCAGAGTAAAAACCATTAAGAGGGGCCTGGTGCATATTGAACTTTTGTTATAATAATCAATTTACTAGTTCTATCACATTTGGAGAGAAAAGCACATTACATAAACAGAGGCACTTAGTGTGATCAAAAGCTCTTTGCTCATTCAGCTCCACCAACACTTAGCCAGCGAGGCACACTGCAGGGACACCTTTGACCTTTGTAACGCTGTCATAAGAGCCTTCACACCCAATTAACTAAGCTGGGCTTCACAGGGAGGAACCTCTTCCTCCCTGTGAAGCAGTTACCATATGAATAACATATGAGTAATGATCCCCTGGCCAGCAAATTACAATGTTCTCTTTTATGTATTCAAGCAATTAAGTAATCATCATTCTCAACACATGGACAGAGACAATAAACATTGAGAGTGATCTCTGTATCCAAGAAAACTGTTAAGATCTCCATGCAACATGTATGAATGCTCTTTGAAAAAAGATATTTCATTTATTTATTATTCATTAATATGCATAACCTGCCTCATGTCAGAGCTGTTAGTGAGGCCGCATTTTTGATCAGTTGGAACTGAATGAATGAATTCAAAGCCAGAATTATTGTTCTGTATTGAGCTAAACTGTGCAAAAAAAAATCCTCTTATCTAGTTTGAAAGCTAGTTAATGGATGAGAAAACAATATTATGGGAGGGCTGTTGTATTGAATTACATCAGACTGTACAGATGTGCTTTATAAAGTAGCTGCTAAGTGGATTATCACCTTTTAAAGTTGTTTGTAGTGAACAAATAGTCAAAAGTGTGAAATAGTTGACTATAGACACAGGGCAACATTAGCGTTCATTTGAAGTATTGTTTCTAGCCACATGAAAAAACACCACTCTCTCCATTCTTCTATCAACTTTTGAAAAAAAAAGAGGCTCTTTAACGGAAAAACATGACAATATGTTCATGAACTACTGGAAACGTTGTCTGCTTGGTGCTGAGCAGGTAGCGTATCAAAACCAAAACAACAAGAAGAGACACTAAAAAGCTGTACAGATCTGACGGACATGACCCGCTGAGTCAGGTGATCTTTCTCTGAGGGTTTGTGACTATGAGCAACACCCTCCTGAATACATATGACATTGGGAGCATTTCTTTTGCCTCACCAAGGCTCTCAAGGTGGCGATGGCTTATAGAAAATGGTGCTTACAGCTTAACAGCACAAACAACAGCAAAAGTGTCTGCAGAGCTAACAGTGTTTACCAAAGGGGGAACCCGAGGGGCGGTGCTGCGCCTTTGTGTCGACGCGGTCGGTTGAACGCCAGGAAGAGCAGTGGCGGCGAACCTCCTCTCCTCCAGAGCTGTTCACAGAGCTCGCCAACTCCTCCCGAAGCTCTGTCTGCAGGCCAAGAGGAGCTGCAAAGCTGGATCCGGGTCTGGGTCTGTCCCAGCGGACTGGTGATGCTGGTGGCCTGGTGAAGTTCTGGTGAACCTGCATGTCATAATTAGGTTTTGTGTCATTTTTCAGGGAATAAAACCCAATGACCGGAATAAGGATAAGTATATAGAAATAGCAAATCTTAAAGTCATATAAAGTCATCCTTATTAAATTCAGACTGTTTCATAACTAGTTAAAAGATCCTTGAAGACACTTTAACCATATCCAGTGTCAACAATAACTGACCCAGTATTCATAACAGATTCATTCATAATGGGCAAAACCTGCCTCAAGCCGGACCGTTTGGCTCATTCGCTCTCTGCTTAATACAGTAGAGTTAACTCAGTATTATTGATGAATCCCACTAGCTGTTATGCTGCTGGATTTGACATTCCACAAAAAAAAACAGCAATGCAGTATCAAGCTACACAGTTGATTATTATAAGCTGTGCAGTCAATGTATGACACCAAGCTTACAACTCTATAGCTACAGGGTAGTAAATACCAGGAAGCTTAAGACAAAACAACATGTCTTGTTGTAGTTAGTTCCATCTAAGGGGCAAAGCCTCCGGGCAGGAGCCTGTGCTGGGAATAGAAGGTTACAGGGGCCAATTAGAGGGTTCAGCATGGCTGCAGAGATGGATGAGGCAGATATATCAGATGCAAAGAGTTGAACATCAATATGATTGCTCTGATAATGATTTAGATATTTGGATTAGCACTACCCATTAAAATAACCCATTAAAAGATAAGTATAAGGGATACTGAGGCTTAGTTTGATTACTTTAAAGAAGGCTAAATGGATTGAAACTTATTAAAATCTTTAATGAAAAAGTACTTTATGAAGCCGATTATCTGTCTGAAAGTGAAAAACCCTTCTCTCTGTTGCTTTAGCCAGCGGATAATAGCCATCTTTTCCTTTTTGACTGACATATGAAATATGATAATTTGGCTTCCATTCACACAGGGATGATACACTAAGTGAAGCTGTCAGAAGCCGCGTCTCCTCAACAACACTAGTCAAAGTCCTGTTGCCACATCCTGACAGTTCTAAGAGTCTTTGTTGAATTGTGATCCCCCGATGTATTGCGACAGCATCTGTGCTTTCATTTTCAATTTTACCGGCTCCAAAGGCCCATATGGAGACTGTCTGAAGCTATTGTGTCACTTTGTATGCAGATATTTCAGCTCTTTGCATTTCATTGGTGCACCTTGTTGCTTGGATGCAGATGCACTAGCCATTTATATCGAAATCCTTTATTTTAACAGAATGATTTAAAGATCGGCTGTGGCTCTACTTTCTGTAATCGGCATGCACGAGACAGTGCGCCAAGGGTTGATTTCTAATGTTAAATACACTGTAACACATTCAGTCAAGAGATGGAAGATAAACACAGCAAGACGTGACATGAGGTTTATTTATTCCCCCATAAACTTTGAGTAACAGTAAAATCTGTCTTCTTTGGGAGTATGAACCTCTAAAAAAACCTTGAAATGAGGTTCCTCTGCATAGGAATAGGTGAGAGACAGTTCAACAAAGTTCTAAACTGTATTAGTCAAAAACATATCAACATTGTTGTGTGGATCTTTGGTGCAATACTTCTTTAGTGGGTGAAAGTTCTTCGAGGCCAAGTGGCAAAAATTGCAATATATATTTGTAACTGTCTGATAGTACTCATTCCTGACTGAATGTAGAGAAACACTGTCCCATAACCCCATCACCCCAGACACCTAGCAACATTTTGGGTGGGAAAATAGTAACAATGTAGGGCATACGACTTTCAAAGTTCAAACAATATGGCTGTCACCTACTGAGCCATCATCACTCTATTGGACTTAATTCTTTTCCGGATCCACACGTCCAGGCAAACGGAGGAGAAATCGGATCTGGGACCTTGATCAGTCTTTCGATTATTTTGAGTTAAAAAATATAAATGATTACGTTCTATCCAAGTGGGATTTCAATAGCCAATGCGTTAGATATGTGGAGCACCTGACAGGGTTACCAGGCTACGGGAACCTTCAGACCCTTGAGGCTAACGTTAGCTAGCATCCTGTCCTCTAGTTCTCGTTAAAGAATAAACAACGCGTGTTGAACATGTCTCTCCAACCATTTCTCATCGAGATTCATTTAACCTTCAGCTTTTGTTTTTTTCTCACTTCAAACCATTACTATATTTGTTATCTTAGTTTGTGCATTATGTGAGTTTTATTAACATTAGCTTCTCCAAGAGATACCATGAGATTACCTGTAGTGAGGTAGTCATGTGTCATTATTAACAAATATAGTAGTGTGTCCATTTTTGAGATTAAGGCCTTTGCACACAAAGTATGTCATTTTTGGTCGTAAATTGTTGCACGTTTAAAAATAAATAAAACCTAACATTGTGTCAATCATGTTTAATCATCATTAAAGTTTTTAAAACAGGTTTGAGTTATTTTCCCACTATAGAGTCACTATAAATGCAAATGGAATCATCCAAAATGGCTTCTGTTAAGTGGATTCACTTCGTTCATTTGCCTTCCACTCTTGACACATCCATGGCCTCCAGCGCCAAAGACTTTAACAAAACCAAAGTAAAGAATACAGAGCAGCAGGTGTGGGGAGCTGCTTGGAATCGGGGATGGAAACAAGTTAAGCTGTCCTTTATGAGTCAGAGAGCAAGATATAGTCATCACCTGATGCTGCATCATGTCACCAGATGAAGTTAACTGGTAACTTAATGCTGCACTTGTCAATATTTTTTACAGTGACGATAGATCACATCACTATATGTGATGAGAAAGAGAACTATCATGAACTCTTCAGCTCCCCTCAGCTCTATTAGTGTTTAACAGATTTGGTTTTATACCCTGCAACACATTGTACACATGTAACACATTGTACACTACCTGCTCAGCACCAACGTTATGGCAGCTCAATGCTGAACATAATGGAGCATTCAGCTACTTAGGAGCCAGACATTTCCCTCAGAAGTTTGTGGAGTCCAAAAAATTGAGAGATACAAATGTAGAGACCATGTGGACAACAACATAGGATCAATGTTAAGAGGAAAGGAAAGCGGAATTGGGGAAACTATTACAAAATCTAGTTTGATCTGTTGTGCAAAAACTTTAACTCTTAGGATAGCTGAGGTGTGACACTTCTAGAAACCATCTGACGGCTGCAGAACCATGCAGTGTAGATCTTTGTAACTGTTTACTCTTTATGCAGTCAGATTAATAATATGCATGTCATATCGGTCAGGCTTGTTTGAGAACAGCTTTCTTTCATCCTGTCTTGAGGCTTTAAGTAACCCCATATAGGAAAGCTTTTAATGCCTCTGATCTAAGAATTCAGTGAAGTGATTTCTATACATCAGTGTACTTAAGGAACTCAAGGCCTGGCCAGTTATTTCCATGGGAGACATTCAGAAAGTAGCTCATTGAGTCATGTTGACTTTTTTTAATTTAAAGGGTGACTGAAAGTAAAGGAATGAAAAGGAATGTGGTATCTTAAAATGGAAATATGTGTCAGACACCTGGTTGATTCAGTAAATGGAAAAAAGACAGCTGGTGTTTCCATTTCTTGATTGTGTAAGTTATGAACTCCTTAGGATTGGACCAATCTTGTCTGTTCACCTTGTGATTTTCAATTTCATTTTTTTTCAAAGGATGTTTATTTGCTTTTTAATGAAAATGATTTACATAAATAACAAACACTGTGAGAAGAGTGCAGATGCTGTGTGCTTCAGAATTACACGAAAGAATAATGATGAAAGACATCAAGCTCTAATGAGACATCTGGAATTGCATATAAAAAGGCAACCTGGTGGATTCCTTCTCTCCCTGAGAAATGCTTGTCCTTGATGCCTTGCGCCTTGCTGAAGTAATGGATGCTGTGGTTTGGTTGCCAAATAAGGTTTTTTTTCTTTTCAAGCTGTATTTTGATATTTTGCCTATAAATTCCTGATGTCTTCGACGACAAGTACAGAACACTCATCCTGCAGGATGAGACCAGACCGAGCTTCTTCCCTGTGAACAGAAACTTACATTGGCAATGAGATTTGTTTCACATAAGCACTGGGAGACCCACAGTGAGATTCACTTGTATACAGCTGGCTGTATAGAATGGGGCACCAACAATTGTCTAAAGCCGGCATTTGAGATTGGATGCCAGTTTTATAGTCTGTGTTGGTTATTTATGGGAACTGAAACTGACAGCAAACAACAGGGTTAGAGCTCCACAAACACCTATGCTGCAATCTGGCAAAGATTAAATATCAGTTTAAAGGTCAATTAAGCTTGATCTTCACTCCGACTCAGAACAAAACATGTCTCCCAAGAGCTTAGTAGGCAGTTGAATTAATTACCAAAAGGTCTTGCAGATGAAACTGCTCCTCATATAAAAGTGTTGCTTGAAGGGAGAGCCAATAAAACTCTTGAAACCTTTGAACTCTATCTAATTGGAGCATGTTTCTCACTACAGGTAAAATTGCTATGAAATGAGGTGAGGATATCCATCGTCCCCAAAGGTTCATTCTTTCTGACCCTCTGACCCTTTTGCCAACACTACCATTAGACCAAAACTTATTTTATGTGTCATCATGAAAATGTGCTCATTCATATTCCCCAGAGGTTTATATATATCCATGAGAGGATATTTTGATATGATTTTACTTGTCAACTTTTGTGTTGAACTCTTTTTTATACAAGATGATTCATAATTGAATGGGCATATTCCAGTGAAATGCACAGAGGGCATACCTTCACAACACATTCTCACTTCCAATAACGCAGCTTGGACAGTGGCAATAAGCGTCAAACCATGATGCACTATTGCACGCACTAGTGACGGTGTTTGAGTAACAAGCTAGTTACACACATAGCATCCGTCCAAGATGAACGTCCGTCTTCACAGGAGGTTTGATTTAGGCAAAACAACCACTTAGTTAGGTGAGGAAAAAAGCGTATTTGACGTAAACTTGACTACGTACGAGACAAGCAGACGTGAGTCAGAAGACCAACGACACTAACGCCAATGTTTACTTTTAGTATCACACAGGAAGTGAACATCTGTCTCCTGGTCAAAAATCCTGAGTTAGTTTGACTCATCCAGCCGCCCTACTTGGACTATCTCGCTGTTTAAACTACATCAGTTGCTCTGAGCGTAATGCTGCAGGTGGGTTCGTCGCATACACACGCTGAATGAGTGTCACTGTCAGATGCAGAGAAGGGCTGACCATGCTGTGTTACTTGACCTTGTCTTGGAATACAGGGTGTGATGAATAGAGGTCACAAAGTTCGAAAACTATTCATATGGCAAGCGATGCAAATTTGAGACAGACTTGTGCAATAAAAGCTTTGAATAGTTTGGGCAGGCGGTTTGATCCCATTGGCCCCGAGCAGCTTCCGGCTGTCTCAGGTAAATTGTTGTATATGTAACATAGTTGAAAAGGTTCAGGTTAAATCCCGCTAAATAGGAAAACTATGCCAGCTGTTGTTGTAAATGTGTACCTGCATTGAATAGAAGTAGGAAAGGATTATGGGTAATCCTCCAAGCATCGGAGGATCTGCCACTAGATAACGTGTCTGTGAATGAATGTGGACAAAATAATGTTAACTAATTTGAAAAGTACATAAAATTTAAGCTGCCTTTATTTTGTTGGATATCATTTGTCTTAGATTATGTTCCCAAGGTTTAATTGTGTTAACCATTCGTTTTTTGTGCGTTTTATTATCAGTAAACATGTCTCAAGTCTAGCTAGTTAACATTAACATGATGATCTAGTGGACTCTTCATGGACTTAAGGGCATAACAAATGTTAAAATGAATGTCAAGTACCCTTTCAGGATACTGTATGAAGGATAACGTTTGTAGGGAATAACCAGTACTGGTGCAGGTTACTGGATGAAGGACCACGTTAAAAATGAATTACTATTACTCGTAGGCTACATGGTCTTTGCAGGGTTAATTAAATACAGATGTCGAAAGACTAAGCTTATTAGGTGGATTTGGGGATCTGTCCCCGCATGAATCTTTATTTTTCACTAATCAAAATTTGTGCATTTTTAGATGTTAGTTGAGCCAATTTAGATAACAGCTTTAAAACCATCTCATTGTGCATTAGCATCAATGATCTTGTCAAGCAGCCATACATGGTAACAAGGTTAAATGTGACAACAAATGATCCACACTACATGTGAATATGCAGAGCAGGCTTAAATGACCACAAAAGATCTGAATATGAACGTTGAGAATGTTTAATTATAGTACTTAAGTAAAAGCAAATTCACACTACTGTTCTCTCTCTATTCACTGCCTGTCTCTTTCTCTGTGACTCATCACTTGTCCTCCTTACCAACATGTAATACAATAATAAACTAACTGTGTTTGAGATTGCAACCTTTTTGAATTGAATGAGAGAAATTTGTGTCAAATAGCCCTTAAACATAAGAAACGTGTTTTACAATAATATGTCAATGCAACAATAAAAAAATGTTAAACTAAAATGATGCTAGGTGTTTGTGTTGTACAATTGATGAGTTATACTGTATAAACCAAATAGTGCATATATGTATATATATATATCTCAGTGGCAATGATATAGTTTGAATTGGATCAAGTGAGTTGTGTTTGTATTAAGCAGCACAGGGACATCATGCTAATCCTATCCCAGGCACAGTGGGCAGTACCTGCTCTTCCTCTCTCCATCACCGTGTCTCTTTCTTTCTCCTCAGTCTCCTCATCTTGCCCTCAGATGAGCAAGCCGTAATCTTCGTGTTTTTCAAAAGCTTTGCTGCACCAAAGTTATTTTAAGTCAGGGAATACAGAGAGGATCGGTGACCTCTATGGTGGGTACGGCCAGTCGAGGCTCCAGCTTACTGTATGAAGAGTGTGCATGTGTCCATGCTCGTCTGGTTGGTTGGGCTCAGTTGGGAAGGCTGTATTTATTTTTTGTTTTTCAAGAAAACTGCCTACCCTGGTGTTCCACTTGAGCACGTTCACATAAAAAACATTAAAAAAGTGAAAGACATTGATGTAAGGGGTATTTCAACCCCAAAAAAGTGCTAAATGAAAATTAATTAGTCTTGTGAGTTATCACTGTGGCTCTACTGATAAGAAAGAAACAAGGCTCGAATTGTTAATTTATGTCAGTGCTTGAACGATGCTGCTGGGTCAGCTTTCCCATTTCCATTTCATCAATAGGGTGCCTCACATATTTTACTAGGTGATTTGTTCATTAAGATGAGAATAGGCTGCAGCTTTCAAGACGTAAGTACTCACTTCAAAGCACCTTGAGACACATATCAAGATGAACGGCTAGGATAAACATAAAACTTCCTGAGCTGTTTCAGTTGCAACGGAGGCAACACCCGAGAAAAGCAGTTCGGTGGGATAATTTGTATGCCTGCTCACCTGCAGACTGCTAAACACAGCAGAGGCTTTGAAGCTCTTTCACTCTCACTTCCCCTGCACTTATGGGAATACACAGAACATTTATAGTTCATTTTGGAATATTTCCGATTCATAACCAGCCCACTATTGCCACATATGTATCCTCCTAAACAGGTCCTATTATGCTATTTTCCGGGTGCATATTTTTATCTCCAGTTACAGTTACAACATGTTTACATGCGTTAATGCTCATAATCCTCCTTGTTTTTCTCATCCTGGCTGCCCTGCAGCACCTCTTCTCACCCTCTCTCTGAAATGCTCCGTTGTAGCTCCTCCCTCCAGAAAGCAAAGTCTGCTCTGATTGGTCAGCTAGCCCGCTCTATTGAGATTGGTCAACGTTTCACATTTCAAAAAACTCTTCCTCTAGGGCTTGACAACTGAAAAACAAAATTCGAACCCGGGGCCGCCCAGGTGAGAGACTGCTTTCATAACCACTACACCATGGTATATGTGAACTTGATCTCCGTCTCTCGTTTCTTGTTTAAGGGGGAGCCAAACTAGCCGTCACTTCCGTAAAATTGTGACCTCATAAAGTTACAGAAGTGAAAGAGATAATTAATTTAAGCTGTTTCAGGCAGTTCAGGAACTTCTGGGGGGGGGGGGGGGGGGGGGTAACTCCTTTTAGGGCTGGACTTCAGGTTTTACACTCTACAGACCTTTTACATGTTCAACAATATATATAACACACTAAAGAAGAGGGAAAAAGTGGAAAAGCATCTTAGGGCCACTTTAAGACAAAGCCTCATCAGGGTTCAGTGAATAAACTCTCAGTGGACATTTCTGTTGCTGTTCCTCCTCTCCACTAAATGACTATGGATTCCTGGTCACTTCATCAACCTCCATTAACATACCAGGAGAATTTTTAATGAGACTGGAATTACTCCCAATAACTCCAACGCATAGCAGGTCACATTACTCTAAGGGCACGGCGAATTAAAAATTCAGTATCTAGTCCCCTTCTTTAATTATTCCCCACTGATCAGTGCAACACAACCAGAGATCAGGAATATTTTATGTTCCCAACATATCTGTATCGTCATTAATCTCTTCCCAATCAGCATTCAATTATACGGGTCATAGTTAAAGCACATAAAGTGACTCCTGGTGTAACAGATAAGATAGGAAAAGTGTGT